>NC_142715.1:20920132-21525382 GCF_055471065.1 Atractosteus spatula | reverse complement strand
GTTGCACCGCAGAAGAATAGGCAGACCCCTGTGGGCATTTTAACATCAGCCCAAACAAGGAAGGTGTGGAAACACACATCCTCTAAGTTTCTGTGCAATATTCACAGAGATTTAGCCTGGAGTGTCGTCCACCAGTGCTTACCAGTCCGAACTTTCTTGTACTGTAGGGGCCTCACCCCCAGCCCTCGCTGCGTTAGGGTGGGCTGCGGCGAGGAGGAGACTGTGACCCATCTCCTGTGGTCCTGCTTTTTTGCTAAGGCCTTCTGGGCACAGTTTGAAGATTGGTTGCAAGCTCTCTCGCTCCAATTTACCCTGACCGCTGCTTTCGTCACATACGGCATCTCTCCTGTCAAACTTCGTCCTGACGTGTTTGACAGGATCTGGGCCGTGGTGAACAGTGGGAAAGACGCCCTGTGGAGAGTGAGGAACATGGGGCTGTTTAAAGGCATCGAGGTCCCAGTCAAGGCAGCAGGGAGCCTGGCCCTGTTCATCACCCGAGAGAACTATTACCTCAGAGATCTGTGGAGAGAAGGGAGGGAGGAAGCAGAAAATCTGTGGGAAATAGAGAGCATAGGTCAATATCTCAAGAAACTGTGAAAAACATTATCATGTTTAAGTAAAGTATGTGATTTGCACCAGAAAAAAAGAAAATTGTTGCTATGTAACTGGTACCGTGTCAATATGTAATGAGATGTGATCATATATACTGTTTTAAGTATGTATATTAATGTAAACCTTTCTAATTTGTGATGTCCTGAATTTTTTTATGAAAAGAAAATAAAGTTCTTAAAAAATCGGTTCACCCAGGGGGAGGCTCGGCCATTGCACTCCGGCTGTGCTGACCCCTGCGAATTCCCCAAATGTGGGAATGTCGACTGCATAATTTCTGGTAGTGGGGGACTGCGTTCGCGCTCTCCCCTGATGTGCTTGGTCCAATATCGGCTAAGGGTAAGTTACGACACCACGAGCTGCGATAGGATCCCAGTTCGAAAGGAGTCGATGCCACTGCTGGTTCCCGGTTTCTTTTAGTTAGAGGTCCGGAGAAGCATTACAAGCTGGTTCCACTACTCCTTCCGGACATTCATTCCCTTTTCAAAGTCAGTCGTTTTGCTGTAGTCTGCATTATTTAGGCTGATTATCGAGGTTAGCCTTTATTTGGTCATGGGGGCCTCGGTACTGTATGCTAATTCTCAAGACAGTTTCACCCGTTTTCTGATTGCTAGGTTCTGTACCAGTGCAGACATGTCAAACAGTGAATGGCTGTACCTCTATTGTATCCGTGCTCAATTTGGGCGGGCAAAACGAGAAAACGAGCGCGCCGTTTCCTACACATATGCAGTCGCCAATGCGCGTTCGCAGCATGTCCCGGGACGCAATTCGGCCTCATTTGCATAACACCAGACCGGCAGATCGCTACGCAAGCTCGCGTCGTGCGCCTGCCACACACCGAACAAACACCGGAGCCTTTTCAGCAATTTCCAAAAAACGGGCCTGCTCGCCTGCCCACAAGGTTTGTCTCTTACCCGCTCTCCAGAGCCTGCTGCCTTCTGTGCTGTTCTCTCGGCACTGCTGCAGCGCACACAACTCCTGCAGCGCGGGGAGAAAGTTTCCACGCTCCGCCGCAGGGAAGGCTCGCACCGTGCGCACACGTCCTTTCAATGCCAGTTCAACAAGTGCTCCGCATTAGCAGCGTCGGGGCTCCGGCGTGTCGCACCTCACCTCACCTCGCACAGCCCCCTCCTTGAATGTCTGGCGCTGGGCATGCCCCGCCCTCCTCCACCTTATCTTATCGCGTGTGACCACCGACAATGGCCACAATGCCGGGGAATGGCACCTGTAAAGTGTTAATTGGGGCACAGGAACAGCCCGTCTCGTCTCGGGGGCCGGCTTCAAAGACAATACAGCAAACACAGCGGGGCGGGGGAAGTAGACGACACGACACATGCAGGTACATTCAGCTCCGGCGGGAACGAGTCATTTGTCGGCCTTTTCAAGTGCTGGGAGCCGAGTAATCCTTCGCTTGTATCGTTTCTCCCCGGTGACTAGATCTCACCCTGCGACTCTCGACTGGGCTCACCCACGGCAGCCCAGCAGGTGTGAGCCTAGCCGGCACCCGGATGGGAGATTCCCCCCGGAAAAGCTCAGGTTGCTGCTGCTCCTGCAAGACGTGTGACTGGGACCAGTAGGGAGCGCTCACCCTGCGGTCTGTGTGGCTTTCTTATGCCCCAGCATCCTGATGGTGACACTCTGCTGCACAAACAGGCGCCGTCCTTCGGGGGAGGCGTAAAACCGAGGTCCCGACCCTCCTTGGCCATTAAGAAATCCCAGGGCGTCTCTCAAAATGAGACGCCGCGGGTGTCACTCTGGTGTTAGTGTTCCCCTTTACCAATCAGTCGGGGTCTCCTCCTAATCCCCGTCTCATATGTAACAATCAATGACGAGGCCCCCCTGTCCCGCGATATTGTACTTGTCTCCTGGCCGCTGGCTGGCGCCGTGAGATTTAGCACTCGCGCAAGAGATCGGGGGCAGAGCGCGTACGCGGTCTCCCGCCCCCCACAAAGTGTGCGCTCCAGGTTCCCTCTCAGGGCTCTGCAACACAGCGGAAAGGCAGCGAGAAGGAGCCTCTTGCTCTGACGCCGCAAGGCCACAAGAGGGTGGAGGCGCCGCGCGCCAGGCCGACGTGTTGGACTGGTGCGCTTTATGTGCTGAAATAAACACGCGACAGCCCAGAAATGTTTTGAGTGCTGTGCATTGGAGGTTTTTGTCTTGTGAAGACTTGCCTTGTGCTCCTCCGAGCAGTTTGTTTGTTCTCCTCCAGTGCGGGACAAGTCAACACAAGGGAGCACATTCGCCAACATCCAGGTACACAATGCGATTTGGAAAGAAGCTCCTTTCCAAAGAGCTGCACACGAACGATCCTTCAGTCCCGCTCGGGGGGCGCGGAGCCCCAGCCACACACAGCTTCAAGTAGCGAGTCAGGCGCCATGGCTTTTGCTTGCGGCCACGCCACCCTGAATGTTCCCGATCTCGTCTGATCTTGGAAGCTAAGCAGGGTTGGGCCTGGTTAGTACTTGGATGGGAGACTGCCTGGGAATACCAGGTGCTGCAAGCTTTTGTTCTCTCGGCCAGCAGGGGTCGCCGTTGGTACCGTAGGTTTTGGGAGGAAAACCTGGAGGATGGAAAGGTGATCTATGGCCTCACAAACGAGCCAGTGTGGCCCGTTCAGCTCCGGGCTCATCGCCTGCGGCTCTCGGCTTGCGGGCGTGCCCAATCCGTGCTGCGGCGACGCGATGACTCGGAAAACAACCGGCCACACTGTACCGGAAACGTCGCACTCTGGGAAGCCGCTATGCAAATCGAGTTCCCAAGATCCCCGGCGGCCGGACACATCCCGCCCGCCAGTGAAAAGAGTGGGAATCAGAAGGCCGGAGATCCAGGACTCACGGGACAGATGGCCACAACCGCAGTAACAAGAGCGATTGCGAGCGATTCTTTTCTCTCTTTGACCAGCCCAGCTGCGCCCACCCGAAGGCAGGGAAGCACAAAAATTGCATGGAACTCATTCATGCTCCTCTCCACGGAAATCTTTAGTAAAAGGCGATTTTTAAGAACTTTATTTTCTTTTCACAAAAAAGTACAGGACATCACAATTTAGAAAGCTTTACATTAATATACATACTTAAAACAGTATATATGATCACATCTCATTACATTTTGACACGGTACCAGTTACATAGCAACAATTTCTTTTTTTCTGGTGCAAATCACATTCTTTACTTAAACATGATAATGTTTTTCACAGTTTCTTGAGATATTGACCTATGCTCTCTATTTCCCACAGGTTTTCTGCTTCCTCCCTCCCTTCTCTCCACAGATCTCTGAGGTAATAGTTCTCTCAGGTGATGAACAGGGCCAGGCTACCTGCTGCCTTGACTGGGACCTCGATGCCTTTAAACAGCCCCATGTTCCTCACTCTCCACAGGGCGTCTTTCCCACTGTTCACCAAGGCCCAGATCCTGTCAAACACGTCAGGAGGAAGTTTGACAGGAGAGATGCCGTATATGACGAAAGCAGCGGTCAGGGTAAATTGGGGCGAGAGAGCTTGCAACCAATCTTCAAACTGTGCCTAGAAGGCCTTAGCAAAAAAGCAGGACCACAGGAGATGGGTCACCGTCTCCTCCTCGCCGCAGCCCACCCTAACGCAGCGAGGGCTGGGGGTGAGGCCCCTACGGTACAAGAAAGTTCGTACCGGTAAGCACTGTTGGACGACACTCCAGGCTAAATCTCTGTGAATGTTGCACAGAAACTTAGAGGATGTGTGTTTCCACACCTTCCTTGTTTGGGCTGATGTTAAAATGCCCACAGGGGTCTGCCTATTGTTCTGGGGTGCAACGAAATCTTCCAGTTTTTGGACGCTGACATCTCGGAGGGGAATATGGCCAATTGGGTGAGATCTTAGAAAACTTTTAACTGTCCCATAAATTGCAGGGCATGTGTCAGAGAGTGGGACATCCAGCTTGGGTCTGACACCCCACACTCTGAACACCTCCCTACCTATCCAGAGCCTGGAAAAATAAGTCCAGGTACGCGCTGCAGGTGCTGTTGCAAAGCCTCTCAGCACAGAGGCCAGGAAAATGCACAGCAGCTTCGTAGCAATATCTGGGACAGACTTCCCCCCTGAGGGTAGCGGCCTGTACATTATTTCCCTTCTGAGTCTTTCCTGCTTCCCACCCCATAGAAATTGAAACACCAATCTCCTCAGCACCGCCGCAACACGGTGTGGGATTGGGAAGGTAGAAGCCAGAAAATTCAAGACAGGCAAGAGCTCAGCTTTGATGACCAGCACCTTCCCTGTCATGGTGAGGTCTCGGTCCTTCCATTGCATCATTTTTTTGTTTAAGATTGGCAATTTGTTCTGCCAATTTAGTGTTCCCATCTCTTCTCCAAAATACATCCCCAGGACCTTAATTCTCTTCTCTTGCAGCCTGAGATCATGTCCTTCTTTTGGCTCCCTCCAGTTCTGATAAAAAATCTCACTCTTAGATTTGTTAATTTTTGCAGAGGAAGACAAAGAGAAACTATCACAGCACTGCAGAGCTCTGCTAATTGAGGCATTGTCAGAGAGGAGCAGGGTGACGTCATCCATGTATAGAGATGTCTTTACCTCTCCTCCCCCACTTCCAGGCACTGGTATCCCATTAATGGCCTGATCCTGGCGCAAGGCACAGGCTAAGGGCTCCATAGCCAAAACGAATAACAAGGGGGATAATGGGCAGCCCTGCAGCCTCGGTGCAGGAGAGGATAGCACTCGGCTCTGTTCTCTCTCGTCCCTCCTCATCAACTACACTTTCCATGACAGACTTGGAGCCTACCACTTTCCTGAAAAAGAAGCGAGTACACTTCTCATTTTCTTCTAAGAACTGCACTCTGCTTCTTAACAGCACTCCTCGACTACTTTCTTCAGCTATGCTCCAGATGTCCTTTTTTAAAAGGGTGATATCCTCGAGCACATCGAAGCCACTGTGCAGCATCGTGTAGAGACGCTGCAGCTGCCTCTGTTTCCTGGCTAGCACTCCTCTCCGTCTGGCAGCAGCCTTCCTTCCCTCAGCCATGAAAAAGGCCTTTGTCCTCACCTTCACCTCCTCCCACCACTCTCCTACTGACCCGTACAGACACTGCAAGGACAGCCACTGTGATAGTTTCTCCTTCTAGCGGGATACTACCCCCTCGTTCTCTAGCAGCTTTGTGTTGAGTTTCCAGAGGCCTGGGCCAAAGACAGTCCTGCCCTGGAGTTCCACTCTACACCCTAAAGCCTGATGATCTGAGAAGAAGACAGGCTGAAGAGTGACCCCAACAACTTTCACTCTCGCTGAGACAAAGCAATAGTCAATTCTGGAGCTGCTATTCCTCCCTGACCATGTATATCCTGCTGTTGTGGGATATATACATCTATATGTGTCTGAGAGTTTAAAGTCTTGAACTAAGTTTTGCAGGGCCAGTGAGCTGGAATCCAATGTTATCGGCCTTTTGGCTAAGATCAAGTGCAAGTGGCATGCCTGCAGTTCCTGTCTTTCCAAAGTTCTAGAAGGTGATCGAAGATCCTGAAGAGTGCTTGAGCTGGTATCGCACTAGGTTGAGCCTAAGGGGTTAAGGCCAAGTAGCAGCTGAGCTGGGTGGGATCCGGCAGCAACGTTCTCTCTCTCTGCTCTCTCCTCTGCCCTCACCCTTTCTCTTGCTCCGCCTCCTTGGCCTCTTGGCTGGGAGTAGGTACTCGTGGCCTGCCCGCAGTGCTTGCTTTCTTCCTCGAGACTCGGAAGCGCTATCCGCTCCCTCTCTCTCTCTCTGCCTCCTTGGCCTCTTGGCTGGGAGTAGGTACTCGTGGCCTGCCCGTGGTGCTTACTTTCTTCCTCCTCCTGCGCCTGCACCTAGCTGGGCTTTGCCCACAAGGACAAAAGCCAGGGCTCCCTCGCTGCTCCTTTAGCAGCTAAACCCTCCTCTCCACAGGACCTTGCTCTCTCTCTTTCTCTCCTTTTTTCTTTTTTCTCCTTTCCAGATGGCAGACAAGAAGACACTGATCCGGTTCCACTGGACCAAGAAAACAGAGACGATGCCAACTGCGAAATCCTTTTTCATTACCTTCCTGAGAGGGATCCTGCAGTTAGTGGCCGGAGATCTCTACTGCCTGCAAGACAACAAGACAGAGAGATACATGGAGGCCTACATGGCCACGGACGCCTCATATGAAAAGACAACGAAAATGATCAGAGAAAAAGGTAAGCACCCCGGTTTCTCTGATTTCAGGCCTGAGCCTATGAGGAAGACAAACCAGAGGACCATTACAGTCCTCACATACAACCCCTACGTACCAATGGAACTGGTAACAGCGTACCTAGGGAGGTATGTAACTGTGGTGGGCAAACCGACGGAGATCAGGGACAGTTGCGGCGTCTGGTACGGCAAACACCAGTACCGAGTCCTCCTGAAAGAGGACCCAGAGGGCGTCGACGGTTTCCAGCACCCCCCGGCCCGCTTCAACATCGGAGCCGACAGGGGGTACCTTTACTACCCCAGGATGCCACAAGGAGAACACGTGTGACATCGTCAGATGTCACAACTGTAACAAAGAGGGGCACCTGGCGAAAACCTGCCGGGCAGCCAAAAAGTGCAACGGATGCGGCGCCGAGGGACACCTCCTTCACCAATGCAAGGTAAGCAAACCTTCGTTTGCGCAGGTGGTGGAAGCCGGCCGGCAGAAACCGGTCTCAAGACAAAGGGAGAGAGGTGAGAACAAAGAACCCGCACCTCCCCCGCAGAGAACCAAAACTGCCGAAGCCACACCCCCAGCTGCACCAGTGCCACAAGATGGCTGCCAGGACGACAGACAAAATGGCTGACCGGAGAAAGGGCCCTAATAACTCCCAGCAAGAAGGGAAAGAGAAAGCGGGAGAAAAGATGCAGGGCGGATCCACCTTCGGAAGGACAAAAGAAAAGAGTGGTAAGGGAGAACCATTTCCTCGTCCTAGAGGAAACGGAACTTTCTTCCCCCGAGGCCCAGGAACAACCGGAGGAGGCAGCCCAGGAAATGGAAACCCTCCCCCCCGAGGCCCAAAGACGACAGGAAGTGACAGCCCAGGAAACAGAACCCCCCTCCCCCGAGGCCCATGAACAACACGAAGAGGCAGCCCAGGAAGTGGAGCCCCCCTCCCCCAAGGCCCAGGAGCAATTGGAGGTCCCCGAAACTCCTGGAGAAAGGGAAGAAAAAAGCCTTCCCGAAGCGGTGGTGGAGAGTATCCTCAAGGAAGACGAGGATTACTTTGAAGCCGCCCTGGAGCCGGGACTGATGGTAGGGCTGGACCTGTCCAGCATGTTTACCTTTCTGTCCCCAGCGAGACCTGGAGGGAGCCCAGCATATTCCCCCCAGGACCCGAACGAGAGGAGTTACATCTAGGCTAAACAGTGCCCAGATGTAGACTCCCTAGTTTTCCACTGTAAGCACAAAGAGAGGAGGTTCAACTTTCACTTGTTTAATCATGATTGTGAAACTTACCTTTCTAACAACTAACGTGAGAGGGCTAATAGACCCGTTGAAAAGACGGGGAGTCTTTCATGATCTGGCCTCAAAGTCTTTCTCAGTTTGTTTCTTACAGGAGGTCCACCTGAAGGATGAAAGCGACAAGCTGACATTCACCAGGGAATGGACGAAGGGAGAATCATGCTGGAGCGTAGGAGGGGTCCACTCTTCCGGAGTGGGAATCCTCCTCGGAAACCCAGAGATGACGCTGGTTTCCTCCTTCTCGGTGGTGCAGGGCCGGATCCTGGTCGCAGACATCGACTGGAGGGGGCAGAAGTTGAGAGCAATTAACATCTATGCTCCAACAGAACCCTCTATCCTGAAGGAAGTGTTTGCTGACCTGGCCAGCTGCTGCACCACCAACAGACAGGTGGTGCTCGGCGGGGATTTCAACGTCGACCGGGAGAAGGGGAGCGACGCTAGCTCGGCAGAGCTGGAGTCGCTACTCAAGCAGTTCTCCCTGGTAGACGGTTTCAGACGGTGCCGCCCTAACGACGCCGGAACAACATGGAAAAACTCCCGGGGAGTGTGCAGCCGCCTGGACTACATCTTTCTGCACACAACCTGCTCCCTGGAGTCGGCCACGGTGTCCCCGGAGTGGTATTCCAACCACGAGCGCTTGACGGTGGTGGCTAACACCAACCTGCCGGCATTCGGTCGTGGGTACTGGAAGCTGAACCGGGAGATACTGGAGGAAGACAACTTCAAGGCACTGTTCCGTGAAGACTACGCGAGCTGGGTCGATCTGAGAGACGGCTACAGCTCCATGGTGGAATGGTGGGAGTCGGTGAAAGACAGGACCCGAACCCTGGCGCAGACGTATTGCAGACGGAAGGCGGCCAGGGAGAGGAAGGAAGCTGCACGACTCCAGAGACAACTAGAGGAGGAGTACAGCTCGGCTAACGGGGGAGGAGCCTTCAATTCAGCCCGGGTACGGGACCTGAAGGAGAGGCTCCGCAAACTCAATCAGGTCCGAGGAGCCCAGAAAAAGAGGGTGATCCACGGCCTGAGACGGGGAGATGGAGAGGAAGTGCTGGACGAGAGCGACAAGGTAGAAGCGGCCACCGCTTTCTACACGGAGCTCTTTTCAGAAAAGCAGACGGAGGTGGAGGCAGGCGATGCTTTTCTGGAGGAGCTGAAGGCACGAGTACCGGAGGAGGTGAGGGAGGGTCCGATCGCGGCCTAGGAGCTGAAGGCGGCGCTCTTGTCCATGGAGAATGGCAAAGTGCCAGGGCCGGACGGACTCCCCAAGGAATTCTACACCTGCTTCTGGGACACCCTAGCGGCAGATCTGGTGGAAGTGGCGCAGGAGATCTTCTGCCGGGGGAAACTCGGAGACACCATGAGGGAGAGCATCATCTCCCTGCTTTTCAAGAGCCCTTAGCAGAGACGGTGAGACGGGACCCTGGAGATACCGGGAGGCGCGGGGGAAACCCTGAAGATCTCCCAGTACGCCGACGACACGACGCTGTTCCTGAGGTCGGACAGGGGGTTGAGGAGGGCCCTGCAGGTCATGGAGCAATACTCCAGAGCCTCGGGGTCGAAACTCAACCGCCGAAAGAGCAAACTGAAGTTCTTCGGGCCCTGGAAGCACAGGACGACGGCGCCGGAGGGTCTCGAGCTCTGCATGGAGCCCCTCAAAATACTGGGGGTTTCCTTCCAGAGCCAGGACAATGAGACCAACAACTGGACCAAGAGGATCGCCAAGGTGAACGCGAAGCTGGGTCTGTGGAAAACGCAGTTGCTGTCCTACACAGGGAAAGTGATGAGGTTGAAAGCAGACATCCTGCTGGCTTTGGTTTACCTGGCGGTGGTGTACCCGCTGCCGGCCAGACTCAGACGAGCGCTGCAAGGGATGATCTTTGGCTTCGTCTGGGGCGGCAAGTACGAGTACATCACGAGAAACCGGATGTGTCAGCCGGTCGAGGAAGGGGGTCGAGATGTCCCACATTTCCCCCTGAAACTCGACTGCATCATCTACTGCAAGCTCTGTTGGGCGCTGCGGGAGCCCATCGGCCACAAGTACCAGTACTTTGTCAGGCTGTGGCTCTCCGTCCCAATGAGGCACTTGGTCCAGTGGTCAAACACTGGGCCCAAGGCAGAGATGCGACTAGAGTTCTACATCCACTCTGTCAAGTGGAGCAGGAGGTACGAGGCCACGAGACAGCCAGAGCTCTGCACCAACCACAGAGCCCTGTACAAAGAGGTGAGGGGGCATTTGGTCGCTGACGAAAGGCTGCAGGTTCCCAGACAAGTCTGGGAAAGGACACAGCCTAAAGAACTTGACAACCAACTGAAGGACCTCAACTGGATGGCTGTACACAAGAGACTGGCTACCAGAAAGGTCCTCTACAGACACTCGATCTCCAGGAATCCGCATTGCCCCCGGGACACGTGTTTTGTCGAGGAGACTCAGGAACACGTGTTCTGGAGCTGCTCCTTCGCCAAGGCGGTGTGGGGCAGAATGGAAAACATTATGCAACTCCTGGGAACGGGTGCGGTGCTCAGTTACCAGTACATTCTGCTGGGGGCTGGCACCCACCGGACTGGACAAGGGGACACAGGACCTGCGGGGGCTGCTGCTGTCCCTCACAAAACAAGGACTTTGGAAGGCGAGGAACACTCTCATCCGGCACAAAATAAAGTGGGGGGCGAAGGAGATGCAGGAGAGGATCCTGGTGGACCTCAGGAGGAGGACGAAGCGCCACGTCGCCAAATGGGGTTTCCCCACGGCGAGGGAGCGCTGGAAAGGACTTTGGGCCCTATACAGGGATTAAAGGACAATAGCAAGTGGTAGGTTTGGAGGGACTCTCTTAATTGCACAAATCCGCCCCCACTTGCAAAGATTGATAACGGACAATCAATCTCCGTTACGCCATTGTTTTTTTATTACATGGAGTGTTAATATGTGTGAGATGTTCCTTTTGAGATGTTTTTTTTCCGGAATAAAGTCTATTTTGTAGAACAAAAAAAATCTTATGACAAGGTTTACAAGTTATCTGTTGAACTACATTCTCATAGGTGTGGTCACATTCTAGGTCATTTGTTTACGTTTTTTGTTTCTGGAGCAACTGTGAGATGAAATGTGCTAATATGTAACCTAACTCCAGTGTGAATAACTAGAAGAGGGGAGCAGCTCCATTCCAGACCAAGGGAGCTTTGAGATTGGCTGGGCCAGATCTCTCATTTGCATATCTGATTTGGAAATATAACACTAAACCCCTTCTTGCATGGATTTAACTTGCACCCAAGAGTCACCTACTGTGTATTGCTACTTATTTTTTTATGATAAGTGGTGATTACCAGTTGACAGGTTTTATTTGTTGAATTATAAATGGTTTTGTATTATCACCCTGAATGGCCTGTACTCGAGGTTTGGTAGGGTATGTGTTTTCATTTCATTTACCAAATTGAATTTTTGCTCTTTTAGTATTTGTCTAGAAGGTTTTCTGAAGTCAGGAAGCCCATTTATTTGGTGAAAAAAGATTCTGTATTAATGTTAATATTTCTCATACAACATAAATAGGGTCTTTTATGAATAAAAAGATCTTGCACTTGGAAATCTTGATAAAGCTGTGTGCTTCCATACACTCGAGCAGTTTTGATTCCTAATATTTGACCTTAGGTGTGGGAACGGGTCTTTTTTGCCATTTGATTTCCAATTGATCAGCACAGTATAGAAAATAGACCCATAAAGCAACCTCAGCAGTGACAAATGTCACTGGGTCACTTGGGTTTATACGTCGGGGTCCGGTAGTGAAGCTCCGCTCCTGTTTAGCCTCCGAAGCCATACAGGGTGCGGCCCTGGCGCTTCAGCGCGTGCACCACGTCCATGGCGGTGACAGTCTTCCTCTTGGCGTGCTTGGCATGCTCAGTGCAGGTGACGTTCTCCAGGAACACCTTCAGCACCCCGCGGGTCTCCTCGTAGTTCAGCCCGGAGATCCGCTTCACTCCCCCACGGCGAGCCAGGCGGCGGATGGCGGGCTTGGTGATTCCCTGGATGTTGTCGCGGAGAACCTTACGGTGACACTTAGCGCCTCCTTTCCCGAGTTCCTTTCCGCCTTTGCCTCTTCCAGACATCTTCTAGTTATCAGCTGTGAACACGACACACACTGCTCATCTTTGATGTATAATAGACATCTTTCTTTGATGTCTATTATACATCAAAGAAAGATTTTTATAGGTGTAGAAACTAGTAAATAAAGCCAATGATTTGTTTTAGAAATGTATTCTTAAAATATACAATTATTCACACCTGAACAATATGTAGTTCAAATTATACATTATATACAATATTGTATTCAAATGTCTAATCATCATAAAAAACACAACTAGTAAACTTCAGTTACAAATTCTAGTAACATGGCAATATATATAGTAATGACAAACACAAACTAATTACATGAACACGCTAATATTTAATTCAAAACCACATTTCGATTCAAATATAAATTTTTAAAATTTACAACTTCTTTATTTCCACGAAAATATTATTAATGTAGCACAAACGCTACTTTCTAATAAAGACAGAAAGAAACTGTTTGTTTTGTGTCTACTGGTGATCCTCCTCTCGATACTAATGAAATGTTTAATATGATCCCTCGAGAAAAAAAAGGAATCAATTTCCGCCTGGAATGATTGATGCCCCATCAAACATTTTGTAATATCCCTGGAAGTTTATACAGTAGAATCCTGGTTCGTGGCTTAAATTCAAGGTAAATGAGACTAAGGAAACGAGTTGGAAACTTGATGTCGAAGTGGGATTTAAATCACCCATTTCACATTTTACTTCATTGGGCAGTATGTGCCAGAGAGCAATACCACAGCATCCATTTGATAGCTCAGCTCAGTTGGTAGAGCGGAGGACTGTAGTGGAATCAGCAGGGAATTCTTAGGTCGCTGGTTTGATTCCAGCTCGAAGGAAGGTGCTTTTTGTGTACTTTAATCAAAGAGTTAAAAAAGCGACTCTGTTTTATTCAGACATTGATCAAAAGCTCAATAATCGACGAAGCAAAGGCTCCTGTTCCGAATTCAGCCCACGTCTGATTGTCTTGTTTTGGCCAAGATCTGATCTTTGAATTAAGGGACTACACTGTCTGTTTTGTAATTCAAAAATACATACAAATGTCAAGTTTTTTGTAGATATAAAGGTGTTCTCTGTTTTCAAAGGATAGTTACTTAATTGGCATAATGATTTGGTATTGATTTTGTATCGTTGTATTATAAAGGTTGTGCTTTCTGTGTTTTTATCGTATTGTGAACTTATTTTTTAAACAAATGCTTACAAAGGCAAAGACGGCACACATCTGTTTATACCAGCGGTGAATTGCATATTTTTAAGTACAAGCTACTGTGCACTTCTGGGAGTATAACAGGTTCGATATAAAGTGGCAAAAATATAAAAGGGGAAAATACCCCAGACTGCATGTAAAGCCCTCGTTGTGACTGTTTTAGATAAAATGGCGTACTATGCACGAAATGTTGCAGAAACACAATCTGATATTTTGATACAGGTAGGCCAGTGCTTCCAAAGCATGCAGGTGTAGAACAGGACTTAATGCATTTTTATACAAAAATTTGTGTTCTATATTCTGGTCGCTTGCAGATTAGAATGGCATATGTTTAGCAATAATATTATTTATGGTACCTGAAAGTTTCAGGTTGTTGCACAAAGCTAAGGTATGCGTATACGTGATCTGACAACTGGAATCAATTTCCTGTCGTTAAACTCTGTTTATTTTTAAGTTGAGGCCCAGGATCCAAATCTTCAGTTCTGATTTTTTAAAGTGATATCTTTCCTTCCTGTCGTGGAAGTCACACGATGTGAGCAATTGTTTTTTTTTACGTTGCGATCCAAAGAGCCTCAGACACACAGTCTAACAGTAACCAAACCAGAATGGATTCTTCTGTGAGCTCATTCTCACTCCCTGTGCTGAAAACAGAATAATTTCTTCCCCGAACATCGTCTACAGATCACTTGTGCGCTTTTAATCTTCTCGCAGCTACGGGCGAGACTGACGCTCATGATATTGTAACGCAACGGGGGCTCAGGCGGGTGCCTTTGCCGCATCAGGTCGGCCCCACACTGTCCGGGGCTCGAACCCGGGACTTCCGCGTCTCTCTGCAGCAACCTAGCCCCGTGAGCTAAAGAGAGATCTCTCTACAGCCCAGTAGCTGTAGTCCTGCTATCACAGGGAAGGGCGGTGACGTCACCTGCTCTGGTACGCCGGCTCTTACACAGTACCTGTCGGCCGTAAGCGTTACAAAATGAAGGCACCCGCTGGAACACATTCTCTAACTCTCACAATCGCGACAGACTTCGCTTTTTAAAAAAAAAAGTAGATATAGCCCTGAAAAAAGCATTAGCTTTATCAGTTTTTACATTAATCTATTTTGAATCAAAGTTTGATTTTTTTTATTGCATTTTACATTATAATAATCATTATTGCTTACACTTATATAGCGCTGTTCTGGATACTCCACTCAATGCGCTTTACAGGTAATGGGGACTCCCCTCCACCACCACCATTCTCCTGAATGATCACAGAGAGTCAGGACCTTGGTTTTACGTCTCAGCCGAAGGACGACACCTGTTTACAGTTTAGTGTCCCCGTCATTGTACTGGGGTATTAGGACCCGCATGGACCGCAGGGTGTGCGCCCAGTGACAAAAACCAGACGTGTGTCGGGCTCGGCTGCGAGCAGGACAATGACGTCACGGGGACAAAGTAGAGGAAATCAAAACGGTTCTATAAAAGACCTGTGTCAGCTGTTGGTTTGCACTCTGGACTCTAAATCCTCCGATCTGATTTTAAATCTCTCTAATACCTGAGCTGCGGCTTCTTCAGAGTATTTATTCGTATACTTATTATGTGTAAGTGTATAGATTAAACCTTTCATATATTGTTCAGTTTAAATCAAAATGCTTTACTAATACAAGAGAGAAGTATAGTATGAAGGATGTGACAAATTTATGATTTCTTGGAACAAAACGGTTTTTATTTGCGTTCGAAACGAAGAGGAATTTTTGCGCAAACCAAACCCTTTGTCTTTTTTAGAGTGATTTTTAAACAGACAAAAATGTAGAAAACATGTTTTTTTAGCCCTACAATAGCAGGGTCAGTGACGTAATGAATAATGCGTCAGGCCTCGCGTCAGAAGATTATAGGTACGACTGCCGTCTGGCTCATTGTGTTTATACCACTTACATTCTTTTATATAAATGAACTGCACCTGAAAGCTATAGAAAACACTTTGGGTAAGTTGTCTGCAGCCTCATGCGAATTTCGACAACTTACCCAAAACACTGTACTGTCTGGAGATCAGCTCCAGCTCTGAACTCAATTGCAATGAAAAACCATGCGTAACAAAACTGGAGAACAGCTGAACTTGTGCTCAGTTCGGTGATGAGGGTTCAGAACTGTCGTTGTTGTAATTAGCACGAACTGCACAGGCTCTGAATCAGACCATGTCAATTAGTCTGATCAGTGTAGGACACGTTAATGTAGAATTATTAATAGGTTTATTAGTTAGTTAGTTCAGGTTTACCCACCTGAACTAATGTAGAATTATTACTTGGTCTGTCTCTTGTTTGTATATAAATGAATGTCTCTGACAACTTAATGTTAGTTTTTAATTTAGTTTTACGATGTAGGTCAGGCGTTGACATATGCAAGAGTATACGAAATGTCTCACTCCTGATTCAACTCATGTTCTATAGGAGATTGGCGATTCCTCCTCTTTCTCGTAAACCATATCAGAACAGAAGCCCGTGTCACCCAGCTGTGATTCAAGATCGACTCGCATCTTTATCCCTTTTTTGTTCGTGATCATTATTTTCTTTAGTTATGATCAATATTGAACTTTTTTGAAATGAAATGACAATAATCAAACATGCAGGCAGATTTTTGAAAAGTATTCGGAATTGACAGGGTGCCCCTTTGGAACAGTCGTCAGAAAATGTGAGAAAATGAAAGATTTTATGTAAGCTCTCACACAAAGCATTGAAGATTGGAATCTGTTAAAAAGCTACCCGTCTCCCAATGATAGGTAGGGATACACACCATGACTCGAATAGACTCAGCGAACTTTAACACCTATGATATTACGAGTGCTTTGCACGTGTCGAATTTCAAGAAGGAACTACTACAACAGTTGTGGACATAATTCATTACCACCGGCAAAGTCCAATGCCGGCAACTTCTGAGAAAATAATGTTCACTCATGGAATTTGGTCTTTGAACGGCTGGCGGGAAAATTCATTTATACTCCTGTTGCACCCTCAGCTGAAACATGTTAAAATAACAATGCAGATTTGTTGGAGAACTTGACAAGAATTATTGTGTTAGCACTGTATGTATTCTGGTATATTTACTTTAATTTTAATATAAATGTAAACATGCATGCTGTATAATCTATTGTAATTTTAAAATATGTTAGCTGACGATGCGAGGGGGGCTATTATACCTTGTGAAACACGCAAGGAACTGTAAAAAAGGCTGGTATTTGAAAAAAATTGGCGATCACAAGAAAACCACAATTTATGTGGTATTATCATCAATATCCTTCAAAATCTATGTTCAAATGAAGGATTTAAAGAAACTATGAAAAAAGCAACAGTAATAACAGAGGATTTTGATTTTTGTAAGTCAGTAGATCGATGTAGAGTTGCGCCCCTACAAACAGCACAAAGGATGAGACCCACCTCTTTCATTATTGCTGTTTGTGCCGGTGAAAGTAGCATTTGTGCTATTGAAAGCATCTCGGAAGATGAAGGTGCAGTCACTTCCACGTCATATCATTAGATCTGATGACAAGAGCTGAAGCCCCCGGCATTTTCCAAGCCAGCAATGGGAGGAAGGTGGATATGGAGGAAGGTAGCGTGGCCGAGCAGTCTAAGGTGCTGGATTTAGGCTCCAGTCTCTCTGGGGGTGTGGGTTCGAATCCCACCGCTGCCAAATGTTAGTGTTTTAAGACCTGCAATACAATCAGTAAAAGCGCTTTTTGTTAGGCTGCAGGAGGTGTTTAGAGATAGACTTTCTAAAAGACAGGCTTAACATCAAGGCAGAAAAAATATTTTGTTTTCTCAACAGAAATTCTCTTTGGCACGTTCAGCTTTATGTAGGGAACAACATCTGCCGAGATCACTTTTGAGGCAGTGCACATGATAGTGTGCCGGCAAGTACATTTAATATTGGCTGTGGTGGTGAGCTGCTTTTGTCTGTGAAACTTTTAATTCTTCACGCCGAATCGTTGGCAGGGGTAATAGCTTATCTTTGAACATAGCGCTCCATTAGAAATACTTTGTTCGTGCTCAAAAGAGATCAGAGGATTAACTTCATGAATTCACATAGCATACCTTACAGGAAAAAATTAAAAGGGGAATTGATTGTGCTTCCTGATGTTGTTCCTGTGGTTTCTTTGGATACAGAGGTGAATATTCTTTGACGTTCTGCTAGAGTATCCACTGGGTGGGCTTTATCAATCAGCTCGGATAGGTCATCAGTGCTCCGTTTCCGGAAAATAATCAGCACTGTCGTTTTTTCCTGTGCTGTCTTTTAAAACATATAAGATCACGAGTTTACAGATTTCTCCAAATAACAACTATACATTTTAACCCAGCAGTTAGCATTCCTTCAATCCAATAGTTTTACTCCTGGTAAAAAGCAGCGAAATATATAGAGAGATGATATTCAAATATTTCAACATTCTTATTGGATTACCTGTATGGATATATCGCTCAGAATTCCTAATATGATTTTGAGTTCAGTTTTGCTTTACTACTTTCAGAGTCTTTTATTGACCTTGCTGAAGCAGAGAAGTGACATAATCACAAATGCGACCTACCTGTGCTGCTGTTTTTGGTTAATAATGATTAAAAAAAACAGCTCCTTGCATTAAGAGCAAGAGCAACCAACACGCTCGTTGGCTGTGTTTGGTATTTTCTGTGGTGCTCTTCCTCAGCTGCAAAGTTATTTGGCGAGCAAAGAACTCTGAGAAGGAGTCTGAATCCGTCAACAACACAGGAATTCTAAGATCGCACTGCCGTCTTGTGTACAGAGATCTGCTTTTGCCTTATAGAGTGTTTTGGTGTTTAAGAACACGTATCCTACCTTGAATGCTAGTTTCAAAAGATATGTTACCGGATCACAGATTTTCTTGAAAAGATTTGGGGATGCACTTACCGGGATTCAAACCCGGCTCAATTATTTAGAAGGCACCTATACCACCAACGCACTTCTGAGAAACACCGGCACATTTCCGCAATCCTCCCTCTCACCTACAAAGTTATGAAGAGACAGACGTCCAATGAAAACTAATTTGATTCACTCAAGGCTCCGCTCTTTTATTGTGATGTCATTTTAATTAATGTTAGCTGTGATAAGGTGTTGTTTCTGTCTCTTAAAGTTTAAGTCTGCTCCTTTCTTCCTGGTTTAGAAATAACATGTTTCATGATTGTTTACAAACACCACTATCAATTATTTGTCCAGCTCTAACACCTGTGTGCGTTGACAAGGCATCTCCAAAGGACATATTAAATAACATGATCCTTCCTGTTACCATTCCTGTGGTTGGAGCGTTGTTTCGCCCTTTTTTGTTCTTCTACAATGTTTGCAGACAGGACTTTATCACTCGAGTTGTACAAAACAAGTCGGTCCATGAAAATCATCTGTACTGCTGTTGTTCTATGCGTAGTTTAATCAAGGTAGTCGAGTGAGGAGGTAAAAAAGCACTCCCCGTCGATAAATCAATCATCGTCGCCCGTGTGACTGGATATAAAAATAATGGATTCATTTTAACCAATCTCTGGAAGCTTCAATGCGGTTATTTTTCCTTCCTTATTTCTTCATTCCTATGAATTTACTCTGTAGTAGAGGAAACATAAAAGTGGGAAACTGCAGGCATCCTTCGTTAGTGGTGGATTGTGTTCAGAGAGCATCAGCACATCTCAGTTCCGTTAATAAGTCTGTTGGGGATATACCTCAGTGGTAGAGCGCATGCTTCGCGTGTATGAGGTCCTGGCATCTCCAGGTGCTTTATATTTCTGTGCTCACATTGCAATCTTCTGTTGAATGTGAACTCTTTGCTCATGTTCATAGAGAGCCAAGTTCACACAATTAAACTCAGGCACACTCGAAGTGCTACGGTGTTGCTCTGCTGTTTTAAATGTACCTCTAAAGCATTTAGTTCTGTTAACTACCAAATGATTTGAACTAATTTTATGTTATATTCAGGAAATCCAGAGGTCTTCAGACGTGTCGTGGCTGTTGAAGAAGACACCTTTTGAATCTCACCCGGGATTTCTTGAGAGATCATTCAGTGAGCGAGTCCTCCCTCTGGACTCCACACTGAGCTGAAAACTGCGCGAATTCCATTGTACAACCGAGAAAAAAACTGATGGACCAAACAACGACATTTGATGATTACAAGAAATTCAAGAAACACAACAGTCCGAACACAGGTTTGAATCCCGAACGCTTAATTTAAAAGACAAAGCGAAGGATACGACCTGTAAACTCTCTTTGTGTCTTACAGTTTATGATATAAAAAATCTTACTTTCAGAATAATTTCTTGCTGCTGATAGACTGTTTATTGAATTTTAACAAAATGTTTTTTAATTTTTAACAAAAAAGTGTGCACACTTATAGAACCAAGGAATTGAAAGTTTTTTTTAATTGTTGTTCCAAAAAATGTTCCATTTGTTTTCATTCTTGATGTTGTTGATTAAAAGATCTTATTAAATGCGAAAAAATCTGAATGTGAAAAAAGGTCAAAATGCTATTGAAAAAATCAGTAATGTGAGGAAAGATGAATTGTGGGAGCCCCTTTCCTCCCCATGTCATGCTGTATTTCTCACTCATTCTACTGGGAGTGGTGCCGTCGCTTCTGGATAAAGTCTGTCAGTAGACATTCCAGACGGGTCAGGTACTGTATGACTGCGCTTCGGCACAAGAAGAGACATGTGACTTGTGAGGATCACGACAGTGTCATTCACCATCCAGAGCCCGGATAGCTCAGTCGGTCGAGCATCAGACTTTTAATCTGAGGGTCCAAGGTTCAAGTCCCTGTTTGGGCGTTTGTGTTTTCCTTAAGTGTATTGTGAATTTAATTATAAATCGTATTTTATCTTCCACTCTTCTAGCTGTACTGTCGATATTTTAAAAGTTAATCACTTGTATTTTCTTTAGTGTTTCCTTTCACAAACCGAAAATGTTCAAGACTATTTTGTCACCACACTCCACGTAGATAATCACAGGAAAAGAAAAGGAAACGCAG
This sequence comes from Atractosteus spatula, assembly GCF_055471065.1. Lineage (NCBI taxonomy): Eukaryota > Metazoa > Chordata > Actinopteri > Semionotiformes > Lepisosteidae > Atractosteus > Atractosteus spatula. Next base: position 21,505,035 of record NC_142715.1, on the reverse strand, counting down.
TGAGGAGCTCACACAGTGAGTACTCTTGAATACAACAAAAGGAAAGGCACACTGTACATCTGCGGAACATCACGTCCGAGTTTACAGTGACGGCTTCTATTTCCACTGATGAATGAGACAGATTCATGAGGAGATCCTACGCACAACTAAGCGAACACATCGCTATTTCGGTCTGATGTAGAGGCTCCATTTGTGTCAGCAGTACTATAAATGTAAGTCTTATACACTTTCGGGGGCTGCATCTGTAGCGCTTCATCTAAGAAGACTGTTTTACTTTACCACACGGTTACATTCACCCACCCAATTTATTCTCAGAATACCCAATGGCTCAATAACCCTGTTTTCCCCTGGGAACCACCAGTGTACAGTCCCATTCCATTCAAAAATATAACAAATATATTAAATTAATATATTCAATGAACAAATATATTCAATGAACTGTGTAACACAAAACTGAAGCTGTTTTTCGGGATGGCTGAGTGGTTAAGGTGTTGGACTTAAGCCCAATAAGCAAATGTCTATGTGGGTTCAATCCCTGCTCCTGTAACTTGTTTTTGAAGTGACAGAACACTTTGAAGATTTACACTCTATTAAAATATGTATTTACTAAATTTCAGTTCTCTTCACTCCCTGGGATAACTGAACTCTCACTATCACATACTTAAGGCTTTACATGCATTAGCTGTGATACAGCTCCTAATAAAGACAGAATGAAACTGTATCAATAATAAATGACATGTTTTAAACAAACGTGTATTGATAAACTTCATTAATAATAAAAGTGGTGTGACGGGAAAGCAAATTAAATATTACAATGATATTCCAAGCAACTGATGTGTGCCGGAACCAAATGTCATCCACTGTGGGCTTTGTAAATTGTTTAAAAATTGTAAGTGAAGTTGAGATAATTAACAATTTGTTGAATCCTGCAGTTACAGATTAAAATGTGAGAAGATTTTCTCTGGGTTTATCTCTGTCCTAGTGCCTGATGTGAATATGCTGAACGCAGTGTCTTTGATTTATGTACTCAAACAACCAAAGAATCCCATTCTTGTCATCCAATGGTTTGTCAAACGTGATTTTTTCAAAGTGGGTGCGATTTCGTTTAGTCTTTCGCTCTTGTACTAGAGCAGTAATGTTTCTAGACACGCATGAGCATGGTATAGCAGGCTGACAGCAGGAACACGTGGCCCACAAGCAGTGACAGTATCAGAGGTGTCTGCAGTATGTTGGTTTGTGAGCAGCGATAAAATAAAATGCAGAGGAAGCAGGTGTGCCTGCATTAATAAAGCTCCATCGATCGGAAAAAGTAACAGAAGAACCAACCTAAATCCAACAGACAGTTTCTGCAGCTGAAATCACAGGCAAAACTGCCTCAGGCTTGAATTCACAACCTCAGCATGACTTCACTATGTACTGCTATATAAGTACGATGCACTGACCAACTGTGCCACTGGAGCTGCACAATGGGTTTGTTACATGTCTTAGATGTATTTATTGGAAGGTTGCAGAAATCATAAATCACTGATTTCATTATCTGCATGTTTAATATCCAGGAGAGAGAACTCCTTCAGGTTCTACAGCTCATAAGTGCACTTTAAGAAGTCTGCTTTTGTGAGATGGATCTCCGAGGTGCAGCTTTTTTCTTATTACTAAAGATACCTCTACATTGTAAACTATTTGAAGACCTAGAAAAAGGAACATGGCGTTAGTTGAAATAAGCACTGAATGGGTTAAAACCCACGCTCTTTGAATTGCTAAAGCGATGCCTTGAGGAGAATAAATCAACATACTGTATTCACATAGGTCACTCGGCCACGGACAAGAACGATCAGCTACCACCACTATTATTATCATTATTATTATTATTCAACCATTTGGGGAACAATACAGTTGAACAATCCCACTGTTCTTATGGCAAGAAAAATAACATGAGACCACTGTAAGAGGACGAGTGTTGTAATTGTTTGAACAATTGATTTCTATTTTTACCTCTTATGGGCGACCCTGTGGTATTTCTTTTTCTCTTCGTTGTTGTGCACGGGCTAGTTCTGCAGCGATATTTGCCGCAGAAATTTCTGCGCAGCTCCGTATTAAATCTGTTTTCAACTGCAATGGACAGAAGACGACTCCAGTAGATAGCTGTGTAGTTCTGTAGGACCACACACGACACAGTGATAGTGCGGCTCTTAATGGGCTGGTACACAGACCACATGAGAGGCAAGCAAAACGCTTTTAAAATTCCAAAGGCTCACCAAGTCAGAGGAACAGCAATGAACTGAAAAGATCTGTTACAGACGTCTATGTCAACCTCTTTAGAGCTATAAATGCCATTTGTTTAATTTATCTGTAGATTAACACTCCCAAGTAACAGCACTTTACAGTATATTAATGTTAATTCCGCTGGTGGACATTAGCTGGTGTTTTTTGTAACAATTTGTTTGCTCTGCTGTAAGGAATAATAATAATAACATCACTTTATTAACCCTTTACAATTTATTGCATTAGGAATGATCTTTTTGCATACCCCAGCTTGCTCTCCATGAGGCACACAGATAAGGAGAGAGCCTGGGGTCAGAGCACAGGATCTGCCATTGTATGGTGCCCTGGAGCAGTTGGGGTTAAGGGCCTTGCTCAGGCCTTGCTCGCTTCTCGGCCTTTTGGCTAAGATCAAGTTCAAGTGGCATGCCCGCAGTTCTTGTCTTACCAAAGGTCTAGAAGGCGATCGAAGATCCTGAAGAGTGCTTGAGCTGGTATCGCTCTAGGTTGAGCCTAGGGGGTTAAGGCCAAGCAGCAGCTGAGCTGGGTGGGATCCGGCAGCAACGTTCTCTCTCTCTGCTCTCTCCTCTCCTCTCCCCTCCCCCTTTCTCTTGCTCCGCCTCCTTGGCCTCTTGGCTGGGAGTAGGTATACGTGGCCTGCCCGCGGTGCCTGCTTTCTTCCTCGAGACTCGGAAGCGCTATCCGCTCCCTCTCTCTCTCGCTCTCTCTCTCTATCCCTCTCTCTCTGCCTCCTTGGCCTCTTGGCTGGGAGTAGGTACACGTGGCCTGCCCGCGGTGCCTGCTTTCTCCCTTGAGACTCGGAAGCGCTATCCGCTCCCTCTCTCTCTCGCTCTCTCTCTCTGCCTCCTTGGCCTCTTGGCTGGGAGCAGGTACACGTGGCCTGCCCGCGGTGCTTGCTTTCCACCTTGAGACTCGGAAGCGCTATCCGCTCCCTCTCTCTCTCGCTCTCTCTCTCTGCCTCCTTGGCCTCTTGGCTGGGAGCAGGTACACGTGGCCTGCCCGCGGTGCTTGCTTTCTTCCTCGAGACCCGGAAGCACTTTCCGCTCTCCTCTCTCTCTCTCTCCTCCTGCGCCTGCACCTAGCTGGGCTCTGCCCGCAAGGACAAAAGCCAGGGCTCCCTCGCTGCTTCTTTAGCTCCCTTTGCTCTCCCGCTTTTCCTCCTTTTTTTTCCCTCTTCTCTCCCTCAGAGATGGCAGACAAGAGGACACTGATCCGGTTCCACTGGACAAAGAAGACCGAGACAATGCCGACTGCGAAGACCTTCTTCATGACTTTCCTTAGAGGGATCTTGCAGTTGGTGGCCGGAGACCTCTACTGCCTCCAGGACAACAAGGCAGAGAGGTACATGGAGGCCTACATGGCCACGGACGCCTCATATGAAAAGGCAACGAGACTAATCAGGGAAAAAGGTAAGCACCCCGGTTTCTCTGATTTTAGGCCGGAGCCTATGAGGAAGACAAACCAGAGGACCATCACGGTTTGCACATACAACCCCTACGTACCTACGGAATGGATAACAGCGTACCTAGGGAGGTATGTAACCGTGGTGGGAAAACCAACTGAGATCAGGGACGAAGGCATCTGGTACGGCAAACGCCAGTACCGAGTCCTCCTAAAAGAGGACCCAGAGGGCGTCGACGGTTTCCAGCACCCCCCGGCTCGCTTCAACATCGGAGCCGACAGGGGGTACCTTTACTACCCCAGGATGCCGGACTTTTGCAGCAAGTGCAGACAGTCCGGCCACAAAGCCAACACATGTGACATCGTCAGATGTCACAACTGTAACGAGGACGGGCACCTGGCAAAAACCTGCCGGGCAGCCAAAAAGTGTGACGGATGCGGCGCCGAGGGACACCTCCTTCGCCAATGCAAGGTAAGCAAACCTTCGTTTGCGCAGGTGGTGGAAGCCAGCAGGCAGAAACCGGTCTCCAAACAAAGGGAGAGGGGTGAGAACAAAGAACCCGCACCTCCCCCGCTGAGGACCGAAACTGCCGAGGCCACACCCCCAGCCGCATCGGTGCCACAAGATGGCCGCCAGGAAGAAGGACAAAATGGCCGACCGGAGGAAGAGCCCTGGATAACTCCCAGCAAAAAGGGAAAGCGAAAGCGGGAGAAGAGACCCAGGGCGGACCCACCTTCGGAAGGACAAAAGAAAAGAGTGGTAAGGGAGAACCGTTTCCTCGCCCTAGAGGAAACGGAACTTTCTTCCCTCGAGGCCCAGGAACAACCGGAGGAGGCAGCCCAGGAAATGGAAACCCTCCCCCACGAGGCCCAAGGACGACAGGAAGTGACAACGGAACCCCCCTCCCCCGAGTCCCACGGACAACAGGAGGAGGCAGCCCAGGAAGAGGTAACCCCCTCCCCCGAGGCCCAGGGGCAACAGGAAGAGGCAGCACAGGAAGTCGGAACCCCCTCCCCCGAGGCCCAGGAACAACAGGAAGAGGAAGCCCAGGAATTGGAGCCCCCCTCCCCCGAGGCCCAGGAGAAACCGGAGGCTCCCGAAACTCCCAGAAAAAGGGAAGAAAGGAGTCTTCCCGAAGCGGTGGCGGAGAGTATCCTCGAGGAAGACGAGGATTACTTCGAGGCCGCCCTGGAGCCCGGACTGATGGTAGGGCTGGACCTGTCCAGCATGTTTACTTTTCAGTCCCCTGCGAGACCGGGAGGGAGCCCAGCATATTCCCCCCAGGACCCGAACGAGAGGAGATACATCTAGGCTAAACAGTGCCCAGATGTAGACTCCCAGGTTTCAACTGTAAGTACAGAGAGGAGGTTTAACTTTCACTAGTTTAATCATGACTGTGAAACTAACCTTCCTTACAACTAACGTGAGAGGGCTGAGAGACCCAGTGAAAAGACGGGGAGTCTTTCATGATCTGGCCTCAAAGGCTTTCTCAGTTTGTTTCTTACAGGAGGTCCACCTGAAGGATGAAAGCGACAAGCTGACATTCTCCAGGGAATGGACGAAGGGAGAATCATGCTGGAGCGTAGGAGGGGTCCACTCTTCCGGAGTGGGAATCCTCCTCGGAAACCCAGAGATGGCGCTGGTCTCCTCCTTCTCGGTGGTGCAGGGCCGGATCCTGGTCGCAGACATCGACTGGAGGGGGCAGAAGTTGAGAGCGATTAACGTCTATGCTCCGACGGAACCCTCTACCCGGAAGGAAGTGTTTGCTGACCTGGCCAGCTGCTGCACCACCAACAGACAGGTGGTGCTCGGCGGGGACTTCAACGTCGACCGGGAGAAGGGGAGCGACGCTAGCTCGGCAGAGCTGGGGTCGCCCCTCAAGCAGTTCTCCCTGGTAGACGGCTTCAGACGGTGCCGCCCTAACGACGCCGGAACGACCTGGAAGAACTCCCGGGGAGTGTGCAGCCGCCTGGACTACATCTTCCTGCACACCACCTGCTCCCTGGAGTCAGCGACGGTGTCCCCGGCGTGGTATTCCGACCACGAGCGCTTGACGGTGGTGGCTAACACTAGCCTGCCGGCATTCGGTCGTGGGTACTGGAAGCTGAACCGAGAGATACTGGAGGAAGACGACTTCAGGGCACTGTTCCGGAAGGACTACGCGAGCTGGGTCGACCTGAGGGACGGCTACAGCTCCGTGGTGGAATGGTGGGAGTCGGTGAAGGACAGGACCCGAACCCTGACGCAGACGTACTGCAGACGGAAGGCGGCCAGGGAGAGGAAGGAAGCTGCACGACTCCAGAGGCAACTCGAGGAGGAGTACAGCTCGTCTAACGGGGGAGGAGCCTTCAATTCAGCCCGGGCACGGGACCTGAAGGAGAGGCTCCGCAACCTGCACACCGAGAAAGCCAAGGCTTTCCTGGTCAAGGCACAAAGGGAGCATTATGAAAATAATGAAACCTGTTCAAAGTTTTCAGGCTCTTTAGCATTTTCCTTCACATATGGAAAAAGTTCTATGTGTTCTTGTCACATTTCTCCAAGTAGATAATCTACACAAGAATGCATGTAACAGTACAGGACATACACTGAGGAATTCGCGCAGCTTTCAGCTCAGTGCAGAGTCCAGAGGGAGGAATCGTTCCGCCGTCGTTTTTCGGAGAGTTACTGTGTGAGCTGTGTACTTTTGCGATGTTTTTTTTCTGATTAAAGTATATTTTATAAGAAAAAAAAATAAGGGCCTTGCTCAGGAGCCCAGTGGAGTAGGATTCCTCTGCTGGCAGAGGGATTTGAATGAGCAACCTTCCAACCACAGGCGCATATCCTTAGCCACAGAGCCACTGCTCCACCCCAAGTATGTAAAGTAAAGTATAGTAAAAAATATACAGTATATAAAGCACGCAAACTTAAATGTTCAAAGTTTTCAGGCTCTTTTGCATTTTCCTTCACATATGGAAAAAGTTCTATGTGTTCTTGTCACATTTCTCCAAGTAGATAATCTACACAAGAGTGCATGTAACAGTACAGGACATACACTGAGGAATTCGCGCAGCTTTCAGCTCAGTGCAGAGTCCAGAGGGAGGAATCGCTCGCTGAACGATTTCTCAGGAAATCTTGGTTGAGATTCAACAGGTGCTTCTTCAACAGCTACGACATGTTGGAAGACTCATCGAAGTCTGAAGAGATCAGCCTCTGTGACAGAGTGTCCAGTGACACTAACTAACTGTCCTACTGTTCTCTGCTAATGTAGAGGGTGAATGTTGATTTAGGTGAATGTAAGGTTTCTTTCTTGTAAAATATTTTCGAGCGTATTTTTGCTGCTGAAAATTAATCTTGTGTATTTGAATGAATTCTGATATTGTCACCTAATTCTATACATTGTTTCATCAAACTAGAACATTTAGAGGAGCTCAATTGCATTAATTAATTGCATAGTGATATTATTTCTTGCCGTTTAAATACTTCAGTCAAAACTGTAGAGAAGTTGCTCCTGTTTTCACCATTATAAGAACTGTGATGCACCAGTATTATTTACTCTCATAAAAGTATTGTAATTGTATTGTTCTGTTCCGTTACAGCCTTGAGTGACACAAATCTTCTCCTTTACTGCACTACACTTCTCCAGAGGCCAGTTCAGCACACAAGGAACCTCAGTCAAACAAACACTGCAATCATTTGATAAATGCCATTTCTCATCCTTTCTCTTAGTGTTGGTGCTACTATTGTATACAAAGGAGGCGACTTGACAATGAAAGGTGTAATCATCTTAAAGAGAGTCTTCATGAAGGTGTGTGTCGGCAAGCTCTCCTCTGGCAATTGACCGGGCTTGTGAAGAAACCAATCTCATTCAACAACCATACAAATTGCACAGCTTAAGGCACATGAAGCACAATTCGTGGGCTAATTGACACAAAACAATGTCACTTCACATTATCCACAAAGCTGTTTTGCTTGTTTACCACCTCTTCCTACATTACAGTGAGCACATACTGTATATTTCAGTATCTTTTATTTACCTTACTATTTTACTGTCCCTTTCACCCATGTGGAGATGTATCCACAGCCAAAACCCCGTTTCGCCCTACGTTTGTGCCAGTTTTACAATCGGTGTAGGAGCCTGCCTTACAGAGGTCCAGTGGCACAGTTGGTCAGTGTGTGGTATGCATGTAGCTGTGCACAGTGGAGTTATAATGAGGTTGTGTGTTCAAACCTTCCCTGGAGCATTAAGTCTTTTGAACGTTTTCCACCCATAAAACGTTCATTTGCCGTAGTAGTTTCACTGTGACTTTGCAGGTAAAATATTCTTAATGAGAATAATATTTCATATGCGATAAATAACTGAACTAGAAAATATTGGAAAGAAATGGCTTGTCACACTATTCACAGCAGGCACTCAGACAGAGAAATGTCCTGTCATTAAAGAAAATTCATGAAGAAGAGGAGAGACATCATTGCAAAGGCAATATTTTCTGATGGCTGTTTTGGTTAATAATCATTTGCGTGGGAATTACTTCTGTCATTATTACTAATACTGATAAAAACAGAGAACTCACAGCTCTCTGGAAGTTGGCCTGGACTCTAGAAAATGTTTTTATTTGCAAGCGGCTCTGGAACTCAACACCTGTTGATGGGTCACTTCTGTCAGATACATCAGTGGAACCCAAGCCCACCTACACACACATTCACACACACTGACAGATATACTGTACACCTACACTCTCACACACATTTACACTCACAGACACATTACACATTTATACACACAATAAGACACTCACACACTCACATATATACACTCACAGACTCACAGATACACAAATAGACACTATATACGCACATAGACACCTACATACACTCTTAGGTACAGACACACTATAACTAACACTAATGCAGATACTGCTAATATTACAACAGTAACACAATCACCAAAACTGACACTATCATTGTTACTAACACTGACAAAAACTACTACTAGACTAATAATACTTATAATAACAGTAATACTCTCATGAAAACTAACATGATGGTGATGAGTGTTAATACTCTGACACTAACACTATAAGTATCACTAATATTACATAAATACTAGCATTAAAACTAAAACTATCAGTAATGCTATCATCATTAATACTCACATAGACACTACACACACTGACAGACATGCCCACACATACACTTACAAATATAAAACTACACACTGACAGACACCACACACTCACGGACACAAACCATACACACACATTCTCAGGCATGCATTCACAGAAACAAATAGACACTATGCATACTCATAGACACACACTTATAGACACCAAACACTCAGAGACCCCACACGCTCACACACTAACAGACACAACTAGCTCACAGACACATACCTCCACACACACAGACACCACACACTTCCAGAAACGCACCCACACACGCACAGATACCACAAACTCACTTAACTACAGATACACTATAACACAAATATAAATACTACTAATACTACAACAGTAACACTATAATTATAATTAATATTAACATGAATATGAACATTAAAACTAAAACAATCAGTAGTGCCACTGTCATTAATACTCACATGAACACTAGCATTAAAACTACCAGTTGTACTCTCACTAATATTAACATGAAGACACTGATATTAGTATTAGTTGCTGCTCGTGACGTCACACCGCTCTCTGTGACAAATGCGAGACACTGAGACGCGTGCAGTGACGAGACGCCTGTCGCCGTGGTTACCATTCTTATGATTTATAAACACTGGAAAAATGCATTTAAACTGTTACTTACATTCATTTATGAACTTGAAATATCATTTTCTAGCTCTAGGATACAGTTACCTAAATAATAATATGAATAATCATTGTTTAATTTCGGATTGAATATTATTAACCCTAAACGCACTGTGGTAATTGGTCGATACAGTCTTTATTAACTGTTTTCTAGATACTTAAACAGGGTCAAGAAAAGAATCAGTACTCACCAATCGGTGAAGTTAATCGATTTTTCTACGGTTCTTCAGTTGAAATAATTGGTTGTCGATAGATAAGTGATCAATAACTCTTCTCCGTGAGCTCCGTGCGCCTGCCGCGCTCTTTCTCTCTCTGATCCCGGTGCTCTGGCTGGTGTCTGTGACGTCACAGCGCTTATTCTGACAGACAGAGCGCGTCTCTGCTGCTTTTGTGTCTTTTTCATGAATGGCAGAGGTACTCGAAATGTTGCAAAAAGAAAAGCGTTTTTTTTTGTAAAAAAGTGAGTGCTGATTTTTATTTTATACAGGAAACGTATGCATGTTGAAACACTATTTAAATTCTATAAATAACTAAGAAATAATAAAGCAAGGAAAACATGACATATGTAAAAATACAATTTGATCACATAATTTACTTCATTACCTCTGGTGGTTATATGTTTTTTTTTCTGTTGTGTTTTTTTCTCTTGTACATGTTTCTTAATCTTCTGGTTGTAGTTAAATTTGTAAATTCTATATGTTTAATAAAAAAAGTTTAAAAAATAGCACATCTCTGCTGGAGGAGACTCCTGGTTTTCATACAAATATAACATCTCCAAAAAACTAAACTGGGCTGTGAAGAGAGGTGATTTATAACAGTTGGAGAAGGAGAGCGACAAACCGAGGAATGAAAATCATTAAACAGAAAAAAAATAGTTTACTTCACAGATTAATGCGTTACAAAGCGTACCCGTGTGGAGCAGTAGAGAACGAGCACAAGTCCCTGAAATAAGCACTTTTAAGGGTTTTACACGAATCTTCAGAGTAAAAGAGCCAGGAGGATCAGACTCCTGATCCTGGAGGTGTATACTGGTTTTATTTCCACCAAGCTCTCACTTCTATAGGTAGTCTGATGATTTCACTTAACTTTATAACTGTAACAAGACTTCATCTAATTGTACATTTATAAGACTGTCTGTGAGACACTTGTGAGAGCAGCTGAATCCCAGGGCTGCTGTGGAATCACACACAGACAGATCTTCTTCTGTGTGATCTGAGTCCCACTGCTCAGAGCTACAGACTGGTCAACTGGTCACTATTTTAGTCACGACCATCGGCCTTTGGCTACTAATAATCAATATACTGATCAGAGTGTCAATACTGGTGTTTATTACATAAATACAAAAATAATTCCACACTCACTTGTGTTATAAAACACTTAAAAAACATGTTTGGAGGCTGATATACATTAAAGAAAGTAATACTGAAGGGCTGGAAGTCCTGGAAAGGGTTTATTGAAGTTTCTTGCTTCTGCCCTGGAACAGAGCCCACAGCTGCCAGATCAGTGACCCCTGAGCCCAGTTCACAGAGAGGAGAATCAGGAGCTCTTTTATGTCTCTAAGAGGGCTGGGAGAAAGGGGGAAAGGGGGAAATGTGACTTGAGTCCATGCTGTTCTGTCTGATATTGTTCATGTAGCAGTACTGATTGTCTGAATATCTTCTGGTTCTGGATTGTGAGGATAGAGAGCAGTACAGCATTGAGCTTCTGTCTGAGTGTGAGTCTGAGCTGTGAATCTGACTGAGAAGAGAATAATGATTTTTTATTCTGCCTCTGAGAATTTTTCTTCTTTGCCAAGTGGTGTTACATCCCCTTCAGATACTCTGCACAGACTGCCAGAGTGAGAGAAGTGGAGAGAGAGATGGACAGATAAGAGCACACACAGCGAGAGAGACATACGTCTTGATTTACTTTGAAGCAAGTTTCAACGGTAAACGCAGAAGTCACTTTGAGCACTTGGTCTTTTATAGTACAAATATCACACTGTGCTCTACATGGGCGTGTCTTCAAGATCGTTGTGAACCAAACCTTCTGCTTTCCGAGGCAACTGATTCTTTCGTCATTAATTCCCAAATCTTCAATGAGAATCAGTGAAACGAAAACCAAGCACATGTACACACTAGCGTCCTAGCGTGAAAAAAATGATGGAAGCATTTGAGAAATAAGAAGAGTAGTCTGAACAGCTCCGGCCTATGAACTGCTCTACAAAGTGATCGCTACCTCCACACCCAGTTTATAACACTGACAATGATGCAGGAAGCACAGCAAAGTTCTAAAACCAGCGGTTTTCTCAAAAGTAAAATCTTCATCTTTTAAATATTGTCATCCATATATTTTCATTTTTCTCTTTTTCACATTACACGCTTTTGAGAAATAGACTGTCTTGTAATGAAGGCTGCATTAGAAAATGTGTATCTAAATTAAAATCAGGTTTATGACTTTTGCGTTATTCAGCTTTCTTAGCGCTTGGGTCTCGATTCAGATATTGCAATGAAAGCAACAGGGGAATAAGTTTTCCTTTTCTAAATCAAAGGTGATCTGCTCACAAGGAAGTATAAAAACTTCAGCGTTTACTTTTTGAAGACCGCAAATTGTCGAAACTGTTGCTTCATAAGCTAATAAGTAACGTTTCTGAGCACGCATTGTATTACTAACGCTGTTATTAATACAAAAAAAGCTTAAATTCGCATAATGGAATTTGGACGGCTCAAAGTAGTCTATTCCCAGTGGGCAAAAGACGTATAATATACGTCTATTAAACGCATACCTTAGATGTCTAAATGTGGTCTGCAATTCGTCTAGAATGAAATTCTAATATACGTCTAAAGTTATACGTCAATTATACGTCTATGTTTAGACGTTCATTATACATAAATGGTTGGAGTTCTATTATACGGATAAATTTAGAGGACTATTATACATATATGGTTGGAGTTCCGGATAAGTTTAGAGGTCTATTATACGGATAACTTTAGAGGACTATTATACGTATATGGTTAGAGGTCTATTATACGGATAACTTTAGAGGTCTATTATACGTATATGGGTAGAGGTCTATTATACATCAAAGATAGGTTTTATAGGTGTAGAAACAAGTAAACCAAGCCAATGATTAGGTTTAGAAATTTATTCTGAAAATACACATTCACACCTGAAACATATGTATTTCAAATTATACATTGTATACAATCAATCAACAATCAACATATGGGCAATAATCATAAAAAACACAACTAGTCTTAAACTTCAGCTACAAATTCTGGTAACATGGCAATATACAGTATAGTAATGACAAACACAAACTAATTACATTAACACACTAACTCAAAACCACATTTTGATTCAAATATACATTTTAAAATGTACAACTTCTATATTTCCAAGAAAAAAAATATTACAATGGAAGTTAAGACGATTTTTGTCCACTATTTGCAAACCCTGTCTAATTGTCCTAACAGTTAGAACCAAAAACCTATTATTTTCAGTGTCCAGATCTCCTGGCCCCCTGCCTTGCATATGCATTCTTCAAGTAACACATTGCGTGCTCCTTTATTTCTTTTTCTGTTGATGTAGGGTGGGACTTCAGCACCGCAGCTAGGAGAAAATTATATAATATTACTTCCCAAATAAATGATGATTAATATCTTCTTTAGTATAATCTAAAAAATGAACGGTTTACTAAGCTCAAAGCTGAAATAAATGTATAAAATTTGGCTTGCATCATAACAGTTGAGCAATAAAGTCTGTCCTAATTAAAGAGTACCCAAAGTTTGAAAGTACAACATAGAATAAGAATAGAGAAACGGCAAAACGATTTTGTGTTATCTTCCCCATTCACACTATTTTTATGTGCCATTTTTTGCTTATTCACGTACTATTTTAATCAAAATAATATTAAGAAAGATCTGTATGTATTCAGATAGTATTATTATTGTTCATATTTACTTGTCAAAAGAGGATTGCTGAGATATTTGCGGATATACTTCTACGTTTGAAAAACGTGTCCAAAATGGTGACCAACGAATACAAGCAATGCATTGTGGTATATAACCGGAAAATATACTGGGTTAGATATTTTCTCAACGTATGCGTTTATTAATGTTGTCGATATTATGGTTGAAATTTAACATTGATAATACATCGCGGCTATGTGCCCCCTGCTATGAGCTGATGTGCAATTTTAACGCATGCAGTTAGTAAGGATCGGGCACTGTTGTATGGTATTATATATAATGACATTATGGAATTGGATGGGGACAGGCCTGGCATCACGGGGGGAGGGAGGAATGTCGCCCCTTCAGTTTTGGGCAAAAAGATTTACCTAACTTAACTTGCGCCCTAAAAAAATAGTTGTACTTTGTCAATGGTCAGACAACACTAAATGACACGAACAGTCACTCAGTCTGTTTGATGGGCAGGAGGGCTATCCGTCCAGGAACTGCACATATCAGTGTCGTTATTGAGTGTCAACATTACGATCCTGTTTGCTCAGGTGGACTGATTCCTTGCAGTAGTTTATCATTATACTTAAAATCGTTATATAACTAGGACTAGTTATAGCAGTCTGTGCTTTCTGTTGCTTTTACAACATTTTTTTCTTAACGATTCAGAACGTCCATGTAGCTGCAAAAATGAACGCTTATGGTACTTTTCGCTCCAGGCAATACAAACCGTGAGAGTGACGAAAAATGTGAAACTGAACTTCATTGCAAATACCAGATTGCTAGTCGTTATCTTCTATCATGAAGCACTAATCAATGGCATAGCTGCGAGATTTCATTTGGGTAGCTGCACCGTACAGCTCCGTTTCAACCGAAATATCACCCCCCCTCAGAATTTCAGACGCCCCCCTACAGATTTTTCCCCGGGCACCGCGCACTAATGGGGGACGGGGTGTCCAGGAATTGGTATCAACTTTTCTCAAGAAAATAAAAATAGAAACTCTGTAGGCACTCAAACATTTTAGTTTTTTTTTTTCAGGCAGGTGGCAAGACCCCCTCCGCAAAACCCTTGTATGCCAAGCTGTGGGCATTGATTCGTCGAATATACGTATATTCACGGCGAAAATACGGCTATACGTATATATACGTCGCCTCGACGTATAATCAACGTCGAATTGCAACCGTAAAATCGACGACATTAATAAACGCATATATAACGTCGAAAACACATCTAACACAGTGCCTGAGGCTTTTTACTGTATGTATCGTGTGTGCCACAACTAGGAGTATACGGCACTCTGCAAAGTGTACGAAGTAAATTATTTTCGCAGTAATTAATTTATTATATTTACTATATTTATTATACACGTGTAAATTAATTACTGCGACACGATACATACAGTAAAAAGCCTCAGGCACTGTGTTAGATGTGTTTTCGACGTTATATATGCGTTTATTAATGTCGTCGATTTTACGGTTGCAATTCGACGTTGATTATACGTCGAGGCGACGTATATATACGTATAGCCGTATTTTCGCCGTGAATATACGTATATTCGACGAATCATTGCCCACTGGGTTCCTTGTACAACTTTACTTGCCCGCTGAGTAGAGTTTAAAGCAACGGCAGCAGACGTAGCAGTAATAGCAACAGCATGGTTAGAGTGACACAATACACTCAATGAAAGAATTGCGGCTTCAGATCGTTCTGTTCTGTTGAAGCTGCCTACAGGCTCTGAACTGTTGACATTGGCTGTGATCTTCTTTTCTCAGGTTTCATGAAATTCTTCACATATTTGAAATATTTCATTCGGGTTCGCCTAATACACGGTGCAATCCGTACCTGCAGCAGAATGCTGTGGCACATTAACCCGTTTTGTTTATCGGTTGTAAGGATTGAGGAGCGTACTACAAATCGAGCAAGCGAAAAGAAAATTAAACAGGAGTCACTTTTTGGATTGCTAATCCATTGTGCTCTGCTCGTCTAGGTTCAAATCCCCTCCTTGTCATGGTTAAGGCCTGAGACGTGTGTCACCGTTTTTCTAAACGGTGTTTGCATTTGTTTCCTCTTCTACTCTTGTACTGGAGCAGTAATATTTCTAGCGGTGGACGAACATGGTATCACAGGCTGACAGCAGGAACACGTGGCCACAAGCTGCAGTACATTGGTTTGGGAACAGCAATATCTTTCCTGTGGAGACAGGTGCGCCGGTATTAATACAGCTCTTTCGAGCGGAAAGAGTAACAAGAACTGACTTAAACTTACCAGTTATGTTCAATAGCTAAAAACACAAAACCAACCTCTTCAGTGGTTGAATCTAAATTACAGAAGCCAATGCTGCCATCAAGGAAAAAAAAAATCTTGAGTTATGTAGTTTTGAGACTAAATATCTGACTTTCAGTTTGAAGCGGTACAATGGATTCCAGGTCACATTCGTTCTTAATTCATATATATGAGTGTGATAATGGTTAAAACTGTGTTTACATGAGGAACAAACGGTAACCTTTTCATTCCGAGAAGAAAGTCAGTCTGTATGCATTTCTCAGCGTGCACATTATCAGGAACACTAAACCCACAGTGCCAGCAAACCTTTCGATAGTCTGTAGGTACTGCCATTGCAAATGTAACAGGTTGTTCATACACACACGATATCGTTGCTATCTCGCAATTAGGAGATAATTTTGTATTTCTTAATTAGGAGAATTCTGGATTATTTTCCTTGGTGGCAACAATGCACTTCCGCAATAAATCATAGACTCTGCTTTCAAAATAGCTGCACCAGGCACTTGGACACAGATAAACACAGGGATTTAAAATTCAGGAATATGAATGGTCAATTGGTTACAGTTGGGTTTTTTACGTTTCGTATTTAGCGATTTGTATATCAATCTTTTAACAGTTCATTAAAATGCATACAATATATCAATATATAAAATAAAAACAACAGCACCATTAAATGCTGGGGAGACGGGTAGTTTTTTTTTTTACAATCAGATGCCAATCTCTAATGCTGTGTGTGAGAGCTTACGTAACTTTCCTTTTCTCACATTTTCTAACGACTATTCCTAAGGTGCACCCTGTCAACTCCTAATACTTTTTAAAAGTCTGCCTGCATGTTTGATTATTGTCGTTTTATTTAGAAAAAGTTCAATATTGATCATAACTAAAGAAAATTATGATTAAGAATAAAAATGATTGTATGAGAAGCAGGAGGAATCTCTTCTCTCCTATGGAGCATGAGCTGAATCGGGAGTGAGACATTTCGTATGCTCGTGGATATGTCAACGCATGACCTACATCGTAAAACTAAAACTAAATTAAAAACTAACATTAAGTTGTCAGAGATATTCATTTATATACAAACAAGAGACAGACAAAGTAATAATTCTACATTTACTTGTCCTACACTGATCAGACTAATTGAAATGTATGGAAGCCCGTTTCCGCGCTATGGTATCTCAGAATTCCGACAGCTGGCAAGGCCTGAGTTCGAGCTAATGCAGTGAGACATGAACTAGGGTGGGAGCGGCGAAGGCACAAGCCCTAGAACCCGAATCCGTTACAATAACAAAAGGACAGACAATGAAATATGGGATATTTTGAAGTCGCAAATGTGGGATATAAAGTCAGAATTCTGAGTTTTTAAGTCGCAATTCTGAGATACCATAGCGCGTTTTTTTTACTCCCTGGCGGAAACGGGCTTCCATAGGTTCTCAGTGCTGCGAAGCAAAACCAATCTCCGAAAAATCAGACAATTATTATCAGATCATGTCAAAAGCTGATCAGTATTTCTTTACTGGGAAGCAAAGAAATGCTTGTATTACACATTTTAATGTGACATGCAATTACACGTGAAAAATAGTAAAATTATTTTCATTGCGGTACGTGTTGATAGAACACCCCCCTCGATAAATGAAAGTGTGGACGGACGTGCCGCATGTTCCGTACTCTGTCTGGCAGCGAGTTTAACACACTGTCCTCGGAAATTAGAAACTAATTGAATAATAAATTCATCTGAGCCAAATCTACACGTGTGGGTGATTTAATTCTGTCTAAATTGCGTGGAACTCCTCCGCTGAGGTCAGATACACACGGGAAAGTGTGCAGGCTGCTTCACGGAGTCCCGCCTCAGACTGGAAGCAGGTTCTAATTAGACGCTGAGAACAATCCGGGTCTCTGTGTGTAATTGATTGTGTTGATTGAGCGGTAATGTGACCAGGTGTGTGGTAGCAGGTCCTGCCAGAATAAAAACCTACTGTAGTCACTGCGCTCACAATTTATGCTCTCTTGCTTCAACACAGTTTGGTGGTTTACTTGTCTTACTCATGTAGCAGTTTAGCGGGACGTCAATTTGCGCTCGTTTCTCTTTGTGTTGTGCCTGTGCGCAGGGGCTGGGCTCTCCGCACTGATCTCCGCCGGCCGGCTGGCTGGGACTCTCGGGAATTAGCGGTCCAGGCCGACTTCCCGGCTCTCGAAGACGCAGCCCAGTCCTTAGTCATGGAAGAAAACCGAGAAGAGGTCGGAGTGGCCTCTGTCGTTCATCAACGATCCAGTCAGGCAGTACTCCTCTGTTAAGCGCCGTTTGTTCACATCGATTGGCTTTTTTTTGCCTTCATTCGTGCAAGTAGTAAAAGCAGACGCCCCTATTCTGCCGTGACCCGGATTCGAACCGGGGTTGTTGCGGCCACAACGCAAAGTACTGACCACTATACGATCACGGCGAGTTACAGAGACACACGAAGTTCTGATCTTTTCCGCCCCTGAATAGGATTGGTGAATTGAATAGCATTCGCGCTATGGTATCTCAGAATTGCGACTTGAATAGCATTCAATTCACATCGAATATCACTGGCGAAGCTCAGCGCTGGGCCACTGGGCACGGTTTCGCACCGTTTCCGTAGTCTACTGGTTATCACGTTTGCCACACACGCGAAAGGTCCCCGGTTCGAAACAGATCGGCTTCTTTTGTCGCCACGCACACTGTTTGGGGATTCGCCTAGCGCTGTGATCGAACAGACCCACTCACCTCTTAGTGTGGCGGGATCTGCACAGTGCATGTCGCAGCGCTTCCTGCTTTCACTTCAATGCGCATCCTTATGCCGAGTCGTGTGCCGTGCAGATGCTCTGAAAGCGAGAGCAATGAAAAGGTGTATGGCGCTGTGAAAGGAAACACAGAGAAGTGAAAGCCAGTCCTTTCTCTAAGGAGGTAGAAGAAGAGCGACTCCCCCTCAGGGAATCGAACCCCGATCTCCCGCGTGACAGGCAGGGATACTCACCACTATACTAAGGAGGAAGAAATCACTGTTTTCGACCACCGGCATCGTGTCCCGACCCACCGTGCTGGAAGCCGACGCGTGCTGTGAGTCCTTTACAGAGCAGAGGTGACAACCGAGGAGCCGAGAGATCATTTCAGCATTTGGCAGCAATACAGCATTTCGAAAACACAAACGACCAACTCGGAATGACTTGCTTTTAACGCTTTCAAAGCTATCTTTGTGCAAGACGACTGTGCCGCCTAGCAGATACAAATGGGTTGTGGCATGAAAATGCAAGCAATGTTTATTTTTTGACCGGATAGGTGCGAATGGAGATCATCCTTCTTCGTCAGTCTCTGTGGTGCAATCGGCAAGTGCGTTCTGCTGTTAACTGTAAGGTTGGTGGTTCACACCCACCCAGGGATGCTTTCCTTAATGTTGTCAATGTAAACACTGTCTCCGCTAAAGCCGAAACCTTAACCCTCTTTATATTTGCAGAAAATGCGAGTCTTTTGCTCGTGTCCAACAACAACACTTGAGACCGGGGAAGTCCAATAGTGATCAACACCGCAACTCCCCAGAAAACCATATCCACCCATGGAAAAGTATCTTTGAATGGCTGGCGGGAGATATCATTTATACTCCTGTTGCGTCCTCTGCTAAAATCGTTTAGAAATACAACGCGGAATTGTTTGAGGACTTGACAAGCATTGTTACGTCAGCACTGTGAAGTTGGATGTTGATATTTTGATATATTTACCTTAATTTAACATAAATATAAACATAAATGCTGTACAATCTATGCTGTACAATCAAACACAGTTATATTTTGAGTCTCATGCTGGTCGTTGTATGGATCCAAAAGAAAATTTTAAAGCTGATACATTTTCGATTGGAAGTTGCATCTAGCTGCAATCGGTATCTTTTACTTTATGTATGGTAGTGGAAATATTTTTTTTAAATGTTTTCTAAAGAAGATCTCATGAAGCATTGCCAGGACCTGCCTTTAGCGCTCAGTAGCGATAACACTGTTGATATAGACGGAGAAGAACTGTAAATTGAATTGATGATCTAAGATAAAATAACTCTAACACCCCTCCTGTAACAGTGTTTGTATTCATAGCAAGTAATATTCTTTTTCAAACCCGAACGTTGCTTTTGCATTAAGTGTTATGTAACCATTAGCGGTTTCGGTAGCTTCTGAAGAGCGCACTTTTCCAAACTGAAGCCTATAAGAACATTATTCAAGACGCACCATGGCCCAGAATCGTTCATCGGGACTAGGATTAACATCAATTGAAAGTACTCCAAAATAAAAGATTTGACAGAAAAATTAAAAGTGTAGGCAAGGATTAAAACAACACCATAACTTCTTGACTTCCAATCTCTTTCCTGGTTCAGGCCATGTAAAATGACATAATCAGTGGAGTCATGCCGAGGTTGTGAGTTTAAGCCTCACCTGGAGCAGCCTGGTTTTCTGTCTTGACAGGTAAACTGTGGTTTGTGTTATTTGCTAAATAGAGAGAGGATTCTGTGCTAATTGTTCTCCTCCTGGGAGAGGTCAAGATGAGAAGTTCACGAGGCTGGTGGTAAATATCCTGTCCAGGAATATCGGGGCTGTAGGGGGTCAGATCTATAGATGTAGTGAAGACATAAGTGGAGATGGTGTGTCTTCTATCTGTGTGAGAGCTGGGCAGGAAGAATAATCTGTGGTCTGGGAAGAAGAGACCCTCGTTGGAAGAGTGGCGCTCCTCACAGGAGAGAATGAAAAATAAATCTTTTTCAGGGACGCTGATTTTTCTCTTTTGGGGAATTAAAAGCACGTTTAGCATGTGACTTCGTGGCGCAACGGTAGCGCGTATGACTCCGGATTAGAAGCTTGTACGTTCGAATCACGTCGAGCTCAGCGCATTTGTCTGCAGGTTCTGCTGGTACCAAACCTGGAAATTACACCATGCAGTTGAGTTTTATCTGTACACCACATAGGTAATCTGAACGAAGTAACAGCGCAGTACAGAACACCCAGTCAGGAGCTTATGCAGCGAATCATCTTGAACACGACAAGAGAAAAGGCACACTGCACATCCGCGAAACATCACGTCCGGCTTTAGAGACAGTAACATCAGAGAACGGAAGCTTCAGACCTCGTTTTTATTACAGGTTCAAGCAAACCTGAAAGTTAGGGAGTGTTTGGCCACTTTTGTTTAAAAAAGTGTCTGAAGCCTGTAATTATAATTTGTCCTTTTTTAATTGTGGTAGAAATCCACTCCCATGTACCAAGACCTACGGTATATTCATGTTTGTTTAAATGACTAACGCTTTTGGACATTAGCTGGTGTTTTTTGTAACGATTTGCTATTTCATGCAGGAAAGAAAGGAAACCAGACCCAACGTTTGCTTTCAGGTGCCGTCTATTTACATAACGGACATCTATTTCTGAGGAGCCTGATTTAAATCACACAACCCCGGTAGAAGTCGAATCGACAATCTTATAAACCGAAATCAGACGCGTTATCCATTAAACAACTTAGCCCGTCACGTAACTGAATTGCACTTTGGTGAGTTCAGCGCCACTACTAGTACACCACCCCATCTACAATTTCTAAGTACGAAACGTGTTTTCTACATTTTTATCAGTTTTAAAAAATCATCACTTTTAAACAGACAAACCGTTTATGTGTCGCTCTGAATTTCTAATTGATTTAGAATTCAAAGAAAATAGCGTTTTGTTCCACAACGGCGTTAAATTATCACGTCTTTCATTCTACGTCTCTCTTGTAGTAAAGCAGACCTTGCTAGGTGAGCATTTGCTCCGGTAAATTAGGTCACTTTTCACGTTAACTCACTTCTTCTAAACACCACATTTCCTGGTGCACGTTTTCTCCATGTAAAAAAGACATTTTCTCTACATGATTTCTCTTTTTTTCCATCAAAGTGTACAGAAAGAAGAAAGAAAGGAAAAGCGTCATAAATGAACTCTGTCGCCCGTGGGAGATGTCAAGCGCATTGGACATGAAAAGTGCCCGATAAAAGCCATGTCTGTACGTTTCTCTTAGTGTCGGGGCTCCTATTGAATGTAAAGGAGGCAACGTGCTCAGCCAGCCGACTCAGCGCTTACTTAACGCAGGTGTCTCAGAGCGGTGTGTCCAAGCGGCAGTAAAAGAGGAGAATTCTGCCGGCGCCGTGGCTTAGTTGGTTAAAGTACCTGTCTAGTTAATGGAAATCCTGGCTCCAAATACCAGCAGCCCATCGCCTGTGTTGCACTGGACACCCTGTAAATCATCAAAAGCACATCGAGCTCCTTGGTAATGAAATTGCTGGATAAAAGCCACTTCACATCCTTTTTCAACTTGCTCAGCGAGCAGGCTCACCGCACACCGAACGAAGATGTGACAGAGAGGTGTGTCCAAGTGGCTTTAAAAGGGCAGCGCTTCGCCGGCGCCGTGGCTTAGTTGGTTAAAGCGCCTGTCTAGTAAACAGGAGATCCTGGGTTCAAATCCCAGCGGTGCCTGTCTTCGCATCGTTTATTGTTATAGACAACATGCTTCTGCATTATGGTTAAAAGAAGTGTTCATTTCGTTTTTGGCACAACTTGTTTTTCAAGAAATCCACACATTGCGAAAGATAAAATGCTCATCTTTCTTATCAATGCAAAAGAATTACTGCCAGCTGGCAAGAAAATGACAACGATTTTTTTTTTACTTTAGCCAAAAATCTGTGAATGTAGAAAAAATACGACATGTGTCAGTTTCTATGGCACACTCAATCAGGGTGTCCTTCAGTTAATCACAACGTTGGTAGATCAAACGCACCCAGAGACACACTTCGAATTAATCTGATCTAAACATTACCTTCTCTTAATGTGATTGAGTTTCTTTCCACGTCCTTAGCCATCTTGATGTTTGCAGAGATTTTCAACTTTTGACACGAGTCAAACTACAAGTAAATAGTTGAGTTCCTAAGTCAATATCACCGGGAATGTGAATATAAATGTAAAAATCAATATTTCTGCTGTCTCCTGAGAAACACAAGTATAGAGTCAAAACACAATAAATAATGCTAAAAAACTATTCAGTTAACACCCAGATGTGACAAAACACATTTAAGACTTACATCCCCTTTAAATATGTATTTCCTTAATATCAGTTCTCTTCCCTCCCCAGGATACCTGCAAATTCACTATCGCATATTAAAAGCTGTGTGTAAGTCTTACATGTGTTCTGTCACATCTGGGTGTTAAATTAATAGATGTGTTGTGTTATTTAATATGATTTGACTCCACGCTTGTGTTTCTCTGGAGACAGCAGAAATATTGGGGATTTGCGGCTACAGAAAATAATGTGAACTTTACAGACAAAAGTAAGGTTACGTTAAAGAAACAAAAACTTATTGTCACCCTTTTCAACGTGATTTTTTAAGACATTTGTTCGGAATAATATATCTTCTCGTGTCTGTGGCTGTTATCCTACAATAACGGTGGTGAAATAACAGGAATGTGCGGAAAGAATCGGAGATAGAACAGAAGACTCATCTAGTCGATAGTAAGGTTGTGTAGGACCGCACACACTTCGATGTCAGTGTTGAGTAGTGTGGTTTAAAAGCTTCTTCACGAACCACGAAGGAGTAGAAACCTACAGTCTTCTAATCCGTAATCAGACACGTTATCCATTGTGCCATTGGATTGCGTTCCTATACAGCACCATAATGAGTTCAGAGCCGCTACTAGTAATACATCGCCCCGGTCAAAATTTTCTCAATTAGATTCATGTGTTTTGTACGTGTGTCTAATTACTACGTCTTTCATTATGTCTGGTTTAAAATAATGTATCTTAAAAACAGACAAAGGGTTTATGAGTCTCCCTGAAATTCACACACGAAGAATAAAAAATATCGCGTTTAAAAAGAATACAGAGATGCCGGCGATAGAAAATGGAGCGTCTTAAGTGCGCGCTATCACTGAACTAAACTCCCGATCTGTAAGTTTGTCGGCAGCTTTTTAATTGTGTTAGGAAGAGCAAACAGTCCACAGTGTACATTTTAAAGGTCTAAGCAAAACAATCAGACGTGAGGATTATTCAGAACAGGAGCCTGTACTTCTTTGTATACTGAGCTTTCGGGTGAACGTCAAAGTGAAAGACAAATTCGCAATTTTCACTTTTTGATTAAGGAACAAGAAAACACCATCCTTCGAGCTGGATTCAAACCAGGGACATCAGAAATGCCCACTGTTTTTGTCTACAGTTTTAAGATCTAGCAACTGAGCTATCCAGAGGTCAGAAAATAAACGTTTTGTCACACGTGTAGCCCAATGTAGTGTAGTGTTCCTCTTTATTTAAATCCCAGTTCGACATCAAAATACTCACTCCCATAGTCTCGTTTAGTAGAAGAAATGGACCAGGCTTCTACTCTATAAACGTCGGAGTTCTTATAAAACATTTGAAGGGATATCAGTGCAGGCAGAAATTGACTCTTTTTCTAATGGGATCAGGATCACATAAAACCTTTCTTTTGGAATGAGAAGAGGATCATGGTGACACTCAAGACATACTAACCTTTGCTTCTTTCGAGGACGAACGGATTATTGAGCTGCGAACATCGGTTCAAATCAAATCTCTCCAACTGCAGTTGCTTCTTTGTGAGTTTCTTCAAATCTTTCAACTGAACGTCAATATCGAGGTTATATTGATGGTAAAATCTTACGGATTTTGGTTTTCTTTTGATCGAAATTGTATTAAAATTCGAGCCTCTTTCACAGTTGTATAATACTTTCCCCTGCATCCTCAGATAAAGATTCTAAATACCACAAAGTTACAATATATGGAATAGCATTTATTTTTAAATGTTTTTTTAAAATTTGCATTTATTTAGAGCTACATTTAGTGCTAGGTAAGATAGCATTGCTAATATTGATGGGATATAAATGTACAATGAATTTATGAGCTAAAAGATGTACGCAGGTGCCTTTTGCGTAATTTAATCAAAGACAATAAATAACTTTCACTCAGACGTTGATCAGAAGCTCAATAAACGACGAAGCAGAGGCTCCTGTTCCAAATTCCCCTCACGTCTGATGGTCGTGTTCTGATCAAGATCAATCTAAATTGGTACAAGGGATTTAAACAAATCTGGTCTTTCTGGTCTTTCAGGGACTGCTCTGTCTGCTTTGTAATTCAAAAATAGATACAAATGTCAAGTTTTTTGTAGATAAAGTGTTGTCTGTTTTCAAAAGTTAGGTACTTAATTGACTTTATGATTTGGTTTTGATTTTGAATCGTTATATTATTAAGTTTGTGCTTTCTCTGTTTTTATCGTATTGTGAACTTATTTTTTAAACAAATGCTTACAAAGGCAAACAGGGCACAAAGTACAAGCTACTGTGCACTTTGGGGAGTATACCAGGTTCGATATAAAATCGCAAAAATGTAAAAGGAGAAAATACCCCAGACTGCGTGTAAAGTCCTTCTTGAGGTATGCTTTCAAAATAGCTGCACCAGGCACTTGGACACAGATAAACACAGGGATTTAAAATTCAGGAATATGAATGGTCAATTGCTTACAGTTGGGTTTTTTACGTTTCGTATTTAGCGATTTGTGTATAAATCTCTTAACAATTCATTAAAATGCTAACAATATGTAAAATAAAAACAACAGCACCGTTAAATGCTGGGGAGACGGGCAGTTTTTTTTTACAATCAGATTCCAATCTCTAATGCTGTGTTTGAGAGCTGTGTGTGAGAGCTTACTGTACATACTGTAACTTTCCTTTTCTCACATTTTCTGACAACTATTCCAAAGGGGCACCCTGTCAAGATGTGAGTCGCTCTTGAATCAGAGCTGGGTGACACGGGCTTCTGTTCTGATATGGTTGTACGAGAAGCAGGAGGAATCG
The DNA here is from genome assembly GCF_055471065.1 of Atractosteus spatula. Classification (NCBI taxonomy): domain Eukaryota; kingdom Metazoa; phylum Chordata; class Actinopteri; order Semionotiformes; family Lepisosteidae; genus Atractosteus; species Atractosteus spatula. The sequence continues at coordinate 21,479,481 of NC_142715.1, read as the reverse complement.
CTTTACTCGTATGAAGCATGAGCTGAATCAGGAGTGAGACATTTCGTCTGTTTGTGCATATGTCAACGCCTGACCTACATTGTAAAACTAAAACTAAATTAAAAACTAACATTAAGTTGTCAGAGACATTTATTTATATACAAACAAGGGACAGACAAAGTAATAATTCTTCATTAACTTGTCCTACACTGATCAGACTATTTTAAATTGTCTGATTCAGCCTGTGCAGTTCGTGCTAATCAGAACAACGCCAGTACTGAACCCTCATCACCGAACTGACTACTTAGCACAAGTTCAGCTGCTCGCCAGCTTTGTTACCACAGTTTTGCATTGCTATTGAGCTCAGAGCAGGAGCTGATCTTCAGACAGTACTGTGTTAAGTAGTCTGCAGCTTCGTGCAAAACAGTTTGGCAGTTCATTGCAATTTACCCAAAGTGTTTTCTATAGCTTTCAGCTGCAGTTAATTTACATAAAGAAAATCTACTACTGAGGACTCTGATTGGTTTAAAAGCAACATGAGCCAGACAGGAGTCAAACCTACAATCTTCTGATTCAAAGTCAGATGCGTTATACATTACACCACTGGCCCTAATCTTGTGATGCTCAACTGCACCATAGTGACCTCAGTGCCACTACTAGTAATACATCGCCTCCGTCCATAATTTCTAAGTAAAAAAAAACGTTTTCTATACTTGTCTGTTTAAAAATATTATATCTTTAAAAAAGACAAAGGGTTTGTGTGTCGCGCTAAAGTTTCGATTCATTTCTAATGCAAAGAAAAAACATTTTCTTCCAAGAAATCATACATTTGTCTCATCCTCCATACTATAATCCTCTCTTGTAGTAGTAAAGCATTTTGAGTTCAACCGAACAATATATTAAAGGAACAAGTAATAGGTTTATTCAATGCTGAAAAGAGAAGAGAGAAAACACAACGTTTCAGCTATGAAAACTTCAGGTTTGTTTTCTCTCTTCTCTTTTCAGCATGGAATAAACCTACAGTATTACTTGTTTCTTTGCAGATATGCATGCTGAAGTAGCTACCCACCTGAATATATTAAACGTTTCATCTATACAATTAACATAATGTTCTCCTGAATAACTACTCGAAAGAAGCCACAGCTCAGGTTTTAGAGAGATTTGAAATCAGATCGATGGATTTAGAGTCCAGACTGCGAACCGACAGCTGACACATGTCTTTTACAGAACTGTTTTGATTTTTTCTACTTTGTCCCCGTGAAGTCATTGTCCTGCTCGCAACTGAGCCCAACACACGGTACCATCTGGTTTCTGTCGCTGGGCGCTCACCCTGCGGTCTATATGGGTCCTAATGCCCCAGTATAATGACGGGGACACTAAACTGTAAACAGGTGCCGTCCATCGGCTGAGAAGTAAAACTGAGGTCCTGACTCTCTCTGGCCTTTAAAAATCCCAGGTCATCTCTTGAAAGAGTAGGGGTGTAACCCCGGCATTCTGGCCCAATATTCCATTGGCCCTTACCAGTCATGGCCTCCTAATAATCCCCATCTATGAACTGGCTTCATTACTCTGCTCTCCTCCCCACTGATTGTTGACGTGTGGTGAGCATTTTGGCACAGTATGGCTGCCGTTGCATCATCCAGGTGGGGCTGCACATTGGTGGCGGTAGTGGGATTCCCCATTACCTGTAAAGTGCTTTGAGTGGAGAGTCCAGAAAAGCGCTCTATAAGTGTAAGCGATTATAATAATAATAATTATTATTATAATGTAAATTGCAATAAAAATAAAATATTTTATTCAAAATCGATTAATGTAAAAACTGATAAAGCTAATGCTTTTTTCAGGGCTATATCTACTTTAAAAAAAAAAGAGAAGTCTGTCTCGAGTGTGAAATTTGTAGAAGGTGCACCAGCAGGTGCCTTCACATCTCCAGCTTCAGTCTCGCCTGTAGCTGCGAGAAGGTTAAAAGCACACAAGTGATCTGTAGACGATGTTCGGGGAAGAGATAATTCTGTTTTCAGCACAGGGAGTGAGAATGAACTCAGTCCGGCTCCCAGCAGAACCCATTCTGGTTTGGTTACTGTTAGACTGTGCGTCTGAGGCTCTTTGGATCGCAACGTGAAAAAAAAACAATTGCTCACATCGAGAGGAAGGGAAGATCAAAAGTTTAAAAAATCAGAACCAAAGATTTGGATCCGGGGCCTCATACTTATCAAATTATTAAAATAATAGTTATTAGAATATCAGATTGTGTTTCTGCAACATTTCGTGCACAGTACGCCATTTTTATCTAAAAATAAAACAACAGCCACAACAAGGGCTTTACACGCAGTCTGGGGTATTTTCCCCTTTTATATTTTTGCCACTTTATATCGAACCTGTTATACTCCCAAAAGTGCACAGTAGATTGTACTTGATAAAAATGTACAATTCACCGCTGGTATAAACAGCGTGCCGTGTCTGCCATTATAAGCATTTGTTTAAAAAATAAGTCCACAATACGATAAAAACACAGAAAGCACAAAGTTAATAATTCAACGATACAAAATCAATACCAAATCATAAAGCCAATTAAGTAGCTATCCTTTGAAAACAGAGAACACCTTTATATCTACAAAAAACTTGACATTTGCATTTCAAAATGTATTTTTGAATTACAAAGCAGACAGAGTAGTCCCTTAATTCATAGATCAGATCTTGGCCAAAACAAGACAATCAGACGGGAGCTGAATTCGGAACAGAAGCCTCTGCTTCGTCGTTTATTGAGCTTTTGATCAATGACTGAATTAAACAGATTCACTATTTTAACTATTTGATTAAAATACACAAAAAGCACCTTCCTTCAAGCCAGAGTCGAACCAACAACCTAAGGATTCCCAAGTGTTTCCATTATAGTTCCCCACTCTACCAAATATTGCCCGATGTAGTGAAATGTTCCAGATGAGTAAAATCCCAGATCGACATTTTTCCAACTCGTTTCCTTAGTCTTTTTTACCTTGAATTTAAGCCACAAACCAGGATTCTACTGTATAAACTTCCGGGGATATTAAAACATGTTTGATGGGGCATCAATCATTCCAGGCTGAAATTGACACCTTTTTTTTTTCTTGGGGGAAATGAGGAACAAAACTAAATGTCATTCTGTGTTTCTTAGAAGCATTATCACAGCTAATGCATGTAATGCCTTTAGTATGTGAAGGTGAGAGTTCAGTTATGCCAGGGAGTAAAGAGAACTGAAATTTAGAAAATTCATATTTAAATAGATTGCAAATCTTCAAAGTGTTCTGTCACTGCAAAATTATTACAGGGGTCTACCAGCTGTGGTACGTGCTTGTTTTGGGACTATTTCCAATAAGTATCGCATTCGCAGTAATTGTGTGTCCTTACTGGTATCTTTTAAACTGTGAGGGACATTCGGTTATATAGTCATAATCGGATTTTAACGTGTCCTGCATTTTAATTTACTGAAGAGATAAATTGAAAAGTTCTGATTCAGAGCCCCTGCAGTTCGTGCTAATTTGAACCACAACAATGCTCCCGTGTCCTGAGCACCACACTGAGCACACGTTCAGCTGGGCTCTGACTTTGGTCAGCACGACTTCTTGTTGCAGTTTAGCTCAGAGCTAGAGATGATCTCAATATTCTACCGCACTAAGTAGTTCGAAAGTTAGTACACAGTTCGCACTTTTAAGTGGAGTCAGGTTTTTAAAAAATTAAACCAGCGCCCTGTCACAGAAAAGTACCCCGGTCTCCCGCGCAACAAGCGGGGGTACTCAGCACTGTACTAACGAGGAGCGCTTATTCGCAGCTGAGCGTGAGCTCTGTTTACTGTCAGCAGACATTTCCTCATTTCCAATGACGTTTTCGCCTGCTCTCAGCTTTTTAAAGACGGTCATAAACGCTCATGAAGTAATTCATGTCAGTTTGAAGTCTGTTTCTGTTGTCTCGGCTCTTGACGAAGAAAAGCCGTACCTGGGAGACTCCCTCTCTGAAGAAGTTTGCCATCACCCTGCAAGGGAGAAGAGCCATCAATCACTGAGACAATTAACATTAAACACGTGAAATGCGAGATGTGATTTTTTTCCCACTTAAGGCTTCTATCGTTTCTACTCTAACGAGAAAAGCTTTTCATCTGAAGTGGGATTTGAACAAACGTCTCCAGGAGAAACTGCTAACTGACCGCAACGCCTTAGACAACGAGCCTTCCTGCCTGTGGTTATTGTATTGAATTATATGTTTTATTTATTTAAAAGGAAAAAGTGAAATCAAGTAATGAGGGAAACGTATTTTTTTCATGGAGGAAACTAGTACGAGCAAATGTAAAGTTTAGAGCAGCGCTCAATAAAAACGATCAGAAACCGAAAGCGCTTCTTTTGCGGATCAGTATATTCCAATACCGGTGGTTCTGCAGAAGAAATAAGCCGAACTCCAAACACTGTTGCCATTACGGCTACTCTGGCTGCAGCTGCTTTAAGATCTACTCAGCGGGCACAGATTGTAGGAGGTCAGACTGGTTGGCGCTGTCTAAATAACAGTGTGCGAATTTAAACCTATTTAAATAAGACTATTTACAATGTAATACATGCTCCAAAAGCGTTAATACTGCACTGGCTGCTATTTGAAATGCCTTCATAAATGACGCGTAATAGAGATTGATGCAGCTGGCTTTTATGCTTCACAATACATTGCAATCAGGAAACTATACTGTATTGTAATCAGGAAAATAAATCAATTATTAATATGCAATACAACGTCTGTTCTTAAAAATGATAGCTTTTTTACACTGACGTTGCTCTTTATGAGATAATCCAGATTGTGAAGACGACTGCACTCTCGCAGATCAAAATATTACACGAAGGCTGTAAAGCACACTCTAAATTTATCCGAATATTTGATTTCCGCGATCCGTTTAGGCTACAACAGGCAACTTGGCGCTTCTCCAGCAAACCATTTCTCAGTTTTGTGAATTACTTGTGCTTCCAACACACCACCATTTTTAGCTTGTCAGGATGGCCGAGTGGTCTAATGCACCAAATTTAAGTACTCGTGTTTTTCCATTGCTTGGGTGTTTTGGTCTCTGAATAGAGGCGTGGGTTCAAATCCCACTTCTAACAGCTACCGTCTTTTCCCTGCCTTGCGTTTTTCCTGTCTTCTTGTGCTCGCTGACAACGACAGGAAGAGGAAAACGGAGAAACCGGCTTGGGGGCACATGATGGGCAGGGAAATACTTCTTGAACACTTATGCGATTAGCAGAACGTCAAATAGGCTTCGATTTCTGCCTTAAGAGCTGTTTGGGCTGCCTGTAATCGAGGAAAGATTAACTGCAAAGTATGCATTCAAATGTGAAAGACCGAAATATAAAACCACAAGAAGACTTATTAAAAGAAACATTGTTGTCTTTGCGGTTTCTCCTGTATTTCACTGGCTGGAGACGCTGTGTCCGGGCTCAGCGGTTATATAAGAAAAGACACAGGCGCGGTTCATGGTTCTGCGCTCCCCGTACGGAATGCGCGTCTCTTCTCTCCTTTAATACCTTCATACACTCCTCTCAAACCACAGCAAATTCCCGTAATATTTCGGTTTTACCTATTTCACAGGTAGTGGGTCTTTCCCAACACGCTGAAAACAGGAAGGTATTCCTGATCGTAGGCGAAGATGTGCAAAAATAAATTTCCTAAAATCCAATAAGGTCCAGTCACGTTCAGGTACTATTCTGATGTAGATGAATATTTTTGGCACAGCTGTTACAACAAACAGGCAAATACACTTTTTTTATTATTCCATTCGAGCTGTAGTTTTGAAAATGTTTTTTTCCATTCATTAAATAATACAAAACACAAACCCACCATAAACGTCTGACCATTGATATTCCTGAATTATAAGATCGTACACACGTACCGCGAAATTCGTGCAAGAGTCACAGCTGGTAGGCAGTTCAACGAATATGATGCCTTTCAGGGGGCGGAGTATTAGATACGCGTTATCGTGCGGAGCTTAGTCTTCCTCTAACGCAGTCTTTGCCTCGGACCACCCCTCTTGGCACATTAGCCCTTTAATTTTCGATTTTCTGTATAGAACACCGAATATCTTGAGGAAGTCTGTCAAGCAAAGACTGCTGGATAATTGAGGTGCAAACATTGGTTCAAAATCAACATCCTCTGCTATTGCCGTTGATTCTTTGCGAGTTTCTTCAAGTTCTTCATCTGACCTTCAATATCGAGGGATAATACCGTACTATTTGTAGCTTTCTTTTGATCGCCCGTTTTATTAAAATGCCAGCCTCTTTTACAATTATTTAGATGTTTAGCAAGGTGTAATAGCCCCCCTCGCATCCTCAGCTATAATATTTTAAAAGTACAACAAAATTACATTATATTGAACAGCGTTTATGTTAACATTTATATTCAAATTAAAGTAAATATACGAAAATATTAAAATACAACTTCGGCGATCTGTCGTTTTTGCTTGTCAAGTTCTCAAACAATTTTGCGTTGTAATTTAAATTACTTTAGCTGAAGATGCAACGGGAGCATAAGTGAATTCTCCCGCCACCCACTGGAACATATAATTCCATGGGTGAATACTAACTGCTCGCAAGTTGCCAATATCGGAAATTATTGGAAATTCCCAGTAATGTTGACTCTGGTACTCAATTGTTTACTACTGCAAATATCAAAATAGTTCAGGTTTTGCGGAACAATTAATTTTTTGCGGTGATGATGTTTACTATAGGAAGAAGTGCGTCCCTGGGTGGGATCAAAAAACCCACCGTGGGGTTAATAGCTGAACACGCTAACCGATTGCACCACAGAAATGCTTACACCTTGTTTTTTTTCATTTACATACTTTTGGTGAACAAAGAAATTCGCTCGCATTTCATCTTTCGCAAGCTATATGATTTAAAAAAACAAGTTGTTCTTCAAAGGAAATGAATTAACGCATTAAACCAAATCAAGACCTCTTCTGTTCTGTAAAACAAGACAGGAAAAAAAAGGTACCTCTGGAATTCGGATCCAGGATCTCCTCTTTATGAAACAGGTGTTTTAACCAGCTTTACCACAGTGCCGGCAGAACACTATTCTTATACAGGTGGGTACCCACCCTCAAACCTTTGTTCTCTCGCTACTTTACCTTTGCCTACTGCCCTGTCTTTCTCACACCTGAAGAAGGCTCCACTGCCGAAACATTGTGTTCTCTTTCTTCTTTTTTTCAGCATGGAATGAACCTATTACCTATTCTTATACAGCCGCTTGGACACACCGCTCTGAGACATCTGAGGTCGATGTGCGCTGAGCCTGGTCGCCGAACAAAATCATGCCCAAGGGGGGTGGCTTTTGTGACGAGGTGGCCGAGTGGTTAAGGCGATGGACTGCTAATCCATTGTGCTTTGCATGCGTGGGTTCGAATCCCATCCTCGTCGGTTTATGTCTTCGACTTCTGATCTGTTTCCAAGTCGGACTTGCTTTCTTTAGCTACTGTAGTAGAGCAGTAATATTTCTAGCGTTGGCTGAACATGGGTTACAGCAGTAGCTGACAGATATAGCCTCTTAATATTTAGGTTAAATTTATGCTTTGTACTGCTTTCACCTGATATTAATAGTAGTCCTGGTGAACGATTTAGGGACATGGCGCATCTTGAAAATGTTCTTTTTAAATTAAGTTTGGAAAAAATGCACTCACCAGAAGCAGAAACTGGTCGTATCTGCAAAATGCGCAATGCAATAGCAATGTCTTGCTATGAGTCCTTACCTATTACAGGAGGCGTTGTAGGACTTTTTTAGCTCAGAAAAAGCTATCAATTCATCTTACATTTCTACTCCATCAATATTAGTAATGTTATCTTTACTAAGCTCTAAATATAGCTCTAAATAAATGCAAATTTTAAAATACATTTTAAAATAAATGCTATTCCATATGTTGTAACTTTGTGGTATTTAGAATTTTTATCAGAGGATGCAAGGGAAAGTATTATAGAAATGTGAAAGAGGCTTGTATTTTAATACAATTTTCGATCAAAAGAAAACCAAAATCCGTATGATATTACCGTCAATATCCCTTGATATCAACGTTCAGTTGAAAGATTTAAAGAAACTCTCAAACAAGCAACTGCAGTAGCAGAGAGTTTTGATTTGAGCCGATGCTTGTAGCTCAATACTCCATTCATCCTTGAGAGAAGCAAAGGTTAGTATGTTTTGAGTGTCACCATGATCCTCTTCTCAATCCAAACGAAAGGTTTCATGTGATCCTGATTCCACTAGAAAAAGAGTCAATTCCTACCTGCACTGATATCCCTTCAAATGTTTTATAAGAACTCCGACGTTTATAGAGTAGAAGCCTGGTCCATTTCTTCTACTAAACGAGACTCCCGTATACAAAGAAGTAGAGGCTCCTGTTCTGATTAATCCTCACGTCTGATTGTTTTGCTTAGACCTTTAAAATGTACACTGTGGACTGTTTGCTCTTCCTAACACAATTAAAAAGCCGCCGACAAATTTACCGATCGGGAGTTTAGTTCAGTGATAGCGCGCACTTAAGACGCTCCGTTTTCTATCGCCGGCATCTCTGTATTCTTTTTAAACGCGATATCTTTTATTCTTCGTGTGTGAAATTCAGGGAGACTCATAAACCCTTTGTCTGTTTTAAAGATACATTATTTTAATCCAGACATAATGAAAGACGTAGTAACTAGACACACGTACAAAACACATGAATAGTAGCGGCTCTGAACTCAATGTGGTGCTGGATGGGAATGCAATACAAACGCCAATGGCACAATGGATAACGTGTCTGATTACGAATCAGAAGACTGTAGGTTTCTACTCCTTCCTGGTTCGTGAAAAAGCTTTTAAACCACACTACTCAACACTGACATCATAGTGTGTGCGGTCCTACACAACCTTACTATCGACCGGGCGGAAACAGCGTCTTTTCGCACGCTCCTGTACTTCACAGAGGTCTTGAGCCACCGGTCATTTGTTCCCAATGTATTTCCGCTGCCTTCATGCACTCTTGTACCAAACGCACGTTCCTTCTGTACGCGGAGCCGATCATTTGCATTTGGGCTGTGCCGACAGACCAAGACGAGCTCTGTCGGCTCAAACGCAGCGCAGCACCTGCAAGAACAACAGAAAGATTAGCCAGCGGGGGCTTCTTAGTGAGCCCAAGATCTCATCAGAATCGGCTCCAGCAACAGGGCTGGGCGCATTGTTCCATACTCCGACCACTCTCGGTGTAAACAGGTCCCTCCTGGTCTCTGCTTGAAATGCACTTTCCTGCGTTTGCTTTGGTGTAACTGGCTTCCCCTGCATGGGCGAATGTGAAGAAGATCCTTAGTAAGTCATTGAAGAAACCCGAGAAGAGGTCGGAGTGGCCTCTGTCGTTCATCAACGATCCAGTCAGGCAGTACTCCTCTGTAAAGCGCCGTTCGTTCACATCGATTGGCTTTTTTTTGCCTTCATTCGTGCATGTAGTAAAAGCAGATGCCCCTATTCTGCCGGGACCTACAGTCGAACCGGGGTTGTTGCGGCCACAACGCAAAGTACTGACCACTATACGATCACGGCGAGTTACCGAGACACACACGGCAGGGCGGAAAAGGTCCCCGGTTCGAAACAGAGCGGCTTCTTTTGTCGCCACGCACACTGTTTGGGGATTCGCCTAGCGCTGTGATCAAACAGACCCACTCACCTCTTAGTGTGGCGGGATCTGCACAGTGCATGTCGCAGCGCTTCCTGCTTTCACTTCAATGCGCGTCCTTATGTCGAGTCGTGTGCCGTGCAGAGGCTCTGAAACCGAGAGCAATGAAAAGGTGCACGGCGCTGTGAAAGAAAACGCAGAGAAGTGAAAGGCAGTCCTTTCTCTAAGGAGGTAGAAGAAGAGCAACTCCCCGTCGGGGAATCAAAACCCGGTCTCCCGCGTGACAGGCGGGGATACTCACCACTATACTAACAAGGAAGACGTCAGTCTTGTCAACCCCCGGCATCGTGTCCCGACCCACCGTGCTGGAAGCCGACGCGTGCTGTGATTCCTTTACGGAGCAGAAATGACAACCGAGGAGCCGTGAGATCATTTCAGCATTTCGCAGCAATTCAGCATTTCGAAAACAGAAACGACCAACTCGGAATGACTTGCTTTTGACGCTTTTCAAAGCGACTGTGCCGCCTAGCAGATACAAATGGGTTGTACAACTTTGAAGTAGCAAATGGAAGAGGGCTAAGCCCCCTCTCTTTTAGCCCAGGTTCGATCTGTCTCCCAGAATCACCAGGGCACACACACACACTGTCTTGTTTCTCGTACACGTATAGTGTAAAAATGAAGAACCCAGGACGAAGATGTGACACTCGAAGAAACTCTTTATTATTTAACCTGTAACTCTGAACCAGTTAGCTCCTAAATTCACTATGACCTGTGACCCTGAGCAACCGTTATTCCCCGCTCAGCCCTCCATCAATCAACATGCAGTTTCACTGCTGACGCACACAAATATTACACCTTCTCCAGCTGTTATGAATCGCCTCTCTTCAAAGCCCGGTGTGTTTTTTTTGGAGATGTTATATATTTTAGAAAGTTCAGGTGGGTAGCTGCGTCATCATGCGTAGGCTGCAAAGGAACAAGTAATAGGTTTATTCCATGCTGAAAAAAAGAAGAAAGAGAACACAACGTTTCGGCCGTGGAGCCTTCTTCACAAGAGCGGTGTGACGTCACGGACAGCTACTAATACTAATGCTAGTGTATTCCTGTTAATATTAGTGAGAGTACAACTGGTAGTTTTAATATTAATGCTACTGTTCATGTGAGTATTAATGATGATAGAGCTACTGATAGTTTTAATGCTAGTATTCATGTAATATTAGTGCTTATTGTAGATTTACTGTTAGACTATTTACACTAGTAGTCATGTTAGTTTTAGTGATAGTATTACTGTTATTATTAGTATTAGTAGTGTAGTAGTAGTGTAGTGTAGTAGTAACTTTGTGTTATTGTTAGTAATAATGATAGTGTTAGTCATAGTAATAGTGTTACTGTTGTAATATTAGTGTTTTTTTTGTTAGTGTTTGTTATAGTGTAACTGTAGGTAAGAGCGTATGTGGTGTCCATCAGTGTGTGAGTTTGTGTCTGTGAGTATGTGTACTGTCTATGTGTGATTCTGTAAATGTGTGCGTATCAGTGTGTGGGTGTGTATCTCTGAGTGTAGTGTCTACAGTATGTGTGTGTCTGTGAATGTGTGCTAGTTTGTATTTGTGCATGTATGTGTCTGATTGTGTGTATAAATGTGTATGGTGTTAGTCAGTATGTGTGTGTGAATGTGTGTGAGTGTGTAGGTATATCTGTCAGTGTGTGTAAATGTGTGTAGGTGGGCTTGGGCTCCAATGTTGTGTCTGATAGAAGTGACCCATCAACAGGTGTTGAGGTCCAGAGCTGCTTGCAAATGGAATCACTTTCTAGAGTCCAGAACAATGTCTACAAAGCTGTGAGTGCTCTGTTTTTATCACTATTAGTAGTAATGACAGCAGTAATAGTAGCAGGAGTATTAGTATCAGAATTAGTATTAGAATCTGAAGTCATGGTCGTAGTAGTAATGGTAGTAGTGGTAGTAGCAGTTGTGTCAGTGGCAGCAGTATTAGTAGCAGTAACAGTACTACTAGTAGCTTTAGAAACATTAGTAGTAGCATTAGGAGTAGCTGTAAAATTGTATTAGTTGCAGTTGTATCAGCGGCAGCAGTAGTAGTAGCTGTAGTAACACTAGAACCATGTGTTACGATCCCTGCCTCCCGGCAACGAAAGAGGCAGAAGTAGGCGTAGTCTTAGTTCATTAGTCTACCTATCAGTGTACGCTTTCAACACCACACCCCCGTCTCACCTTATATTTAAGCACTAGTCTTTCCCTACCTCCTTGCTCAGTATTGGTTTTCCTTTCGAGCTACTTAGTTGTGCTACGCCTTCTACCTCTTCGTACTGTTCAGGTTCCGACTTTGGTTTCTCCCCTCTTACTACGTTTTTTGGATTACGGCTCGGCTTCGGTTGCTCTCTCTCAGTTTAGATCACTGGCTTCCCCTGGACTCTCGGCTCTCTCCTTCGACTACGGTATTTGGATCACGACTTGTCTCTATCGGCTCCTGCAAGTGGATTTATTACTTGGTTTCGGTTTCACTGGCCGAATCCTTAACAAGTAGCTAAATACACAGGCCACACTGCTTCAGTTGAGGCTCAAACTCACAACCTCAGCATGACTTTGCTGTGCATTGCTGTATAAGCAATGCGCGCTGACCGACTGCGCCACTGGAGCTGTTTAACACCCTCTCCTCATACAGACTGATGCTGCAGAAACACAGGCTGCAAACAGGGTTTCAGTTGTGGATCCATCTCCACATGGGGGAAAGGGACAGTAAAATAGCAAGGAAAATACAAGAGAAGAAACTGAAAGAATTGTGCTCACTGCAAAGTAGGAACGAAAGAGGTGGCCGGATACGTAAAACAACTCCGCAGATAATTTGTAACGACATTCCTTGGTGATAATCAGCGGTCGGATTTCTCTTCAGGTTCAGCTCTGCAGTATGAAGGTACATTCTCCGAGATTGGTTAGTTATATGTGATCAGCTGATATTAAATAGGACTAATAAGAATCAATACAATTGATGTCTGGCAAAGGCAAATAACCTTTGTACATGATCTGGAATGTGACTGGTTAAATTTCAGCACAGTTGCTACCCCCTTTATAAAGGGTGTGCACACTTATACAACCAAGACATTGAAAGTTTTTTTTTTTTATTATTGTTCCAAAAATGTGTTTTGTTTCTTAAATGTTGTTGATTAAAAGATCTTATTAAATGTGAAAAGGTCAAATTCTTAGTGAAAAAATCAGTAATGTGAGGAAAGATGGATTGTGGGAGCCCCTTGACTCCTTGTGTCGTTCTGTATTTCTCTTTCATTCTACTGGGAGTTGTGCCGTCGCTTCTGGATAAAGTCTGTCAGTGGCCATTCCAGATGTGTCAGGTATGACTGCACTTCGGCACAAGAAGAGACATCTGATTTGCGAGGATCCCAGCAGTGTCTTCATTTGCTTAGAGCCCAGATAGCTCAGTTGGTAGAGCATCAGACTTTTAATCTGAGGGTCCAGGGTTCAAGTCCCTGTTTGGGCGGTTGTGCTTTTCTTCAATCTATTGTGAATGTCACTCTAAATCGTCTTTTATCTTTCCCTCTTCTAGCTGTACTGTGGTTATTTTAAATGTTCATCACTTCTATTTTCTTTAGTGTTTCCTTTCACAAACCGAAAATGTTCAAGGTGATCTTCTCACCACACTCCATGTAGATAAATTAAAAGAAATCACAGTAGAGTAAAGGACACGCAGTGAGGAGCTCCCGCAGTGAGTACTCTTGAATACGACAAGAGGAAAGGCACACTGCACATCTGCGGAACATCGCAAAGTAATTTTTTTTATTAAAGGTTCAAGGAAACCTGAATATGTTTGCTAGAAGTATTTCAGAATCACAGTCAAATCGAGTACGATTGCTGCACAGATCTGCCGTGTGAAATTAGAATACTGTTTGTGCATTGTATAAAATACGCTGTTCAAAGCTTTTCTAAAACTACAGAGATACGTTTCAGAATGAGTCTTCCTGTAAAAATAAAATCTCTGCATGGGCGCTATAAGCAGAGTCTGAAGCCTGCTTAACAGAAGAACTATATTCAGAAGGCCAAAGAAATGAATATTTCACCAAGTGAGAGAAAGCATCTCAGAAAAAGGAGGTGCAGTCTCTTCCATGCAGTATAACACCACAAAGTCAGACTGCTGAAAAGCCACTATCAAGGGTAACCCGGCCGAGCGCTCTAAGGAGCTGGATTAAAGCTCCGTCTCTTTGAGGGCGTGAGTTGGAATCCCACTGCTCCCCAGTATCTCCTTGTTAAGAATCATGGTTTTGTTGTTGTAGATTCTGCGCGATTAAATCAGTTTCAGTAGAATTAATTTGAACAGTCATATTTGTTTTATTCCTCCTACCATGGCAATTTGTGCTCAAAGATTTAACTTTTTTGTATTTTAAAAAACGTGCTAGCCTTGATGGGAAAGTAAGCGGAACCGCAGGCGTGGTGGCCAAGTGGTAAGACGTCAGTATCAATAAGGTCAATAATCTGTTAAACATTTTATGCCATTTTTTCCATAGATGTTCACGTTGGAACAATGAGAAAGGCGTGCCTGGATGCGCTTGAACCATCACCTTACTATCATTTTAGTCCCAACCTGACCGCACTAAGCAATTGTACCACAGAGACTCCAACGAGTCAGTTTTCTCCATTTGCAGTTTTGGGTAAAAAATAATCTGCACTTTTAAGAAAGTATTGTATTTCAAATTTTGCAAATTTCTTGAAAAACGTTGTTTCAGATAGAAACTGAGTAGACAGGAATAGCCCAGTCAGTAGAATATCAAACTTTTTATCTCTAGGTCCCTAGTCAGGCGACTGATTTTCTTGCAACTACTGTGAACCTGCGAAATAGATGGTCTTTTGTCCCTCAGTTTTTCAAGTTGTTCTATGAATGTTTAAAATGTTCAATATTTTTCATGCTCTTAAGCACTTTCCGTCACAAAGTTTATGGTGTTCTTGGTGCTGTGCTGCACGTAGATAATGTAGACGAGAGCACAGGTAACAATACAGGACAAGCAGTGAGGAGCTCCCGTAGCTTTCAACTCAGTGCAGAGTCCAGAGGGAAGCCTAGGTCACTAAACGATCAAAAGGTATCTAATAATGACGTTCACAAAGGTGACAATACGTTTTTTTCAACATATCCTTACATTTACTCATACAGCACAACGTATTTTCTATACCCTCAAATCATCAATGTAACGACTTTCTCCTGAGAAACACAAGTATAGAGTGAAATCACAATAACTTATAAAACAAATCTATTCAAACGCCCAGATATGACAGAACACACCCCTTTAAATGTGTATTTCCTTTATTTCACTTTTCTTCCCTCCCCAGGATACCTGCAAATTCACTATCGCATATTAAAGGCTGTACATGTAATACATCTACTAATAAAGATGGACATTAAAGTTAATTATTAAAAAATTACACTTATCATTAAGACATGTATTGATAAAATTATTGTGAATAGTTGTGGTGTCTGGAAAGCAATTTTTGTTAAATATAACAATTCTCAAGCGAGTGGTGCATAAGCTTCTTATTTAGTGACTAAATTATTTCCACTGCATTCACAACAGTTCTAATGTGTTTGCTTGTTCCGCATAGCCTGCTACTGAGTTGTTTTCGGAACTGAAACCTATAAGAACATTATTTAAGATGCACCATGGCCCAGAATCGTTCATTGGGACTAGGATTAATATCAATTGAAAGTACTCCAAAATAAAAGATTTAACCTGAATATTAAAAGAGTAGGAAAGTATTAAAACAACACCATAACGTCTTGACTTCCAATCTTCTTCCAGGTTCAGGCCATGTACAGTAAAATGACATAATCAGTTGAGTCATGCCGAGGTTTAAAGTTTAAACCTCACCTGGAGCGGCCTGGTTTTCTGTCTTGACAAAAAAAGCATTTTGTTCCACAACGGCGTGAAATGAAAACGTCTTTCACTCTACTTCTTTCTTGTAATAAAGCAGATCTTGCTAGGTGAGCATTTGCTCTGGTAAATTAGGTCACTTTTCATGTTAACTCACTTCTTCTAAACACAACATTTCCTGGTGCATGTTTTCTCCATGAAAAAGTCATTTTCCCTTACATGATTTCTCGTCTTATTTCATCAAAGAGTACAGAAAGAAGAAAGGAAAAGTGTCGTAAATGAACTCTGCTGCCCTTGGGAGATGTCAAGCGCATTGGACATGAAAAGTGCCCAATAAAAGCCATTTCTCTTCGTTTCTCTTACAGTCGGGGCTCCTGTTGCGTGTAAAGGAGGCAGCTTGCTCAGCCAGCAGACTCAGGGCTTACTGAACGCAGATGGCTCAGAGCGGTGTGTCCAAGCGGCTGTAAAAGAGGAGAATTCTGCTGGCGCCGTAGCTTAGTTGCTTTAAGTAACCTGTCTCGTTAACTGGAGATCCTGGCTCCACATCCCAGCTGTGCCTTTCTTCCTGTCTTTTTGTGCAGAAAGTACCATTTTGGACAACCGCATAGGGCTTGATTTAGTTTAATGCATGAATGCATTTCCTTTCTGCAACAACTTGTTTTTCAAGAAATTCATAGAGCTTGTGAAAAATGAAATTTAATTCTTGCCTATCAGAGCAGAAGGAATATTGCCGACTGGCAATAAAATGCAAGCAATGTTTATTTTTTGACCGAAAAGGTGCGAATGGAGGAAAGCCTCTCTCGTCAGTCTCTGTGGAGCAATCGGTGAGCGCGTTCGGCTGTTAACAGAAAGGTTGGTGGTTCAAGCCCACCCAGGGACGATCTTCTGATTATTGTCAATGTAAACACTGCCTCCTCTAAAGCCGAAACCTTAAACCTCTTCATATTTGCCGAAAATGCGAGTCTTTTGCCCGTGTCCAACAACAACACTTGAGACCGGGGAAGTCCAATAGTGATCAACACCGCAACTCCCCAGACAACCATATTCACCCATGGAAAAGTATCTTTGAAGGGCTGGCGGGAGATATCATTTATACTCCTGATGCGTCCTCTGCTAAAATAGTTTAGAAATACAGCGCGGATTTGTTTGAGAATTTGACAAGCATTGTTACGTTAGCACTGTGAAGTTGGATGTTGATATTTTGATATATTTACCTTCATTTTAACATAAATATAAACATAAATGCTGTACAATCTACGCTGTACAGTCAAACACAGGTATATTTTGAGTCTCGTGCTGATCGTCCTGTGGATCCAAAAGAAAATGTTAAAGCTGATACATTTTCGATTGTAATTTGCATCTAGCTACAACGTCCCTGGAAAAGAGATTTTATTAGTTGCGTGCAATCGGTATCTTTTACTTTACGTATGGTAGTGGAAATAGTTTGAAAAATGTTTTCTAAAGAAGATTGTATTGCCAGGACCTGCCTTTAGCGCTCAGTAGCGATGACGCTGTTGATATAGATGGAGAAGAAATGTAAGATGAATTGATGATCTAAGCTAAAATAGCCCTAACACGCCTCCTGTAACAGTGTTTGTATTCATAGCAAGTAATATTCTTTTTCAAACCCGAACGTTGCTTTTGCATTAAGTGTTATGTAACCATTAGCGGTTTCGGTAGCTTCTGAAGAGCGCACTTTGCAAACTGAAGCCTATAAGAACATTATTCAAGATGCACCATGGCCCAGAATCGTGCATCGGGACAAGGATTTACATCAATTGAAAGTACTCCCAAATAAAAGATTTGACCGAAAAATTGAAAGAGTAGGCAAGTATTAAAACAACGCCATAAATGCTCGACTTCCAGTCGCTTTCCCAGTTCAGGCTTTGTAAAATGACATGATCAGTGGAGTCATGCCGCGGTTGTGAGTTCAAGCCTCACCTGGAGCAGCCCGGTTTTCTGTCTTGACAGGTAAACAGTGTTTTGTGTTATTTGCTAAATGGAGAGAGGATTCTGTGTTAATTGTGCTCCTCCTGGGAGAGGTCAAGATGAGAAGTTCACGAGGCTGGTGGTAAATATCCTGTCCAGGAATATCGGGGCTGTAGGGGGTCAGATCTATAGATGTAGTAAACACATCAGTGGAGACGGTGTGTCTGCTCTCTGTGAGAGAGCCGGGCGGAAAGAATAATCTGTGGTCTGGGAAGAAGAGACCCTAGTTGGAAGAGCGGCGCTCCTCACAGGAGAGAATGAAAAAAATCTTTTTCAGGGACGCTGATTGTTCTCTTTGGGGGAATTAAAAGCACCTGTGGCGAGTGACCTCGTGGCGCAACGGTAGCGTGTCTGACTCCACATCAGAAGGTTGCGTGTTCAAATCACGTCGAGGTCAGCTGAGGAGTTTACAGGTGCTGCTGGTGCCGAACCCAGAAATCACACCACGCCGTCGGGTTTTATCTGTACACCACATAGGTAATCTGAACGAAGTAACAGCGCAGTACAGAACACCCAGTCAGGAGCTTATGCAGCGAATCGTCATGAACACGACAAGAAGAAAGACACACTGCCTATCCGCGAAACATCACGCCCGGCTTTAGAGACAGTGACATCAGAGAATGGAAGCTTCAGACCTCCTTCCTGTTACAGGTTCAAGCAAACCTGAAAGTTAGGGAGTGTTTGGTCTCCTTTGTTTGAAAAAGTGTCTGAAGCCTGTAATTATAATTTGCCCTTTTTTAATTGTGGTTGAAATCCACTCCCATGTACCAAGACCTTACAGTATATTCATGTTTACTTAAATGACTAACGCCATTGGACATTATTTGGTGTTTTTTTTTTGTAACGATTTGCTATTTCATGCAGGAAAGAAAGGAACCCAGACCCAACGTTTGCTTTCAGATGCGGTTCATTTACATAACGGACATCTATTTCTGAGGAGCCTGATTTAAATCACACAACCCCGGTAGAAGTCGAATCGACAATCTAATAAACCGAAATCAGACGCGTTATCCATTAAACCACTTGCCCCTCACGTAAATGAATTGCACCATGGTGAGTTCAGCGCCGCTCCTAGTAATACCCCACCCCCATCTTAAATTTCTACGTGAGAAACGTGTTTTCTACATTTTTATCAGTTTTTAAAAATCATCACTTTTAAGCAGACAAAGCCTTTATGTGTCGCTCTGAATTTCTAATTGATTTAGAATTCAAAGAAAAAAGCGTTTTGTTCCACAACGGCGTGAAATGATCACGTCTTTCACTCTACTTCTCTCTTGCAGTAAAGCGGAACTTGCTGGGTGAGTATTTGCTCTGGTAAATTAGGTCACGGATCATGTTAACTCACTTCTGCTAAACACAACATTTCCTTGTGCACGGGAGTGTGTCTTTGTACAGCTGTTAAACAAAGGGCTGGTGGTCAGGGACGCGCTTTGGATTGTTTCGATGTAAACATAATCTCCGCTAAAAGCCCTCTTGAACTTTGCAGGAAATGTACGTGTTTTAAACCATTTTCACGTGTGGAATTTTATCTTCAGCTGGCTGTAGTTAGAATGACTTATACACCCGTTGTGTATCCTTAGCAAAAATATTTTAAAATTATAACACAGAGTTGTTGGAGAACTTGATAATCCTTGACAATCGTTATTAAATGAGCACAGTACAAATGTACATTGATATTTTTGTTGTATGTACTTTAATTTTAAAATATATAAACATAATTGTGCTGATATGGATGTTCATTTGAAGGATTTGAGGAATCTATAAAGGATGTCAGAACAACCAAAGAAACATTTGGGCATCTGCATATTTGTAAAGATTAAAGAGCACCGTAAGTGTGAAGTTTGCACACACGAGAGAAGAAATCAGTTTCAATGCACGTCATTAAACTGATGGTATGCTTATCAATCGTGCATAACAGAGGATGGCTTTGATCCATCGATCTTTGGGTTTTGAGCCCGGCACGCTTCTGCTGCGCCACTTAGCTATGTTTAACACAACTGTTTTTGCACCTGAGATGAAAAGTTTCAACGGTAAACGCAGACGTCACTGAGCACTTGGTCTTTTGTAGTACCAATCATCACACGCTGCTCTACATGGGCGTGTCTTCAAGATCGTTGAGAACCAAAGCTTCTGCCTTCCTGGCTACTGATTCTTTCTTCGTTAATTCCCAAATCTTCAATGAGAATCAGTGAAACGAAAACCAAACACATGTACACACTCGCGTCCTAGCCTGAAAGAAAAATGATGGAAGCGTTTGAGAAATAACAAGAGTAGTCTGAACAGCTCCAGCCTATCAACTGCTCTACAAAGTGATCGCTATCTCCACACCCAGTTTATAACACTGAAAATGATTCAGGAAGCACAGCAAAGTTCTAAAATCAGCGGTTGAAAAGTGTCTAGATACATAAAATGACAATTTCTCAAAAGTAAAATCTTCATCTTTTAAATATTGTCATCCATATATTTTCGTTTTTCTCTTTTTTACATAACACGCTTTCGAGAAATAAACTGTCTTGTAATGAAGGCTGCATTAGAAAATGTGTATCTAAATTAAAATCGGGTTTATTACTTCTGCGTTTTTCAGCTTTCTTAGCGCTTGGGTCTCGATTCAGATATTGCAATGAAAGCAACAGGGGAGTAAGTTTTCCTTTTCTAAATCAAAGGTGATCTGCTCACAAGGAAGTATAAAAACTTCAGCGTTTACGTTTTGAAGACCGCAAATTGTCGAAACAATATTGCTTCATAAGCTAATAAGTAACGTTTCTGAGCACGCATTGTATTACTAATGCTGTTATTAATAAAAAAAGGCTTAAATTCACATAATGGAATTTGGACGGCTCAAAGTAGTCTATTCCTTGTACAACTTTACTTGCCCGCTGAGTAGAGTTTAAAGCAACGGCAGCAGAAGTAGCAGTAATAGCAACAACGTGGTTAGAGTGTTACAATACACTCTATGAAAGAATTGCGGCTTCAGATCGTTTTGTTCTGTTCAAGCTACCTACAGGCTCCGATTTGCTGACACTGGCTGTGATCTTTTTCATGAAATTCTTCACATATTTGAAATATTTAATTCGGGTTCGCCTAATACACGGTGCAAACAGTACCTGCAGCAGAATGCTGTGGCACATGAAGTCGTTTTGTTTATCGGTTGTAAGGACTGAGGAGCGTACTACAAATCGAGGAAACGAAAAGAAAATTAAACAGGAGTCACTTTTTGGATTGCTAATCCATTGTGCTCTGCTCGTCTTGGTTCAAATCCCATCCTTGTCATGGTTAAGGCCTAAGACGTGTGTGTTTTTTCTAAACGGTGTTTGCATTTGTTTCCTCTTTTACTCCTGTAAACTCAGGATTTTTTTTCCTTGGTGGCAACAATACGCTTCTGCAATACAGTAAATCGTAGACTCCGCTTTCAAATTAGCTGCACCAGGCATTCGGATACAGAAAAACACAGGGATTTAAAATTCAGGAATATGAATGGCCAATTGCTTACAGCTAGGGTTTTCACGTTTTCTTATTTAGCGATTTGTGTATCAATCTTTTAACAATTCATTAAAATGCTAACAATATGTAAAATCAAAACAACAGCACCGTTAAATGCTGGGGAGACAGGTAGTTTTTTTTTCCAATCAGATGCCAATCTCTAATGCTGTGTGTGAGAACTTACGTACCTTTCCTTTTCTCACATTTTCTGACAACTATTCCAAAGGGGCACCCTGTCAGCTCCTAATACTTTTTAAAAGTCTGCCTGCATGTTTGATTATTGTCGTTTTATTTAGAAAAAGTTCAATATTGATCATAACTAAAGAAAATTAGGATCACGAATAAAAAAAGGGCTGAAGATGCGAGTCGCTCTTGAATCAGAGCTGGGCGACACGGGCTTCTGTTCTAATATGATTGTGCGAGAAGCAGGAGGAATCTCTTCTCTCCTATGGAGCATGAGCTGAATCAGGAGTGAGACATTTCGTATGCTCGTGTATATGTTAAGGCATGACCTACATCGTAAAACTAAATTAAAAGCTAACATTAAGTTGTCAAAGACATTCATTTATATACAAACAAGAGACAGACATAGTAATGATTCTACATTAACTTGTCCTACACTGATCAGACTAATTGAAATGTATGAAAGCCCGTTTCCGCCAGGGAGTTACAAAAAAACGCGCTATGGTATCTCAGAATTCCGACTAAGTAACTCAGAATTGCGACTTAGTAACTCACAACTCCGACTTTATATCTCACATTTGCAACTTCGAAATAGCCCATATTTCATTGTCTGTCATTTCGTTATTGTGACGGGTTCTAGGGCTTGTACCCTCGCTGCTCCCAGTCTAGTTCATGCCTCACTGCATTAGCTCGAACCCAGGTCTTGCCAGCTGAGCTAAAGAACACTTTCTTTAGTCCCGGCGGCCAGCATCCCTGTTATGCGCAGGGAAGGGCGGTGCCGTCATCACTGCAACCAGATCGTACAAATTGTATGTCGCAAAGGAACAAGTAATAGGTTTATTCCATGCTGAAAAAAAAGAAGAAAGAAAACACAACGTTTCAGCCGAAACGTGTTTTCTTTCTTCTTTTTTTCAGCATGGAATAAACCTATTACGTGTTAATTTGCAGCCTACGCATGCTGATGCAGCTACCCACCTGAACTACAAATTGTATGTCGGCCGTTCCGTTACACTATATTGATGAATCGTGCAAGATCATAGGATCTATAGGCCTGATGACTTGTCTTGTACAGTGCCCTGATAAAAATCAAATTAATTACATTATTTTTTATGGAATCCCATTTCCGCCAGTGAGGCTTCCATAGTACCCGGATGGAATAGTGGACGGTGGGCTTTTTTTTTAAATATTGAAACACTAGAAATACAAAAACGGAGACAGAATATGAAATAAGATACAGAAATAGACACTTCACATCGAGAGGAACTCACAATTATAAAATCTGAAACTTATACTTTTTACATATTACCATTGTATGTCCTTTTTTACTTAAAAAATAAACTCTTCTTTAGCTCGGCTAGCAAGGCCTGGGTTCGAGCCAATACAGTGAGGCAAGAAGCAGGGTGGGAGCGGCGAGGGCACAAGAATCCGTTACAATAACAAAAGGATAGACAAAGAAATATGGGCTATTTCGAAGTCGCAAATGTGAGATATAAAGTCAAAATTCTGAGTTTTTAGGTCGCAATTCTGAGATTCTAAGTCACAATTCGGAGATACCATCGTGCGTTTTTTTTTTACTCCCTGGCGGAAACGGGCTTCCATTGGTTCTCAGTGCTGCGAAGCAAAAGCGATCTCTGGAAAATCAGACAAATTATTATCAGATCATGTCAAAAGCTGATCAGTATTTCTTTACTGGGAAGCAAAGAAATGCTTGTATTACCCATTTTAATATGACATGCAATTACACATGAAAAATAGTAAAATTATTTTCAATGCGGTACGTGTTGATAGAACAGCCCCCTCGATAAAAGAAAGTGTGGACGGACTTGTCGCATGTTCCGTACTCTGTCTGACAGCGAGTTTAACACACTGTCCTCGTAAATTAGAAACTAATTGAACAATAAATTAATCTGAGCAAATTTTACACGTGTGGGTGATTTAATTCTGTCGAAATTGCGTGGAACTCCTCCGCTGAGGTCAGATACACACGGGAAAGTGTTCAGGCGGCTTCACGGAGTCCCGCCTCAGACTGGAAGCAGGTTCTAATTAGACGCTGAGAACAATCCGGGTCTCTGTGTGTAATTGATTGTGTTGATTGAGCGGTAGTGTGACCATGTGTGTGGTAGCATAGTCCTGCTAGTATAAAAACCTAGTCACCGCGTTCACACTTTATGCTCTCTTGCTTCAACACAGTTTGGTGGTTTACTTGTCTTACTTCTGTAGCAGTTTAGCGGGACGTCAATTTGGCAATGCGCTCGTTTCTCTTCGTACTGTGCCTGTGCGCAGGGGCTGGGCTCCCCCCACTGATCTCCGCCGGGCCGGCTGGCTGGGACTCTCGGGAATTAGCGCTCCAGGCCGACCTCCCAGCTCCTGAAGACACAGCCCAGTCGGAGGACTTGAGCCTGGCAGATGCGCCCTCCGAAGACCTGTCTGCAAGCGAGAACGACTCGCAGTCGTAAGAGATCTGTGAGTGCTCTGTTTTTATCACTATTAGTAGTAATGACAGTAGTAATTCCCAGGCGAATCATTATTGACCAAAAAAGCCATCAGAAAATATCGACAGGACATTTCTGTGTCTGAGTGCCTGCTGCGAATAGTGCAACAAGCCATTTCTCTCCAATATTTTCTGATGCGGTTATTTATCGCATACAAAATATTTTTCTCATTAAGAATATTTTACCTGCAAAGTCTCAGTGAAACTGCTACAGAACTTTTTTATGGGTGGAAAATGTTCAAAAGACTTAAGGGCTAAGGGGGAGGCTTGAACACACAACCTCAGCATGACTCCACTGCACACAGCTGTGTACATACAGATGCAGCCATTCAAAGTGTGCGGCACAGACGCGTACCGCGGGTAATTGGCTACGTCCTCGCGTATCGTGACATGCGATGACGCGCAATACCGCGGTACGTGATTGGTTGACTGACAGGGGCACTCATGGTGCGTTGGTCGTTCGTAGAAAGATTTAAATGTCTTTACTGTGCCCATTTTAGTATTGAATATTTATATGGAATTTTACCACTGAAGGGAAATCTTAGTAGCTGAGCATAAAAAGAATAGGAGCATAATGCGTGTGAAGACCATAGACAATATTAATTTTGGAACATATACAGTATTACAGTATATGGCTGGTCTCGGTACTTCAAAGAAAAAATACACACCAGTATTCCATTTCTCCCTTAACATTTTAAGCATCGAAGTCTTTAACTAACATGTGAAATAACGTGTATAAAAAGTGGTAGTTTTAAGCTTTTCTGCGAATACGCTCGATACCGAAGCAAACAAGCATAATTTTAGAATTTGGTTAATAGGGAATATAATATGGAATTGTGTATCTCAAGAAATTAATAACGGTTTAATTATATCCATGTACTGCAAGACAATAGTACACGCTGTACAATGTCTCTTGACACAGTATGTGTAGGGGGTGTTTCACCACTCCTTGTGTGACCTTGTGAGTAGCGCTGTGTTCTAGGTCCTGGACTTGTAAGTGAGAAGTCAGCTGTTTGAATCCAGCCAGCACCATGGCTTTTCTTTTAACAGACATTTCTTCGAAAAAATAAAACAGCAATATTATGGACAATTATTGACTTTTTATATTTCTAAATATCACAACATGTTCGAATCTAAGTCATTTTTTAATAACAATGAATAGTCACCACATGCTTACACAGCTCCCTGGGTAAACTATCACAAAGCCTTAGAGAACTTAACATTTTTATTATCAACAAATTGTAAATACGACGTTTACATTGGTGTTATTAATTTTTCACTTGAGTGTATGGAGGACTGTCAGCTGTCACTAAGATCAGACCCCCTCTCTTAGGCTGTGCAAATGATTTTTTTAGATTTTTATAGAGAAATGGAGGCTGTACAGTATGCATTACAATATAAACATTTACTGTCAAACTTTTCAACAATTGATTGAAAGATGATCTGTCAAAGTGCAATGAAATACAATTTTGTTGTTGTTTGTTAGTGTTGTTTTTATCCCGTAAACTGCTTTGAGAAGCCAGCTTTAAAGGTGCTATATAAAGGCAGTGATTCTTATGGAATGTGTTTTCTTTCTTCTTTTTTTCAGTATGGAATAAACCTATTACTTGATTCTTAGGGATACCCGGTCCCCCAGGGATTAAAAAACAAACAAACATGGAATCGCATATCTAAAGAAATAACAGTATAATGTAACTATGTTCATGCACAAACAGTAGCATGTTACATTATTAATTTGGGTGTCTCCTCTTGCCAGAAAGTGCTAAATTGCCTTTTGAGTGCGGTTTTTGACTTTTTTTAAATTACAACCCATACATAAAGCTGATACTGCTTAGACTTTTAATCATTTTAAACTGTATTACAGCAGCACAATGTGCTTTTTCATGAAACCTTGACTATTGACTTGACTATTTAGCCATGAGATTATGTTTATGTCTCCCTTATGCACTGTGAAAATGATAAGCACCCCACAGCACCCGCGCGCCAGCAGAGAGAGAGAGAGAGAGAGACACACACGGTTTTCATTGTCAAAAAGTAATTGTTTTTTACTTTTGTACAATTATTTTTACATTCCTCTTGTTTAACAAGAATGTTTTGTTTCTGGACAGACTGTTTAACTAGAGGAAAAGAGCGCCTCCTTCTTCGAAGCATTTCGTTGATCCGATCACAAATTCTTTTCCAGTTGCACAAAGTGTTGAGAATCTCTGATTCACCATGCTACAAATGGTCTCCTTGCAAAGATTCTCTTTGCCTCCTCTCCCCTGTAGCGGCGAGGCTTATTAATAAGAATAAGCCTTTATATAGCACCTTTAAAGGTGGCTTCTCAAAGCGGTTTACGGGATAAAAACTCACATTCCACCTCACTGTCTTTGACCTCTCCACCTTTGTCACCTGCGATGCCTCCAGCACCACCCTGGGAACTCTACTGTCCCTTGCTTCATAACGGGGTGGAGTAACCTATCGCTTTTGCCTCATGAGTTCTCAGTCCAACTGAACAGAAGTACTATGTTTGGGAGTGAGAGACCCTGGCCTGTGTCGGGGCATGTGAGAGGTGGTACATGTATTTGTATGGTCATGCATTCACGCTACGGACGGCCCACCAGGCCCTCACTGTGTTTCTTGCCACTTCAGCAATAGGACATTGACCACTCAGACCACCACTAGTCTGAGAGGCTCCAGCAATACTATTTTACACTAAAGTTCACTCCAGGATGTGGAAATATAGTTGCAGATCTACTGTCCCGCTCCTTTCCTAACCTGCCTGGAGGCTGTGATTCAGACACACTTGAGTCTGACCTCATCCAGATGCTCCACACTCCACTTCAGGCAGCAGTGCTTTTTACTGTCTGGGATAACTGTGTTTGTTTCATTTTCTGAAAGGGGGGGGGGGGGTTGTTGCATACACCATCAGTTTGGGGTTTATGATGCTTTTGCGCTTTGTGTTTTGGGGCTTACCACTTTACGGCACTTGGGTGCCTTGTCGGGTTTTAGCCATTCTGTGTCAGTTATGAGTTATGCACAATAAAGAGCAGACGTCTGTGAAATCTGTCGCCTCAGTCCCTGGTTTTCCACGGTGTAACAATGTCTCTTGCAAATGTATTCGGGTTTGCATAAAACTTTAATAAAAAAAGTGATCTGAAACTTCCCATCTTTCAATCTCTGACTTTGCTGTCACTAAACCCGGACGTGATGTTCCGCAGATATCCAGTGTGCCTTTACTTTTGTTCATGTATTGGTTGTGTGAGCTCCTCACTGCGTGTCCAGTACTGTACTGTGATTATTTGTAGATTGTGTACAAGGAGTACAATGACTAGAAGGCTTTGAACTTTGTTTGGTTCATAAAAAATGCTAAAGAACATGCAAAGTGGTTAACATTTCCTTT
The DNA here is from genome assembly GCF_055471065.1 of Atractosteus spatula. NCBI lineage: Eukaryota > Metazoa > Chordata > Actinopteri > Semionotiformes > Lepisosteidae > Atractosteus > Atractosteus spatula. Next base: position 21,452,460 of record NC_142715.1, on the reverse strand, counting down.
TGTCAATTATCTGATTGTCTCTGCTCTATTTCATGAGTTTATGTAATGGCAGGCCATTTCTTTCTGATATATTTACTGGGTCAGGTATTGATCGCATAGGAAACACTGTTTTCATAAAGAACAACATGTCACCAACAAAGTCACGTTGAAGCTGGTATTGGAAAAGTTTCATAATATTTCTTTTTAAGATAATACAAGTAAATTTTATCTTAAACTATGGAATTTTAGCCAGCATCGAGCTTGAATTCACTACCCTGAAATTAAGAGTTTCATTTTAGCTGCTCCACAGAAAACTGAAATCTCTTATTTATATTAGATACTGCAGGTCCTGTCCTTTACATGACTGAAGAGGTCGGTATAGTCTCCAGGTTATCAACAATAAGTTCTGTCATTGCTTATGTGGGGCAGCACATCAATTAGATGGTTGTTTGCAGTATGTGCATGGTTTTCTCCCATTCACTTAAATAACATAGATGGAGGAAGCTCTCTTGTCTTTCGCTGCTGTTTTAGTAAAGGAACAACATTCCTATCAGGGCACTGCCACTTGACCAGTCATGAGGTGGTGCACTCATGATGATCATCTTTTCCCTGTACTTGAGGGTCATTTTGCTCTTCCACCTGCAATTTCAACATCTTACTTGGGAGATGTCAAACTTCTGAGCCTGTGCTGTGCTTCAGTGGCAGCTGTAGTAGACATCATCTTGGAAAGCACATTGAGGTCCTTGGACATGAAAGATGGTTAAAGCTTCTCTCAGTAAACAGGAGATCCTGTGTATGAAATTCTGCGGTGCCTTTCTTCCTGTTTTGTCCCATAGAATGTGTTATAATTATTAATAATCACATGTGGGTTGATTTAGTTTAATTCAAGTATTAATTTCCTTTCTGGAACAACTTGTTTTTCAAGAAAATCATACAGTACAACTTGCAAAAGATGAAATACAATACAAACCTTGCTTATCGGTGCATAAGAAGTACTGCCAGCTGGCAAGAAAATGACAGCATTTTTTTTCTTTATCCAAAAGCCTGCATATGGAGATGTATAACACAAATCCACTTGAGATGTTTTTGTCGACCAGAAGAGGAGTTTATTGAATACACAGCCAAGGAAAAGCACCCTCCTTACATTCAGGACCGTACTTCTGACAAGAACAGTTACAGCTGCCTTTTTATACATTTGCTTGATAAGGAAGATGAACAGTTTAATTCTCAAAAAGGAAAACTTCAGTTGTAAATGATTTACGTTGGTTAAGCACACTCCACAATGACTGATCATAAAATGTATATGTGACTGAACTGGTACAGCACCTGGAAAAATAGGTTCAGTTGTGGTTAAGGTTCTGCACTAGAACAAGAATAGGCATATTTCCTGTCTGCAGGCTCGTAGTCTTACCAACACTGGCTACACTTAATGTTGGAGTTTGTGCTCTACTGAACGTTGTGTACAGTGAAAGAATTTAACCCTTCACCTCAAACGACACTCTTGTTGACATCTTTCTGTCACTGGTAAAATTTCCTGACCCTGGGTATATACAGTAGCTGCTCTTTGAGATGTTACTAAAACAGATGTCCTGTGGAACCGGTGGCAAATATGGAACCAATGAACCTGTTGTACAGATTCAAGATGAAAAGACCAGAAAGGTAAATAAATCAATTTAAATGGGTATGTGGCCTTGAGACATATCACATCAAAGATAAAGCAGTAAATATGGAGAGGTGATAAAAGAGATTGGGGAAAAAAAATGTAAGGATGGGAAATAGTTGTGTATAAAGACACCGAAAGGAAGGAAAAATGTATTAATTAGATAAGAAGTTGGGGAGGGGGGTTGTGGAGGGGTAAAACATTAAATTGGTTGTTATTGGCTGCATTCCGTTTTCAGTTTCAGTTTTAACCCAGTGGTCTGGTCCAGTTCAGTCACTTATTCAGTTTTCCTTCTGAACCAGTGCAATTTCTCCACAGCCTCTACCATCGGTTAAGTCACAGCGTACATTTTAGTGGTTTATCTGATCCCGAGCAGTGTAGAATAGCGTTTCTTCAAGAGATTGTGTTTGATATTTTATCACAAAGCTGAGAGGAACAGCTGAAGAGTGATGTGTGCTTCGATTTAAGAATAGCTTTATATGAAATCCTGCATTGATAATAATGTGCATTATAGTGTCCTACAAGTAAAACGTGGAAATCAATTTTCAGTTTCACAAAATTCACACTTAGGAACAGGGTAACATGCAGGCAATTCACTCCTCCTGAGCAGGTGGCGCTAGACGGTGAAGTGAGGTTTTAAATCCGCCCGCAGAATCTCCTGTTTCACAGCTCTGCTCCTCGGCTGTTTTGAAGCCTAATGAATGACTTGATCATGCTGCAGATATTTCACCCACGTGGTGGTGATTGTATCTGTTGCTTTAGCTAATTAAAGAGTTTTTTTTTGTTATTTTATTAACTTCATGTTCTGAATACGCTACGTCTTATCGACTGTGTTTATTACTGAACAGATCATAGCCCTGATTACAGGATCTGTGAAGAATAAAAATAAAGTTACTGTGATTAAAGTCCGCAAGGCAACCTTTGTTTTAGACTCCGAAGAAGGATGGCGGCGTGTTTGTTAAATCTGCAAACCGGACTTTACTCTTTAATGGATATTTTACTCAAATCGATCGTGTATGAAGTTTCAGAAGTTTTCAGAAACAGGATGTCTGACTCTGAGGACGAGTTTCAAGACAAACTCTACAGCATCTCCCAGATTCAGGTGAGACGGGCCGTGTTTAAAATCACACAGTGTGTGGAGGACAGTGTCGGGAGTGAAATGGCGCAGCTGAAGAAGGAAAACGAGAGCCTGAAGTTGAGATTACAGCTGTGGGAAAAGGAGTCGGGAGCAGGAGGAGATCAGGGACAGACCGATCAGGTTACCCAGACGCTTCCATGTGAAGTCACTGCCGAAATAAAAGAAGAAATGGACACGGAACTGTTGTCAGGTCAGTGTGGTGACTTGTGTCTTTACCTTCCTCACTGGTGAGAGTATAGTGGAGAGATGCAGAGTGAAGTGGGAAAGACTTAGGTGATGTAGCAACGTGATTCTTTATTGGAAACTGAACTTTTATTGTTTGGTTGTAGTAACAGGAATAGAAAATGGTGAGCTACTGTATCTATACCCCCATTATAGTAAACGCTAACATCTCGCTTGTTTACTGTTTTTTTTATCGTTGGAATATCCTCCTTATTTTTAAATTAATCTCCGCTAAACGTGTTTCCAGCGCTTTTGGTTTTAAAAAAGCAAAGAAAACTTGGAAACGAATGTGAAATGGTGAACAGGATAAAAAGTGTCGAGCAGTCGACAGATATTTGCATTCTCACATTTTGTAACGGTCTCTGGTTTGAGGTGCAGGATCAAGTGAATATCGGTGTGTTTTAGGTTTCGGGACTGCTGTATTTAGTGATCTTGGAGGAGAAGGATTGTCTGTGGATTTGGTATTAATCGAAAGGACAAACACTGTTCCCAGTATTTTTTTTTCTCATGGTGTTTTTTCCTGGTGTTCTCTTTCTTATCTCTTTGGATTAAGCACACAGCAGAATGTGTATTACCATTCTAGAAAGGCAGTCATTTCTGCTCAGTTGAATTCACTGCTTTATACTGTACTGGGTCGCGGGGGAGCCAGAGCCTATCCCAGCATGCAAGGGGATCTGTGTGTTATACAGCCTGGAGATGACACCGGTTTATCAGAGTATTGTTACAAGTAGGGAGTTATGAAATTGGATAAATAGCCAGATAAAATGACCCAGAGGATAAATCAATAATGAAAATAAACTATCATAACCCCCAAATATTTGAGAAGTTGGTATACCTAGAAGCACTTGAATTCTTTGTTCTCTGTCACAGCTTTGGTGAAAATAGTCTTTATTAAAGCACAAATAATAGGTTTATTCCATGCTGAAATGAGAAAAAAGAAAACAGAACGTTTTGGTCATGGAGCCTTCTTCAGGTGTGATTTTTAAAGCACACTGGGTTAAACAAATATTCATTAACAATAACAATCTCCTCTGTTACTCTGCTAGTTGTCCGTTTCTTTTATGCTGTCTTCCTGGACTACTGATTAATACTTACTCATTTACCCATAATTTAATTAACTAAAGTAAACCAAGGTCAACTTTACAATTACTTTGATTACTGAATCTGGGGCATCCACATCTAAGCAAACATCCCCTTTTTTTCTGACGCTTGAAATGTTGACAATAGCCAGGAGTTACCCGTTGTATCTAGATTAACTTAATAAAGTTTTTCAGTGAGGATCTCAATCTAGATCTCAATTAGTTTAATCATACTCCTTATTGCCCCTTCCGAACCCTCACTGTACCCTGTACCTGCTTAATTCTGCTGCCTCCTCCCACTGTGTAGCTTTTTGTCTTTGTAAAAATATGAAAAGCCACTTTTAAACTTACCTTATAAAATTTTGTATTTATTATTATTATTCAATCCCCTGTTGTTTTTGTTATTAAGCATCTTGTAGTCATGTTAGAATTCTCTTCCTTTTTGTGATTAAATTCAAAATAACCTTTTCCCCCCTTTTCATATCAAGCCTGTTCATCTCTTCCTCTCTGAATTCACTGTCTAAACCTCTCACTGCTTCTAGAGTTCAACCTTAATCATAGTCTTAGTTAAGACAACTAAAGTGTCAATTAGTCATGGTCACTTTTACGTCACCCACTTTTAATTTAGAAAGGATTAAGTAATATGTTTGCTGAAAAGAGAAGACAGAAAACACAACATTTTGGCTGTGAAGACCTCTTCCTCTTGTTCAGTTTTACTCCAACAGGTCATTTCTTCTCATCTTATTGCACTCAAACAAATGCAATCAGGTTTCTGTCATTGTCGTTGTGGATTATTTTTGTAAGTGTTTCGTTGTCTTTAAAATGAAAAATGGGTTGCTCCCAAACATTTTGTCTTAATTTTTGGTGACTAAATTAACACCGCTAGTTTAAAAAGATAAAGTGAACGTTGGGGTGTATTAGTATTTTGCGGTGGTCTTTGTGCCAAAAATCCCTGTATGTTAAAGTTTGATTTCTTGTTACTCCATGGTGTTTTCTGCTTTAAATGTTATACTTTCAGCTCATGTTAAAGGTCTTGTCCTTTTGTTCTGTATTTGCAGGCTCAGAGGCCAGTGCTCTCCCTGATGCTAGGGAAAGGGCTCCTCTTGAACAGCAGCACAGTGAGGAGGAGTGGGGCTCCAGTCTGATGCAGGAGACAGAGCTCACTTCTGCAGAAGGGAAAGAGACAGTGAGCAGCACACAGAGAGCAAACAGAGTGTGGAGGATCTGGACTCTGTGCCCATGATGGAGACAGAGCCTGAGAGTGAGGCACCTGGGTTCCTAGTATCTGATGATTTTACAAAGAAGATTAATAATCTGGACACAAACAGTATTACACAAGGTTGTAATGAACTGGGCTATGTCTCCGTACAAGAGATCAAAGAACAACTGGGTGAGTTTAATCTTACAGAGCAGGACATGGAGCCTCAGTTGATTGACCCTGCAGAGGAGCAGACTAAAGAACCTGGTGAAGAGAATAGTACTGAGTTACAGCACACAGAGAAGAGTCAGGACAAGGAGGAACAACAGCAGCTCCAACAGGGCTTGATAATAATTAGGCCTTGTTCTGTTCAAGTGGAGAGACTGTCATTGCAGAGGTGTTTTAAACAGTCATATGATCCCTTAGTATCTGAGCAAGATCATTCCATGGAGCATTTGCAGAATAAGAGACCCCAGCATGATCAGAGGATGAGGAAGAATCACTCAAGGCCTTGCTCAAATGGAGCGGACAAACTGCCATTACGGCACAGACAGGAGCAGCGTTTCTGTCAGTCTAGCATTTCAAAAACCCTTTGCACAGGAGAGAAACCTTTCAGCTGCAGTTGGTGTGGGAAGAGTTTTAGTCAGTCAGGTAACTTAATAACCCACCAGCGCATTCACACAGGAGAGCGACCATTCAGCTACACTCAGTGTGGGAAGAGTTTTAGTCATTCAAGTAACTTAATAACCCACCAGCGCATTCACACAGCAGTAAGACTATTCGCCTGCAGTCAGTGTGGTAGGAGTTTTAGTCGGTCAAGTACCTTAAGAGTACACCAGTGCATTCACACAAGAGAGAGACCATTCAGCTGCAGTCAGTGTCGGAAGAGTTTTAGTAATTCCAGTTCCTTAAGAGTCCACCAGCGCATTCACACAGGAGAGAAACCATTCAGCTGCAGTCAGTGTGGGAAGCGTTTTAGTCAGTTAAGCAACTTAAAAGTCCACCAGCACATTCACACATGAGCGAGATCATTCAGCTACAGTCACTGTGAGAAAAGTTTTATCTAGTCAGGTGACTTAACAAAACACACCAATCTAGTCACAAGTTTTTGATTTAATCATAGTCTTAGTCAAGTCAACTAAAATGTCTATTAATTCAGGTAGGCAGCTGAGTCAGCATGTAACACCCGCAGAAAAATAACACAGCTGAAATAGTTTTCTTTCTTCTCTTTTCAGCCTGAAATAAACCTTTACTTGTTCCCAAAATGTTTATTAGTTATATTAATTTTGTAGTCACTCACTTTTGATTTGGTCTAGTCAACTGAATTTTGACTATGATTACTCTTACTTATGGTTAACTAAAACATAGTTCTAGTCATGAAGTATAATTTATGTGTATAATAAAATGTATAATGTTTTTTTTTCAATTTAAATTGAATTAATTCTGTATTTATTTGTAGTCTTGGGATGTTAAGTTTAGTCCTGTTTCATTTACAATTAAGACTGTTCTCATTGGATGGGCTTGTACTTGCGTAACAACTTTTTACCTTCCTATGTTAAGCAAGAAACATGTATAAAACAGAATAGGATCTTTAACTGTCACGCTTAAGAAAAGAAAATCACAAAACGTATTAAATTCTACCAACAAGCTCAAAGTCTTTGCTGCACAATCTAAAGTGTATTTATCCCCAGAGAGGATAGATATGAAATACAAGAAATATTTATGCAACAAAGGGTAAATAACGAAGAATCAAGAGATATTGTATGGAAATCTATTTTGGCACCATTACTAATAATTCCATATTTATGTAAGTTCAGTTGTTTTTTTTTTCAATGCAACTAATTTTTTGTTTAATCTGGACCGGACAAGCAATATATACACTTTAACAGCCACATAAACTAAATGTAATTAAATATTTCCTGATAACCTTGTATGAATATGATTTGATGTTCCTACATAGCCAGAACCTGTCATCCCCACCTTAGTGAGCATCTTCGCTTTTCTCTCAAATACAATATTTACTCCACAAATAAGATTGATTATAAAGGCCGACATATTTTCCGAAGTTTTAAATAGTGATGTCACTCTGGAGGAAAAGGTTTGAATCCCACTCTTGACAAAGCTTGATCTGTGGACCTTCTAGTATTGTTCAAATGAGAAAGGCACTACGATGTAGATAATGCGTTGACATATGCACAGACACACAATATGTCTCGTTCTTATCCTGTTTCAGTTTATGCTTAATAGGAGTGGAGCAATTCCTCCTGTTTCTCATACTAATATATTCTGATCACCACAGAACAGATACCCATGTAGCCTGGCTCTAATTCAAGAACACCTCAGATGTTCAGCCCTTTTTTTGTTTGCTGGAGATTACGATCAATAAATAACTTTTTGGGGAAAAAACAATTAATAAAACACATAGGCAGATTTTCAAAAAACAATTAAGAGTTGACAGGGTGCCCCTTTGGAATAGGCGTCAGAAAATGACAGGAAAGGAAAATTACATAAGCTCTCTCAACGTATGAGAGATTAGCATCTGATTGAAGAAAATCTACCTTTCTCCCCGTGGGGGAATTGAACTTCAGTTTCTCACATGACAGGCAGGGATATTCACCACTGTACTAACAAGGGGGGCTTGCTTGCTGCTTGGAGGCATTTCCTCTTATAGTTACTACTGTTTCAGGTTTCAGCATTTATTTTCATTCCTTCCAGTGGAGCGCATGAAAATGTGTTTCCATTTGTGCCATCCTCACTTCTCCTCTGCTATCATCACTACTCCTTCTCTTGCACTACAAACACCTAGAGAGTCGGTTCTTTCAGCATAATTAATTCTGTTTTCAAAGGCTGGAAGTAGGGCACAAGAGTCGCGAATGCAAACAGCCTTTTTAACTGCTTCATGGACATTGCAACATGTAGTGCAAGATGGCATCCGAAAACTTTTTCATATTTGATCTCTGTTAAAAAACAAACAAAAAATTACAAAATACATGCTAGCAGTCAGACAGGCCTCAGAGGATTTAAGGGTGGCTTAAAGTTTGAATTATAAAGTCTCCCTGTCCGGACATGAAAATGGAACTTTGTTAAAAAATATAAATAATGGAGAAATATGTACAAGGATTTTTGAAGCTGCACCACACTGCAGTTTGAATAGCAGTTTATTTGTTTTAGAGGAAGGAATTGTCTTTGATTTAAGCTCTTACAAACGAGATGAAAAAAACACCCCTGAAGTCCTGCAGTTGAATATAATGCCATTACATGTCAAAGCAGTATTTCACTTCATCCTACCATTCCAACACAAGGAGTATGTGGAAATGATCATACGCTATGATACGTCTCTGATCAAGTTCAAGTTTATTTGTCAAACCAGCCATATACAAGTATAGAGAGGAGCGTGATATTGTTCTCCAGGTCTATGGTGCGAATACAGACAAGACACTGACTAGCCAATGCTATAGACATTTCTGAGAGGGTACATAAAGTCCAATGTGCATAGTACAATTTACTTTACAGGATTGTGCAAAGAGTTGTGCAAAGAATACATCAGACAGTATGCCTGACATTAGGCAAAAAAGAACTTAAGTTTCCAGATTTGGAGTAAGTGCAGGAGGTACCAGGGTGTTGAGGAGCCTGACAGCCTGTGTAAAAAAGCTGTTACTGAGTCTGGTGGAGCTGACCCGTATACTGAGATACCCTTTACCAGATGGTAGGAGGGTAAAGAGGTTGCAAGAGGGGTGGGAGAGATCCTCCACAATACTGGAGGCTTTGTGTGTTGGCAGTGTTTGTGGTATATGTCCTGAATGGTCGGAAGGGAGGCTCCAATGATGTTTCCTGCTGTATTGACAATTCATTGTAGCAACTTGCAGTCTGAGACCTTACAATTCCCAAACTGAACAGTGATACAGTTTGCCAAGATGCTCTCGATGGTACCTCTATAGAATGTGGATAGTATGGGGGGGGGAGGTTTGCCCTTCTCAGTCACAGCAGGAAGTGGAGATGTTGTTGTGCTTTTTTAGCTAGGGAGCTGGTGTTGATGGTGATATGCACACCAAGAAACGTAGTACTTGTACCTGACTCCGCAGGGGAGCCGTTTATGTGCAGTGGGGAGTGATAAGTGATCAGTGGGGAGTGATCAACAATTCAGTGGGTTATCAGTCTCTACAGTTGTAAGGCACCTTGAAGGTACACCCCCATGATTAATATTTGTGCATCAGTGAAAGGTACACTCTTGGACAACCTTGAAGGAAACTAATGCTATTAGACATTGGAAGATCTGAAGAGTCTCTTAACACCACTTCTAGCAGCAAACTTAGTTTTTCCCAGGAAGTCTCCCCCATTCAGGTACTGACCAGGTTCACAGCTGCACAGTTTCAGTGCATTTTCAGTTGTGAGTTGCAAGGTGATGTAACTACAAAAAATGTTTAATTGGCTGAGAATCAAACCCAGGCCTCTCCTATGACAGGCAAGAACTTTACCACTGAACCACCATGATGATCTCTAAAAGGTTTACACTCAGTCCTAGATTGTGCGGACCAAAGGGAACTTTTGGACAAGTGAGAATATTCTCCTATCTGTAAATTTTATTCTGCTAGTGTTGTATAGTGCAGCATTCGGGAATATTCCAAAACTGAGTCAGATTGAATGGTTTAAGAAAACCTGTTCAACTGGAACATGGAAGAATAAAAAAGGGTGGGATGTCAGGGCCTGATAAGACTGCTTTAAGCAGAGAGTGGAGGGGTGGGTGTCAGGGCCATACGACACTGCTTTATGCAGAGTGTGGAGGGGTGGGTGACAGGGCCATACGACAGTTCTTTAAGAAGAGAGTGGAAGGTGTGGGATGTCAGGGCCATACAAAAGTGCTTTACGCAGATAGTGGAGGGGGTAGGATGTCAGGGCTTGACGACACTGCTTTATGCAGAGAGTGGAGTGGTGGGTGTCAGGGCCATACGACACTTCTTTACGCAGAGAGTGACAGGGGTGGGATGTCAGGGCCTGACGATACTGCTTTACGCAGAGAGTGGCGGGGGTGGGATGTCAGGGCCTAACGATACTGCTTTATGTAGAGAGTGGCGGGGTTGGGATGTCAGTTCCTCACGAGACTGCATTATGCAGAGAGTGGAGGGGTGGGTGTCAGGGCCATACGACACTTCTTTACGCAGATAGTGGCAGGGGTTTGATGTCAGACCCTGACAGCACTGCTTAACGCAGGGAGTGGAGGGGTAGGTATCAGGGACATACGACACTTCTTTACGCAGAGAGTGGCAGGGGTGGGATGTCACGGCTTGACGACACTGCTTTATGCAGAGAATGGAGGGGTGGGTGTCAGCGCCATACGACAATTCTTTACGCAGATAGTGGCAGGGGTTTGATGTCAGACCCTGACAGCACTGCTTAACGCAGGGAGTGGAGGGGTAGGTATCAGGGACATACGACACTTCTTTACGCAGAGAGTGGCAGGGGTGGGATGTCACGGCTTGACGACACTGCTTTATGCAGAGAATGGAGGGGTGGGTGTCAGCGCCATACGACAATTCTTTACGCAGATAGTGGCAGGGGTTTGATGTCAGACCCTGACAGCACTGCTTAACGCAGGGAGTGGAGGGGTAGGTATCAGGGACATACGACACTTCTTTACGCAGATAGTGGTGGGGGTGGGATGTCAGGGCTTGACGACACTGCTTTATGCAGAGAGTGGTGGGGTGGGTGTCAGGGCCATACGACAGGGGTTAACACAGAGAGTGGCGGGGGTGGGATGTCAGGGCATGAAGACACTGCTTTATGCAGAGAGTGGGGGGTGTCAGGGCCATACGACCAGGCCGATACTTCTTTACGTAGAGAGTGGCGGGGGTGGGATGTAAGGGCCTGACGATACTTCTTTACGCAGAGAGTGGCGGGGGTGGGATGTCAGGGCATGAAGACACTGCTTTATGCAGAGAGTGGGGGGTGTCAGGGCCATACGACAGCGCTTAACGCAGTGAGCGGCAAGGCTGGTATGTCAGGGCCATACGACAGTGCTTTACGCAGAGAGTGGAGGGGGTGGGACGTCAGGACCTGACAACACTGCTTAACGCAGAGAGTGGAGGGGTGAGTGTCAGGGCTGACGAGACTGCTTAGTGCAGAGAGTGGAGGGGTGGGTGTCAGGGCTATACAATACTGCTTTACGCAGAGATTGGCGGGGGTGGGATGTCAGGGCTTGACGACACTGCTTTATGCAGAGAGTGGTGGTGGTGGGATGTCAGGGCCTGATGAGACTGCTTTATGCAGAGAGTGGAGGGGTGGTTGTCAGGGCCTGACGATACTGCTTTACGCAGAGAGTGGCGGAGGTGGGATGTCAGGGCCATATGACACTGCTTTATGCAGAGTGTGGAGGGGTAGGTGTCAGGGCCATACAACACTTCTTTAAGCAGAAAGTGGCAGGGGTGGGATGTCAGGACCATACGACAGTGCTTTATGCAGAGTGGAGTGGTGGGATATCAGGGCCATACGACGATGCTTTACGCAGATAGTGGAGGCGGTAGGATGTCAGGGCTTGACGACACTATTTATGCAGATACGATACTGCTTTATGTAGAGAGTGGCGGGGTTGGGATGTCAGTTCCTCACGAGACGGCATTATGCAGAGAGTGGAGGGGTGGGTGTCAGGGCCTGACGATACTGCTTTACGCAGAGAGTGGAGGAGTGGGTGTCACTTCTTTATGCAGCGAGAGGCAGGGGTGGGATGTCAGGGCCTGACGATACTGCTTTACACAGAGAGTGGAGGGGGTGGGATGTCAGGGCCGTAAGACACTGCTTTATGCTGAGAGTGGCGGGGGTGGGATGTCAGGGCCTGAAGGTACTGCTTTATGCAGAGAGTGGCGGGGGTGGGATGACAGGACCTGACGATACTTCTTAACGCAGAGAGTGGGGGGTGGGTGTCAGGGCCATACGACACTTCTTTACACAGAGAATGGCGGGGGTGGGATGTCAGGGCCTGACGATACTGCTTTACGCAGAGAGTGGAGGGGTGGGATGTCAGGGCCGTAAGACACTGCTTTATGCTGAGAGTGGCGGGGGTGGGATGTCAGGGCCTGAAGGTACTGCTTTACGCAGAGAGTGGCGGGGGTGGGATGACAGGACCTGATGATACTTCTTAACGCAGAGAGTGGCGGGGGTGGGATGTCAGGGCTTGACGACACTGCTTTATGCAGAGAGTGGGGGGTGGGTGTCAGGGCTATATGACAGTGCTTTCCACAGAGAGTGGTGGGGGTGTGATGTCAGGGCAATACAACAGTGCTTTACACAGAGAATGGCGGGGGTGGGATGTCAGGGCCTGACGATACTGCTTTACGCAGAGAGAGGCGAGGGTGGGATGTCAGGGCTTGACGACACTACTTTATGCAGAGAGTGGAGGGGTGGGTGTCAGGGCCATACGATACTTCTTTACGTAGAGAGTGGCGGGGGTGGGATGTAAGGGCCTGACGATACTTCTTTACGCAGAGAGTGGCGGGGTGGGATGTCAGGGCCTGCTTTTCGCAGAGAGCGGTGGAGGTGGGATGTCATGGTTATACGACAGTGCTTTCCACTGAGAGTGGTGGGGGTGGGATGTCATGGTCATAAGACACTGCTTTATGCAGAGAGTTGAGGGATTGATGTCAGGGCCATACGACAGTGCTCCACTCAGGCCTCTGCTTGAATTTGTACTCCTCCTCTCTCTTCCTACCTCTACCTCTCCCTCTCTCTACCTCTCTCCCTACCTCTCCCTTTTCCCCTCGCTACCTCTCTCCCTACCTCTACCTCTCCCTCTCTGTTGGGCCAGCAGGGGGTGCTCACCCTGCGGTCTGTGTGGATCCTATTGCCCCAGTATAGTGACGGTGGACACGATCTGGCCCACCAGCGACGAGCAGGTTACCAGATCTAGACAAAGGGGGCAACTCTTAGTCGTATGAGCTTAGTCACACATCGCAGCAATTAAAAAAACAAAACAAACATATTATGTCTGTTACTAACTACTTTTTTTTCCTACATTGAAAGTCTCTTTCCCGGGTGATTTTCTAGCACGACTGGGGCTCTTCATTTCTCCTCGGTGTCTCATCGCAGGCGGATTTGAAACAGACCACAGAACCTGCCGCTGCAGTGCTCTCAGTTAGGGGCTCTCATCCTGCATCACCAATCTTCCACAGGAGGGACGGAGCTGGATTTCTGTCTGGAAAATAAACTCCAGAGTGAGAGAGAGATAGCAGAGAGGGGTAGGGAGAGGTAGACAGAGGTAGAGCGGTAGAGAGGTAGAGAGAGGGAGAGAGGTGGAGGGCGAGGGAGAGGGAGAGAGGTGGAGAGAGAGGGGGTTAGGGAGAGAGGGAGAGGTAGAGGTAGGAAGAGAGGTAGGGAGGGGAAAAGGGAGAGGAAGAGAGAGGGAGAGGTAGAGGTAGGGAGAGAGAGGGAGGAGGAGTACAAATTCAAGAAGGAGAAAATCCACAACACAACACAGGCGTTGGCATGCGTGGGCTACAAAAGGAACAAGTAAAATGTTTCTTCCGGGCTGAAAAGAGAAGGAAGGAAAACACACCGTTGCGGCGCTACGACACGAAGACGCCGAGCCAGTTGAGCACAGCAAACCCAACCTGTTCTCACAAGTTGCTTGCGCTTCATGCGAAATAAAAGCTGGTGAGCTAAATCAGGAAAGCGGTAACTATTAGGACTGCTCACTGTTCCTCAGGCTGGGACAGGAGAGCACACACTGTATTATTATTATTGAGAGACAGGCTCACTGTCTGTTCCTCAGGCTGGGACAGTGGATCAAACACTATATTATTATTACTGAGAGACAGGCTCACTTTCTGTTCCCCAGACTGGAACAGGAGATCACACACTATATTATTATTATTGAGAGACAGGCTCACTGTGTCTTTGTTTGGGCTGGGACAGTAGATCACACACTGTATCATTCTTACTGAGAGAGAGGCTCACTGTCTGTTCCCCAGGCTGGGACAAGAGATCACGCACTGTATTATTATTGAGAGACAAACTCACTGTCTGTTCCTCAGGCTGGGACAGTAGATCACACTGTATTATTATTATTGAGAGTCTGGCTCACTGTTCCCGAGGCTGGGACAGGAGATCCCACACTGTATCATTATTATTTAGAGACAGACTCACTGTCTTTTCCTCAATCTGGGACGGGAGGTCACACACTGTATTATACTTATTGAGAGACAGACTCACTGTCTTTTCCTCAGTCTGGGACAGGTGGTCACACACTATATTATTATTGATAGACAGGCTCACTGTCTTTACCTCAGGCTGGGACAGTAGATCCTACACCGTATTATTATTATTTCGAGACAGGCTCACTGTTTGTTCCTCAGGCTGGGACAGGAGATCCCACACTGAATTATTATTATTGAGAGACAGGCTTACTCTCTGTTCCTCAAGCTGAGACAGGACATCACATACTGTATTATTATTGATTGACAGGCTCACTGTTCCTCAGGCTGGGTCAGGAGCTCACACAGTATTATTATTATTTAGAGACAGGCTCACTGTCTGTTCCTCAGGCTGGGACAGGACATTCCACACTAGGTTATCATTATTGAGAGACAGGTTCGCATTGGCGAAGCTCAGCACTGGGCCGCTGGGGACATCTTACCACTGTTTCCGTAGTGTAGTGGCTATCACGTTCGCCTAACCCGCGAAAGGTCCCCAGTTCGAAACCAGGTGGAAACAGCCTCGTTTTGCACGCTCCTGTACTTCACAGAGGTATTGAGCGACCGGTCATTTGTTCCCAATGTATTTCTGGTGCCTTCATGCACTCTCGTACCAAACGCACGTTCCTTCTGTACGCGGAGCCGATCATTTGCAATTGGGCTGTGCCGACAGACCAGGACGAGCTCTGTCGGCTCAAAAGCAGCGCAGGACCTGCAAGAACAACAGAAAGATTAGCATCCAGCGGGGGCCTCTTAGTGAGCCCAAGATCTCATCAAGAATCGGCTCCAGCAACAGGGCTGGGCGCACTGTTCCATTCTCCGACCACTCTCGGTGTAAACAAGTCCCTCCTGGTCTCTGCTTGAATTGCACTTTCCTGCGTTTGCTTTGGTGTAACTGGCTTCCCCTGCATGGGCGAATGTGAAGAAGATCCTTAGTAAGTCATTGAAGAAAACCAAGAGGAGGTCGGAGTGGCCTCTGTTGTTCATCAACGATCCAGTCAGGCAGTACTCCTCTGTAAAGCGCCATTCGTTCACATCGATTGGCTTTTTTTTGCCTTTATTTGTGCAAGTAGTAAAAGCAGACGCCCCTATTCTGCCGTGACCCAGATTCAAACCGGGGTTGTTGCGGCCACAACGCAAAGTATTGACCACTATACGATCACGGTGAGTTACCGATACACACATGGCAGGGCGGAAAAGGCTGTGCTCTCTTCGTGTGACATAATTCGGAAAAGTCCTGACGTTGCATTTCAACTGAGCCCCAGTATACATCGACCCTTCGACACTCTGAGTGACAACTCTCTTGTGTTTTCTTATATTTATGTAGTTTGCTTGCATGATGCCGGGAACAGCGTGGCTGTTCGCTGCCATGTGGTCTAGCGGTTAGGATACCTGCTTTTCACCCATGCGGCCCGGGTTCGACTCCCGGTATGAGAATGTGTCAGTTTTGCCTCCTGCTTTCCAAAAGATCAGCACTGTGTACGAAAGAGCCGCATTAAAACTACTCGAACGTGCAAAACGTGCGAGAAGAGGGGGAGCTTGTTTCCAACCGAAACTTCTCGCGTGTGAGACGAGCTGATCATCGCTGCAGGAGGTGGGAGGGTTACTCTGGTAGACAGGGCTGACCTTCGGCAATAGGATTTATACTCTCCAAGATGATATTTGCACTTTCTGGAGAGGCGATTTTCTCCACTTCAGTAGCCCGATTTCGTCGATTGCATGGAGAGGGCTGTAGAATGTGGCGCCGCCTTTCCTGCTCCATCCATGACAGGCGTGCTGGTCTCTGGAGAGAGAGCACGGTCCATCAGCGCACTCCAATAAAGGCACTGGAAGCAGCTGAATCGCATTGGCGAAGCTCAGCGCTGGGCCGCTGGGCACGTCTTACCACCGTTTCCGTAGTGTAGTGGTTATCATGTTCGCCTCACCCGCAGAAGGTCCCTGGTTCGAAACCGGGTGGAAACAGACTTCTTTTGTCGCCACGCACAAAAGGGGATTGGGGATTCGCCTAGCGCTGTGATCGAACAGACCCACTTACCTCTTAGTGTGGCGGGATCTGCACAGTGCATGTCGCAGCACATCCTGCTTTCACTTCAATGCGCGTCCTGATGTACCCCGGTCTCCCGCGTGACAGGTGGGGACAGGTGACAGGTCCGCGTGACAGGTCCTATACTAACGAGGAAGACATCGCTCTCTCCGACCCCTGGCATCGTGTCCCGACCCACCGTGCTGGAAGCCGACGCGTGCTGTGATTCCTTTACGGAGCAGAAATCACAACCGAGGAGCCGAGAGATCATTTCAGCATTTCGCGTCTGAACGGAAAACACAAACGACCAACTCGGAATGACTTGCTTTGGATGCTTTTCAAAGCGTTCTTTGTGCATCGAACAGACCCACTCACCTCTTAGTGTGGCTTGATCTGCACAGTGCATGTCGCAGCGCTTCCTGCTTTCACTTCAATGTGCTTCCTGATGTCGAGTCGTGTGCCGTGCAGAGGCTCTGAAAGCGAGAGCAATGAAAAGGTGCACGACGCTGTGAAAGAAAACAGAGAAGTGAAAGGCAGTCCTTTCTCTAAGGAGGTAGAAGAAGAGCAACTCCCCGTCGGGGAATCGAAGTCCAGTCTCCCGCGTGACAGGCAGGGATACTCACCACTATACTAACGAGGAAGACATCGCTCTCTTCGACCCCCGGCATCGTGTCCCGACCCACTGTGCTGGAAGCCGACGCGTGCTGTGATTTCTTTACGGAGCAGAAATGACAACCGAGGAGCCGTGAGATCATTTCAGCATCTCGCAACAATTCAGCATTTCGAAAACACAAACGACCAACTCGGAATGACTTGCTTTTAACCCTTTTCAAAGCGTTCTTTGTGCACGACGACTGCGCTGCCTAGCAGATACAAATGGGTTGTACAACTTTGAACTAGCAAATGGAAGAGAGCTAAGCCCCCTCTCTTTTAGCCCAGGTTCGATCTGTCTCCCAGAATCACCAGGGCACACACACACACTGTCTTGTTTCTCGTACACGTATAGTGTAAAAATGAAGAACCCAGGACGAAGATGTGACACTCGAAGAAACTCTTTATTATTTAACCTGTAACTCTGAACCAGTTAGCTCCTAAATTCACTATGACCTGTGACCCTGAGCAACCGTTATTCCCCGCTCAGCCCTCCATCAATCAACATGCAGTTTCACTGCTGACGCACACAAATATTACACCTTCTCCAGCTGTTATGAATCGCCTCTCTTCAAAGCCCGGTGTGTTTTGTTTTTTTTTGGAGATGTTATATATGTCAGAAAGAGCACTGTGACGTCAGAGACACCAGCCAGAGCGCCGGGATCAGAGAGCGAGACCGCGGGAGGCGCGCAGAGCGCACTGCAGAGAGTTATTGATCACTTATCTATTGACAACCTATTAATTCAACTGAAGAACCGTAGAATAAACGATTAACTTCACCGACTGGTGAGTACTGATTCCTTTTCCGTTCTTAACCCTGTTTTAAATATCTAGAAAACGGTCAATACCGCCTGTATCGATCAATTATTCAAATTATTATTTAGGAATTTAATCCTAGAGCTAGAGAATTATATTCCAAGTTGATAAATTTTTTTAAGTAACAGTTTAAATGCATTTTCCATTTGTTTACAAATCATAAGTATGGTAACCACGGCGACACGCGCCACGTCACTGTGCCCTGCTAGGTGTCTCGCCTTCATCACAAAGAGCGGTGTGACGTCACGGACAGCTACTAATACTAATGCTCGTGTATTCCTGTTAATATTAGTGAGAGTACAACTGGTAGTTTTAATATTAATGCTAGTGTTCATGTGAGTATTAATGATGATAGAGCTACTGATAGTTTTAATGCTTGTATTCATGTAATATTAGTGCTTATTGTAGATTTACTGTTAGACTATTTACACTAGTAGTCATGTTAGTTTTAGTGATAGTATTACTGTTATTATTAGTATTAGTAGTGTAGTAGTAACTTTGTGTTATTGTTAGTAATAATGATAGTGTTAGTCATAGTGATAGTGTTACTGTTGTAATATTAGTGTTTTTTTTGTTAGTGTTTGTTATAGTGTAACTGTAGGTAAGAGCGTATGTGGTGTCCGTCAGTGTGTGAGTTTGCGTCTGTGAGTATGTGTACTGTCTATGTGTGATTCTGTAAATGTGTGCGTATCAGTGTGTGGGTGTGTATCTCTGAGTGTAGTGTCTACAGTCTGTGTGTGTCTGTGAATGTGTGCTAGTTTGTATTTGTGCATGTATGTGTCTGATTGTGTGTATAAATGTGTATGGTGTTAGTCAGTATGTGTAGTGTCTGTGTGTGTGAATGTGTGTGAGTGTGTAGGTGTATACTTTATCTCTCATTGTGTGAATGTGTTTGTAGGTGGGCTTGGGCTCCAATGTAGTGTCTGATAGAAGTGACCCATCAACAGGTGTTGAGGTCCAGAGCTGCTTGCAAATGGAATCACTTTCTAGAGTCCAGACCAATGTCTACAGAGCTGTGAGTGCTCTGTTTTTATCACTATTAGTAGTAATGACAGCAGTAATAGTAGCAGGAGTACTAGTATCAGAATTAGTATTAGAATCTGAAGTCATGGTCATAGTAGTAATGGTAGTAGTGGTAGGAGCAGTTGTGTCAGTGGCAGCAGTATTAGTAGCAGTACCAGTACTACTAGTAGCTTTAGAAACATTAGTAGTAGCAGTAGGAGTAGCTGTAGAATTTTATTAGTTGCAGTTGTATCAGTGGCAGCAGTAGTAGTAGCAGTAGTAGCAGTAGTAACACTAGAACCATGTGTTACGATCCCTGCCTCCCAGCAACAAAAGAGGCAGAAGTAGGGGTAGTCTTAGTTCATTAGTCTACCTATCAGTGTACGCTTTCACCACCACACCTTTGTCTCATCTTATATTTAAGCACTAGTCTTTCCCTACCTCCTTGCTCAGTATTGGTTTTCCTTTCGAGCTACTTAGTTGCGCTACGCCTTCTACCTCTTCGTACTGTTCTGGTTCCGACTTTGGTTTCTCCCCTTTTACTACGTTTTTTTGGATTACGGCTCGGCTTCGGTTGCTCTCTCCCTGTTTGGATCACTGGCTTCCCCTGGACTCTCGGCTCTCTTCTTCGACTACGGTATTTGGATCACGACTTGTCTCTATCGGCTCCTGCAAGTGGGTTCATTACTTGGTTTCGGTTTCACTGGCCGAATCCTTAACAAGTAGCTAAATACACAGGCCACACTGCTCCAGTTGAGGCTCAAACTCACAACCTCAGCATGACTTTGCTGTGCATTGCTGTATAAGCACCGCGCGCTGACCGACTGTGCCACTGGAGCTGTTTAACACCCTCTCCTCATACAGACTGACGCTGCAGAAACACAGGCTGCAAACAGGGTTTCAGTTGTGGATCCATCTCCACATGGAGGAAAGGGACAGTAAAATAGCAAGGAAAATACAAGAGAAGAAACTGAAAGAATTGTGCTCACTGCAAAGTAGGAAGGAAAGAGGTGGCCGGATAAGTAAAACAACTCCGCAGATAATTTGTAATGACATTCTTTGGTGACAATCAGCGGTCGGATTTCTTTACAGGTTCAGCTCTGTGGTTTGAACGTACATTCTCCGAGATTGGTTAGTTATATGTGATCAGCTGATATTAAATAGGACTAATAAGAATCAATACAATTGATGTCTGGCAAAGGCGAATAACCTTTGTACATGATCTGGAATGTGACTGGTTACATTTCAGCACAGTTGCTACCCCCTTTATAAAAGGTGTGCACACTTATACAACCAAGACATTGAAAGTTTTTTTTTATTATTGTTCCAAAAAATGTTCCATTTGTTTTCTTTCTTAAATGTTGTTGATTAAAAGATCTTATTAAATGTGAAAAAATCTGATTGTGAAAAGGTCAAATTCTTAGTGATAAAATCAGTAATGTGAGGAAAGATGAATTGTGGGAGCCCCTTGACTCCTCGTGTCGTTCTGTATTTCTCTCTCATTCTACTGGGAGTTGTGCCGTCGCTTCTGGATAAAGTCTGTCAGTGGTCATTCCAGACGGGTCAGGTATGACTGCACTTCGGCATAAGAAGAGACATGTGACTTTCGAGGATCCCGACAGTGTTGATTCTTTTCCGGAGCCTGGATAGCTCAGTTGGTAGCGCATCAGACTTTTAATCTGAGGGTCCAGGGTTCAAGTCCCTGTTTGGGCGGTTGTGCTTTTCTTCAATCTATTGTGAATGTCATTCTAAATCGTCTTTTATCTTTCCCTCTTCTAGCTGTACTGTGGTTATTTTAAATGTTCATCACTTCTATTTTCTTTAGTGTTTCCTTTCACAAACCGAAAATGTTCAAGGTGATCTTCTCACCACACTCCACGTAGATAAATTAAAAGAAATCACAGAAGAGTAAAGGACACGCAGTGAGGAGCTCCCGCAGTGAGTACTCTTGAATACGACAAGAGGAAAGGCACACTGCACATCTGCGGAACATCGCAAAGTAATTTTTTTTATTAAAGGTTCAAGGAAACCTGAATATGTTTGCTAGAAGTATTTCAGAATCACAGTCAAATCAAGTACGATTGCTGCACAGATCTGCTGTGTGAAATTAGAATACTGTTTGTGCGTTGTATAAAATACGCTGTTCAAAGCTTTTCTAAAACTACAGAGATACATTTCAGAATGAGTCTTCCTGTAAAAATAAAATCTCTGCATGGGCGCTATAAGCAGAGTCTGAAGCCTGCTTAACAGAAGAACTATATCCAGAGGGCCAAAGAAGTGAATATTTCACCAAGTGAGAGAAAGCATCTCAGAAAAAGGAGGTGCAGTCTCATCCATGCAGCATAACACCACAAAGTCAGACTACAAGTGCTGAAAAGCTGCTATTAAGGGTAACCCGGCCGAGCGCTCTAAGGAGCTGGATTAAAGCTCCGTCTCTTCGAGGGCGTGAGTTGGAATCCCACTGCTGCCCAGTATCTCCTTGTTAAGAATCATGGTTTTGTTGTTGTAGATTCTGCGCGATTAAATCAGTTTCAGTAGAATTAATTTGAACAATCATATTTGTTTTATTCCTCCTACCATGGCAATTTGTGCTCAAAGATTTAACTTTTTTGTATTTTAAAAAACGTGCTAGCCTTGATGGGAAAGTAAGCAGAACCGCAGGCGTGGTGGCCAAGTGGTAAGACGTCGGTATCAATAAGGTCAATAATCTGTTAAACATTTTATGCCTTTTTTTCCATATATGTTCACGTTGGAACAATGAGAAAGGCGTGCCTGGATGCGCTTGAACCATCACCTTACTATCATTTAAGTCCCGACCTGACCGCACTAAGCAATTGTACCACAGAGACTCCAACGAGTCAGTTTTCTCCATTTGCAGTTTTGGGTAAAAAATAATCTGCACTTTTAAGAAAGTATTGTATTTCAAATTTTGCAAATTTCTTGAAAAACGTTGTTTCAGATAGAAACTGAGTAGACAGGAATAGCCCAGTCAGTAGAATATCAAACTTTTTATCTCTAGGTCCCTAGTCAGGCGACTGATTTTCTTGCAACTACTGTGAACCTGCGAAATAGATGGTCTTTTGTCCCTCAGTTTTTCAAGTTGTTCTATGAATGTTTAAAATGTTCAATATTTTTCATGCTCTTAAGCACTTTCCGTCACAAAGTTTATGGTGTTCTTGGTGCTGTGCTGCACGTAGATAATGTAGACGAGAGCACAGGTAACAATACAGGACAAGCAGTGAGGAGCTCCCGTAGCTTTCAACTCAGTGCAGAGTCCAGAGGGAAGCCTAGGTCGCTAAACGATCAACGGGTATCTAATAATGACGTTCACAAAGGTGACAATACGTTTTTTTCAACATATCCTTACATTTACTCATACAGCACAACGTATTTTCTATACCCTCAAATCATCAATGTAACGACTTTCTCCTGAGAAACACAAGTATAGAGTGAAATCACAATAACTTATAAAACAAATCTATTCAAACGCCCAGATATGACAGAACACACCCCTTTAAATGTGTATTTCCTTTATTTCAGTTTTCTTCCCTCCCCAGGATACCTGAAAATTCACTATCGCATATTAAAGGCTGTACATGTAATACATCTTCTAATAAAGATGGACATTAAAGTTAATTATTAAAAAAATACACTTTTCATTCAGACCTGTATTGATAAAATTATTGTGAATAGTTGTGGTGTCTTGAAAGCAATTTTTGTTAAATATAACAATTCTCAAGCGAGTGGTGCATAAGCTTCTTATTTAGTGACTAAATTATTTCCACTGCATTCACAACAGTTCTAATGTGTTTGCTTGTTCCGCATAGCCTGCTACTGAGTTGTTTTCGGAACTGAAACCTATAAGAACATTATTTAAGATGCACCATGGCCCAGAATCGTTCATTGGGACTAGGATTAATATCAATTGAAAGTACTCCAAAATAAAAGATTTAACCTGAATATTAAAAGAGCAGGAAAGTATTACAACAACACCATAACGTCTTGACTTCCAATCTTCTTCCAGGTTCAGGCCATGTACAGTAAAATTACATAATCAGTGGAGTCATGCCGAGGTTGAAAGTTTAAGCCTCACCTGGAGCAGCCTGGTTTTCTGTCTTGACAAAAAAAGCGTTGTGTTCCACAACGGCGTGAAATGGTCACGTCTTTCACTCTACTTCTCTCTTGTAGTAAAGCAGATCTTGCTAGGTGAGCATTTGCTCTGGTAAATTAGGTCACTTTTCATGTTAACTCACTTCTTCTAAACACAACATCCAAGATGGCGCCGTGTTAGTGGCAGCCTGCTACAGCAGCTCTGTGTCTTTTTGTTGTCTTTTTGTTTCTTTCAGTTAGTTAATGCTAGTGTGTTAGTGTTTTTTCTTCATACCTGTGCCGGCAACTAGATTTGCGATCACAACATGATGGATACTAGGAAGCTGAGAAACTTTTTCTTGTTTTTTCTGATACTTGGACCTCTGTGGCTATCGAGTTGCAATGCTGATAGCCACAGAAGCATTGTCTACATGCGGGACCAGCTGATCGCGCTAGCACGTCCGGGTCTACTCACTGGAGAGAAGCCATCGGTGCCGGAGGAGCTGAGGAGGAGAAGCCGAGGCTGTAGGGCTGGTGCGACGCGAAAGGCGAAGAGAAGGAGATTTAAACCCTACCTTCCTTCGATCATCATGGGAAATGTGAGGTCCTTAGTGAACAAGATGGACGAACTGGGAGCATTGGTGAGAAGCCAGAGGGAGTATCGTGAATGCAGTATCATGTGTTTCACCGAGACGTGGCTGCAGGAACTTATTCCGGACTCGAACGTTACCATTGGCGGCTTTCAGACGGTGCGGGCGGACAGAAACACAGAGAGCGGTAAGAGGAAAGGAGGGGGGCTCGCGGTGCTTGTAAACAACAGATGGTGTAATCCTGGACATACTCATGTTAAGGAGTGTAACCCGGACATCGAACTGGTAGCCATAGGACTGCGTCCGTACTATCTGCCGCGGGAGTTTACATGCACCATCTTTGTTGTTGTTTACATTCCACCTACGGCAAATGCAGAGGTAGCGTGTGACGTCATAAACACAGTCACAGCCAGGCTACAAACAAAGCACCCAAGCGCTTTTATAGCTATTTCAGGGGACTTTAACCACGTATCTATTTCCACCACTCTGCCTACTTTCCACCAGTTTGTTAAGTGCCTGACCAGAGAAAACAAAACACTGGACTTATTATATGCCAATGCTAAGGATGCATATAGTTCCACAGCCCTTCCCCCCCTTGGCAGATCAGATCACAACCTTGTCTTGCTTACACCACTGTACACGCCTATTGTCCAGCGCCAACCTGTGACCATGAGGACTGTGAGGAGATGGTCTCAGGAGGCTATGGAGGATCTACGTGGTGCTTTGGAGGCCACCGACTGGGATGTGCTGTGCGAACCACATGGGGACGACATAGACAGCATGGTGGACTGTGTCACTGACTATATTAACTTCTGCGTAGATAACACCATCCCCACCAAAGACGTACACTGCTTTTCCAATAACAAACCCTGGATCACCAGCGACCTGAAGGCTCTTCTGAATGACAAGAAGAGAGCCTTTAGGAGGGGAGATAAGGAAGAGGTCAAGCGTGTACAGAGGGAGCTAAAGCAGAAGTTAAGAGAGAGCAAGGACGCATACAGGAAGAAGATAGAGGACAAGCTGCAAAGGGTGAGAGATGTATGGAGCAGCATGAGAGAGATCACTGGCTTCAAACAGGCTGGGGGTGCAACAGAAGGGAACCTGGAGATGGCCAATGAGTTGAACCAGTTCTTTAACAGGTTTGATTCTGGGTCCTCTGTGGCGCAACACCCATCCCCCAACAGCCA
Organism: Atractosteus spatula; assembly: GCF_055471065.1. Lineage (NCBI taxonomy): Eukaryota > Metazoa > Chordata > Actinopteri > Semionotiformes > Lepisosteidae > Atractosteus > Atractosteus spatula. Next base: position 21,427,647 of record NC_142715.1, on the reverse strand, counting down.
CACGCTCCCTAACCCTTCACAGCTGCGACTGCCCAATACCTCCTCCATCCCCCCACAAACATGGCCGCCTACAGCCACAACCCCCGACAGCTACTCACCCACCCATCCCCCACAGCTGCCACTCTCCAACACCTCCGCCATTAACACCTGCAGCACTGAAAGCACTATGAGCACCATCCCCCAGGCCAGGATGACCATCACAGCTGACCAGGTGAAGAAGGAGCTGAAGAGGCTGCACGAGGGTAAGGCCACAGGACCAGATAACATCTGCCCCAGAGTTCTGAGGGCCTGTGCTGATCAGCTGAGCGGAGTGCTCCAGCGACTGTTCAACCTGAGCCTGCGCTTGGAAAGAGTCCCGGTGCTCTGGAAGACATCATGCCTGGTCCCGGTACCAAAGAAAGGGCGCCCCTCTGTCCTCAACGACTACAGACCAGTTGCACTGACTTCTCACATCATGAAGACACTGGAGAGGCTGGTCTTATCCCACCTGAGACCCCTGGTCAGCTCATCACTGGACACCCTACAGTATGCCTACCAGCCCAGTGTTGGTGTGGAGGATGCGATCATCTACATGCTGCAAAGGGCCTACTCACACCTGGACAGGGCTGGCAACACTGTAAGGATCATGTTTTTCGACTTCTCCAGTGCCTTCAATACCATCCAGCCCTTACTTCTAAGGAGGAAGCTGGAGGAGATGCAAGTCGATGCCTCCACGACCTCGTGGATCACTGACTACCTGACAGGCAGACCACAGTCTGTGAGACTTCAGAACTGTGTGTCTGAACAGGTAGTGAGTAACACAGGGGCACCTCAAGGGACAGTTCTTTCTCCATTCCTCTTCACCCTCTATACTTCGGACTTTAAGTACAACTCAAAGTCATGCCACCTGCAGAAGTTCTCAGATGACTCTGCAATTGTGGGATGTATCAAGGGTGAGCAGGAGGAGGAGTACAGAGGACTGGTCAGCAGCTTTGTGGAGTGGTGTGGGGTGAACCACTTGGAACTGAATGTTACAAAGACAAAGGAACTGGTGGTAGATTTCAGGAGGAAAAAGGTCAAACCTACTCCTGTCTACATCCATGGGAGTGGCGTGGAGATGGTGGACTTGTACAAGTACCTGGGAGTGCACATCGACGATAGACTGGAATGGTCTAAGAACATCGAGGCCATCTATAAGAAGGGACAGAGCCGACTCTACTTCTTGAGGAGGCTCAGGTCCTTCAATGTGTGTAGTAAGATGCTACACATGTTCTATCAGTCGGTGGTAGCGAGTGCCATTTTCTACACAGTGGTGTGCTGGGGCTCTGGGATTAGAGCAGTAGATTCCAAAAGGCTGAACAAGCTCATCAGGAGAGCAAGCTTTCCTGAGGGTTTGACCTGGACTCCTTGGAGGTAGTGGCTGAGAGGAGAATGATGTCCAAACTAGAGGCCATCATGGACAACTTGTCCCATCCCCTCTATGACAGGCTTGCAGGAATGAAGAGCACGTTCAGCAATAGACTGATTCATCCACGGTGCGACAGGGAGCGCTACAGGAGGTCATTCTTGCCGTCTGCCATAAGACTGTACAACGCATCCACCTTGGGTCTTGGCAGAGGCAACATCGACAGTGACCTGTTTCTGGACTAAACGCATCTACACATCTACTGCTACATCTGTTCTCTTTCTTTTTCTTTTTCTTTTTCCCGTTTACAACCACTTTTTGTGCAATATATGCCAGGGACCTGTGCAATACATTTATATTTATATCTATAGTTACATCTATATTTATATTCATATGTGTGATATGACTGTGATACGATTTTCTGTGTACTGTTCTGTTCTAGTTTGTTCTTGTGCGTCCGGACTGTGAGTAACTCTTGTATTGTATTGTATGTATTGTACTATTATTATATAATTCGTTACACTGTGGCTGTGTTGTGTGTGTTAAGCTGCTGTTGCACTGCAATTTCCCTCACGTGATCAATAAAGTATCTATCTATCTAACATTTCCTGGTGCATGTTTTCTCCATGAAAAAAGACATTTTCCCTTCCATGATTTCTCGTTTTGTTTCATCAAAGAGTGCAGAAAGAAGAAAGAAAGGAAAAGTGTCGTAAATGAACTCTGCCGCCCTTGGGAGATGTCAAGCGCATTGGACATGAAAAGTGCCCAATAAAAGCCATTTCTCTTCGTTTCTCTTACAGTTGGGGCTCCTGTTGCGTGTAAAGGAGGCAGCTTGCTCAGCCAGCAGACTCAGGGCTTACTGAACACAGATGGCTCAGAGCGGTGTGTCCAAGCGGCTGTAAAAGAGGATAATTCTGCTGGTGCCGTAGCTTAGTTGCTTTAAGTATCTGTCTCGTTAACTGGAGATCCTGGCTCCACATCCCAGCTGTGCCTTTCTTCCTGTCTTTTTGTGCAGAAAGTACCATTTTGGACAACCGCATAGGGCTTGATTTAGTTTAATGCATGAATGCATTTCCTTTCTGCAACAACTTGTTTTTCAAGAAATTCATACAGCTTGTGAAAAATGAAATTTAATTCTTGGCTATCAGAGCAGAAGGAATATTGCCGACTGGCAAGAAAATGCAAGCAATGTTTATTTTTTGACCAGAAAGGTGCGAATGGAGACAAGCCTTTCTCGTCAGTCTCTGTGGCTTAATCGGAGAGCGCATTTGGCTATTAACTGAAAGGTTGGTGGTTCAAGCCCACCCAGGGACGATCCTCTTATTATTGTCAATGTAAACACTGTCTCCGCTAAAGCCGAAACCTTAAACCTCTTTATATTTGCCGAAAATGCGAGCCTTTTGCCCGTGTCCAACAACAACACTTGAGACCGGGGAAGTCCAATAGTGATCAACACCGCAACTCCCCAGACAACCATATTCACCCATGGAAAAGTATCTTTGAAGGGCTGGCGGGAGATATCATTTATACTCCTGTTGCGTCCTCTGCTAAAATAGTTTAGAAATACAACGCGGATTTGTTTGAGAATTTGACAAGCATTGTTACGTTAGCACTGTGAAGTTGGATGTTGATATTTTGATATATTTACCTTCATTTTAACATAAATATAAACATAAATGCTGTACAATCTATGCTGTACAATCAAACACAGGCATATTTTGAGTCTTGTGCTGACCGTCCTGTGGATCCAAAAGAAAATGTTAAAGCTGATACATTTTCGATTGTAATTTGCATCTAGCTACAACGTCCCTGGAAAAGAGATTTTATTAGTTGCGTGCAATCGGTATCTTTTACTTTACGTATGGTAGTGGAAATAGTTTGAAAAATGTTTTCTAAAGAAGATTGTATTGCCAGGACCTGCCTTTAGCGCTCAGTAGCGATGATGCTGTTGATATAGATGGAGAAGAAATGTAAGATGAATTGATGATCTAAGCGAAAATATCCCTAACACGCCTCATGTAACAGTGTTTGTATTCATAGCAAGTAATATTCTTTTTCAAACCCGAACGTTGCTTTTGCATTAAGTGTTATGTAACCATTAGCGGTTTCGGTAGCTTCTGAAGAGCGCACTTTTCCAAATTGAAGCCCATAAGAACATTATTCAAGATGCACCATGGCCCAGAATTTGCATCGGGACAAGAATTAACATCAATTGAAAGTACTCCCAAATAAAAGATTTGACCGAAAAATTAAAAGAGTAGGCAAGTATTAAAGCAACACCATAACTTCTTGACTTCCAATCTCTTTCCTGGTTCAGGCCATGTAAAATGACATAATCAGTGGAGTCATGCCGAGGTTGTGAGTTTAAGCCTCACCTGGAGCAGCCTGGTTTTCTGTCTTGACAGGTAAACAGTGTTCTGTGTTATTTGCTAAATAGAGAGAGGATTCTGTGTTAATTGTTCTCCTCCTGGGAGAGGTCAAGATGAGAAGTTCACGAGGCTGGTGGTAAATATCCTGTCCAGGAATATAGGGGCTGTAGGGGGTCAGATCTATAGATGTAGTAAACACATTAGTGGAGACTGTTTGTCTGCTCTCTGTGAGAGAGCCGGGCGGGAAGAATAATCTGTGGTCTGGGAAGAAGAGACCCTCGTTGGAAGAGCGGCGCTCCTCACAGGAGAGAATGAAAAAAATATTTTTCAGGGACGCTGATTTTTCTCTTTGGGGGAATTAAAAGCACATGTTGTGAGTGACTTCGTAGCACAATGGTAGCGTGTCTGACTCCACATTAGAGTCTTGTGTGTTCAAATCACGTTGAGATCACCTGCTGTGTTTGCTGGTTCTGCTGGCACCAAACCTGGAAACTACAACACGCAGTTGACTTTTATCTGTACACCACATACAGTATGGCAGTACACAGCGGAGCTATGCCGAGGTTGTGAGTTCGAACCTCACCTGGAGCAGTATGGCCTGTGTCTTTAGCTACTGAAAGCAACTGACGAGTTAAGTGCTGGAGATGAGGTTTAAATTTATTTGAAAGAAACAAGTAAAGGTTTATTCTATATCACACCCAAAGAAGGCTCCACTGCTGAAACGTTGTTTCCTGCTCGTTTCAGCATGGAATAAGTAGTTGCAAGAATATCAGCCACCTGAATAGGGACCCTGAGATGAAAAGTTCGATATTCTACTGACTGGGCTATTCCCGTCTACTCAGTTTCTTTCTGAAACAGCGTTTTTCCAGAAGTACTTACAATTTGTGAAATTTGAAATACAATCTTGCTTAAAATGCAGATGAATTTTTTCCCAAAAACCGTAAATGGAGAAAACTGACCCGTTTCAGTCTCTGTAGTACAATTGCTTAGTGCGGTCAGGTCGGGACTAAAAGAATAGTAAGGTGCTGGTTCAAACACAACCTGGCATGCCTTTCTCACTGATCCAACATGAACATCATCTAGGGAAGAAGTGGCATGTAATGTTTAATACATTATTGACTTTATTGATAATTGGAGGGAATGCAAATGTTTTGCATGTATCGAATTACAGCACGTAACAACTGAGTACCTGAGTTGATATCACTGGGCAATTTCAAATAATGACCAACATCATCAACTTCAAGTAAACTAAGATTCACACATGGAGTTTTATCTTGGAATGGAGGGCGGGAGAATTCATTTATACTCCCGTTGCATCTTGAGCTAAACTATTTTAAAAATATGACGCAGATTTGTTCAAGACATTTGTAATCGCCTTAAAGAGCGTTTTCATGAAGACATACGTCAGCTAGCTCTCCACTGTTAATTGACAGGACTTTTGAAGAAACTGTTCTCATACAACCAACATACAAATTACACATTTTAATAAACATGAATGGAAATCCGTGTTGTGAATAACATAAAACTGTCACTACACATGATTGAGTCCTTGAGTCTGGCACCTAAGACCACTCAGCCATCCTAACAAGCAGTGGAGGCTGGTGTTTTGAATGCGCCCGTTTCTGTGTCGAAGGATTATTAACAACTACTGATAGTTCTTTTCTTCTTATTACAGAGATTTCTGCATTGCAAGACAATTGACGATATAGATAAAGTAAAGTCTTGGCAAACGAAATAGGCACGGACGGGGTTGGACCCCGCGATCTTCGGTTTACGACACCGACACCTTACCGATTTATAATGACATTCACAATAGATCTAAGGAAAGCACAACCGCCTGAACAGGGACTTGAACCCTGGACCCTCAGATTAAAAGTGTGATGCTCTACCAACTGAGCTATCCAGGCTCCGGAAAAGAATCAACACTGTCGGGATCCTCGAAAGTCACATGTCTCTTCTTATGCCGAAGCGCAGTCGTACCTGACCCGTCTGGAATGACCACTGACGGACTTTATCCAGAAGTGACGGCGCCACTCCCAGTAGAATGTGAGAGAAATACAGAACGACATGAGGTGTCAAGGGGCTCCCACAATTCATCTTTCCTCACATTACCCATTTTTTCACTAACGTTTTGACCTTTTCACAATCAGATTTTTTCACATTTAATAAGATCTTTTAATCAACAACATTTAAGAAAGAAAACAAATGGAACATTTTTTGGAACAATAAAAAACAAAAAAATTTCAATGCCTTGGTTGTGTACGTGTGCACACCCTTTATAAAGGGGGTAGCAACTGTGCTGAAATTTAACCAGTCACATTCCAGATCATGAACAAAGGTTATTTGCCTTCGCCAGACATCAATTGTATTGATTCTGATTAGTCCTCATTTATATCAGCTGATCTCATATAACCAACCGATCTGGGAGAACAAACGTTCAAACTGCACAGCGGAACATGAAAAGAAATCCGACTGCTGATTGTCAGCAAAGAATGTCGTTACAAATGTAATGGTTTGATGGGTTTACTGAGACAATTATTAATTGTAGCAGTAATCACGAGGTTCTTCGTTGGGGCTTTTAGAAAATCAATCGTCAGAACAACTAACAATACACACACACGGGTTCAATACACGAGATACATTTATTAATATAAATTGTGCACCAAACATATACTAGTCTGCCTGGATACGAGCGGCAGACCTGACTGTGAGGGTTATCAATATACAAGGTATATAATCTCGAAGAGATGCCAACACAAAGAGATACACAACAGAGAATATATGTCAATATATATCGTTCGGTTACCAAATCGCTAATCAGTGTTATTACCCACTGTTACTCTAAACTCGTAAGTAAATACATTACTCATGAATTAAACTGATAACAACTTGTTTTGAGGTACAATTGAATTCTCGAGATGCAATGTAGAACATGGGGTTTACTTATCCACTGTGTATGGATTTGGAATTTCCCGGCACGAACACCAAACCAGCTGAGAGGCTCTGTTGCAGTCTCTGTTCCAGCGGTTGTCCAATGGGCGTTGTCCCGGCGTCTTCTGGCTACCGGCCAACCAGTCGAGGCCCAGCTCGGAGTAGGACGGGTGGAGGAATCTGACTGCGGCGCGCAGGGCAGTCGTTGCTCCGAGGGGATCTACCAGCAGTCCGGCTGGCTAGTAGAAAGTCTCTATGCACAGAGTGTGACCGCGAGTCCTCACAAGTCACTCTTTTGCCTGGGAAGAAGCTGGTTCGTTCCCGGTCCAGCGCTGCTTCTGAATAAGCTATTCAGGTTGTCGACGAGGGTCCAACTGTAGGCTGCCGTTGATCAAGCGGAGCATTCACGTTGGTAGAATTCTGAGTACGTACGGGATCCTCGGCCTCGCGCTTAGAACAAAGTCCAAGTCCCTTTGCAGACAACAGCAGTTGTCACGTGATTGTCTCTGAGGATGCGCGAAAATGGCCAAGGAGAGCCCCGATCTGAGCTTGCGCTCCCTTTTTGACCAAGACATAGATGTATGCTGATTGGTTGAGAGTTTGGTGGGCATTAGAGACCCACGTGGTATAACCACGCCCTGCCAGTCCCTGATTGGTTGGTCAAGGTGAGATATGAGTCACTTACTCTTGACACTTAGGAATGCAGTCCAGATGTCCATTCGGCACTCCCTAGACAGATAGACGCCAGTGGATGACCATTGATCATGATAGCCAGGCTTAGCTAAGTGCATCCCCATCTGGGAGCTGTCCATTATCAAAAGAAAACATCTTAAATCAACCTGCATGAATACTTTCTCTGTGGCTGCACCACAGAGATGGAGAGTGAGATGGGGCCTCATTTAGGACAGCATACCACCGCTTAATTCTGTCTTATTAACAAGCATTGCTGCTACAACGGCATCTCTCCTGTCAAACTTCCTCCTGACGTGTTTGACAGGATCTGGGCCGTGGTGAACAGTGGGAAAGACACCCTGTGGAGAGTGAGGAACATGGGGCTGTTAAAAGGCATCGAGGTCCCAGTCAAGGCAGCAGGTAGCCTGGCCCTGTTCATCACCCGAGAGAACTATTACCTCAGAGATCTGTGGAGAGAAGGGAGGAAGCAGAAAATCTGTGGGAAATAGAGAGCATAGGTCAATATCTCAAGAAACTGTGAAAAACATTATCATGTTTAAGTAAAGAATGTGATTTGCACCAGAAAAAAATAAATTGTTGCTATGTAACTGGTACCGTGTCAAAATTTAATGAGATGTGATTATATATACTGTTTTAAGTATGTATATTAATGTAAAGCTTTCTAATTTGTGATGTCCTGTATTTTTTTGTGAAAAGAAAATAAAGTTCTTAAAAAATCGATTCACCCAGGGCGAGGCTCGGGCATTGCACTCCGGCTGTGCTGACCCCTGCGAATTCCCCAAATGTGGGAATCTCGACTGCATAATTTCTGGTAGTGGGGGACTGCGTTCGCGCTCTCCCCTGATGTGCTTGGTCCAATATCAGATACGGATGAGTTCCGACACCACGAGCTGCGATAGGATCCCAGTTCGAAAGGAGTCGATGCCACTGCTGGTTCCCGGTTTCTTTTAGTTAGAGGTCCGGAGAAGCATTTCAAGCTGGTTACACTACTCCTTCCGGACATTCATTCCCTTTTCAAAGTCAGTCGTTTTGCTGTAGTCTGCATTATTTAGGCTGATTATCGAGGTTAGCCTTTATTTGGTCATGGGGGCCTCGGTACTGTATGCTAATTCTCAAGACAGTTTCACCCGTTTTCTGATTGCTAGGTTCTGTACCAGTGCAGACATGTCAAACAGTGAATGGCTGTACCTCTATTGTATCCGTGCTCAATGAATGAAATCAGTAATAAATGAATATATGTATAGTTATACGAAAAACAAGTGGTTTATCGACTCATCTTCATTTGCAGATTTAGAGGCAGCTTCGATATTCGTTTTACAAACGGGTTTTTTTTTATATGGGTCACACACATGCCATAGCAACAAAACATCTCTAGAGATGAGGCTATAGATCACCTTTCCATCCTCCAGGTTTTCCTCCCAAAGCCTACAGTACCAACGGCGACCCCTGCTGGCCGAGAGAGCAAAAGCTTGCAGCACCTGGTATTCCCAGGCGGTCTCCCATCCAAGTTCTAACCAGGCCCAACCCTGCTTAGCTTTTGAGTTTAAACGAGATCAGGCACAATCAGGTTGGTGTGGCCACAAGCGAAAGCCATGGCGTTTGACTCGCTACTTGAAGCTGTGTGTGGCTGGGGCTCCGTGCCCCCCGAGCGGGACTGAAGGATCGTTCGTGTTCAACTCTTTGGAAAGGAGCTTCTTTCCAAATCGCATTGCGTACCTGGATGTTGGCGAATGTGCTCCCTTGTGTTGGCTTGTCCCGCACTGGAGGAGAACAAACAAACTGCTCGGAGGAGCATAAGGCAAGTCTTCACAAGACAAAAACCTCCAGTGCACAGCACTCAAAACATTTCTGGGCTGTCGCATGTTTATTTCAGCACATAAAGCGCACCAGTCCAACACGTCGGCCGGGCGCACGGCGCCTCCGCCCTCTTGTGGCCTTGCGGCGTCAGAGCAAGAGGCTCCTTTCCGCTGCCTTTCCGCTGTGTTGCAGAGCCCCGAGAGGGAACCTGGAACACGCACTTTGTGGGGGGCGGGGGACCGCGTTCGCGCTCTGCCCCCGGTCTCTTGCGCGAGTACTAAATCTCACGGCGCCAGCCAGCGGCCAGGAGACAAGTACAATATCGCGGGACAGGGGGGCCTCGTCATTGATTGTTACATATGAGACGGGGATTGGGAGGAGACCCCGACTGATTGGTAAAGGGGAACACTAACACCAGAGAGACTTTTTTTGAGAGACGCCCTGGGATTTCTTAATGGCCAAGGAGGGTCGGGACCTCGGTTTTACGCCTCCCCCGAAGGACGGCGCCTGTTTGTGCAGCAGAGTGTCGCCATCAGGATGCTGGGGCATAAGAAAGCCACACAGACCGCAGGGTGAGCGCTCCCTACTGGTCCCAGTCACACCTCTTGCAGGAGCGGCAGCAACCTGAGCTTTTCCGGGGGGAATCTCCCATCCGGGTGCCGGCTAGGCTCACACCTGCTGGGCTGCCGTGGGTGAGCCCAGTCGAGAGTCGCAGGGTGAGATCTAGTCACCGGGGAGAAACGATACAAGCGAAGGATTACTCGGCTCCCAGCACTTGAAAAGGCCGACAAATGACTCGTTCCCGCCGGAGCTGAATGTACCTGCATGTGTCGTGTCGTCTACTTCCCCCGCCCCGCTGTGTTTGCTGTATTGTCTTTGAAGCCGGCCCCCGAGACGAGACGGGCTGTTCCTGTGCCCCAATTAACACTTTACAGGTGCCATTCCCCGGCATTGTGGCCATTGTCGGTGGTCACACGCGATAAGATAAGGTGGAGGAGGGCGGGGCATGCCCAGCGCCAGACATTCAAGGAGGGGGCTGTGCGAGGTGAGGTGAGGTGCGACACGCCGGAGCCCCGACGCTGCTAATGCGGAGCACTTGTTGAACTGGCATTGAAAGGACGTGTGCGCACGGAGCGAGCCTTCCCTGCGGCGGAGCGTGGAAACTTTCTCCCCGCGCTGCAGGAGTTGTGTGCGCTGCAGCGGTGCCGAGAGAACAGCACAGAAGGCAGCAGGCTCTGGAGAGCGGGTAAGAGACGGAGCCTTGTGGACAGGCGAGCAGGCCCGTTTTTTGGAAATTGCTGAAAAGGCTCCGGTGTTTGTTCGGTGCGTGGCAGGCGCACGACGTGAGCTTACATAGCGATCTGCCGGTCTGGTGTTATGCAAATGAGGCCGAATTGCGTCCCGGGACATGCTGCGAATGCGCATTGGCGACTGCAGATGTGTAGGAAACGGCGCGCTCGTTTTCTCGTTTTGCCCACCCTTTTGAGTGTTAGTGTGGCGTGTGAGTGTGCGAAAGAGTGGGCCCAGCAGGAGGCAGTGGCGTGCGGGGCGAGGAGCTGGCCTAGGCTGCGCGCTTTGTGCTGTGGGTGCAGGCCGCTTGCAGGGCCTTATACAACTTATACTTACCTGGCAGGGGTGATACCTTGATCATTCTGTAGGTGGAGTAGTTGGATTGTTTTCTTGTTTTGTGGAAGCAGTGTTTGTTTTGCAGTTTACGAAATGGCAACTTTTGGATCCCGCAAGAATGCTGTGCGTTTTGAGCTTTTGGATGACCTCTTCATGGATCGCATGCAGTTCAGCATGTGTTCAGCAGTTCTGTGGTGCTGTGGGACACCTGGCATCGTCCTGCACTGTGAAATGCTGCAAGACCTGTGGCAAACAGGGACATTTAGCCTCTGACTGTTCAATGCTGCCAAAGTGCAATTTATGTAGCTCGGAAGGACACGTTTTTAAGAACTGCCCTCACGCCTACGCCAATAAACTCAATATGAGAAAGGATGAGGCAGTGCTTGTTTCAGCCAAACCGGCCCGAAAAGCCAAAGCAAACAACAAGTCAAACAAAGAACCCTTGTTGGACAAAGACTCTCAGCCTCCAGCCAGGATCAGTCCTGCTGTGGCTCTGGGGCCGGTGGAAGAGAAATCCACTACGCCCCCACAACTGCGGACTGCACCAGACAAGCACGAGGGTTTGAAAACCCCCGAGAACAGCGAGGACCCCTCCCCCACTCCTGCTCCTCAGAACGAGGGCCAGTGTGAGGCCCCCCGGTGGAGCGGGTCCAGCGAGGATACCCAGGATTCAGCGGAGCTGCTTTTCTCAGACTCTGCAAGTGCTACAGATGTCCTCTTCTCCTCCATCCAGTCCATCACGGAGGATCTGCAGCAGCTGGTGGGTGAGGGGGAAGAGGAGACTGGTGCATCGGCTGCACCCCTTTCCCCTCAGTGCTCCCAGGAGCTGGACTTGAGGAAAAGGAAAAATGACTCTGTTTTCTCCCCGAGCGAGGAGGAAGGAGAGCATGGTGATGGGGACAGCTGGAACCCCTCCACCCCTCCCTCTACCCCCTTCCTTGAAATGGACTCCTTGAACGCTTTTACTGCTGCCACCCTGATGAAGGCTCATTCAGAGGATGGCTGGCAGGAAATTGGTAAAAAGAAAAAGAAAAAGAAGTCAATCAAGAGAGGTATAAAAGCTTTGAAGATAGGTGGGATAAAGGGCCTTCTGATTGGTCAGGGGACAATAACAACAGAACCTCTGGCGTGGCCATTCTTTTCAAAGGATGGGCATTCAAATTGAAAAGTATTCAGAGGGTCATAGATGGCAGGTTGCTGTGTGTGGATGTCGAATGGGGGACCGTTAACCTGCGTCTAATCAATGTGTATTGTCCTACTGACGTGGGAGGAAGGGTGGAGCTACTCAAAGCACTCTCTCCCCTATTGTTATGTAGCACAGACATGATAGTGGGAGGGGATTTTAATTGTATCTTAGAGCACACAGATAGGCAGTCTAGCTCTCCGATAAAATTGGATTCCAGCTCACTGGCCCTGCAAAACTTAGTTCAAGACTTTAAACTCTCAGACACATATAGATGTATATATCCCACAACAGCAGGATATACATGGTCAGGGAGGAATAGCAGCTCCAGAATTGACTATTGCTTTGTCTCAGAGAGAGTGAAAGTTGTTGGGGTCACTCTTCAGCCTGTCTTTTTCTCAGATCATCAGGCTTTAGGGTGTAGAGTGGAACTCCAGGGCGGGACTGTCTTTGGCCCAGGCCTCTGGAAACTCAACACAAAGCTGCTAGAGAACGAGGGGGTAGTATCCCGCTACAAGGAGAAACTATCACAGTGGCTGTCCTTGCAGTGTCTGTACAGGTCAGTAGGAGAGTGGTGGGAGGAGGTGAAGGTGAGGACAAAGGCCTTTTTCATTGCTGAGGGAAGGAAGGCTGCTGCCAGACGGAGAGGAGTGCTAGCCAGGAAACAGAGGCAGCTGCAGCGTCTCTACACAAGACAGTGGCTTCGATGTGCTCGAGGATATCAGCCTTTTAAAAAAGGATGTCCGGAGCATAGCGGAAGAAAGTAGTCGAGGAGTGCTGTTAAGAAGCTGAGTGCAGTTCTTGGAAGAAAATGAGAAGTGTACTCGCTTCTTTTTCAGGAAAGTGGTAGGCTCCAAGTCTGTCATGGAAAGTGTAGTTGATGAGGAGGGAAGAGAGAGTACAGAGTTGAGTGCTATCCTCTCCTGCATCGAGGCCTTCTTGTCACGGACGTCCAAGAGGACTAACCATGGGGAGCAGGAGGGCGGAAAAAGACCCATATGCGTAGCGGCGAGACGGGAAAAAGGCCCGGGCTCATTAGTGCAAAGAGTTCAGGAATGCCGTATAGAAACCTGTGCCCTCAGGGAGCGGACGTGGGGTGCCCTGGTGCTAGGCGGGTCTCAGGACATCCGAACGTCAGTGCTGAGCGAGGACAGAGTGCAAGACCCGGAAATATTTAGCCCAGGGGAAAGAGAGGGACAGGAAGGACAGCAGACCAGAAACTAGGGACAGGACAGAGAAGGACCGCCCTCTGGCTGCAGAGGGCGTGACACTTCTACTCAAGACTGAACAGCTCTACAGAGGTAAAGGATGAAGAAATTCATTTTTTTACCTCAAAGCTAGAAAACGTTTTGATTGAAGAAGATAGGGAAGTACTTGAAGGGGATTTGACAGTAGAAGAGCTGAGAGGCTATGGAGAGCTTACAGAAGGGGAAAACTCCGGGTGCTGACAGGCTCCCTAAAGGGGCGTCTGCTTTTACTACTTGCACGAATGAAGGCAAAAAAAAGCCAATCGATGTGAACGAACGGCGCTTTACAGAGGAGTACTGCCTGACTGGATCGTTGATGAACGACAGAGGCCACTCCGACCTCTTCTCGGGTTTCTTCAATGACTTACTAAGGATCTTCTTCACATTCGCCCATGCAGGGGAAGCCAGTTACACCAAAGCAAACGCAGGAAAGTGCAATTCAAGCAGAGACCAGGAGGGACTTGTTTACACCGAGAGTGGTCGGAGAATGGAACAATGCGCCCAGCCCTGTTGCTGGAGCCGATTCTTGATGAGATCTTGGGCTCACTAAGAAGCCCCCGCTGGATGCTAATCTTTCTGTTGTTCTTGCAGGTCCTGCGCTGCTTTTGAGCCGACAGAGCTCGTCCTGGTCTGTCGGCACAGCCCGATTGCAAATGATCGGCTCCGCGTACAGAAGGAACGTGCGTTTGGTACCAGAGTGCATGAAGGCACCGGAAATACATTGGGAACAAATGACTAGTGGTTCAAGACCTCTATGAAGTCCAGGAGCGTGCAAGAAGAGGCTGTTTTCACCCGGTCTCGAACCTGGGACCTTTCGCATGTTAGGCGCATGTGATAACCACTACACTACGGAAACCTGTAGGGTTTGTTGCTGGTGTATCGCTTGCGTTTCGGGCTGAGAAAGGGACGCGTCATTTTAGGCAGGGGGCGCTGGAGAGAGGAACAAAGGGAGCTATGAAACAAAATGCCGAAACCCGGGATCGAGCCAGGGACCTTTAGAACATACTCTCACGAATCGTTAGAATACGTGCTCATTTACGACATAGTGGTGATGAGTTTTCAGTACGTGTTCTTTTGAACGAGCAATGAGGTTGCTGCCTTGGACAGCTGACTGCACGCTCTCATTGTGCCACGTGATGAGTATTCACCAGGCTCGTTCAGTCATTAGTCACATTCCATCGTTTGCCATAAGCAGATGCTGTAAGGTGATGTGGATATCAGTTCCCAGTCTTGTGGACGAGGACAAAAAGAGCACACAAGGGCTCATCCAGGAGTTGAACCCAGAACCTCCCACACCCTAAGCGAGAATCATACCCCTAAACCAATGAGCCACGGCAGCACTTTCCATTTTATTCTGTCAGCGAGCTTGAGGATGGGGGAGAGGCGTCATTCGCTCGTCCAGTCAGACCTTCATCAATAAGTCAAGAAAGCCGCAATTACACGACTGCCTTGCAGACGAAGGGCAGTGAACTGCACCCGGTAAGAGGGGAACAAGCGGCACTAGGCAACACCGAGGCATAACCCCTGCGAGGGGGTTTAGCTTGCATGGTACAGCGCTCGCTTTGCATGCGAGAGGTAGCTGGATCATTTCCCACGTCCTCCAGGTGTGTGCTTAGAGCTTGATGTGCCGAAAGGTGTCCTTTAGCCTGTGGTCACGCCTTGCGTGGAGAGCGTCATGCAGCTGTCAATCATTTCGCAGCCACGCCCCCTCTTCATCTTCTCTCTGCCTTAAGCGTCTCCGCCACTCTCTCTTGACATTTCATGTCAGCATGTCAGAAGTCCGAGTGACGTTTTTAATGGCTGAGTGAGGGCACGATGCTGAAGCAGAGAGGCCACTTCAGCCAGAGAGACTTGTGCTAGGTGAGATCTGAAAGACGGACTCGCAACAGAAACAGACCAAAAAAGTATCGGTGAGATCAAAAGGCAAATGCAACATCCAGCAGAGGGCGTCTAAAGATTAGGGAACGGGCGACTGAAATCCATATGAGGCAAACTTTCCGGCTGTGTACTGCAGCTGGCCTCGTTGGCGTAGTTGGTAGCGCGTCAGTCTCATCATCTGAAGGTCCTGAGTTTGATCCTCACATGGGGCAGGGCTGCTTCCTCTCTTGCTCTTTTCAAACACTTGCGGCAACTGTTCGCTCATAACCACGTCTGGAATGCGTGACCTTTACACGGGGGAGAAGCAACGCCGCATCCCTTTTCTAAAGAACATTCACATTCAGAAATAAGTCAAGAAATTTGCCATTACTTTCGCTCGCGCTGCTGTCAGCCTGCCCATGTTGCCAAAGAAAGATTCACTCGGCGTCAACATGACAGTAGAGTACCACACTCCGTAAGCAAGAACTTCAGTGTTTGCAGTCACCCGATATGCCGATAGTCAAAGGAGCACAAAACACGAAGCGTCAAAAGACAAGATGAGTTGATGGAAAGAACGTTGAATTGATGAGCACAAAAGTTCAGCTCGTACAATAGGCAACGAAGGTCCCGGCGTCATCATCGCACTTGCAAGGACTGCCTTGCAGACTAAGGGCAGTGGGAGGTTGCTGTTTTGAGATGGAGGCATTGGGATGGTGGGCCGAGATCTATTCTTCTTAAGGAATTCTTCATCGTGAAAAATCGGTCCACAGGTCATCCAAAGAACTTACAAATTTTTTGGACTCAGGGAATCACGTGCTTCCGGAAGGGAGTGAAGTGCTAAAACACATGACATGCCCCCTTGATCTCACATGCACAATTCTGCTGCAACATGCACAGCTACCGTCCACACCAGGCAGTGGGGCTTCAGCAGAATTTGCTACACCACCTGCAATTACATATCCAGCTGCACACATATACATGGCCCCTCTGTCCTTTTCAGGATCTCAAAAAAAAGCATAGCGTGGTTTTCCTGCAACCTGATTGACCGCATCTCCCTCAGAATGTGCCCCGTTGCATTCATTGCTGAAGCAGGACGGAGGCTAACGGACATGCCAGAACAGTTAGGCTCAGCGATCTCTCCAAAATATTGTGGTTGTAGTGGAAGAAATATGGTTTAAATTGTACCTTGGTATTTCAAACTCTCTCTAGAATGTTATCCATTTCTATTTTATTTTGACAGGAACTGGCTAATGACACTAGATGAAAAGAGAAGAAAGAAAACACAACGTTTCGGCCGTGGAGCCTTCTTCAGGTGTGAGGGCTCCACGGCTGAAATGTTGTGTTTTCTTTCTTCTCTTTTAAGCATAGAATAGACCTATTACTTGTTCCTTTGCAGCCTACGCATGCTGACACAGCTCCCCACCTGAACTGCTAATGATGCCTGGTAGTTTGTGGTACTTGGTTATTGTCTTATGTTTGCTCAAACTGCATATGTGTGATTGCATATTTTTGGGTATTTTCATATGTCAATATTTAATTCACTGACATTCCTGTATGCTTGGAAGAAAGGTAGATTGGATTTGGCACAGGACGCCTGCCCATATTTGTTGATCATCGTTGGGCTGGAAAAACAATGATAAAAAGTGTATGAAAAAAGCTCTCTCCAATATTTCCCTTCTCTTCGCCATGGTTACACTGCCCGTTCTTTCCGTCTTTTGTCCTTCTACAAAGATTCCAGGGCTCTTTTTCCACCATAATATCAGAAGCCAAAAAATAACCATCTAATGTGTAAACAGCATTTGTAATGTTGGTAGCTGGAAGAGGTTAAGTATGTTTGCAAGACCTAGTTGATTACACCACAGACTTACTTTGTTGTTGTCAGTTTTTTTTTCTCTTTTAAAGGCTGTAGGTGGGGTGTGATGGACTGTACCACTATCATAGAAGATTTTTTCAGGACACATCGCAGTTCCATAGTAGAATTTATCAATAGTAGAATTCCATAGGACATTATTTACCAACATATTACCCAGTGTGAGACTCTGCCAGTAAACCTCAGAGCATTGAGTTCTCCACTGATAAAGATGGCTGTCTGAAGTCATGAAATCCACTGCTGGGATGCCTGAGAGACAGTAATTGAATCTTGGCTGGAATTAGGCTTTCTATTTGTGTTGATCTTTGGGAATTATGTGGTAAAAAGGGAAAACTCCTTTACTTTAGTCACTTTGAATGTTCAAATGTACAGAACCTGCAAAACTAAGCAATGAAAAAAATCCATCACCACTCTCATGATAGCATAACTCATAGTCTCTGCTGTTGTGTAACAATACACACTTTCAATTTTCTTATCGCCTGTCTCCAGAGAGAATGTTGTTAGTGCTGATGACCTTGAATTAGACCTTGTTGACTCTGTAAAACAATCTTCTTCTGCTTAGATTTTCACTCAGATTGATTTTGTTCTCAGATTATTCCTGGCAGCACTGAGTTTCTAGGAAATGAAAAGTGAAAGAAAAAGTACAGAAGATCAGCCCTTGAATATACAACATTGTGCAGTGAGATTGTTAAATGTATTAGCTGCTATCCTGTGCTAGAGCCTGTCGTGGTAAGCAGTGGATGACAGGATCTAGCACAGATACTAATGAAAGATAAAACACTTGAGTCTTATTTTAGTTTTCCATTTCCCTTTCATTTGTGATGTACTGTACAACAGGCCACAGAACATGCACAAAAACAGATATGCACACATTCACACCAGGCAATGACAGTCTGCCCAGTCAGAATCTGAGCTGAGGTATAAGAATTCTGAATTCCCTGAATTCTGTCATGGATCATCCACAATAAGGGCAATGTTTGAACACGAGGATCCCCAGGAGAGAGCCTAGTAACATAAATCTTGGAGCAAAAGCAGATGATTAACTTCATAGTTTGTGTGGTTGAGCCAAAGTTGAGCATGAGGATATGTGAGTCACCATTCTTAGAAATGGATCCAACTTCAGACAGGCGTCAAAAGTAAGAGTATACAGTGCTGGGGCAACGACACTTCAATGATCAGAAGGATAACAAGAGTTTTAATGCATTGAAATTGATTTTCTGGTGATGCACACTGTCATGGAACTATTAATTTTTTAAGGATCACTTACTGACGTCAGACAGCTGCCAATTCTCCAGACTGGAAGGATGAACAGTTTATCCCCCTAGGTACCATATTTCCATATTTCGAAGCATTGAAATAATACATGTCATACAGCAACATAAAAACAGGAAGACAAGTATCACAGCCCCTATAATCGGTGTTAGTAACTTAAAAGAAAAACATTCCCCCTGGCCCAAACAGTGATTCTAACCAGGAGAGAAAAGCCGGTGTATCTTTTCTGCCTCTCTCTTTATTCACCTTGTCTTTTAGTTCTTTCAAATGCTGAATAGCGAGCGTAAGATTTCCGTAATCATCGTCATTAGCTGGAATATATGTACAACAGGAGTCTCCTACTAAAGCATAGACTCCTCCAGATGCTGCATTTTGAAGGTCCAGCACGAACCTGTTCTGAAGTGCCATTAATCTAACTCCCCTTAATTCTTGTTTGATAGCGTCTAAGCCTTCTAACGTGATATTAATAAAAGAGTACATTTCATAAAAAGTCGCATGGGTGAGGCTGTAGAATGAGGCATTAAAGCACATATATAACAAGATGCATTAAATTTCTTTAACTTTACAGTATGATTTATAAATTTATACCACAAATTACTCATATCCCCCTCATTATCAGTTTCATTCAGCCAGTTTGTATACAAAGAGGCTTCGTGTTTAGATTCTTCCTCTTTTGGGGTGGTGACAGGCTTCTACATAAAAAGGAAAAAGGCTGTGCACATCAGTCCCAAGCAGGTTATCCCCATCTGTCCTTCTGGAGACATCACTCCTGCGCTTTGCTCAGTTCGTTTGTGACCTTTTTACAGTGGGAAGCATGAATCCAGGGCACCATTTCTGTGACCTTCACAGCAGTGGCAGTGGTCAGCAGCACCTGGTACAGCCCCCTCCACCTGGGTGAACACCATTTCTTTTTCCTGAAGTCTTTCACCAGAATCCAGTCTCCTTATTCACTCATTAGTTCTTACAGCACAGGTAAATCCCTGTGGGCTGGAGCCCAGCATAATCTTAGGCTTTTTTAGTCAACATTGGTCAACAGATTGGTCAACAACTGGGTAATAACTCTTAGAAAAATCTACACATTGTTCCCCTGCCTCAGCTGTGACGTTTTGCAGAACAATTCTAGCTGAAGCTGAAGTTGTAAAATTTCTCTTTGTTCCGTTCCTGCAAAACATCTTATTATGAACAAACAAACCACAATAATCATTTGCATCTAGGGGAATCACTCCCAAGGGTAACCCCCCTTAAAACTATATTGTTCTACCCATCAGGTTCTGCCACTAGATAGGAGAACCTTTTCCATGAAATCATTTTTTGACCTTCATGATCCCTTCAGGGCGTACAATTAGCACAGAAGCAGCAGCTTTAGTCCACATGTTTTTCAAACAGGATATTAACGATATGATCATAACGAATAATACCAGACCCACAAATATGTATTGAACCAGAGACCCTCTCCATGTTCCTAGCACAGACTGTAGCCATGCACCAATGCCCGAATCATCTGGATTATAATTATGATATATATTTTTCTTCATAATAGATGTGCTTTGCTAAGTCCAAGCAACCTACAATACTACAATAGAGAATTAGCAAATTCAACAATCCATTAGCTAAATTCGTCCCTCCAGGAAGTTTCATTGATTGGCCTGTGATGATATCAAACAGGCTCTGTTACACAGTTCTGTTTGATCCAGCCCGCATCCCATGGCGTTCCTTCAGTCTGATGTCTAGTCGATCTTTCAGAGATCTGTTCCTTCATTCCACTGTTCCAGCAGACTGAGGGTGATCTCAGTCCATCTCACCCCTAACAACGCAGCCACAGCCTGACACACCTTCCCTGTGAAGTGTGTTCCTTGATCATAATACAAGGGGCAGGGCAGTGCCCACCGAGGGCTTATCTCTGTTATCGCTTCTCGGCCTTTTGGCTAAGATCAAGTTCAAGTGGCATGCCCGCAGTTCTTGTCTTTCCAAAGGTCTAGAAGGCGATCGAAGATCCTGAAGAGTGCTTGAGCTGGTATCGCTCTAGGTTGAGCCTAGGGGGTTAAGGCCAAGCAGCAGCTGAGCTGGGTGGGATCCGGCAGCAACGTTCTCTCTCTCTGCTCTCTCCTCTCCTCTCCCCTCCCCCTTTCTCTTGCTCCGCCTCCTTGGCCTCTTGGCTGGGAGTAGGTATACGTGGCCTGCCCGCGGTGCCTGCTTTCTTCCTCGAGACTCGGAAGCGCTATCCGCTCCCTCTCTCTCTCGCTCTCTCTCTCTATCCCTCTCTCTCTGCCTCCTTGGCCTCTTGGCTGGGAGTAGGTACACGTGGCCTGCCCGCGGTGCTTGCTTCCCACCTCGAGACTCGGAAGCGCTATCCGCTCCCTCTCTCTCTCGCTCTCTCTGCCTCCTTGGCCTCTTGGCTGGGAGCAGGTACACGTGGCCTGCCCGCGGTGCTTGCTTTCCACCTCGAGACTCGGAAGCGCTATCAGCTCCCTCTCGCTCTCTCTCTCTCTCTGCCTCCTTGGCCTCTTGGCTGGGAGCAGGTACACGTGGCTTGCTTTCTTCCTTGAGACCCGGAAGCACTTTCCGCTCTCCTCTCTCTCTCTCCTCCTGCGCCTGCACCTAGCTGGGCTTTGCCCACAAGGACAAAGGCCAGGGCTCCCTCGCTGCTCCTTTTGCTCTCTCTCTTTCCCTCCTTTTTTTTCCCTTTTTCTCCCTCAGAGATGGCAGACAAGAGGACACTGATCCGGTTCCACTGGACAAAGAAGACGGAGCCGATGCCGACTGCAAAGTCATTCTTTATGACCTTCCTGCGAGGGATCTTGCAGTTGGTGGCAGGAGATCTATACTGCCTCCAGGACAACAAGGCAGAGAGATACATAGAGGCATACATGGCCACGGACGCCTCATACGAAAAGGCAACGAGACTGATCAGGGAGAAAGGTAAGCAACCTGGTTTCTCTGATTACAGGCCGGAGCCTATGAGGAAGACGAATCAGAGGACCATCACGGTTTGCACATACAATCCCTACGTACCAACGGAACGGGTAACAGCGTACCTAGGGAGGTATGTAACCGTGGTGGGAAAACCGACAGAGGTCAGGGACGAAGGCGTCTGGTACGGCAAACGCCAGTACCGAGTCCTCCTGAAGGAGGACCCAGAGGGCGTCGACGGTTTCCAGCACCCCCCGGCTCGCTTCAACATCGGAGCCGACAGGGGGTACCTCCACTACCCCAGGATGCCGGATTTTTGCAGCAACTGCAGACGGTCCGGCCACAAGGCAAACACATGTGACATCGTCAGATGTCACAACTGCAACGAGGACGGGCACCTGGCAAAAACCTGCCGGGCAGCCAAAAAGTGCGACGGATGCGGCGCCAAGGGACACCTCCTTCACCAATGCAAGGTAAGCAAACCTTCGTTTGCGCAGGTGGTGGAAGCCAGCAGGCAGAAACCGGTCTCCAGACAAAGGGAGAGGGGTGAGAACAAAGAACCCGCACCTCCCCCGCTGAGAACCGAAACTGCCGAGGCCACACCCCCAGCCACATCGGCGCCACAAGATGGCCGCCAGGAAGAGGGACGACCGGAGGAAGGGCCCTGGATAACTCCCAGCAAAAAGGGAAAACGAAAGCGGGAGAAGAGACCCAGGGCGGATCCACCTTCGGAAGGACAGAAAAAGAGAGTGGTAAGGGAAAACCGTTTCCTCGTCCTAGAGGAAATGGAACTTTCTTCCCTCGAGGCCCAGGAACAACCGGAGGAGGCGCTTCAGGAAATGGAAACCCCCTCCCCCGAGGCCCAGGAACAACAACAGGAAGAGGCAGCCCAGGAATTGGAGCCCCCCTCCCCCGAGGCCCAGGAGAAACTGGAGGTTCCCGAAACTCCCGGAAAAAGGGAAGAAAGGAGTCTTCCCGAAGCGATGGCGGAGAGTATCCTCGAGGAAGACGAGGATTAATTCGAAGCCGCCCTGGAGCCCGGACTGATGGTAGGGCTGGACCTGTCCAGCATGTTTACATTTCAGTCCCCAGCGAGACCTGGAGGGAGCCCAGCATATTCCCCCCAGGACCCGAACGAGAGGAGTTACATCTAGGCTAAACAGTGCCCAGATGTAGACTCCCAAGTTTCAACTGTAAGTACAGAGAGGAGGTTTAACTTTCACTAGTTTAATCATGACTGTGAAACTAACCTTCCTAACAACTAACGTGAGAGGGCTGAGAGACCCAGTGAAAAGACGGGGAGTCTTTCATGATCTGGCCTCAAAGTCTTTCTCAGTTTGTTTCTTACAGGAGGTCCACCTGAAGGATGAAAGCGACAAGCTGACATTCACCAGGGAATGGACGAAGGGAGAATCATGCTGGAGCGTAGGAGGGGTCCACTCTTCCGGAGTGGGAATCCTCCTCGGAAACCCAGAGATGGCGCTGGTTTCCTCCTTCTCGGTGGTGCAGGGCCGGATCCTGGTCGCAGACATCGACTGGAGGGGGCAGAAGTTGAGAGCGATTAACGTCTATGCTCCGACGGAACCCTCTATCCGGAAGGAAGTGTTTGCTGACCTGGCCAGCTGCTGCACCACCAACAGACAGGTGGTGCTCGGCGGGGACTTCAACGTCGACCGGGAGAAGGGGAGCGATGCTAGCTCGGCAGAGCTGGAGTCGCTACTCAAGCAGTTCTCCCTGGTAGAGGGCTTCAGACGGTGCCGCCCTAATGACGCCGGAACGACCTGGAAGAACTCCCGGGGAGTGTGCAGCCGCCTGGACTACATCTTCCTGCACACGACCTGCTCCCTGGAGTCGGCGACGGTGTCCCCGGCGTGGTATTCCGACCACGAGCGCTTGACGGTGGTGGCTAACACCAGCCTGCCGGCATTCGGTCGTGGGTACTGGAAGCTGAACCGGGAGATACTGGAGGAAGACGACTTCAGGGCACTGTTCCGGAAAGACTACGCGAGCTGGGTCGACCTGAGGGACGGCTACAGCTCCGTGGTGGAATGGTGGGAGTCAGTGAAGGACAGGACCCGAACCCTGGCGCAGACGTACTGCAGACGGAAGGCGGCCAGGGAGAGGAAGGAAGCTGCACGACTCCAGAGGCAACTCGAGGAGGAGTACAGCTCGGCTAATGGGGGAGGAGCCTTCAATTCAGCCCGGGCACGGGACCTGAAGGAGAGGCTCCGCAAACTGCACACCAAGAAAGCCAAGGCTTTCCTGGTCAAGGCACAAAGGGAGCATTATGAGAATAATGAAACCTGTTCCTCCTATTTCTTCAATCAGGTCCGAGGAGCCCAGAAAAAGAGGGTGATCCACACCCTGAGACGGGGAGATGGAGAGGAAGTGCTGGACGAGAGCGACAAAGTAGAAGCGGCCACCGCTTTCTACAAGGAGCTCTTTTCAGAAAAGCAGACGGAGGTGGAGGCAGGCGATGCTTTTCTGGAGGGGCTGAAGGCATGAGTACCGGAGGAGGTGACGGAGGACTTGGAGGGTCCGATTACAGCCGAGGAGCTGATGGCGGCGCTCTTGTCCATGGAGAATGGCAAGGTGCCGGGGCCGGACGGACTCCCCAAGGAATTCTACACCTGCTTCTGGGACACCCTGGCGGCAGATCTGGTGGAAGTGGCGCAGGAGATCTTCCGCCGGGGGAAACTCGGAGACACCATGAGGGAGGGCGTCATCTCCCTGCTCTTCAAGGGAGGAGACGCCGCCGACCTCAAAAACTGGAGGCCGATCACGATGCTCTGCGTGGACGTAAAGATCCTGTCCAAGCTCCTGACCGGCAGACTGAGAACCGCCCTCCCCCACATCATCCACAGCGACCAGACGTGCGGGGTGGAGGGGGGATCCGTCAGCTGGAACCTCCAGCTGACCAGAGACGCCATCGCCTGGGCCGAGGACTGGAACGTGCCCATGATGGTGGTCAGCCTGGACCAGGAGAAAGCCTTCGACAGAGTGAACCACAGCTATCTGTTCAGGGTGCTGGAACGCTTCGGTTTCGGAGAGAGTTTCAGCCGCTGGATTCAGATTCTGTACTCTGACGTGGGCAGCAGAGTGAACGTGAACGGAAACCTGGGGGATTTCATCCCCCAGGAATCCGGAGTACGACAGGGCTGCCCCCTTTCACCCCTTCTCTATGTTCTCTTCACAGAGCCCTTAGCAGAGGCGGTGAGACGGGACCCTGTCATCGACGGCCTGGAGATACCGGGAGGCGCGGGGGAAACCCTGAAGATCTCCCAGTACGCTGACGACACGACGCTGTTCCTGAGGTCGGACAGGGGGTTGAGGAGGGCCCTGCAGGTCATGGAGCAATACTCCAGAGCCTCGGGGTCGAAGCTCAACCGCCGAAAGAGCAAACTGAAGTTCTTCGGGCCCTGGAAGCACAGGACGACGGCGCCGGAGGGTCTCGAGCTCTGCACGGAGCCCCTCAGAATACTGGGGGTTTCCTTCCAGAGCCAGGACAACGAGACCAACAACTGGACCGAGAGGATCGCCAAAGTGAACGCGAAGCTGGGTCTGTGGAAAACGCGGTCGCTGTCCTACACGGGGAAAGTGATGGTGTTGAAAGCAGACGTCCTGCCGGCTTTGGTTTACCTGGCGGTGGTGTACCCGCTGCCGGCCAGACTCAGACGAGCGCTGCAAGGGATGATCTTCGGCTTCGTCTGGGGCGGCAAGTACGAGTACATCACGAGAAACCGGATGTGTCAGCCGGTCGAGGAAGGGGGTCGAGATGTCCCACATTTCCCCCTGAAACTCAACTGCATCTTTTTCTGCAACCTCTGTCGGGCGCTGCGGGAGCCCATCGGCCACAAGTACCAGTACTTTGTCAGGCTGTGGCTCTCCGTCCCGATGAAGCACTTGGTCCAGTGGTCAAACACTGGGCCCAAGGCAGAGAGGCGACCGAAGTTCTACACCCACGCTGTCAAGTGGAGCAGGAGGTACGAGGCCACGAGACAGCCAGAGCTCTGCACCAACCACAGAGCTCTGTACAAAGAGGTGAGGGGGCATCTGGTCGCCGACGAAAGGCTGCAAGTTCCCAGACAAGTCTGGGAAAGGACGCAGCCTAAAGAACTGGACAATCAACTGAAGGACCTCAACTGGATGGCCGTACACAAGAGACTGGCAACCAGAGAGGTCCTCTACAGACACTCGCTCACCAGGAACCCGCATTGCCCCCGGGACACGTGTTTCGTCGAGGAGACTCAGGAGCACATGTTCTGGAGCTGCCCCTTCGCCAAGGCGGTGTGGGGCAGAATGGACAACACCATGCAACTCCTGGAGACGGGTGCGGTGCTCAGTTACCAGTACATTCTGCTGGGGCTGGCACCTACCGGATTGGACAAGGGGACGCAGTTCCTGATGTGGCTGCTGCTGTCCCTCACAAAGAAAGGCCTGTGGGACGCGAGGAACAATCTCATCCGGCACAACATCAAGTGGGGAGCGAGGGAGCTGGAGGAGAGGATCCTGGCGGACCTCAGGAGGAGGATGAAGCGCGACGTTGCCAAATGGGGTTTCCCTACGGCAAGGGAGCGCTGGAAAGGACTATGGACCCTGTACAGGGATTAATGTTTGACAGCAAGCGGTAGGGTTTGGAGGGACTCTCATAATAGCGCAAATCCGCCCACCCTTGCAACGATTGATAACAGACAATCACCGCCGTTCCGCCGTCGTTTTTTGGAGAGTTAATGTGTGAGATGGTTACTTTTGCGATGTTTTTTTTCTGATTAAAGTATATTTTATAAGAAAAAAAAAATCTCTGTTATCAAGTGTTTGGTAGACACAGAGGCAGTGGCAGCAACCCACTGGGAAAACAGATTATAAGAGCCCAGGTTTCCCTTTACAATTTTCAATTTCCCAGGTTTGAAAGGTTCCTCAGGAGCAGGCCTTTTGAGCTGTTGCACCCGCACCTGAACTGTAGTTGAGTTCCTCTGATAAACATTACATCCAGATACCACATAAGTGGTTACTGCTTCAAACCCGGTTCTCACCCAGTTTTGGGTAACCGGCACACCATTTGACTCCCACCTGGGTGTCCAACAAAGTGCATTTGTCGGGCTATAAAGGGCATTAGGCTGTGAGGGCATGCAGGGCGTCTGGTGTGCTGTCAGCTCCACACCCCATCATCATGCAGCCCCACAATGTTTTCTAACCATGTTCATTTCTGTGCTTCACAGAGGTCTCAGACTACTGTTCTACAAGTATTGCTCACCTGACAGTTGCATCTGCAAAGTTGTTCCCTCGAGTTACTGGAAACATTTCTTTATTATGTGATTTACACATTACCACAGCTACTTCAGTCAGTAGCTGCAAAGCTTCTAACAGTTCAGAGATAAACCCAGCATTCTTAACTGGAGTCCCTGCCTTGTTGAGAAAATCCCTATGCCTCCACCACCATCCAAAATTGTGGCATGCACCAAATGTATATATAGAGTCTATATACATATGCAGCCATTCAAAACAAGCGGGGTATGCTGCAGTATAACACGGTGGGCGTGTTGCAGTATACCGCATCATACCGTATGCAAATTAGATTATGTTAATAGTATCTGGAATCACCTTGTAAAACTGCCAGGTGGAGCTAATAAAGGTTAACCTCTCCTGTACAGCATTTGAGCTGTCACCAGAAAACGTCGGTTTCAAATCCCGATCACTGCTGAGGGACAATCTTTATTCAATTAAGAATTTAAATTGTATACTCTTTAGACTTTTAAATTTAAACAGTGTATTACAGCATGTTAATCATTAAACATTAAAAAGGCGGTATATTTTATATAAGCAAGATTGTTCTGTTGGACAAAAGTACACAACCTACCACCTTTATCATAAATATTTTAATTATGCAGGAATATTTTATGCATCAAAGTCTTTACCGAAGATATTACTAATAGTATTAATAATGAATGACCTTGGACAAGTTGTAAGCTCAAAGTATTACCCTGGTCCACATTCTTTGTAACAGTCTTTGTAAACGAAAAGAGTTTATTTTTTCATTGACAAAAAGTAACACCACAGCATTTAGTTGATCCGATCACGCATTTGTTTCCAATCATACAAAGTAATTCTTGAGAATCTCCGATTCACCATGCCTTTCACATGCTCATAAACGATATTAATTTAGGAACATAAACATATTACTATATGTAAACTGTACTATATATTGCTGGTCTTGGTAGTTTAAAGAAAAAATACACACCAGTATTCCATTTCTCCCTAAACATTTTAAGCATCAAAGTCTTACATGTTGTTATTTGGGAAACGTTTTCACGTGCTCCTTCTGACCATATTAAGATTATATACTTTGTGAAAAGTGATAGTCTTTTAACCTTTTCTGTGAATTCGCTTGTTATCTAACAAATGCATACTTTTAGAATTTGATTAACAGGGAATATAATATGGAATTGCGTATCTAAACAAATGAATAACGATATAATTATATTCATGTACTGTCTGGCGGAATAAACTTAAGAGGTTAGTTAGTGCGACACGGAATTATTAAGAATTATCACCTCTTTTTACACTTGAGAACAAATGAGAACATTCCACTCAGTGGGCGGTGCATTGTTATCTCAATCACCTGCTAATTAGTTTTACACTACTGGACGACAGAAGAATGTGACTGTACTATATCTGTACAGAATGTGTGTTAAAATCAATACAGTAATTGATTAAAATCGCAATTGCATGTTTAATTAAATGCCTTTTTTGATTCACAATCTGAAAATGAAAACCGCGGTAAAGTCACCTTGAATTTAAAAAAACGATTTTGGCACGCCTGTAGCATTTTCATGAAACCTCCTAGAGTTGTGAGAACACTTGCTTTGTGTATAAAGTACATTGTGAATGTTTTCACAGCCTTCACTTTGTCGTTTTTATGCCATTTGTTTGACCACGCACGAATATTCCTATGTCCGTATCTTCGCAAGGGAATCAGTGCAAATTTTAATACTAATTAAATGACCGCGGGTACTTTCCACCCCCTCTACATTCTCAGAGTAGAACAGACTAACCTTCTAATGAAAGACGGTCCACCCCCCCCACCCCCCACGGACAGGAAAAGTGCCCACAGGCACTTAAACTTAAATGGTCAGTAACAGTTAACAGTAACATGGTCAGAAGGAGCACGTACAAACGTTTCCGAAATAACCACATGTAAGACTCTGATGCTTAAAATGTTTAGGGAGAAAGTGGAATACTGGTGTGTATTTTTTCTTTAAACTACCAATACCAGCCATATACAGTCTGTAACGTAGGGATTTCTATATGTCTTTATTTAGTGGTTACATTAGTGACAAAGGCTAAACTTTTAGCTTCAGTAACGCGTAAGCCGTATGGCATACATTTTTGTTTTGGGTTTTGCTTGTTCACATATCTTCCCTATTTATAAAACGACATGGTTGAAAACTGTTCCAGAGCCACTGTTGTTTCATCAGTGAAAAGTACATCATGAAATGCCTCTCCCTGTTCAATCCACCGGAAAAAAGAAAAGGAGCATAAAGTGTCTGATGGTCATAAACGATATTCACTTAGGAACAGCATCAGAGATATGTTTTTAACTGCACTGCATCGGAGAGAATATCATAGTGTGTTTTTTTTTACTCCCTGGTGGAAACTGGCTTCCATAAGAATCAGTATGGCTCAGAGATTAAATAAAACTTCACTCGCACCAAACAAATGTATATTTCTAAATATCACATAATGATTTAAGTCATTTTAATAACAATGAATAGTCACCTATGCGTTACAATATAAACATTTATACTGATTTAAATCGCATTTAAATCGCCTTGATTTAAAACCCATAAATAAAGCTGATACTGTTTAGACTTTTAATTATTTAAAACTGTATTACAGCAGCACAATGCACAATGCAACGTAAATCGCTATCTTTGTCTTCTGTCTAATAATGTTCACCTCTCTGTCCAGCAAATTAACAATAGTAATAATGAACTTTATTGTATATGGCGCCTTTAAAGATGGCTCCTCAAATCGCTTTACAGGTTAAAAACAATAACAACAATACTGTTAGGCTGGGCAAACGATTTTTTTTTAAGAAATACAAAATGAGATATAATGATGTGTTCCGGCTTAGACATTAACGAAGAGCATAACACGTGGGCGGCGTAGCGGTCGGCTCTGGCTTTCCCATCTACTGGGCTAGAATATGTTACTGTATACCGATGCACTACAAATACATCCTCCCTCTCTCCGGGAGTGCTGGCTGTGACGAATTAAACCGGTTTCACAGGTATTTTCAAAGTAGAAGGGGGCGAGATTTCCAGCGAAAGACACCTCCCCCCTTCAAAAACCCAGTAAGTACAGTACTTAGAGATGCAGCCATTCAAAATGCGCGGTAAAAACCCGCGGTACAGTAACCTACCCACAAGCCACCGCAGGGCACCGGAGGGCACCGCGGTAAGTGATTGGCTGGCCAAAATGACCGACAGGGGCACTCGTGGTGCATTGGTTGGTAGTGAAAAGATTTAATCATTTAATGTCTTTACTGTGCACATTTTAATCCACTTAGTTTTGAATATTTATATGGAATTTTACCACTAAAGGGAAATTTTAGTAGCTGATCATAAAAAGAAGAGGAGCATAAAGCATCTGAAGGTCATTAACTATGTTAATTTAGGAACATAAACATTACTGTATGTACATAAACTGTACTGTGTATGGCTGGTCTTGATAGTTTAAAGAAAAAATACACACCAGTCTTCCATTTCTCCCTAAACATTTTAAGCATGAAAGTTTTATGAAACGGTACCCAAATATGCGATTGCTGTATTGAATGAATTTTAATTTTAAAAAATTATTTAACACAAAAATTAAGCTGTTTACATCTTCCACCTGAGAACAGTCACCCGTTGCTACCCAACGCAGAAACACAGCCACTAACTAGCAAAGAGAGGACATTAGCTAGCCAATATGATAAAGAAATAAATGATTATTTTGTTTATTTCTTTTGCACATTTATTTGAACATTTTCATCGATTGTACAAGCACTTGGAAACTGTCCAATCCCTAGTTCATCAGGCATTTTACTGGTCTGGCGCCGGTCTGTGTCTTCTAGGATATAATGCCAGCGAACTCTTGTTTTTATGTCCACTATAACAGACAATCTCCTTTGCTTTTAACCGAGCGTTTAATAATATCCTAAAATGAAAATGATTTACTTTATTTCCCTCACGGGATCAATAAAAGTATCTATCATCTGTCTAAACTATGGGACAGAATTCTGGGGTCTCCCCATACCAGAGATTATGGTAGGGCTTCAGAATGGTGATTGGCTGACACCATCTGACACCCCTCTGATTGGAGAAAAAAGATGTGCTGGTTTGCTATACATACAGAACTGTACGAGGAAGAGGATTTTTTTCTATTCGAAACGTGTATTTTAAAAGTTTAATTAAGAAGTAAAAACCTTACAGTGTACACAGATTTCTAAACTGATCAGGATTGTTATCTTTGTCTTATGCATAATAATGTTCACCGCTCTGTCCAGCAAATTAATAATAAACTTTATTTTATATAGCGTTTTAAACAAATAAGTAATTAGATTGCTCATAAACCTAATCATTTGCTTTTTCTTTTTATTTAGGCTCAGATTTCAACTATAGATCGTATTATTAATAACCATAATAACAACCAACCAACAAAAACAACCATATAAACATAATACCAACCAAAAACATAGATAACAACCACAATACAAAATCAAATATATCAAACCATTATACTCTCGCAAATTCCTCCAATTATCATAATCCCGCCCCTTATGCAAAACCAAACCCACCTCCCATCCCAGTTTATCCTGTTTATCATAAACAAAATCCACCTCAATTTTCAACATAAAGCATTACACAAAATCAATACCTCAACACTCCATACTCAACAACGATAATTCACAAACAGCCAGAACATGTAACTCCACATTCCCAAACAGACCTCATTTCCATAGCCCCGCCCCTTATGGAAAACCAACATCCCTCCCCTGTTCTCTCTCTCTCCCCTGGCGTTTGTTATCGTTTTTATTTTCAAATAAATTTTAGCAAAGTCATGTATTTTAAAAATCTTAAGATTTTTATATTTATGTCTTTATTTAGTGGTTTCATTAGTGACAAAGGCTAAACTTTCTTGGAAAAATGTCTTTTATGTAAACCATGTTTGCTATTAATTCATTCAGGGCTAAAATATGTTCATTGTCTTCTAATGAAAGAAGGGTTCCTTTCGCCGTAGTTGGGTTGAAATTAGAAGCTTGCCACGCCCGGACTGTTACACCAACGCATTAGCATGTTAAAGCGATTTCATTGAGGAGCCTAGCCTTTAACTAGTAAGTACTGTACTTACTGGGTTTTTGAGGGGGGGAGGTGTCTTTCGCTGGAAATCTCGCCTCCTTCTACGTTGAAAATACCTGTGAAACCGGTTTAATTCGTCACAGCCAGCACTCCTGCAGAGAGGGGTTGTACTTGCAGTGTATACAGTAGATGGGAAAGCCAGAGCCGACCTCTACGCCGCCCACGTGTTATGCTCTTCGTTAATGTCTAAGCCGGAACACATCATTATATCTCATTTTGTATTTCTTAAAAAAAAAATCGTTTGCCCAGCCTAACAGTATTGTTGTTATTGTTTTTAACCTGTAAAGCGCTTTGAGGAGCCACCTTTAAAGGCGCCATATACAGTAAAGTTCATTATTATTACTATTGTTAATTTGCTGGACAGAGAGGTGAACGTTATTAGACAGAAGACAAAGATAGCGATTTACGTTGCATTGTGCATTGTGCTGCTGTAATACAGTTTTAAATAATTAAAAGTCTAAACAGTATCAGCTTTATTTATGGGTTTTAAATAAAGGCGATTTAAATGCGATTTAAATCAATATAAATGTTAATATTGTAGCGCCTAGGTGACTATTCATTGTTATTAAAATGACTTAAATTCGATCATGTTGTGATATTTAGAAATATAAATTTGTTTGATGCGAGTGAGGTTTTAATTAATCTCTGACTAAGGAAACGTTAAATTTTCAAAGAAATGTTTGTTAAAAAAAAATCTAGTGAGATTTGATCACAGACCATGTGACATGGGAATCAGGAACCTAACCCACAGTGCCACCGGCAAAGTCGTGTGCAGAGTGCTTAAAAAGCACTACAGAAACATTATCAACAGACAATGTACAGCGTGTACTATTCTTGTGTTGCGGTACATGAATATAATTATATCATTATTAATTTCTTTAGATACGCGATTCCATATTATTTTCCCTTTTAATCAAATTCTAAAAGTATGCTTGTTGACTCCGGTATCACGTTAGTTAAAGACTTCGATGCTTAATGTTTAGGGAGAAATGGAATACTGGTGTGTATGTTTTCTTTAAAGTACCGAGACCAGCCATATACTGTATGTTTAAGTTCCAAAATTAATATCGTTTATGGCCTTCACACGCGTTGCAGTATGCTCCTATTCTTTTTATGCTCAGCTACTAAGATTTCTCTTCAGTTGTAAAATTCCATATAAATATTCAATACTTAAATGGGCACAGTTAAGACATTAAATATACATATACATACTGTATACAGTACAGTTTGCATACGGTAATATGTTTATGTTCCTAAATCAATCTCTTTTATGAGCATGTGAAAGGCATGGTGAATCAATTCTCAAAAATTACTGTACTTTGCATGATTGGAAACAAATACGTGATTGCGAAATGCTGTGGTGTTTTTTTACAAAGACGGTCAATGAAAAAAAGAACGTGGACAAAGGCAATACTTTGTTTACAGCTTGTCCAAGGTCATTCATTATCAATACTATTAGTAATATCTTTGTTAAAGACTTTGATGGCGACAGCTCAAACATGAGAGGTTGAGCTTTACTAGCTCCACCTTGCGGAAATTCCGGATACTATTATTTTGCTTGTGGTATTATAGGAGAATTTACGGTAACTCGCGGTAGACCGCGTAAAGCGCACTGCAAAATAATGCGGTATCGCCCGCGCATTTTGAATGGCTGCATCTGTACTAGTTAAGAAAGCTAGGCTCTTCAATTAAATCGCTTTAACATGCTAATGCGTTGGTGTAACAGTCCGGGCGTGGCAAGCTTCTAATGTCAACTCGACTATGGCGAAAGGAACCCTTCTTTCATTGGAAGAAAATGAACATATTCTAGCCCTAAATGAATTAATAGCTAACGTGGTTTACATAAAAGACATTTTTCCAAGAAAGTTTAGCCTTTGTCACTAAAGAAACCACTAAATAAAGACATAAATATATAAATCTTAAGAGTTTTAAAATACATGACTTTGCTAAAATTTATTTAAAAATAAAAACTATTACAAACGCCAGCGGAGAGAGATAACAGGGGAGGGATGTTGGTTTTGCTTAAGGGGCGGGGCTATGGAAATGAGGTCTATTTGTAAATGCGGAGTTACATGTTCTGGCTGTTTGTAAATTATCATTGTTGAGTATGGAGTGTTGAGGTATTGATTTTGTGTAATGCTTTATGTTGAAAACTGAGGTGGATTTTGTTTATAATAAAGAGGATAAACTGGGATGGGAGGAGGGTTTGGTTTTGCAAAAGGGGCGGGATTATGATAAGAGTTTAATGGTTTGATATATTTGATTTTGTATTGTGGTTGTTATCTATGTTTTTGGTTGGTATTATGTTTATATGGTTGTTTTTGTTGGTTGGTCGTTATTATGGTTATTAATAATACGATCTATAGTTGAAATCTGAGCCTACATAAAAAGAAAAAGCATTTTCAGAGAGCAATTACGCTGTTTTTATGTAGAATAAGTGATTAGGTTTATGAGCAATCTAATTACTTATTTGTTTAAAACGCTATATAAAATAAAGTTTATTATTAATTTGCTGGACAGAGCGGTGAACATTATTATTCCTTCTCAGAACGAGACGAGCTCGTTCTGAGAAGGAATTCCCATCCTCGAATTCACCCTGGCTTTATCATGTAGTTGGTTTTATACCCCTTTTTTCCCGTCTGAAGATCTAATACTTGGAGTAGCCCAGCCTTATGGATTCCCTCATTAGGTAAAACAATCACAATATCACATAACTCTATTGAGATAGTTCACATAAATGCTATTTCATACAGTTATTCCTTATAAATGCTGCAGGGCATCCCAGCCCAATAGGTCTGGGGTGTCCCCCACCCACATCAGTAGTTGAATGGGTTTGATGGGTTTACTGAGACAATTATTAATTGTAGCAGTAATCACGAGGTTGTTCGTTGGGGCTTTTAGAAAATCAATCGTCAGAACAACTAACAACGCACACACACGGGTTCAATACACGAGATACATTTATTAATATAAACTGTGCACCAAACATATACTAGTCTGCCTGGATACGAGCGGCAGACCTTACTGTGAGGGTTATCAATATACAAGGTATATAATCTCGAAGAGATGCAAACACAAAGAGATACACAACAGAGAATATATGTCAATATATATCGTTCGGTTACCAAATCGCTAATCAGTGTTATTACCCACTGTTACTCTAAACTCGTAAGTAAATACATTACTCATGAATTAAATTGATAACAACTTGTGTTGAGGTACAATTGAATTCTCGAGACGCAATGTAGAACATGGGGTTTACTTATCCACTGTGTATGGATTTGGAATTTCCCGGCACGAACACCAAACCAGCTGACAGGCTCTGTTGCAGCGGTTGTCCAATGGTTGTTGTGTCGGCGTCCTCTGGCTACCGGCCAACCAGTCGAGGTGCAGCTCGGAGTAGGACGGGCGGAGGAATCTGACTGCGGCACGCAGGGCAGTCGTTGCTCCGAGGGGATCTACCAGCAGTCCGGCTGGCTAGTAGAAAGTCTCTATGCACAGAGTGTGACCGCGAGTCCTCACAAGTCACTCTTTTGCCTGGGAAGAAGCTGGTTCGTTCCCGGTCCAGCGCTGCTTCTGAATAAGCTATTCAGGTTGTCGACGAGGGTCCAACTGTAGGCTGCCGTTGATCAAGCGGAGCATTCACGTTGGTAGAATTCTGAGTACGTAGGGGATCCTCGGCCTCGCGCTTAGAACAAAGTCCAAGTCCTTTTGCAGACAACTGCAGTTGTCACGTGATTGTCTCTGAGGATGCGTGAAAATGGCCAAGGAGAGCCCCGATCTGAGCTTGCGCTCCCTTTTTGATCAAGACCCAGATGTGTGCTGATTGGTTGAGAGTTTGGCGGGCATTGGAGACCCACGTGGTATTACCACGCCCTGCCAGTCCCTGATTGGTTGATCAAGGTGAGATATAAGTCACTTACTCTTGACACTTAGGAATGCGGTCCAGATGTCCATTCGGCACTCCCTAGACTGATAGGCGCCAATGGATGACCATTGATCATGATAGCCAGGCTTAGCTAATTGCATCCCCGTCTGGGAGCTTGTTCCTTATCAAAAGAAAACATCTTAAATCAGCCTGCATGAATTCTTTCTCTGTGGCTGCACCACAGAGATGGAGGGTGAGATGGGGCCTCCTTTAGGAGCATACCAACGCTTAATTCTGTCTTATTAACAAACATTGCCGCTACACCAGCTTATTAGTAGTTTTGTCTTTGGGGTCTTGCCCCCCTTTCCCCCAGGGCTAGTTAACTCACCCCCCATCTGGATATGCCCAATCAGGAGATTTATCCCAGTCCTCATTATTTTCTTGAAGGGGTATTATATCTTGGTATAATATTAAAGTCGCACAATAATTGCAACAAACTGGCGGCTCCTTTCTCTCCTCCTTGGGAGTCTTTTTACCTGCCATTTGCAGCGCTCGCACTTCTGCATGCATGCTTCGCGAGTTATTAAATCAAATCTGTCTCCGCTCTCCGTAATATCAGGAAAGCACAGTTGTACATTCTTGGCAACATCAGGTTTTAACCCACTCAAGTAAATTTGTTTTATTACTGTGGAAGTATCTTCATTCACTTCCTTTTCATCAGCTAACCCCAAGTATACTATCCATAGTTATAAACCTTACTGTAAAATCTGAAACATCCTCACTTTCCTTTGCTGACATGCTGTTACTTTTTTCCCAATCAGTTTTCGGTGGGTAATGCTCTTTCAAAAATCTCCACACCAATTCCCACCCTTCTCCCAGATTCTCTCTCAAGGCGTTCTATTTCTTCTTTTGCTTTTCTTTTTCTACATATATAACTTCGTTTCATCAGCCATTGCTTTTAGCTTTATCTGTTTATTTTTATCCCAATGTTCATACACTTTTCTACATACCTGTTCAGCCTAAATTCTGTCTGACAGTCCATATTTCTTTACATTAATCTAATTTTTTTTCCTTCACACCAAACCATTTTCACGTCTCCCACGCGCCCCGCGGAATCCCCCAGTCGAGACAAACTGACGAACTATCACAATACGGGAACACGGACCAGGTTCCA
Organism: Atractosteus spatula; assembly: GCF_055471065.1. NCBI lineage: Eukaryota > Metazoa > Chordata > Actinopteri > Semionotiformes > Lepisosteidae > Atractosteus > Atractosteus spatula. The sequence goes on along the minus strand of NC_142715.1, from coordinate 21,391,066 downwards.
AATCCTGGCTTTAAACACACAGTTGAATCGAGTTACCATTTTCGGCTCTTCTGCGAGTACAGTTCTAGTTACTACCTTCAGCTGTACTGCAGTCGTGTACCAGGATGCAACACCTGGATTTTTTCGCACAGACAGGGCAAGACACTATTCCTTCAGCAATCCCTCTTTTTCTACCCCACCTTCACAAAACAGGCATCTACAAACACATACACCATAAACTCATTTTTCTGTTGGACTCGCTTCAGCTTCAGAAAAACCCTGAACCCACCACAGCAACATGGAGAGGACAAGCGACTTTTTAGAAAAGAGGAGTCCTTACCTCTTTTTAGAAGTGGCCGCCAAACTTTTCCTCTCCATGTCCGTGTGGTTTAATTTAGATGGATACTTCTTCATCATTTGGGTCATGTATCCGCCAATCTGCCTCCTCCTTTTTAGAGGATGCTGTAAACCTTTAGGAACAATATGATCTAGCAACAAGGTTATGTCACTGTAATTAGGCTTAAGACAATCAAGAACAAGGCTTGCCTTTCTTCTAAATTCTTTACGATCATCAGGCAATTTCGGAAAAGACTTGACTAATGCAAATAATTCACTAGGAGACCAAGGTCAATGTACATATGCTGGAGTTCCTTCTGGACCTGTAAAAGTGCACATTGGCATTTCATGAACAAGTAAAAAGACTTTGGCTCCGGACCGCTTTCTAATTTTGGTGGAGACTTTTTCTTTTTAGTACGCCATGACTTTAGCTGCAGCTTGCTGTTCTTTAGTTTCAAGACTAGTCTTATTTGAAGCTTCCCATCATTTCTGTGATTCCTCTTTCCCTGACATAAGTTTTCCAATTCACTTTCTTTCCTTTCTTCTCATTCTCTTCTAAGTTTTCACTTAACATTTCTATTTTATCCCTGTCATCTCATCTTCAGGAAACTTCTTTTCCTAATTCCACTTTCCCCTGTCTATTCTGACCACTTACAAAGATCCTTCATAGTTATGGGCCCCTAATTATCATATATAAATTATGTGCAAGTTCCCTTACACCTATTACCAGTTCATGAACATAAATTTTTTTTATTCTGCCGGGACTCTAACCCAGACTATAATCGTTTATACCTATTCCTGCTTCTCTGAATTTGTAGTACATGTACTTTTGCTGGACTGCTCGGTCCCATTTTCGTCTTTGAATTTTCATTCCCCATTTTTACCGATCGGTGCCTTACTTAGAACCTTATCACATTAACTACTCCGCAGAGCAAAAACCACACATCTGTGTTAAGATAAGTTCTTTATATGAGTCCCAGACTCATCAAACCCGCGTGAGAACACCCTCACCAGCCTCCCATTTCTCTGCAATAAAAAGATCACTTACTGATGTCAGACTGCTGTGAATTCTCCAGACGCGTCTTTGGAAGGATAAAAAGTTTATCCCCCGAGGTTCGTCCAATTTGCTAAAATTGTCCGGGTCCAGATGAAGTTTCAGCAGCCGTCCGCGCTCAGGTTTGTGATCCCGGATGAGCCCCCAAATTGTCATGGAAATATAACTATCAAGGAAGCCACAAGAGAGAGTTCTCACCTGAGTAAGGTCTTTATTTCAATTTTGCAATATTCGGAGCCCTGCTGCCACTCTGCACATCAGAGACTCAACTCATTACAAGCAGTACGGGATTTTTTTAAGATGTTGCAGTGTAAGGGAAAGTTCAGCATTTTGTCATTTCTAATACTTCCCCTTTCCTTAGGACAAAAACAGATTACATCATAAAAACGAAAAAAAGAAGCACCAATATATTTTTTGCAAAGCTTATCAGTTACCTTCGGCTAATCTAATGACCCAGACAGTACATACTGTTTTGATACACTGTCTTCTAAAAGTAACCTAGACAGTGTGTACTTTGTTGACATACTGTCTTCTAAAATTCTGCACGTAGCACAGCAGTTACATTCTTGTTATATATTTTCCTAAAGCTCTCTACATTTTAAGAATCAATTTACTTATTAGATTTCCAGTTCAATTCCCTCCTTTTTATTCTTAAAATGTTTAAAAGTTAGATTCTTCATAAGGATTCCCTTACTTTGGCTCCCATACTTTGGATGCTTCGGAAATTAGATTTCCATTTCAATGGATATTTAACACTTCCAAGAAAAATGATCTATAACCTCATCTCTAGAGATGTTTTGTTGCTATGGCATGTGTGTGTGACTCATACATATAAAAAAAGCTGTTTGTAAAACGAATATCGAAGCTGCCTCTACATCTGCAAATTCGCAGGGGTCAGCACAGCCGGAGTGTAATGGTCGAGCCTCGCCCTGGGTGAACCTCCTTCTTGATCAAGGTATCTCCCCTACCAGGTAAGTATGAGTTGTACAAGCCCCTGCAAGCGGCCCGCACCCACAGCACAAATCTCGCAGCCTAGGCCAGCTCCTTCGCCCTGCATGCCACCGCCTCCTGCTGTGCCCACTCTTCCCCACACTCACACGCCACACTAACACTCAAAAATGTGGGCAAAACGAGAAAACGAGCGTGCCGTTTCCTACACATCTGCAGTCGCCATTGCGCATTCGCAGCATGTCCCGGGACGCAATTCGGCCTCATTTGCATAACACCAGACCGGCAGATCACTACACAAGCTCGCGATGTGCGCCTGCCACACACCGATCAAACAGTAGTGTGCTCTCTGAAGGGACCAGTTCTGTAGGGTTTGGGCATTTACGGGGACAATTATTAATTGTAGCCGTAAATCACAAAATGATTCTTTTGATGGCTTTACAATAGAATCCAACCATGCGATATAACTCAAACAACGCACACACACACAGGTACTAATACACGAGGATACATTTATTAATACATAGAATATGCATGTAAACCTAACAGATCTTATCGAGAGGGTTATCAGAATACAAAAGATATATATTCAATCAGTTACGAAGTGTTACAAATATCAAGAGGACATACGTTCAGTATATCATTCATTTAGACTGTTTCGTAATTGAACTTGGTTACATCTTCTACATTAGATACTCAAAACAAGTACATAACTCTTAGGAATTAAATTGATATCAACTGGTTGGGATAACAATTGAATTCTCGAGCTGTAATGCATTGAAGTTGAATACTCATCCAATCTCTGGGGATTCAGATCTCCTGCGGGCTCTCTGGCTCCGTGCCAGGCTGTGCTGTGCGGCTTGCGACGGTGCGCTGCTGATGCTCACTGACCGGCTAGTTAGTGTTGGCTTTAACTAGCAAAGTTTGTGCACAGGAGAAAAGATGACTGTGGGTCCCAGCAGGTCAGGAAGAAGACCGGTTCATTCCTGATGAAGCGCTAGTTCTGAATAGTGATTCAGCTGTCCACAGTTCTGACCTGTTCATGAGGCTTGCTGCTGATGCTAACCTCGGGTGGATCCTCTGGTTACTCTCTGGCAACCTCCGCTCTTGACTCTTAGAACAAAGGAAAGTTTTGGAACTCAGACACACTGGCCGTTCCGTGGTTGTCCGGGCTGAGTCTCAGGATGGTCAGGAGGCGCGCTGCGAGAATGTCCTGCCCTTGGGAGCCTTCTGCTCCTGGGCCATCCTGCCCTGGAATTCTCCTTTGAATTCCCTTTAGAAAAGTCCACGAAATAGTCTCTCAGGCCCTCTGTGTTGCCTGTTTTTACCTGGAGGAACTTCAGCTCGTTCATTGGCTGAAAGTTCCATGGGCATCAGAGTCCCACGTGGGTTACTCGGCCCTACCAGTCCCTGATTGGTTAATCAAGGTGAGATATGAGTCACTTACTCCTGACACTTAGGAATGCAGTCCAGATGTCCATCTGGCACTCCCTAGACAGATAGGCGCCAATGGATGACCATTGATCATGATAGCCAGGCTTAGCTAAGTGCATCCCCATTTGGGAGCTTTCCCTTAACAAAAGAAAACATCTTTAAATCAGCCTGCATGAATAGTTTCTCTGTGGCTGCACCACAGAGATGAACAGAGAGATGGGGCCTCATTTGGAAAAGCACAGCAACACTTAATTCTGTCTTATTAACAAGCATTGCTGCTACAAGTGAAAGACTGAAGTGAAATAGAGCGGGGACGAAGGCAGTGAAGAGAGAGAACGTTGGAAGAAGAGAAAAACGCAATGGAAAAAAAGCAGTGCGTAAAAGAGGTGACGGAGCTGTCCTCTCTATAAGAAAGGGGCCATTGAACCCTGGTCTTGCTTATGGCCACACCCCGTTGAGCATGCCTGATCTCATCTGATCTCTGAAGCTAATCAGGGACGGGCCTGGTTAGTACTTGGATGGGAGACCATCTGGGAATACCAGGTGCTGTAAGCTTTTAAGCGCAGGAGGCGCCCTATCCCCGCTCGCTCGCTCATTCCCCTGTTAACACGTGCAGTGCGGCTTTTCCGTCTGTTTATTTGTCAGCGTTGGCGAGACACGGGTGCTTGTGTATTACCGTGAGCGTTTTTTATTCTGATCATGAACAGTTTTACAAGTCCGCAAAGGATCGAGGAAAGGTTTATCGCCAGCTGAAAATAGACACAGCGCTTTGGCTGTGGAGACTTGTTCGGCTGGCGTTCTGGGAGTCGTGTTTTTCAGAATTGTATTGAGATCGTTTTCCACAGAGCTCAGATGTCAAAGCATAGCAGCAGCTCTCCACAGCGATCCTCTATAGCACCCTTTCTCCCGCAGCTCCGTCCTCATTGGAAGGAAGCAAGAGTGAAAGGCTGAAGTGAAATAGAGCGAGGACGAAGACAGTGAAGAGAGAGGACGTGGGAAGAAGAGAAAAACGCAAGGGAAAAAAAGCAGCGTCGTAAAAGAGGTGACGGAGCTGTCCTCTCTATAAGAAGGGTGCCAGTGACCCCTACTCTCGCTTACGGCCACACCCCCTTGAGCAGGCCCTCTGACGTCAAAGGGGGCGTGGTCAGCGTGAGAGCAGGAAGAAGGAGAGGAATAGAGGATTTGTTTGTCTCAAGTAAGACTTTGTTTTTTGTGAATTTTTGTGGTTTTTTGGTGTTTTTGGTTGATTTTCGAAGCCCTCCCCTTCAGCCTAGCGCTGTTTGGGGAGGGGAGAGACTTTTGGTTTTTTGTTGTTGCTTTTTTGTTGCTTTCTGAGTCCTGTTTGTGTTTTAATGGAAGGAAAAAACATGGAGGCAGAGAATGTTATTGTAGTGGAGGAGGAGAGTGGTGTAGGAAAGAGAAGGATGAGGAATTCAGACCGATCCCCCCGGCGGGTTTTTGCAAGGGCGCATACTGTTGTGGTGGATGTGAGCGGCGTGGAGAAACCATCTGTGGGTGCTATTATAGCAGCGGTGCATGGCGTCTGTGGGGAGGGCTCTCTTTTTGCCTGCCGCCCCTGGACGCCAAAAGAATTTGAACTGACTCTGGACTCAAAAGAACATGCGGACGCGGTGGCTGTGGGGCTGGATGTGCAGGGCACACCCTGCTACTGCCGCTGGCTGGAGCGGAAGGAGGTAGTGGTTTCCTTTCTCCACCTCCCGGCATATATCTCAGACGAGACTATCAAGGAGAAGCTGAGTAGCTGGGGGGTGAGAGTGATTTCGGACATCAGGATGCGCCACTACCCTGGGACCACCATTGCTGATGGCACAAGGTTTTTTCGGATTCACTTTCCCAAGCATCTAGCCTCGTTGCCATACAGCACCCGCTTCGCCACGGCAGAGGGGGAGCAGTACTTCAGGGTCCTCCACGACCAGCAACAAAGGGTGTGTCATGTCTGCCTGGACTCGGGGCACATCGCCAAGGACTGCCCTGAGTTCCTCTGCTATGAGTGCAGACAGCCCGGCCACCGCGCCAGGAACTGCACCGCTGCCAAGTGCCCGGACTGCCTCCACGCGCTCATGAACTGCAACTGAGAGCCGGAGCCGGAAGATCCAGCAGCCGCAGGAGCAGCTGCCCACAACGCAGAGGGGGGTTGAAGATGGACTACGAGTGGCCGCTGCAGCTTAGCATGGAGAGTTGCCAGCAGCGGCGCCCCAGGACCCCAGTGAGCCAGCAACGCCCCAGCCAGTGATGGGGGAGAGGCAGAGAGAGGCCCCTCAAAACCTGGGTACAGCGCAGCAGAAAGGAGCAGGGGACCAGCCAGCATCTCCACCAGCAGAGGCGCCCCGTTGACCTAACAATCCTGCTGCGTCCCACTCTGTGCCGCAAGAGAAGCGGAGGGAGGTTGCTCCACAACAGGCGGTGGTGCAGCGTGGTGCAGCTGAGATCCTACGGGCACCACCACCACCAGAGGCGGCCCCTCAGCGTACCAGTGGGCTTATGACACCCCAGCCTGTGCAGGGAGAGAGGCAGAGGGAGGAGGCGACGGCACCAGCACCACCACCACCATCACCATCAGCGGTGCCCCAGCTTACCGGTGAGCCAGCAGGGCCCTCTTCTGGGCCAGGGGATGAGAAGCCTGCTGGGGTCAGCAAAGGCGCTGCTGCGAGGCGTGTGACCAAGCGGCAGCTGCAACGGCGACAAGAACCTGGCAAGGTGGACATAGGCCCAGACGAACAGACGCCCGAGGACCCAGAGGAGCCTGAGGGGAAGCGCCCAGTTTCCCTGCAGCAGCCACAAGACACCACCCTGCCAGGTGAGGGAGCCTCTTCAATACTTGGGCAGGCACCGTTGGCAGAGACTGAGGAAGGGGAGTTGGATATGGTCGTGGGAGGAAAGGTAGGGGAAGTGGTGGTGGAAGTAGTCTGGAGGATGGGTGTCTGGAGATGGATGGGGCAGGGACAGAGAGGGGGGAATTACAGGGCATGAAGATGGATGGGGTGGAGAGGGAGGACAGGGAGGAGGGGAGTGGGCGAGCCGGGGTACAACCGCTTGGGCCCCCGAAAGCTGGGATCCAGTGGCACCACGTCAGGCCTCAGCCCAACCTCAAGCCCAGTTCAAGAGTTGTCCGCAGACCCATCCCTGATGTCTCTGCGGTGGCGGAGACAGGAGGTGGGGAGGAAGCAGCGAGTGTTGGCAATGAGAATGTGGCAGAAAGGGCGGGGGAACTGTCGTGCGGGCCGGAGAATTAACTTCACTCTTTCCCGGCCATATGCATGATGGCAACTTTCGCCTCTTTAAATGCCAACGGGCTGAGGGACGGAGTGAAGCTGGGGGCAGTGTTAGCTCTGCTGGGGCGGACGGATGTTGTCTGCCTCCAGGAGACCTTCTGGGATGAGGAGTGTGTCCGGAAGGTGTGAGCACAGTGGGACGGGGAGCTGTTTTATAGCAACGCCTCTGGCCTGTGCAGCAGGGGGGGGTGGCCGTGCTGGTGAGGAGGGGAGTGTACGAGAGCGTAAGGCTCCTGCACCGCGACACGGACGGCCGGCTCCTGCAGGTCTGTCTCGGGTTTCTGGGACAGTCCGTGCTGCTGAGCAACATCTACGCCCCCAGTGGGGAAGCGAAACGGCTCGCCTTCTTCACGCAGCTGGAGGCGAGCTGCTTTCAGCAGCCAGGGCTGGTCGTCGGAGATTTTAACTGTGCACTGAGTGCGCTCGATGTCGCGGTTGGGATGACCTTTAAGAGCAGCGCTGCTCGCAGCTTCCTGGAGCACAGTGCGGAAGCTCACAGGTTCGTGGATGCATGGCGTCAGGCTTATGGTGCGCGGAGGGACTTTTCTCGGCGGCAGGTCGTCGAAGGTGTCTTGAGACAGAGCCGGATCGACCTGTTGCAGGGGCACATGAGTCTCTTCCCGTGCCTGAGCCGGATGCACTATGTGTTCACGACCCTGAGCGACCATGCTCTGCTTCACTTCTCTCTAGCAGGGGCACAGGAGGACTGGGGCCCCGGCCTCTGGTGCTTTAATAAGGTCAGAAAAACTGGTCTGGTGGGATAATCTCAAGTACGCCATCAAAGAGTTCAGTATCTCGTATGGCCTGTCCCGGGGGCGGGAGAAGGCCAGGCGGGAGAGAGAGCTTTGGGCTCGGATCGCCTCAGAGCTCGGGTTCCTGGCAGATCACGGCGGGGGCTGAGAGCTCTTGCTGGAGCTGAGGGGTGAGCTGCAAGCCCTGGAGGAGGAAAAGTGGAGAGGAGCCAGGGTGCGCAGCAGAGCCCAGTATCTGGCCGAGGGCGAGAAGAGCACGAGGTTCTTCTTCGTCCTGGAGCAGGAGAGGCAGCGCAGCTCCTTCATCAAGGAGCTGGTGGGAGAGGACGGTGTGCGGCTCTCTGCCCCTGAGGCCGTTAGGAATGAGGTGTTTTCTTTTAATAGCGCCTTGTTCCGGTCCGAATGGGTGGATGAGCAGCAGACCCAGGCAATGCTGGCCAGGGTGAGTACCTGCCTGTCACAGAGCGATCGTGAGCTCTGTGACAGTGCGCTGAGCTTGGAGGAAGTGCTTGAGGCACTTCGGGGCTCGTCTCCTAACAAGAGCCCCGGGTGGGACGGGCTCTCCTCCGAGCTCTACAGACACTTTCAGCAGTCCCAGGGGCCCCTCCTTATGGAGGTGTTCAAGGAGATTGCCAGGACCAGCGCTCTAACCCCATCTATGAGAAGGAGGGTGATCTCTCGTCTACAAAAAGCAGGGGGATCCCTCCCTTTTGAAAAACTTTCGCCCGATCAGCCTGTTGAACTCGGACTATAAGATCCTAACTCGTGTTCTCCCCCTCAGGCTCAGGAAGGTTCTGCCCAAGATCCTGTCGCCTTCGCAGACCTACTACGTCAAGGGGAGAGACATCGCGGACACGGTGTGTTCCATCAGAGATGTCGTGGACCTTATGTGGGAGCAGCCGAAGGGCGGATACGTCCTGAAACTGGACCAGGAGATGGCCTTCGACAGTGTGGAGCATTCCTTCCTGTTTGAGGTCTTGAAGAGCTTCGGCTTCGGCGAGGCCTTCATCTCCTGGGTGAGGCTCGTGTACAAGGGGATCATGAGCTGTGTCAAGGTGAACAGTTCCCTCACGAGCTTCTTTCCAGTGACCAGGTCAGTGCAGCAGGGCTGCCCTCTGTCAGCTCTGCTCTACTCCTTAGTGGCTGAGCCCCTGGGTCTGGCAATCCCCAGTAAAGAGGGGGTGTGCGGTGTCACCTTGCCTGGGGGCACCGCCACCTTGTTGATCTACCAATATGCTGACGACACCACACTGACGTTGGCAGAGGTGGCGGAGATCTCGGCCATTTTGGAGGTGGTGCAGGCCTCCTGCGCTGCCTCGGGCGCCAAGGTAAACTTGGAAAAGTCTGAGGTCATGCCAGTGGGGAGGGCAGACCCTGCCCCGCTCCTCGGCTACCCTTTCAGGGTGGAGACGGGTCACCTGAAGGTCCTTGGCGTCTACATTAGGGCTGATGAGCAGGCCACTGGGCTTCTCCTGTGGAAGGAGAAGCTCATTAAGATGAGGGCCAGGCTAAATCAGTGGAGACACAGGTCCCTGACCCTAAAGGGAAGGGTCCTTCTCGTTAACACACTGTGCCTGTCCCTCTTGTGGTACCCACTGTCTGTGATGCCTCTTCCTGAATGGGTAAAGAACGAGATTAGGCAACTTGTGGTGGGATTCGTGTGGGAGGGGAAGCCTCCGCGGGTTGCTCATGACACCCTCATTGGGGAAATCTCCAGGGGTGGGCTGAAGCTGTGTGATGTAGGCCTGAAGCTGAAAAGCTTTAGGCTGAAAGTAGTGAAGAAATTCCTTGACCTGGATAATGTCGGCATTTGGAAGATTTTTAATGGCACGCTACCTCGAGACTTGTGGGGGCTTGGGGCAGGAGACCCTCCTGATGAGGCCGACTCTGGGGCTGGTAAAACATCTGCCCCCCTTTAACAGGGAGGTCCTGCTGGCGTGGGGGGAGTTCATGTCCCAGCATGTCTCCTACATGCCGGAGACCCGGGCCTAGCTTCTGGAACAGCCTCTGTTCCTCAACCCCCTGCTGGGGTCTCGATGGAACAGGCGGCTCTACGAGGCTGGCATATCCAAGGTCAAGGATCTTCTTTATGAAGTAAAGGACAGTTTTCTGCCCACCCAGGCTATTGTCGATGCTGTCCGATAGGTCGACGACAAGCTGCCTGTCAGTAAGATTCATCAGGATTACGAGCAGCTCAAACTCGGTCTCCCGGACAGTTGGCTGGAGAAGCTCCGTCCACAAGACGGGGCAGCAGGCCCAGCCTGGCTGGAGCTGAGGGTGAAGTGGGGGGACCGTGGGGTGGACCTCCTGGAGTGCACCACCAGCATGTTCTACAGGCTGATGGTGGCGAAACGGTTCAGTGCGCCAATCTCTGAGGAGTTCTGTGGTAAGATCTTCCCCCACCTCGAGCCGGCATGGATCTGGGCATGTCTGAGGCTGCCTTTCCTGCCCTAGAGATGCAAGCAGCTGGACTTCATCCGTCACAACTGCGTTTTCACCAAGATGGTACTGCAGCGCTTCCATGCTGAGGAGGACTCCCTCTGCCCTGTGTGCAGGCAATGGACGGAGGGGCTGCTGCACCTCTTTGTTTTTAGTTGTGATGGATTGAAGGATTTGAGGGCGTGCTTGACGGATCTGCTGGATGGCCTGTTTCGCGCTGTCCGAGGAGCTGTTCTTGACGGGGTGCCCTGGAAAGAGCTGTTCCTCCTTGGATACCGTGGGTCTACATCCCATAACCTTTAACGGCAGATGCCTGGGTGAGGATTTATTTTAAAAGTAAACATTTTAGTAAAGTCCTTTATATTGTTAAAATCTATAAGCGTTATAAATATCAATTTTTTGCTTGTGCTTAAAAGTTATCGTTGCTAAATGTGTCTTATTCAATTATTTTAACACTTTTATGACCTATCCACTAAAATATAAAGACCAGCCCCACAATGCTCTTCTCAAAAAATAAAATAAGTTACATTTTTTGATTCAATGTAATTTCTTTTCTAGGCAAACACACATCATTTGAGGTTTGGGTTGCATGTGAATATTTTTAAGGTTTAAAGACTTTACATTCACAGTATGTGGAAAATTATTTCAAACTTTTGAAAAGCTGTTGAGAATTTCTCATTAAAAATAAGCTTACATATTTTAATTCAACGTGATTACTTTTCGCTCTCGATAAAACACGTGTGATTTTGGGGCAGGGGGATATGGTGGGGCATTCTAAAACATCACAACCATTTGAAAACTGTCTTGAGCTATGTAGGCATGGTTACGGATTTGGAGTTTATGCTTAAATGAGCCGACTTGCCGGTCTTGAAGTGTGATACCTGAGCTGTCAGGCCCCGATATTGACTGCTGCGAAGATGGCTTCTTTGAGTGGGAAAACATCGGATTCCTCTGCTATGCAAACTGAAGAGGTAAGTTGCTAAAATATTTTTTCTGATAATGGAATTGTTGTTTCAATCTGCGCTTAGCGTATATCATTTTCAACACTTCGTCTTCTTTTTAGCAAAAGCTGACCCCGCACTCAGTGGTGTGTGACAGTGGCTGTCATGTGAGCACGTACGGGGAATCTGGTGTTGGTGAACCGTCAACGACTGATGATAAAGAGTCGCTACAAATAGTCAATATTAAACCGCGGCGAGTGTGGAGGAAACGAAAAACTCTAACACAAAAGAGGCATTAAAATGGTAAATATTTTAGGTAAAAAGCATGCCTATTTATTTTGTTAAGCCTTCCTTTTCTTTTTTCCTTTAATAGAATAACGAAGAGGTCGACGCATCAATCTTCAAACTACCATCGAGCTTGAATGTTTCGTGTCTGTGCATGTGTATTCGCCAAAATGTTAATAATGATGATGTTCAACTTAGTTTAGCTAATGATGGCTCTAATGAGCCTGATGCTATGGATCAGACTGTAAAGTCGGTGGTATGTTGCATCTTCAGCCATTGTTTAAAGGGGGTTCTGATTGATGAATGCGAGGCCTGTTTGATTAATCATCCAGGTCAACGGGGTCACACATGCCTGGTTGACGGGTGCGCGGATGGGTACGAAGATGTGTCGTTTGCTGCGTTAGAAATTTATACGTCTCTCAGTTTAGCCCGAATTTTATCGGCTGTTCTGTACATCGCCAGGGGCCTGGGTGCCTATACCATTACAAATCATACTGAGCGGAGTATAAAACACTTGCTGAGAAACATAATTGACAACGATCGCCATATGAGTGTGTATGCTCCTTACTTGAAAAGGTAGATGGAAAAATACTAGACGTGACTTTTGGTGCATTGCAAAAGAAACATTATACTTATTTTTACACAAGAGAAAAAAAGATCTATGTAAAACCACGGCTGTGTTTTAGAGACGGGTGAGCCATCGTCCGAAGAATGAAGAATTCCGAATATATACGTTAGAATTCTTACAAAGAGTGCTTTACACCCTTCTTTCTGCAAAGCTTGAAATTAAAATCAATAAACCGAATGCTCATGTCCTTGAATTTGTTAAAGAGATAGATGTGTATGTAAAGAACATGAGTGAAATTACTGTGATTCTCATGTTTTCAGATTAGAAACTGAAGCCTGGCGGATTCAGCGGTGTGTATTCCAAAATACAACGTATTTTACATAGAACCTGTGGTAACACCGTCCCTCTGATCACTCAGGCTAATTTATTTGATCTGTTAGAAAGAGTTGCCCAGTTTAGTGTTCATGGCTATAGAAATGGCAAGGGAAAGGGCCTTATGAACGCTTTTTCAGATGCTGCTGAGTTTCTGAACAATGTTGGGGTGATAGCTACAACTGATTTTCTGCACCAACATTTAATTGGTGATTGCAAGCAGTAGTCTGTAACGCGTGTGAAAAGTTCAAAAGTGTATACTGGGATGTTTCCTTTGATGTTTCTGTATTTGAAAACCTACTGATGAAGTAAAGTGGTTCACATTTCACATGTTATTTGTCCTGCAAGTTCTTTCCGTGAGACTTTGTGTGTGTGTGTGTGTGTGTGTGTGTGTGTTTACACGCCCTTGCTGTATTTTGAGACTTGCTGTCAGGGTCAACCACACTGTCACCGGACCCTGGCTCCAACAGCCCACACCCCGGGATCTCACGGCCCACTTTACTCGGTCAGTGTATGAGTGTGTGTGAGTGTGTGTGAGTGTGTGTGAGTGCGCGCTTGATGTTTTTTGAGACATGCTATCAGGGTCAACCAGTCTGACACCTGGCTGCAGCTGGTGCCGCTTACACCCCGGGAATTCGCGGCCCTCACCAGACTCCCCACACACCGCCGTAACTCCCCGATTCCCGAGGGTTATAATAGAGCGCGCTCAAACCTACGGCAGACTTGATCACCTTCCAACCCTCGTCGCTAATACGTGCTTTCATACACTTATTTATAAATTGAGGGGGATGCGATGGTGGGTATTTGGACCCTAAGGCCAACGGAGTGGAAGGCGGGACAACAACACTCACAATGACACATCATTGGCTCTGGAGGGGGCGGGACATCCACCCGTAATGATGCACCATTAGCCAAAAAGGGGGCAGGACATCTGCCCATGGCGGCCTCCCATTGCCTGAAAAAGGGGGCGTGGTACCTGTCAAAAAGTTTGACGAAAGGTGTCACTTTATTCTACTCCCGGGCCAAAAACAGCCCTCGGCTCATCAACTCAATCCGGAACTCCTGGTCTCACAACCGCATTCCCTCGGTGCTTTCCTACCACCCTAACCCAATTTCTATCCCCAGGACCATCATTAACAATGACTCCATTTTACAGGATGATCCCTCCATCGGTACTCTTTTTTACCGACTGCCCAATCATCTCTTATCGCTGACCACCACATAAACTTCTTGTTCACAGCTCCCTCGCACTTGGCACTTTCCCTTGCAACAGCACTCGCTGCATCACTTGCAAATACATATCTAACGACATTCAGGGCATCACAGGACAATTCTGGATAACCCTGACAACATCCTGTATCTCATTTACTGTATCTCTTGCAAAAAAATGCCCAGCTATCTACATTTGGGAAACCGAAAGAAGACTAGGAGAACACTTCAGAGAACATATTAGGGCTTGGAAGGTTAAAGATTTCTCCTAGCCCATAGTTTTTCTTTTCACCTCAAATGGCCAGGATCTCTCAATGACTGACTTATTTTAATGTAATCTTCTCTATTCTCTTGCAGGTTTTGACTTCACACCTTTCTTCACCTCTCTCCACTTTGCACTTCCTGAGTGGCCTCTCTGCCGCTCCTGCCTCCTCCCCTCTCCCAGCTTTTGTTCTTCTGTGCTATTTAATCTTTGTAACCTGCCCTGTCTTTCTCACACCTGAAGAAGGCTTCACAGACGAAACGTTGAGTTTTCTCTCTTCTCTTTTCAGTATGGAATAAACCTATTACTTGTTCCTTTGCAGACTACACATGCTGACATAGTTTAGTTCAGGTGGGTAGCTGCTTTAATATACATTTGTAAATGTCAATTTAAAACTGTAAAAATAGTTAGATTATAACTCCACTTTAAAATGTGGCAAGAAATAGACACATGGCAGGCTACACCCTGGAAAGGACACCAGTCCATCACAGGGCAAAGATATAAAAATAAACATATAGGCAGTACATATCAAGCCTTACAAGAAATCATTAATACCCTCAACACACACCACAGGTCCATTAAACTCAAATACACCAAGCATGGTAGCCTGATAGACTTCCTAGACACCACCACATACAAAGTTTCTTCCTTCAACAACACAGACAAACTGGACATCAACGTATTTTTCAAAGACACATTCACACGGCTTAATGCACAAGGATAGCTTCCACCCAAAACATACTTTCAAAGGACTGGTAAAATCACAACTCCTACACTTCCACAAAATCTGTACACAACAACAAGACTTTGAGGAAGCCAAATACACACTCTTCCAAGCTTTATGCCAGAGAAGATACACACAAAGTTTCCTCAAAAATGTGGCACAAACATTTCTAAATAGAAAAACTCCAGATGACTGAAAAATACCCCTCAACACATCATATTCTCAACTCAGCATAAAAACCAACCAAAAGCCATGATATTAGAAAACACAAACATACTGAGGGAGCAAAAAATCATATCTGCACACAGAAAAAAACAAAAACCTTTAGCATTAATTAGACCAAAGCAAGCTAAAACCTGTACACAACAGATCATATACACCAAGAGCCAAACATTTCATAACAGAAAACAACGATCCAAAACAAAGAAACTAAAGAAATCTTCCAGTTGCAAAGGGCACTCTCAGAAAACATCAATAACGCCATCTACAGCATCCAGTGCAAAAAGTGCGGGGTGACCTATGTGGGGGGAACGGGTAACTCCATCCGAACCCAGCTGTGTGAGTGGATCAAAAGACTTAATACTATCTTTACACAAGACCCGAACATCAGAAAAACCGGGAGGGTTTTAGTCGTTGGAAGGAGAGTGCTCTCCTTGTCCCAGATGGCCCCCTCTCGGATAAAATCTGGGAGAAGGAGCTTTGTTCCCCTCTCCTAACTAGCCAGATCCTACAGGGACTGGAACTCTTCACCATACGAACACGCAACAAACAGAAGAATAACTGAAACCAATCAGCTATGGAAACTCGCACAGCTTGCACAGTCCTACTAGGGAGGAAAACAAAAGACCCTGATTGCCTATTGAGATGTTAATGGTCCATGCATAATCCCCACCAGGGAAAGCAGAAACCCATTCACCAACTGAAACTGCACCTACTCATACAGAAACGTACAGAAGGAACACAGACCATAGGATACAAACTAGCCCCCTAGGAGGAACTACAACACACTGCCCCTTACAAAACAGGATAAAAACAGGCCAGCATGGACACAGTGTTCCAGAACAATGCCTGAAGAAGACCCAGGCAGAAACATAGCGACACTCAGAAAGACAAGACTGTCTTCCTATGGAGCCACAGATTCTACAGAGGTAAAGCTGCCTAACAGTGGAAACCTAACGGTGTCAACGAAGCTTTAGGCATTTAAATAGTAAGTATGGATCAATCCAGAGTTGACAACGCACGCAACCGTACGGTCACCCTCCACACTGCCTACACAACAAACATGTCAAACAGACAGGATACCTTCAAACAAGGAACCAGGATCATCTACAAAATGATCCAAACAGTCCACCATTTACAAAACACAGCAGTTTTATTGGACGGGAGAACCGAGCACCCGCCAGCCTACGACC
Organism: Atractosteus spatula; assembly: GCF_055471065.1. Taxonomy (NCBI): domain Eukaryota; kingdom Metazoa; phylum Chordata; class Actinopteri; order Semionotiformes; family Lepisosteidae; genus Atractosteus; species Atractosteus spatula. The sequence continues at coordinate 21,375,058 of NC_142715.1, read as the reverse complement.
GAAGACCAAGGAACTCATAAAACCTGCCAAGCCACCCAATCTCACATATTTGAAGCTGGTAAGCAATGACAAAAATTGGCTTCACACCACACTGCAGATCCTCGAAGAGCACTACGAGGAAAATCTGTCATACAACTAGAGGATCTTGAGCTTCCCCACTGGGAGGAAGCTTTCACACTTGCTTCCAACTGATCAAAGAAACATTATGGGAGGAAATTGCAGAACACCACCTTTGGACCCTACAGTACACAAGCTATCAATACTGGGTTAGGGAAGGACACTCGGGCAGATCAAATTATCACAGCAGTTTTTAAATTCTACAAAGACTTCTACTGGAAAGACTGCGAACAAGACCAAGTAAGAGTTAAGTTGTTTTATAAAGTCATTATTTTAGAGCAAAGTATAATTCTGATAAAAATACAATAAACAATATGGTGAAGCTATTGGAGAGAAAATTAAGGCTCGGTTAAGAAACTGAAACAGTCTTGACTTGTTCCTTTACACAAAAGTTATTTATTTTCAAAAGAGACCCATGAGGATTCCTCTGGTGTGCAAGACCTGCCTGAGGACATTTGACCAGTTTCCTCTTCACCTAAAGAGGGTGTGTATGAAATGAGCCTCAGCAGAGGAGATCAGCAAGGTCCTTCTCCAGGCCAGGAAGGACTTGTTGAATCACCTGAGGAATGGGCAGGTCGGGGATTGCAAGAGCATAGGGCTCATGTGTGGTGAGAATGTGAGACTGGCGGAGTCCATGGACTGTTTTATGTGGAATCCTGAAGACACATCAGCAAGGTAAGATATTTATAATTTATTAGGCTTCTTCTGTTTCATTTCTAACCTTTACCTTTATGTAAGGGTATGTTAAAATGATATACCAGTGGTCCAGATGCCCTGAGCAAGAGGCTGCTGTCCAGGAGGAAGAGATGCCAGAGACTGAAGTGGAAGAGGAAGGGGAAGATGTGAGTTCTGGAGAACTTTCTATTTTTTCCAAATGTATCTTTTGTTTTATACTTGTATTCTAGTTTGTCTTAGAAGTAAAAATGTTTAAATGTGTATTTTGTATTCCTACTGTCCCCCCAGGTCTTAAAAACCATCAGCAAGCTCTCAAGAAGACGGTGGCCCAGGCTGGACTGGACAGAACGCACTCCCTGGATGCTCCTCACCTGGCTGGGTTTAAACAGGACCTTACCAAGGATCTTGGAGTGGCAGATTGCTCTCAGGAGGTATTTATTTTTAAAGGCATTTAAAATTGAGCAGTGATATTTCCATAGCACATGTTTTTACTCCTTAGCTTAAAATTCACCCATGTGAAATCTCAGCCATAAACATAGTGACTCTACATTTGTCAGGTAGAAAATGTTTCCAGATTCCTGTTTTTATGGATCTATCTGCATCTTACTTAAACTTTGTAAAGGGCCTATCCAAAACAACAATTATTGTAACCAAATGAAGACCACTGGACTGTCTCACCAAATCATTGCTAATTATATTAAGAACATATACCATTTTCCGGGCTACATCCTAAATGATATCAGTGTGAAAGTAGAGGATCCCAGCCTGGCTAACCTCATCATCAACTTCCAAAGTATCCTAAAGGATATTCAGAAGAAGAACAGTAAGAATGTTGCCAAGAGATTACTAAAAATAGGTCATTTTCATTGTAAAACTTCTTTCAGTTGTACTTTTAATCTGAATACAAAAAAAGTTGATGAGTATTAATTTCTCCCACAGATATAGACAGTTGCAGAGTCCAGAACCAAGTACGAAGGATTACTGGAAGGTGTTGATGGTTGCAAAGAGAGATGTGTTGCACAGACTGGGCAAGACATCACCTTGCCTGAGCAGCTTCTTGTACTGTATTACCTGCAGGCCCTTCTCCAGCTGAAGCACCTGTAGCACCCAGGGGTGGTAAAGAACATGACAGTAAGAATACTTTCATACAACAAAAGTAAGAAATTACATATATGGGATTTTTACAGTTTGGTGTATTCAGTTTTATTTTCTCGCTATTACAGGTTGAGGAATGGGTGCAAAGAAAGTGTTGTTTCAACAAGTGGGCACAAAAATGGTCATAATTCCTGTTAAAGAGCACAAAACCTCAAACAACAGCTGGCTTCCTTTGCATTGAGTGAAGAAGAGGAACATGCAAGTTGATGGCTACATTGATATACCCATCCACTCAATTCAGGGTTGTGGTAGAACTGGAACCATCCTGGCAAGCAGTGGATGCAAAGTACTGTATCACCCATAATGTGACACCAGTCCATCACAGGACTCACTCACACCATGGCCAATTTTCATAGAAGCCAATTAAAATCCATGTTAATACTGAACAAAAGACCTCCACCTGCATAGCTCCAATCATGTACAGTATTTAAGAAAATCTGGAAGGTACCATAATTGCATTTTATTTGTGTTTTATCAGCCGTTTCATCTTTACTTCACTAAACTGCGCTGTAATGCCCAGGTCAGCAGCTGTGAAAGGAGATGGAGAAGATGGACTGGTCAGCCAATGTATCAACAGTGTCGAAGTGCTTGAGAAGTGGAAGCCCAACACAGGACTGCCACCAAATGACATGCAAATTAAAAAGTTGATAAAGTATCAAATCTGGGAAGGCCTGAGCATCACTGACGATCCTGTGAAGGGGAAGAAGTTTGTGACTTCCAGGTGTTTCCAGAAGGGAGAGGTGGTGTGTGATTACAATGGCAAGGTCATCACAAAGACAACTGCTGAAACTCACAGATGACAGAGGGAGACATGAGATGTCTTTTCTTTTCAGATGAACCTGCACAAAAACTGTGCATTGATGCTCGTGAAAAATACTGAGCCTGCCTCCCGGATAAGGAGGCAAATCGGAAGATGGATAAATCCATCAAAGAGAAAAGACAATGTAAGGGCTGTAAGAAAGTCATTTATAATCAACGAACAGCCTGTCATAATTCTGTCTGTGACAAAAAGGGACATTGTTGAGGGGAGAAGAGCTCCTCTGTGATTACAGCATTTCCAGGAAATAATTTCAAGGTGAAGGACAAGCTCTGGAGTGGTTGGTTCACTGACCATTTCCAAAAAAGAAAATAAGTAAGTATATTAAAGTGCATATTTTGAAGATATTCATTTTCTTGTACCTTGGAATTAATGTAAAAATTATATTCGTGTTAATGTCTTGAAAATAGCATTTCTCATTCTGATTTTCAGAAGAGTATAGAAGACAGATAACTATCCCACTCAATTGTTACTGCAAAGAAATGCCACAGTGTAAACAAAAAGGTGAACCATTCTTGAAATTTATTGACAGAATCTGAATAGCACAGCATTCCCAGACCAGGCACTGGAGTTTCCTGCAGCGTTAGATGGGTAGTCTCTTGGTAAGAGAGAGATCGACAGAGTACTGGACTTCATGAACGACACCTTTCCAATTCATCGAGAACAGAGCCCACAAGATCTAGAGTCTAGAGAACAATTTCTTACAATATTAGTGGTAGTTTCTGAATAGGTTAAGGACAACATAGTTGTAGAGCTATCTTGCAACTTCTTAAAAGTTGTAAAAGTGATTACCATATCGCCAGTGGTTTATATTTAAAACCTAAAGATTTTAAATTGAATCTTTCTTAAACAAAGGACATTTTTCACAGGAACAGCAGCCTAAATCAGTTGATGACTGTAAATATGACAAGCTTGTGATAAATTTTAAAGTGCAAAACAAAGTTGTATTGTTTTGGTTTTGTCTTCAACATCATATTAATAGGCATGTTATTTTTAGAGCAGCTGCCTGCCATTCACCACCAGCCAAGATGCCACGAGGTACATGAAATGACCCAGAAGTACTTAATGATACAGAGAAGAGCATATGGGGGGGGAAAAAAGAAGACAAGAAATATCCATTAACACGTGCATCTAGAAGCCAGAAGACGGGTGATGATCAGCATTTCAAAAGCAGACACTGGAGGTTGAATTCAAGTTTTAACAGTGATTGTCTATGTTTGGCTTCAACACAAATCATATTAATATGCTCACGTTATTAATTTGTACAAAGTCCCCAATATTCATTACAGGCGACGTTCCCAGGAGTACACACGACCCAGCCAGAACGTGGCTAGCTGAAGTGCAGTGGACCTCAGGGAAAGACTCTTGCCCACACGGATGTCTCTGCTCTGAAAACCACTGGATAAAGGTATATGGAGGTCTGTTCTCAGCTGTTGATTTTGTGAAAAATATTGAATATGAAAGATTGAAGTGTCACTATTCAATGAAGTTCAGACATAAGTATTATGTTGAGAAGCTAGATCTGTTCTACTAATAGCTTTAGTACCTTAATATTGTACTGTTTGCTCTGGTTTTCAGACATCAGTCCAAGATCATTGGTGGGTTAATTGATTTCTGGTAAGATTGGCCCCACGTGTGAGTGTGTGTTTACATTTCTATCTGGCATCCTCAAAAGATGGTTTTATTTCCTTTTCTTAATTGCTCTTGATTACTAGAGTTTATTTGGCATGATACATTTGTGATAAATGCTGTTTCTTTGTGAATAGTCTTATTTTAATCTACAAAATGTCAATGAGTTAGTACCTTAAAGAACAAGCAGTAAAAGAAATAACATTTCAGGTTCATTAGCTAAAGTTTTTATTATTGAACTGAGATTCCTTTACAGTGCAGAGACCCATCTTTAATATGCTGTGTGTGCTCATAATGGACTTGAAATTTGTTTTTGTCACAATGTAAAGGTATAATAAATAGATAATATACTCTATTTATCAAGACTTGACTATTTTAATTCCATACTTCCGTTGACTGCTTTGGAATGCATTCCTTACAATTTTCCTAAATAATCATTGTCTCACAGTGTAGACCTGGGTGACATACAGATGCAGCCATTCAAAATGCGCGGGCGATACCGCATTATTTTCCGGTACGCTGTACGCAGTCTACCGCAAGCTACCGGTAAATACCGCGAGTTACCGTAAATTCTCCTATAATACGACAAGCAAAATAATAGTATCCGGAATTTCCGCAAGGTGGAGCTAATAAAGCTCAACCTCTCATGTTTGAGCTGTGGCCATCAGTCTTTAACGAAGATATTACTAATAGTATTAATAATGAATGACCTTGGACAAGCTGTAAGTGTAAACTCAAAGTATTGCCCTGGTCAACATTCTTTTTTTCATTGACCGTCTTTGTAAAAGTAACACCACAGCATTTCGCAATCACGCATTTGTTTCCAGTCATGCAAAGTACAGTGATTCACCATACCTTTCACATGCTCATAAAAGAGATTGATTTAGGAACATAAACATATTAGCGTATGCAAACTGTACTGTATACAGTATGTATATGTATATTTAATGTCTTAACTGTGCCCGTTTAAGTATTGAATATTCATATCTAATTTTACCACTGAAGGGAAATCTTAGTAGCTGAGCATAAAAAGAATAGGAGCATATTGCAACGCGTGTGAAGGCCATAAACGATATTAATTTTGGAACATAAACATACAGTATATGGCTGGTCTCGGTACTTTAAAGAAAACATACATGAAACATGGTTTCATTATGACCAGAATCGGTCTTGAGATATTTTTAACTTGATTTATAGTATTTGAGAGGTATGTCTTAACACCGATACTACAGTGCGTAAATACTGCTCACGTATATGTTTCTAGGTTTATATTATGCATTTCATACGGTCAAGTTACTTTTGAGCAACTAATAAGAAGCGCGAAACGGTATGCGTTTTAGTTTCGTTTTGTGCTGGGACTCTGCTTTTAACAATGTCGCCGTGGATTGATTAGAGATATGAAGTACATACAAGTCATTTTTTAAATGTTGTAGTTCGTCTTGTAAAAATGTTACGAGTACATCATCTATCAACAATTACACAGGTTCTGTTTCCATATTGCGGATTTTGGTTACGTAATATTATTTTCTAGATTTCACGTTGTGAATATATGATTTGGGCAAACAGAGCCGCAAAGAAGTACATTATGGGTTGTTGTTTTGTTTTTTTTGCAGTTTTATCTAGAACAAGCGATGCTTAAACCTTTGTCTGATTCTTGTGAAACTATCCACACGACAGTTACAGTACCTAGGAGTACGCTGGGCAAACGTTCCGAGGTCAAATTCTTCCAGCACGGGGGTACCTTTAAAGCGGAGACGACGGCACCGAAATTTTTTGGCGCGCCTTCTCTTTAAAGCCCTGGCCAAATATGAAGACAGTACGTACAGTTATAATTCAAACGGAATTAAAAACTACACATCCCAGTTACCATGGTGGTGCTTGTGATCATTGCGTTTAACCAACGAAACAGGTCGAAAAATCAGTCACATGACTTTGGGGCAGAGTTTCGAAAGCTTAACCTATCAGCAACAAAGCGAAATTTACACGATTTGGCATTGTAGTTATGGAGACGAGAAGACGCCCCCCCCCCGGGTGTCTGATTTGCCGCCATCTTTAACCGCTTCGTGTCCGAATGGTAGTACAGATGCAGCCATTCAAAATGGGTGAGGTATTTTGCGGCATACCCCGGTGGGCGTGTCGCGGTATCACGCGGTGTCACGCAGTGTCACGTAGTTAATCGCGCGTCATTTGACGCTCTGCCGGAAACTATCCGGCGTCACCTTGTAAAACCGCCAGGGGGAGCTTAACCTCTCATGTACAGCATTTGAGCCTTTAATTTTGAACAGTGTATTACAGCATGTTAATCTTCAGTCATTAAAATGTTGGTATATTTTATGAAAGCAAGATTGCTCAGTTGGACAAAAGTACACAACCTACCTTTATCAGAAATATTTATGCATCAAAGCCTTTACCGAAGATATTACTAATAGTATTAATAATGGATGACTTTGGACAAGCTGTATACTCAAAGTATAATTTCTTTAGCACATTTGTACAAGCACTTGGAATCTGTCCAAGCCATACTTTGTCAGGCATTTTGTTTTACTTCAACGGGCATAAAAACTCCCTTGCTTTTAACAGGGCGTTTCATAATTTCTAACTACGAAAATGATTTAAAATCCGACACTTATCATTCAACTAGAGCTCAAAATACCACAAGGATCCTCAAGAGCACAGCAAAGACTATATTAAAACATACTTGTATGAGATACATGATAATCCAGGCTTTTTTTATCAATGCTTTCTTTTCCGTATACCAGATTTCATGTTACCACTTCAGAAGGGTGTCAGCCAGTCAGATTCCAGGAATCGGTACTTTAAAGGAAAAATACACACCGGTATTCCATTTCTCCCTAACGATTTTAAGCATCGAAGTATTTAACTAGCATGTAAAATAGCGTGTGAAAAAGTGGTAGTTTTAAGCTTTTCTGCTAATATAATATGGAATCGCGTATCCACAGTAAAGAATTTAATAACAGTATGATTATATTCGTGTACTGCGACAGGGCTATGTAGGGCTGTTTCACCTCCCTGTTCATGCGAGTTGTCCTGTAGCCTACTGGTCTACGTGCCTGGCTAACAACTTGCAGGACAACTCATAGGTTGTGTGTTCAAATCCAGCTGGTGCTGGACTTTTCTTTTAACAAACATTTCTTCGAAAAAATAGAATAGCGATATTATGGACAATCAATTGACTTTTATATTTCAAAATATCGCAACATGATCGATTCTAAGTCATTTTTGATAACAATCAACAAACAAACATTTCTTTGAAAAAATGAGACGTTTCCCTTGGTCAGAGATATAAATATATAATATATAAATAAATTAAATTTAACTAGCATGTAAAATAGCGTGTGAAAAAGTGGTAGTTTTAAGCTTTTTTTGCTAATATAATATGGAATCGCGTATCTACAGTAAAGAATTTAATAACGATATGATTATATTCGTGTACTGCGACAGGGCTGTGTAGGGCTGTTTCGCCTCCCTGTTCATGCGAGTTGTCCTGTAGCCTTCTGGTCTACGTGCCTGGCTAACAACTCGCAGGTTGTGTGTTCAAATCCCGCTGGTGCTGGACTTTTCTTTTAACAAACATTTCTTCGAAAAAATAGAATAGCGATATCATGGACAATCAATTGACTTTTATATTTCAAAATATCGCAACATGATCGATTCTAAGTCATTTTTGATAACAATGAATAGTCACCTTCTTCCCTTCTGACAACGGTCCCTGCTTCTGCTTCCTGCTTCTATTGTGTGTGTGTGTGTGCGCAACAGAGTAAATTTTTATAGGAGAAATGGAGGCTGGACAGGATGCGTTACAATATAAACATTTATATTGATTTAAATCGTGTTCTGATTTAAATCGCAAACGCGTGTTTAATTATATGTGTTTTTTTAATCATAATCAGGCTAATGCAACATAAGTTGATACAGTATCTTTGTCTTCTAAGTATCTTAATAAACTTTCAGCATAGCTTTCTACCAGTTTAGATTTATATTTCTTGGGATTTTGGGATCAAACGTGGAAGGATTAGATTGTAATACGTTTTAGAAAAGTGTAATCTATACCTGCCCAGACTGTACGCCTTCCTAAACTAGTGTCCTGCCCTTCCCCGCGCACCCCAGCCGGGCGCTCTTCGGCCTGTGCCCGGGACGAATGTATATTTTGATATTTACACCCGGCGTGGCACCGAGGGAGCGTCTGCATTTATAACCTAGTTTTTAAAATTAGTCAAGCAATATGAAGCATCTCCTTTTACTTTTAAGTCCCTTAAATACATTGAGCACAGCTTTCTCACCACTTAAGATTACTTTTTTGGTATCATCCTTACACAAAGCAGAAACTTTCCGATGACATACGGTACAAGTGGAAAGATTACAGATTTTAATCGTCTTTAATTTTGTTACGTTATACGTTTTAGGAACGTTTCATCTAAACAAACACCACAAAACTATTCTCGATTGTATTTCTGAATGTTATGTTACACCTACAGTAGTTCACTGCTTTAAATATATCGAATTAAGAATGTTAGGTGTAGCACTTTAGATCTTTTTTTCTGAACCAGTGAAAATCTGATCATGTTCCTCTATAACAATAATAAAAAACTTTATTTTACATATCACCTTTAAAAGTGGCATCTCAAAGCAATACAGTAGATCGAAAAACAGTTAAAAGGGACCAAAGTAAATACCAGACAAACGCAAATGCGTTTTCAATAAAATGCTTTTATTCATTCAGCAGGGAGTGAGAGGGACATCCAGCAGAGAGAGACACACACACCGGTTTCCATTGACAAAATTGTTTTTTTTTCAATTCCTCTTGTCTAACAGGAATGTTTTGTTTGTGGACAGACTGTTAGACTAGAGGAAAAGAGCGCCTCCTTGTATGAAGCATTTCGTTGATCCGATCACGAATTCTTTTCCAGTCGCACGAAGTAAGAGTTGAGAATCTCCGATTCACCATGCGACTAATGGTTTCCCGGAGATTGCAAGGCAAGGCACTTTTGCCTCTGGACCCATTGAAATTTACAGACGTGGTCTAGATTTCGAAACACGAGGGCGGCGTAGCGGTCGGCTCTTGCTTTCCCGTCTATGCCGATGCACTGCAAGTACAACCCCCCCTCCATCTCCTGAGTGATGGGTAGCAGTTGGATATCTGGGAGAATTATTCGTCCCACTGGCGTCTGTGAATTCCGCTCTGTGAACGGTGCTTCCTGGGGGGAGATAGACAGCGGGGACAGCATCAACAAATTCCTGCGCGGTGGTGAGTGGAGAGGCCGGGATGGAGTGTCCTGAGGTGGTGTGTGCTCTGTGGGGAGCAGAGCTTCTGCCAGGCATTGCAACCTGCGTGGCGGGGAGAGGCACTTATCAGGAGACAGCTGCTCAACTGTTTGACTGCCGGAACATACTGTCTCCTTCCTCTGCATTTTCAGGAGTGCCTCTAGCCTCCCAATCCTCCCCAGTAATGCGTCGTACTGCTCCCGCTGCTGCCGAAATGTCTCCACACAGATGCTGCTTCTACATGTTGGCACCCTGGCCAGTGGCCGAGAGCAGAGACCCACGGCCTGTGGCAAAATAACAAAATTCATGTAAGAAATAAAGTCACACAGTAGTATTCATCAGTCGTGGAACAGACGTCAAAATAAACTTTTCTTTTTTTCCGTCTTACCGCTTTCTTTTTTACTGTCCTGGTGGTAGATTTCGAAGATCGTTTCGCCTGTGCGGTGTTTTCTTGAAGAACAGGCTACGAAGAAATAATTATAATTGAATTTAAAATTCAAAACGGCAATAATACCTTGTAATATGTGCTGTAATCGCGTATTTCAGATGAAGTCTGCTGTATTTGCTTACCCTTCGCTCTTTGGAAGCTGCGGCGGCAGAAGCACCCCGTCTCTTCCCGTAAAAGGTCTTGGTCTCCATACTGTACTGTGGTCGCTGTAGTGCAGGTTCGCAGTTTTCTTTGTGATGGGAGCTCACCCAATCCCTTGGTGTATTTATGCTATATTCACGTGTACGGCTAGAATGTTCATTGTCTTCCAATGAAAGGCGGGTGCCTTTTGCCGAAGTAGGGAGACATTAGAGGCTTGCCACACCCGGACTGTTAAACCAACGCATTAGCACGTCAAAGCCCATCGAGGACCCGGGCGCAATAATTGTTTTGTCCCTTGATTTACTGATCTGCATTAATTATGGAAATCGAGTTCCTGCTCTGTGCAGACGACCTGGTCCCGCTGTCGCCCACAGAACAGAGGCTGCGCCAGAACCTGGCACTGCTGGAGCAGCACTGTCAGACCTGGGCGCCGACAGTCAAACTGAACAAAACCAGAGTTATGGTTTTCCAGAAAAAAAGCCAGACCTCAGGGAAACAGGTACAAATTCACACTTAACAACACATTAACACCTAACAATGGGAGCAGGGACGAATTAGGCCAGTACCCACTATTGTTAAACATACAGAAAAGGATATTAAAGTATTGAATATTAGTATTGGCTTTAGTATTGGCCATACAGAACATTAAAGTGCCCCTTTTCCATTCAGCGGGTGCCTGAGCCGCTGTGTCCTATCTTCTGACAGTCGCCGTTGTGAATGTCTGTAGAGTGTATCTTATTTTTAGTACTATATTTTTGTATTATATTCCCTATTAATCAAACTCTAAGAGTATGTATCGGCTTGTCAGTCAGGTCTTTTTTCTCTATTTGAATTGTCGTTTACACCTCGCACGACTTTAAAAGCTAGCAAGACAGGTTTCGATTCACATTAGCTGGCGAGCCTTGTTAACAAAAAAACTAATAATAATGTAACATGCCACTGTTTGTTCATGAACAAAGTTATACTGAGATTTCCTTAGATACGCGATTAAAAAATAAACGTTTCATATGTTGCTGTTGTGAATGCCTGTGGAGTGTCTCCTATTAAGCTCTAAATTGCATTTTGAGCGCGGTTTTTGACTTTTTTTAAATTGCATTTTGGGCGCGGACAGCACATACAAGGGTTAATGAACTGCGCCAAGAAATTTAAAATAGTCTTCTTTAGGTGTGAGGGTAGGAGTGGACCGCAGCAGGCATAATCAGCAAACCAGGAAAACAAAGAACAGGACAGGTGAGATGTGTATCCAGAAAGCGAGTGATCAGAAAAAGGAAATGGTGTTACGCCCAGGTTTTCGACCCAATTGTTTTAACTTGCTAATGCATCAGACACATTTCCTGGCGTATTGTGTTTTAAATAAAATAGGAGTGTCTTTCCCTGGCATTAGCTCATCGGTATGGTGTAAGGTTTATCTGTACCATACCATACAGTATATAGGTACAGAATTCAAGCTGCACCACTGTATCGCTTTGGTAGGGGGACGGACAATGACCAAAATCACGAAGACTCTCTCACACCAAATAATGAAGATGAAAAGAACCGGGAAGTCAACACGGGACATTGTACAGCAGTTGGCTTCGATGGACATCTTCGTTTCTGAAAGCACAGAGAGACGGCATTATAAAGGGGAGAGGAGGCAAAGAGAATCTAAACCGAGGACGATTCAAAGGTAAATAAATTTCTAAAAATACCTTTCTTGCATGTAAATACAACTACGCACATTATTTTTAAAACTAACTGCTGATCTCTTTTTTTTCAAGTCCTATTGTGCGAGCTATCGACAAACTGACCGATGAAAATGATGAGCTACCGGCGATGCAAGTCCAAAGACGGCTATGGGCTGACCTCGGTGCGAATATTAGCCCGACATCGATAAGAAGAGTACGCAGGAGGCTTGGATGGAGATACAGAAAAACCAACACATGCCCGATGATAAGGCTAAAAAACAAAGAGGAAAGACTCAAGCAAGCGCTCCAATGGATTGAACAGGGGGAGGCATTTCAGGATGTACTTTTTACCGACGAAACAACAGTGGCTCTGGAACAGTTTTCAACAATGGCATTTTGTAAAAAGGGGAGATATGTGGACAAGCCAAAGCCCAAACATCCACTGAAGGTTCACGTCTGGGGGGGTATATCTAGAAGTGGCCGGGACCACTTCTTATTTTTGAAGGAATTATGGACCGTGTATTCTTCGAGGACGTCGTGGTCACACAGCATGCTGCCCCATGTATCAGGGAGCAGTTTGGATCAAGGCACCGTCTCTTTCAAGACAACGATCCGAAACACACAGCAGCAAGGGCGAGGCTTATAGCAGAAGGAGTGAACTGGGTGAAAACTCCAGCCGAATCCCCAGATCTAAATCCGATAGAGATGGTTTGGCATTCGTTGAAAGACTACGTTCGGAAAACCGCTAAGCCCGCCACAAAGCAGGAACTGATCGATGCGATCTATAAATTCTGGGAGGAAGAACTGACCGAACAAAATTGTAACAATTTTATTAACAGGCTGTTTCGTGTTCTTCCTAGGATTGTTGACCGGGGCGGGGGACATTCGGGAATGTAAGTCTGAGAAAGACAGTCTCACAAAACATGTAAAAAAAACAATTACTTTTTGTCAATGGAAACCGGTGTGTGTGTCTCTCTCTGCTGGATGTCCCTCTCACTCCCTGCTGAATGAATAAAAGCATTTTATTGAAAACGCATTTGCGTTTGTCTGGTATTTACTTTGGTCCCTTTTAACTGTTTTTCGATCTACTGTATTGCTTTGAGATGCCACTTTTAAAGGTGATATGTAAAATAAAGTTTTTTATTATTGTTATAGAGGAACATGATCAGATTTTCACTGGTTCAGAAAAAAAAGATCTAAAGTGCTACACCTAACATTCTTAATTCGATATATTTAAAGCAGTGAACTACTGTAGGTGTAACATAACATTCAGAAATACAATCGAGAATAGTTTTGTGGTGTTTGTTTAGATGAAACGTTCCTAAAACGTATAACGTAACAAAATTAAAGACGATTAAAATCTGTAATCTTTCCACTTGTCCCGTATGTCATCGGAAAGTTTCTGCTTTGTGTAAGGATGATACCAAAAAAGTAATCTTAAGTGGTGAGAAAGCTGTGCTCAATGTATTTAAGGGACTTAAAAGTAAAAGGAGATGCTTCATATTGCTTGACTAATTTTAAAAACTAGGTTATAAATGCAGACGCTCCCTCGGTGCCACGCCGGGTGTAAATATCAAAATATACATTCGTCCCGGGCACAGGCCGAAGAGCGCCCGGCTGGGGTGCGCGGGGAAGGGCAGGACACTAGTTTAGGAAGGCGTACAGTCTGGGCAGGTATAGATTACACTTTTCTAAAACGTATTACAATCTAATCCTTCCACGTTTGATCCCAAAATCCCAAGAAATATAAATCTAAACTGGTAGAAAGCTATGCTGAAAGTTTATTAAGATACTTAGAAGACAAAGATACTGTATCAACTTATGTTGCATTAGCCTGATTATGATTAAAAAAACACATATAATTAAACACGCGTTTGCGATTTAAATCAGAACACGATTTAAATCAATATAAATGTTTATATTGTAACGCATCCTGTCCAGCCTCCATTTCTCCTATAAAAATTTACTCTGTTGCGCACACACACACACACAATAGAAGCAGGAAGCAGAAGCAGGGACCGTTGTCAGAAGGGAAGAAGGTGACTATTCATTGTTATCAAAAATGACTTAGAATCGATCATGTTGCGATATTTTGAAATATAAAAGTCAATTGATTGTCCATGATATCGCTATTCTATTTTTTCGAAGAAATGTTTGTTAAAAGAAAAGTCCAGCACCAGCGGGATTTGAACACACAACCTGCAAGTTGTTAGCCAGGCACGTAGACCAGTAGGCTACAGGACAACTCGCATGAACAGGGAGGCGAAACAGCCCTACACAGCCCTGTCGCAGTACACGAATATAATCATATCGTTATTAAATTCTTTACTGTAGATACGCGATTCCATATTATATTAGCAGAAAAGCTTAAAACTACCACTTTTTCACACGCTATTTTACATGCTAGTTAAATTTAATTTATTTATATATTATATATCTATATCTCTGACCAAGGGAAACGTCTCATTTTTTCAAAGAAATGTTTGTTTGTTGATTGTTATCAAAAATGACTTAGAATCGATCATGTTGCGATATTTTGAAATATAAAAGTCAATTGATTGTCCATAATATCGCGATTCTATTTTTTCGAAGAAATGTTTGTTAAAAGAAAAGTCCAGCACCAGCTGGATTTGAACACACAACCTACGAGTTGTCCTGCAAGTTGTTAGCCAGGCACGTAGACCAGTAGGTTACAGGACAACTCGCATGAACAGGGAGGTGAAACAGCCCTACACAGCCCTGTTGCAGTACACGAACATAATCATACCGTTATTAAATTCTTTAGATACGCGATTCCATATTCTATTCCCTATTAATCAAATTCTAAAAGTATGCTTGTTGACTCCGGTATCACGTTAGTTAAAGACTTCGAAGCTTAAAATGTTTAGGGAGAAATGGAATACTGGTGTGTATTTTTTTTCTTTAAAGTACCAAGACCAGCCATATACTGTATGTTTATGTTCCAAAATTAATATCGTTTTTGGCCTTCACACGCGTTACAGTATGCTCCTATTCTTTTTATGCTCAGCTACTAAGATTTCCCTTCAGTGGTAAAATTCAATATCTACAATGGGCACAGCAAAGACGTTTACTGTAAGTCTTTCTACGACAGACCAAAGGACCACGAGTGCCCCTTCTGGTCAACCAATCACGTACTGCGGTGCCACGCGTCATCTTGCGTCACGCTGCGCGACGCCACCTGCGGTACGTGTCTGTAACGCGCACTTTGAATGGCTGCATCTGTAGCTACGCGTACGAAATAAAGTTCATCCCAGCTACAAAATCAATCACGTACCGCGGTACCCAGCGTCATCTTGCGTCATGATACGCGACACCGCAGCCAATTACCTGCGGTACGTGTCTGTACCGCGCACTTTGAATGGCTGCATCTGTAACAGGGGTCAGGGCTGTGTTGACTGGAGGTTTGTGTAGACTGGCCATTGTCTATGTGAGACTGTGGGATCACTAGGGGTTCCCCCCCCAACACCTGTAACATTGTCAAATGGTATAATTACCTACAAAAGCTAAAGTTTCCTCCATTAAGGGGTCACTATTTGTTACATTCTGGTGGAACAAGAGACAAGATAAACCTCTCACTGTCACTGACGGAGCAGTCCGGGACACTCTATGCTAGATTGGACTGTTGTCTTTGGAAGATGGGGTCACAGGTGATGAAATAGACCACAGTGGAAGTCCTGCCTAGCTATTATATCACTGACAGACTCACCCACACATTGAGAAGAGAGCACTGGTTTCTGTGCAGAAAGCAGAACAACTCACTTTAACTGGTCAATTAGGTCTAATGAGTTTTATTGCCCTTGACATCTAACTTACTCCAGCCCCCCTTGTGGAAACAACCCCTAATTACTGTTCATGAGCTCCTGGCCACACTTGTTCCCAGTGGAACCAACCTGGAGCAGCAGAACAGAGGTTTTTGTTTCTTTAAGTTGTCTGCTGTTGTAAAACAAGTCATCCCTTAGGAATAAAAACTCTCCCTCTAGTCTGGTTGCTATCTCCTTTATTTGCCCCATATTCCCAGGGCAAAGCAGCTGAGTGATCAAAAGCTGAACTGCAAGGAGCTGAATTTCACACTGGGTTACAACAGACCCTGGTGGGAGAATGTGCAGGAGAGGGCCGGTTTTGCTCCTGAACTAGTCCCCTCCTCTCCTACTCTCGTATTTGCATCACAGTCTATAAACTCCAGCCCTATTGCTTTTCTTCCAGTTCATTTTTTTTTAATACAGCTCGTGAATTATGTATACTCTTGTGAAGTATCAAGAAAGCACTCATCTTTATTTCACGTACAGTATACAGCAGACTGCTTGATAAAAAATAAAATAAAAGCACTATTCCCGACGGTCTAGCACAGTAACCACAACTCCAATAACTTTAACTAGAGGAAGAAATCCATCTTCTGCTCAAAAGAAAAAAAAACATTGAAGTCATAAATCTCCAACACTGGCTGGAGACTCTGTGTGTCCGTGTTCAGCGGTTATATAGGACAGGACTCGGCGCGCAGCAGGTGCGGCTCATTGCTCTACGCTCCCCGTGCGGAATGCGCGTCTCCTTCCAGACTCACCGCTGCATACATCCCTCTTAAATCCCAGAAACACAGAAACTCCGGGGTGTTTCTGTGAGTCAGTACTGGGTTTCTCTGTTCGAGGTTACAAGCAGAAACAAAAAAAGCGCTGAAAGCAGGGAGTTATTTCTGCTCGTAGGCATAAACGTGTAAAAATAAATTTTCTGATTACTAAACCCCTAATAAAATTCATCTAAGTCTCCCTTTCGTTCCCAATGCACATAACTGAATATAAACCAGTCAAGTTCAGGTACTTTTCTGATGTACAGTATCTGAATAGTTCTGGCGCGGCTGTTGTAACAAAGATACTTACGAACTTTTTTTTCATACGAGCTCTTGCCGTTTTTAAAATGAATATTTTTTTGAATTCGCTAAATCACACGAAACACCAGCATCACTTATCGTAAGCATCTGACCAATTACATTCCTGAATGTTAAACCCATTTAGCATTTCTTTTTAACTTGTTTTTTTTTTAATTACACACCTGTTAACTTAGTCCGGATCGCGGTCACCGAGGACCACTCCTGTCTCCCCAGATGACACTTTTTATTTTTAAGATAAACGCGAGATAAACAACGTTTGTTTGAAACCGCTCCACAAATTTTCTCACATGCACGTATTCTCAAATATCACCACAACAAAACCATAAAGTTTGTTTCCACAGACATGACACTATTATGCAATAAACCAATAAATTAATGAACTAGCAGAATCCCAATAAAAACACACGGCAACCCGGCAAGCACAGCATGTCAATATCATACATTTTTACCTTATTCTGGAGCATGATATATATCCAAAATAACTCAGACTAGTTTATCTCAAGAGCTAGAGACTAGTAAACGTTACTGATTACGTAGTAAATGTTTGAAGAACGAGCGCCAGAAATAAGGCGATTTGATTGGTAAAAACCGCTGTCATTCTTTGTATTTTCAGCCATTCAGAGCCCTTAGGGGGTGAGACTTCCTCTAGAAGCTTCGGGCTGCATTTTTAGCTGTCAATCATTGACTCAGAAGGGATAATCAGTTTTTTTTATCAGTTTCTTATCAGTGCTCCTTTTTTTCACACCAGAAGGCAACTCTGAGGTTTTTTTTTCATTGCATAACAGCAGATAAAGGCTCTCTAGCAGTGTCTTAAGGTTTTTATAGCAATTGCAATGGTTTTTATTCTTATTATTTTCAATATTTTTATGATTTTTTATTATAGGCGTGAAATTTCATTCCAGGTCCAGTCTTCACAAAACATGATGTAGATTTTTTTCTAATTGATCAATTTGTCCCAAAGTTTTATCCAAGCTAGTAGCCACCTAGAACAAGGTTTTCAAATCATTCCCAGGCCCTTGACATGCATACAGTTGAAAAATCTGACCTCTGAAGACCAAAAAAAAATGTTCACCAGCTGTTTTTTTTGTTTTTTTTTCATTTGTTTGTCTGCTGAGTGGACACATTAAGAAATATAAGAAATTTGACTATTCACACTCAAAGCCAAGGGGGTTAGCTTCAATTTAAGACCTGAACCAGGCTCCTGCTATGTTCTGCTGCAGAGACATAACAAATGTTTAAGGGGGAGGAAATTCCAGGCGGACATTGGCTAAATATGTCACTGGTAGTAAAAGGTTAAGTATTCTTGCCATTTTTAGCATATTGTAAGTGGATTTTTTGCAAACATTTTATTTTTTAAATCACATGAAACACAATCAACCCATTGTAACTTCACATTGAGAATTCCTGAGCTTTATAACTGTGTATTATTTCTTTTTACCTTGTTTTAATATTTTTTTATTATTTTTGCATTTTACAGAGCTTTTTAATATATTGTGAGCATTTTAGTGTCATTTTAAAATAGGACTATCAATGCTCCTGACTTTTAAACCTGTATTTATTCTGACATTATTCTCTCCACCTGCAGATGAGGGAGGTATTTGATTTTAAATTTGTTGATTTGGGGGGAAAATATACAGATGCAGCCATTCAAAGTGCACGTCACAGACACGTACCGCAGGTGACGTCGCTCAGTATGACGCAAGATGACGCGTGGCACCGCAGTACGTGATTGGTTGACCAACAGGGGCACTCGTGGTCCGTTGGTCTGTCGTAGAAAGACTTACAGTAAACGTCTTTGCTGTGCCCGTTGTAGATATTGAATTTTACCACTGAAGGGAAATCTTAGTAGCTGAGCATAAAAAGAATAGGAGCATACTGTAACGCGTGTGAAGGCCATAAACGATATTAATTTTGGAACATAAACATACAGTGTATAGCTGGTCTTGGTACTTTAAAGAAAAAAATACACACCAGTATTCCATTTCTCCCTAAACATTTTAAGCTTTGAAGTCTTTAACTAACGTGATACCAGAGTCAACAAGCATACTTTTAGAATTTGATTAAAAGGGAATATAATATGGAATCGCGTATCTAAAGAATTTAATAACGGTATTTGTGTGCTGCGACAGGGCTGTGTAGGGCTGTTTCGCCTGCCTGTTCATGCGAGCTGTCTTGTAGCCGACTGGTCTAGGTGCGTGACTACCAACTGGTAGGTTGTGTGTTCTAATCCAGCTGGTGCTGGA
This sequence comes from Atractosteus spatula, assembly GCF_055471065.1. NCBI lineage: Eukaryota > Metazoa > Chordata > Actinopteri > Semionotiformes > Lepisosteidae > Atractosteus > Atractosteus spatula. The sequence goes on along the minus strand of NC_142715.1, from coordinate 21,355,983 downwards.
CTTTTCTTTTAACAAACATTTCTTCGAAAAAATAGAATAGCGATATTATGGACAATCAATTGACTTTTATATTTCAAAATACCGCAACATGATCGATATTTGCGATATTTTGAACATATCTTCCCTTCTGACAGCGGTTCCTCCTTCTATTGTGTGTGTGTGTGCAACAGAGTAAATTTTTATAGAGAAATGGAGGCTGGACAGTATGCGTTACAATATAAACATTTATATTGATTTAAATCGTGTTCTGATTTAAATCGCAAACGCGTGTTTAATTATGTGTTTTTTAATCATAATCAGGCTAATGCATTTCTACATTTTCTGTATGAACCAGCTTAGAGGTTCATACAGAAAGACAGCTTGTGTTTAAATTGAGTGTAAGGTAATTTATGCTTCTAAAGTCATGGTCAGCATTTATTATTGTACTGTGCTGTAAACTTTTTCTGTGCCTAGTCACATTATTTTATAGCGTTTTTATTGCATTATTAAATCCGGTGGCGCTGTGTGTTACAGTAGTTTCCTGACTCCCATGTCACATGGTCTGTGATTGAATCCCATAGAACTATGACTTTATTTTTTAACAAACATTTCTTTGAAAAAATGAAACGTTTCCCTTGGTCAGAGATTAAATAAAACCTCACTCACACCAAACAAATTTATATTTCTAAATATCACAAAATACGTTCATTGTCTTCCAATCAAGTCGAGTTGACATTGGAAGCCTGCCACACCCGGACTGTTAAACCAACGCATTAGCACGTCAAAGCCCATCGAGGGTATTGAGCCAGTATTGGCTTTAGGATTCCCCCCCTCTCCCCTCAATTCAATTCAATTCAAGGTGTTTTATTTGCATGACAGATGGGTACAAGCAGTGTTGGGTATGTATATTGTAACGCTTATGGCAGACAGGCACTGTGTAAGAGCCGGCGCACCAGAGCAGCGCACCGAGGGAGCGTCTGCATTTCTAACTTAGTTTTTAAAATTAGTCAAGCAATATGAAGCATCTCCTTTTACTTAGTGCCTGAGCATAAAAAGAATAGGAGCATACTGCAACGCGTGTGAAGTCCATAAACGATATTAATTTTGGAACTTAAACATACAGTATATGGCTGGTCTCGGTACTTTAAAGAAAACATACACACCAGTATTCCATTTCTCCCTAAACATTTTAAGCATCGAAGTCTTTAACTAACGTGATACCGGAGTCAACAAGCATACTTTTAGAATTTGATTAAAAGGGAATATAATATGGAATCGCGTATCTCAAGAAATTAATAACGATATAATTATATTCATGTTGCAAAAGAACTGCAACGGACATAAAAACTCCCTTGCTTTTAACAGAGCGTTCCATAATTTCTAACTACGAAAATGCCAGGTGAAAGGATTTGTAAACATATTTTGTTAAAGCGAGTCAGTTTTTTCCGCAACACATAAAAGACATTTTTCCAAGAAAGTTTAGCCTTTGTCACTCATGAAACCACTAAATAAAGACATAAATATAGAAATCTTAAGATTTGTTTTATTTAATGTTGGTAGCAGGATGAACTGTCAGAGTGTATATTTTGTCGCAGAGTTGCTGCAAGATGTTAACAGTGAAAAAGGTATTTAGAAATGAGTTATTTCAAGATGAAAATTTTCAGAATAATTGCAAATCTAGCAGGATAGAGAAAGCACAGAAAACTGGCAGTTAGATTGATCAGATTAGTATGAAAAGTCATTTAGCAAAGGGAATTAGAAGAGTGACAAACTAGTATACTTTAGATCTTTTTTTTCTGAACCAGGGACAATCTGATCATGTTTCCCTATAACAATAATAAAAAAACTTTATTTGATATATCACCATTAAAGGTGGCATCTCAAAACAATACAGTAGATGTAAAAACAGATAAAAGGACCACAGATTACAAAGTAAATGCATATAAGAAAGACAAGCATTTAGAGATGCTACCAAAATTAGAAAATGAAGCAGATACAGACACTAAGTCTTCTGAAAAGAAAGGTTCTGAGGTTAGATTTAAACTGGCCCTGGTGTGTGTGTGTTTGTGTCTGTCTGTCCTGTGATGGACTGGCGCTATGTCCAGGGTGTATTCTGCCTTGTGTCCGTCGCTTACTGGGATAGGCTCCAAATCCTCTGTACTGGATAAAGAGATTAGAAATGGATGGAAGTAAAGGCACTGTGTGGATGGAACCATACACAGTGTAAGAAACCCACTATGAAATGGCAGCATCTCACTGAGAATAAAACATTTTATACTGCTGGCTTAAGGAAACAGCCTTTCCACCTCTCTTGCACATCAGTATCCATACCTAGTTATTTAAACAAATTGCCTCTAATTATAAACATCTTAATATGCTGGCTCTGTGGATCCGCATCAGCTATGTTTGCCCATTCCTTCAATTCATGTGCATCCAACACACAGTTCAACGCTAGCAACTACACAAAATCTAAAATATGAGCTCTACTTGCCACTTACAGTACCAACAGTACCAGCTAACTTTAGTAGTGACATTTTCATGGATCTTTTTAACAATAAAATTTACAACATCAGATTTCAGACACAATTAAACAGGCCTCAAAAACGTCTGGTACAAACATTTTCAGCATGGAATAAACCGTTACTTTAATGGTATAAACCTTAAATGGATTCATATTCTCAATAAGATTTGGTGCTCAGTAACATGACTTAGAAAATGACAGAAGACATACGTATCATGCTTATCCTTCTATTTTTCATAATCGTAAACTCCTTAAGGCAGTTACATTTTCTCTGTTCTGACCTGGAGTTACAGAGAAATTTAAATTCTAATAAGAGATTTGTAATGAGGAAAGTCATACCAATCACTCATACAGTACCAGGATTTGCAATTACAATACAAATACTTTCTTTCTGTATGTGTTTATTTTGCAGTTTGAGTCTATGGCATTCCTTTGGGGGTCTATACTCCAAGGCATGACTTTTTTATGTATAAACATCAGTATTTACTGCTATTAATTACTGTACGATTTATAGTTGAAATCTGAGCCTAGATATAAAGTTAGATATAAAGTTAAAATCTCGACAAAGCAATGTAGGAAATACAGAGAAAATAAATCCTTTCTGACATCTAAAATCAGTTTCGATCAAGGTCTCTAAAACGAACAAGAAAAAGAAGATTTTCGGAGGGCAATTACGCTGTGTTTATATAGAATAAGTGATTTATGAGCAATCTAATTTCTTGTTCGTTTAAAACAGTGAAATGTCAGCTGTAAAAGATCGCACCAGAAACAGCACTCTCTCTGCCTGTCATAGACGTTCAGGAAAGGCTGAATGAAGTCATGTCAAGCACAATAATTCGGAGATCAATAATAACAGTTGTAGGACAGTATATAAGGAGGATAAGGATTTTGAAGTTGACTCGAAATCTGATAGGTATCCAGTGCAAGGACTTGAAAACAGGTGTAATGCATCCCTGATAGGATTCTTGCTGTCGTATTCTGAACATATTGAAGATTGCTCAGTGTGGATTTAATTTCCCCAGTGAACAGGATGTGCATTTATTAATTCTAGAAAAAAAGCCTTTCTTGATTTCTCTAGTTCTTAGTTTCTCTAGTTCCCTTTAAAATAAACTATTATTCCACAATGGAGAGTATTACATGGCCAGTATTTACACATGATATTTGTGATTTAAAGAAATTAACACAAGCAGCTTTTGGAGATTTAAGTGTTGGCTGAGTTATTGCAGGATAAAAGACTAGAGATGTTGGCAAGAAGAAGATAGTTTGGGGAAAGCTGAGGAATACACTTATAACAAGAACACTTCCTAATGGGGTTAGGCATACTTTTGATGAAGATGATGAAGTTAACAGACTATATGTTTACATAGATACTGAAATAAGGATTGTATTTTAGATTATGTGTAGTTGCTGGCATTGAACCGTGTGTTGGATGCACATGAATTGAAGGAATGGGCAAACATAGCTGATGCGGATCCACAGAGCCAGCATATTAAGATGTTTATAATTAGAGGCAATTTGTTTAAATAACTAGGTATGGATACTGATGTGCAAGAGAGGTGGAAAGGCTGTTTCCTTAAGCCAGCACTATAAAATATTTTATTCTCAGTGAGATGCTGCCATTTCATAGTGGGTTTCTAACACTGTGTAGAGTTCCATCCACACAGTGCCTTTACTTCCATTTCTAATCTCTTTATCCAGTACAGAGGATTTGGAGCCTATCCCAGTAAGCAACGGACACAAGGCAGAATACACCCTGGACATAGCGCCAGTCCATCACAGGACAGACAGACACAAACACACACACACCAGGGCCAGTTTTCCCATAAACCAATTAACTTACCAGTATGTTTTGGAGTGCGAGAGGGAGTCATATCACACATATGGAGAAAAACCATGTAACCCAGAGAGAACATGTAAACCCCACACACACAGGATGGCAGGAATTGAACCTAGGACCCCAGTGCTGCAAGATAGCAATGCTAACCACTTTGCCACCATTATAAATGGATGGATATCTTAGTTATCTTTCTAGTTCACAGGTTTGCATGCATAATTTAATTTTGAAAGTCACTGAGACATCAGGTACTACTGTTGTATTTATGAAAAAGAAACAAAACAAAAAACATACTAACAACTGTGCCATCCTACTCCTTAGCTAATACATTTTATTATTCATAAACAGTTAACATTGTTAGCAAAATATTTTGGATTATATTTAACCCTATTTTTTCTTTAGTTTTGTATTTAACTTATTATATGATAGTCAGACTTAATGTATATTTGAACAATGAAAATATATTTTTACAAGATTTTACATTAAGCACTTAAAATTAATATGGTTAATAATAGTAAACTGTAACATGCTGTAACAAGATCGGTTAAACTGCGAAGAAAATGCTTTCAGAGAAAATGTTTCAGGTGTGAAGAACATAGATCTCCAATGCAATTTCAACCAAACCTGTTCCCACACACCCTGCCCCCACTACCATTAGAATATACACAAAGCACTCAAATCTTTCGAGCTAATGATCAGGTGACCCGAGAGAGAGCGAGAGAAACACCAAGGGGTGCGGAACCAGGGAACTATTTACATGGAAAACGGGCGATCTCCCCAGACTGTCCGCCCGTTTCACTGTTACCTGGATACCTCTTTATTTAGAACTCACTAACACTGATTTTTAGTTTAGAAGGATTCAAGTAGGGTTTTAGATGAAAGGCAGCGACCTTAGTCAAGCCCAAATCACAATTGAACCCATTCAGAGCCTACATTACATTTTAGTGTTTCATTCTGAGCAGAAGACCCTCACACCTGAAGAAGGGGGAGGTGTTTTTTGTTGGAAATCTCGCCTGCTTCTACTTTACAACCAGAGTGCTGGCTGTGACGAATTAAACCGGTATTACAGGTTTCAATCACAGACCATGTGACATGGGAGTCAGGAAACTAACACAGCGCCACCGGATTTGATAACGCTATAAAAACGCTATAAAATAATGTGACTTGGCACAGAACAAGTTTACAGCACAGTACAAAAATGCTGACCATGACTTTAGAAGCATAAATTGCCTTACACTCAATTTAAACACAAGCTGTCTTTAGCCCTCTAAGCTGGTTCATACAGAAATGTAGAGATCCAGGCTCAGAACACACAGCTTCATTAGCGAATACATATGCAGGACAACTAGAGAAGACGTTTTACAGAGGATGGATTTTTAGAAACATCCCATCAGTGACATCACTGAAGTCAACTCCTAGGTACTGTAACTGTCGTGTGGATAGTTTCACAAGAATCAGACAAAGGTTTAAGCATCGCTTGTTCTAGATAAAACTGCAAAAAAAAAAACAACAAACCATAATGTACTTCTTTGCGGCTCTGTTTGCCCAAATCATATATTCACAAAGTGAAATCTAGAAAATAATATTACGTAACCAAAATCCGCAATATGGAAACAGAACCTGTGTAATTGTTGATAGATGATGTACTCGTAACATTTTTTCAAGACGAACTACAACATTTAAAAAATGACTTGTATGTACTTGATATCTCTAATCAATCCACGGGTCCCAGCACGAAACGAAACTAAAACGCATACCGTTTCGCGCTTCTTATTAGTTGCTCAAAAGTAATTTGACCGTATGAAATGCATAATATAAACCTAGAAACATATACGTGAATAGTACTTAAGCACTGTAGTATCGGTGTTAAGACATACCTCTCAAATACTGTAAATCAAGTTAAAAATATCTCAAGACAGATTCTGGTCATAATGAAACCATGTTTCGTGTATGTTTTCTTTAAAGTACCGAGACCAGCCATATACTGTATGTTTATGTTCCAAAATTAATATCGTTTATGGCCTTCACACGCGTTGCAGTATGCTCCTATTCTTTTTATGCTCAGCTACTAAGATTTCCCTTCAGTGGTAAAATTAGATATGAATATTCAATACTTAAACGGGCACAGTTAAGACATTAAATATACATATACCTACTGTATACAGTACAGTTTGCATACGGTAATATGTTTATGTTCCTAAATCAATCTCTTTTATGAGCATGTGTAAGGCATGGTGAATCGATTCTCAAAAATTACTGTACTTTGCATGATTGGAAAAAAATGCGTGATTGCGAAATGCTGTGGTGTTACTTTTACAAAGACGGTCAATGAAAAAAAGAATGTGGACCAGGGCAATACTTTGAGTTTACAGCTTGTCCAAGGTCATTTATTATTAATACTATTATTAATATCTTCGTTAAAGACTTTGATGGCTACAGCTCAAACATGAGAGGTTGAGCTTTATTAGCTCCACCTTGCGGAAATTCCGGATACTATTATTTTGCTAGCGGTATTTACCGGTAACTTGCGGTAGACTGCGTACAGCATACCGGAAAATAATGCGGTATCGCCCGCGCATTTTGAATGGCTGCATCTGTACATTCATTTCCTTGTATGTATCACCAGTGGGAAACTTGGCATGTTTGGATGAATTGCAATCTTTACTGCAAGGCCTTCAGACTGATATAGAAATGACTGGAGATTTAAATGACACATTTGATAAATCAGACAGGAACAGCATAACATCTAAAATGGCAGAACCCTCTAAAGTACTGAAAAATTTCCGGCACATTCATAATAAATAACATTTATTTAATTTAAAGCATAAAATTTGCTTTAAAAAGAAAACCACAATTTGTACGATATCATATTTCAATATCGACGTTCAGATGAAGAATTTGAGGATTTGAATATCAATGGAGAGTGCATTGATTTTGGGACAATGTTTGCATCTGAATAATCCTTCCTCCTGGAAAGAAGGAAAAACAAAGTTTTGAGTCTCAGTCTTCAGGATCCCCCCCAAAAAACGTGCAAATTTGTTTCCGATGTATTTTGGATAAAGATATAACTCTCATAGAAGATACATTTTATCAGTTGAATGCAGTCGATACTTTCGACTTTTTATATGATGATAGGACCTACATTTAGGGCTCAGTACTGATAACACTGCTGCTATTGATGGAGTAGAAATAACTGATGTACTGGCAGTTTTTTTTTTTTCTGAGGCAAGGAGTCCTAGAACACCTCCTATAAAAATGTTAAGATTCAGAGCAAGAAATATTTTTCCACCTCACCTAATGCTATTGCATTAACGAGGCTGAAGTTGGCTTCTTATTCGCCAGCTGCTGCTTTGCGTTTTTCGTTCCATCTTAAATGCTGCTGCTGTGATGTTATGTCGTCTTTCGCCTGTAGATGGCTCTTTACAGTCATTTTTAAAAATACCTATCCGGATGTATTACTGTACATTTCCTCAGTAAAGGGGAATATGTAAGTAGAGACTGTCCAAATTGCATTTTTGTATGAAACACATTTCAGAAAAACAACTCACAATATAACAAACTGGCATGTTATACCACGAGTAAATAAGACAAAGGCAAAAAGTAAGTTCACTGGCACTTTCTGCATATTTTCCAGGACCTTGCCTTCTGATCATAAAAAGTCTCAAACTCTTGCATTTTACAAGAAATTTTAATATAGCAGTTTTAAATGGGACATTTAGAACATGGCATATGAGACTATATGGTTAACTGAGGATGAGCAGAGGGTGATCGAACCTACCTCCTGGTTATAAAAATGTCTAAAAATTCTGACACAGATGTGTGAGAGACAATGGAAAAGACTATCAAAATCCTGAACTTCAGGACATTGTACTGTACCGTTTTTTAAATATGACCTTCTGAACATGGCATGAGAGAATACATTGTCAAATGGTAAATGCAATGTTTGCTATATTGCTAGGGCCCTCCCTCCTGATTTTAAAATCGTCTCATATTTCTGACATCAAGGTGTGAGACACAATACAACAGACTGTCAAAATCCTGAACTTCAGGACATTTTATGATACCATTTTAAAAATATGACCCTCTGAGCATGGCATGTGAGAAAATGGCATGTGAGAATGCATTGGGAAAAGGTGAATGCAATTTCTGCTGAATTGCTATGGCCCTCCCTCCTGATTACAAACTCGTCTCACAATTCTGACACTAAGGTGTGAGACACAATGTAACAGACACTATTAAATTGTGAAGTACAAGAGATTATACTGTTACGTTTTTTTTTAATATTGACCCTCTGGCATGTGAGGACTTGTAGTCAACAAAATAGCACACATTCTGCCAATTTGCGTTGTCCCTCCTTCCTCGTTACCAAAACATCTTAGTATACCAACACTAAGGTAAATGTCTCTAAATCCAGAAGTTAAGTTGTCAAAGTATATCGGAGTCAACCGATATTGATCAGGTTCTGCTGATGCCGAGCCCGCAGCCTTCACCATAAGGTCCAATTCCCCAAGCCTACTGACCTAATATGTCCATCCCTTCTCGTCAAAATTCGTATTTTCACAGGTTACCCTTCAGAAATTGCAGTATAGAATGAAAAAACTCCAATAGATCTCTGCCGCTGTTGGCGATTTTCCTTTAAAAACAAATGATTCTCCAGAAATTTTGTGTATCACTTACACCGAGACTGAGAAGTGTTAAGCTGTACATGAGTCTTTGTGGCTCGGTTGTTAACCAAAAGGGTGGTGGTTTGAGACCATCCAGGGATGCTACAGATGCAGCCATTCAAAGTGCGCGTTACAGACACGTACCGCAGGTGACGTCGCTCAGTATGACGCAAGATGACGCGCGGCACCGCAGTACGTGATTGGTTGACCGACAGGGGCACTCGTGGTCCGTTGGTCTGTCGTAGAAAGACTTACAGTAAAAACGTCTTTGCTGTGCCCGTTGTAGATATTGAATTTTACCACTGAAGGGAAATCTTAGTAGCTGAGCATAAAAAGAATAGGAGCATACTGTAACGCGTGTGAAAGCCATAAACGATATTAATTTTGGAACATAAACATACAGTATATAGCTGGTCTTGGTACTTTAAAGAAAAAAATACACACCAGTATTCCATTTCTCCCTAAACATTGTAAGCTTCGAAGTCTTTAACTAACGTGATACCGGAGTCAACAAGCATACTTTTAGAATTTGATTAAAAGGGAATATAATAAGGAATCGCGTATCTCAAGAATTTAATAACGGTATTATTATATCCGTGTACTGCGGCAGGGCTGTGTAGGGCTGTTTCGCCTGCCTGTTCATGCGAACTGTCTTGTAGCCTACTGGTCTAGGTGCGTGACTACCAACTTGCAGGTTGTGTGCTCGAATCCCGCTGGTGCTGGACCTCCCAGTTTTATTTATTTATTTTTTAATCGCGTAACATAAACATATTACCGTATGCAAACTGTACTGTATACAGTATGTATATGTATATTTAATGTCTTAACTGTGCCCGTTTAATTGAATTTAAAAAAATTATTTAACACGAACATTAAGCTGTTTACATCTTCCGCCTGAGAACAGTCACCCGTTGCTACCCAACGCAGAATGGTGATTGGCTGACACCATCTGACACCCCTCTGATTGGAGAAAAAAGACGTGCTGGTTTGCTATACATACTGTACCAGGAAGATGATTTCTTTCTATTCAAAACGTGTATTTTAAAAGTTTAAGAAGTAAAAACCTTACAGCGTACACAGATTTCTAAACTGATCAGGATCGTTATCTTTGTCTTATGCATAATAATATTCACCGCTCTGTCCAGCAAATTAATAATAAACTTTATTTTATATAGCGTTTTAAACGAATAAGTAATTAGATTGCTCATAAACCTAATCACTTGCTTTTTCTTTTTATTTAGGCTCAGATTTCAACTATAGATCGTATTATTAATAACCATAATAACAACCAACCAACAAAAACAACCATATAAACATAATACCAACCAAAAACATAGATAACAACCACAATACAAAATCAAATATATCAAACCATTTTACTCTCGCAAAGTCCTCCAATTATCATAATCCCGCCCCTTATGCAAAACCAAACCTTCCTCCCATCCCAGTTTATCCTGTTTATCATAAACAAAATCCACCTCAATTTTCAACATAAAGCATTACACAAAATCAATACCTCAACACTCCATACTCAACAACGATAATTCACAAACAGCCAGAACATGTAACTCCACATTCCCAAACAGACCTCATTTCCATAGCCCCGCCCCTTATGCAAAACCAACATCCCTCCCCTGTTCTCTCTCTCCCCTGGCGGTTGTAATTGTTTTTATTTTCAAATAAATTTTAGCAAAGTCATGCATTTTAAAAATCTTAAGATTTTTATATTTATGTCTTTATTTAGTGGTTTCATTAGTGACAAAGGCTAAACTTTCTTGGAAAAATGTCTTTTATGTAAACCATGTTTGCTATTTATTCATTCAGGGCTAAAATATGTTCATTGTATTCTAATGAAAGAAGGGTTCCTTTCGCCGTAGTCGGGAGCCTAGCCTTTAACTAGTAAGTACTGTACTTACTGGGTTTTTGAGGGGGGGGGAGTGTCTTTCGCTGGAAATCTCGCCTCCTACTTTGAAAATACCCGTGAAACCGGTTCAATTCGTCACAGCCAGCACTCCTGCAGAGAGGGGGGTTGTACTTGCAGTGTATACAGTACACGCATTATGCTCTTCGTTAATGTCTAAGCCGGAACATATCATTATATCTCATTTTGTATTTCTTAAAAAAAATCGTTTTCCCAGCCTAACAGTATTGTTTTTAACCTGTAAATTTGCTGGACAGAGAGGTGAACATTATTACACAGAAGACAAAGATAGCGATTTACGTTGCATTGTGTATCGTGCTGCTTTAATACAGTTTTAAATAATTGAAAGTCTAAACAGTATCAGCTTTATTTATGGGTTTTAAATAAAGGTGATTTAAACGCGATTTAAATCAATATAAATGTTTATATTGTAACGCATAGGTGACTATTCATTGTTATTAAAATGACTTAAATTCGATCATGTTGTGATATTTAGAAATATACATTTGTTTGGTGCGAGTGAAGTTTTATTTAATCTCTGAGCCATACTGATTCTTCTGGAAGCCAGTTTCCGCCAGGGAGTAAAAAAAAAACACACTATGGTATTCTCTCCAATGCAGTGCAGTTAAAAACATACCTCTGATGCTGCTCCTAAATGAATATCGTTTATGACCATCAGAAGCTGTATGCTCCTTTTCTTTTTTCCAGTGGATTGAACAGGCAGAGGCATTTCATGATGTACTTTTCACTGATGAAACAACAGTGGCTCTGGAACAGTTTTCAACCATGTCGTTTTATAAAAAGGGGAGATATGTACACGTTACTGAAGCTAAAAGTTTAGCCTTTGTCACTAATGTAAACACTAAATAAAGACGTATAGAAATCCCTACGTTACAGACTGTATATGGCTGGTATTGGTAGTTTAAAGAAAAAATACACACCAGTATTCCACTTTCTCCCTAAACATTTTAAGCATCAGAGTCTTACATGTGGTTATTTATTGCATAATTTAATTTTGAAAGCCACTGAGACATCAGGTATTACTGTTGTATTTATGAAAAAGAAACAAAACAAAAAACATACTAACAACTGTGCCATCCTACTCCTTAGTTAATACATTTTATTATTCATAAACAGTTAACATTGTTAGCAAAATATTTTTGAATTATATTTAACCCTATTTTTTTCTTTAGTTTTGTATTTAACTTATTATATGATAGTCAGACTTAATGTATATTTGAACAATGAAAATATATTTTTACAAGATTTTACATTAAGCACTTAAAATTAATATGGTTAATAAAAGTAAACTGTAACATGCTGTAACAAGATCGGTTAAACTGCGAAGAAAATGCTTTCAGAGAAAATGTTTCAGGTGTGAAGAACATAGATCTCTAATGCAATTTCAACCAAACCTGTTCCCACACACCCTGCCCCCACTACCATTAGAATATACACAAACATTTTAGCGTTTCATTCTGAGCAGAAGACCCTCACACCTGAAAAGTGCTGGCTGTGACGAATTAAACAGGTTTTACAGGCTTCAATCACAGACCATGTGACATGGGACTCAGTAAACTAACAGCGGCACTGGATTTGATAATACCTAACCAAAATCCGCAATATGGAAACAGAACCTGTGTGATTGTTGATAGATGATGTACTCGTAACATTTTTTCAAGACGAACTACAACATTTAAAAAATGACTTGTATGTACTTGATATCTCTAATCAATCCACGGGTCCCAGCACAAAACGAAAGTAAAATGCATACCGTTTCGCGCTTCTTATTAGTTGCTCAAAAGTAATTTGACCGTATGAAATGCATAATATAAACCTAGAAACATATACGTGAGTAGTACTTAAGCACTGTAGTATCGGTGTTAAGACATACCTCTCAAATACTGTAAATCAAGTTAAAAATATCTCAAGACCGATTCTGGTCGTAATGAAACCATGTTTCGTGTATGTTTTCTTTTTCATCTTGAAATAACTCATTTCTAAATACCTTTTTCACTGTTAAAATCTTGCAGCAACTTTGCGAACAAAATATACACTCTGACAGTTCATCCTGCTACCAACATTAAATAAAACAAATCTTAAGATTTCTATATTTATGTCTTTATTTAGTGGTTTCATTAGTGACAAAGGCTAAACTTTCTTGGAAAAATGTATTTTATGTGTTGCAGAAAAAACTGACTTGCTTTAACAAAATATGTTTACAAATCCTTTCACCTGGCATTTTCGTAGTTAGAAATTATGGAACGCTCTGTTAAAAGCAAGGGAGTTTTTATGTCCGTTGCAGTTCTTTTGCAACATGAATATAATTATATCGTTATTAATTTCTTGAGATACGCGATTCCATATTATATTCCCTTTTAATCAAATTCTAAAAGTATGCTTGTTGACTCCGGTATCACGTTAGTTAAAGACTTCGAAGCTTACAATGTTTAGGGAGAAATGGAATACTGGTGTGTATGTTTTCTTTAAAGTACCGAGACCAGCATATACATATACTGTATGTTTATGTTAAGATTTCCCTTCAGTGGTAAAATTAGATATAAATATTCAATACTTAAACGGGCACAGTTAAGACATTAAATATACATATACATATTGTATACAGTACAGTTTGCATACGGTAATATGTTTATGTTACGCGATTAAAAAATAAATAAATAAAACTGGAAGGTCCAGCACCAGCTGGATTCAAGCACACAACCTGCCCGTTGGTGGTCACGCACCTAGACCAGTAGGCTACAAGACAGCTCGCGTGAGCAGGCAGGCGAAACAGCCCTACACAGCCCTGCCGCAGTACACGGATATAATCGTACCGTTATTAAATTCTTGAGATACGCGATTCCATATTATATTCCCTTTTAATCAAATTCTAAAAGTATGCTTGTTGACTCCGGTATCACGTTAGTTAAAGACTTCGAAGCTTACAATGTTTAGGGAGAAATGGAATACCGGTGTGTATTTTTCCTTGTGATATTTTAAGCTCTAGTTGAATGATAGGTGTCGCATTTTAAATCATTTTCGTAGTTAGAAATTATGAAACGCCCTGTTAAAAGCAAGGAAGTTTTTATGCCCGTTGAAGTAAAACAAAATGCCTGACAAAGTATGGCTTGCACAGATTCCAAGTGCTTGTACAAATGTGCTAAAGAAATTATACTTTGAGTATACAGCTTGTCCAAAGTCATCCATTATTAATACTATTAGTAATATCTTCGGTAAAGGCTTTGATGCATAAATATTTCTGATAAAGGTAGGTTGTGTACTTTTGTCCAACTGAGCAATCTTGCTTTCATAAAATATACCAACATTTTAATGACTGAAGATTAACATGCTGTAATACACTGTTCAAAATTAAAGGCTCAAATGCTGTACATGAGAGGTTAAGCTCCCCCTGGCGGTTTTACAAGGTGACGCCGGATAGTTTCCGGCAGAGCGTCAAATGACGCGCGATTAACCACGTGACACTGCGTGACACCGCGTGATACCGCGACACGCCCACCGAGGTATGCCGCAAAATAACTCACCCATTTTGAATGGCTGCATCTGTATGAGCCTTTTAATGAACACACCCTCTTCACTTAATTTCTCCACGGCCAGTCTTGTACCGCAATCAAATACAGAGCCCGTAGGGGGCAGTAAGCCCGCATATATAGATCACTGTGTATATAATGAAGAAGCAGAGGTTAGTTTCTCATATGCATGTTGCAGAGCCTTACGCAACTCGTACCAACAGCTGGGGTTTGATCCCTGCACGGGCTATTAGTTGAAAGACCATTGTAAATGACGTGTAACAGCTTTATCCAGTTGGCTTTTATGTAACATACTAAATTGCTATCTTGAAACCAAAATAATTAGAAATATGGAACACAACCGTTGTTCCCCAAGAAGGAAAGCTGTTTTACACTGACGTCACTCCTTTTATTTAATCCAGATTTTAAAGACAACTCCACCCTCAAAGAAATCAAAGGAAAATGTTGTATTAGCACGAGCTGCACAGGCTCTGAATCAGACCATTTCAATTAGTCTGATCAGTGCAGGACAAGTTAATGTAGAATTATTGCTTTGTTTGTCTCTTGTTTGTATATAAATGAATGTCTCTGAAAATTTAATGTTAGTTTTTAATTTAGTTTTAGTTTTACGATTGAAGCGGCAATGCTTGTTAATAAGACAGAATTAAGCGTTGGTATGCTCCTAAAGGAGGCCCCATCTCACCCTCCATCTCTGTGGTGCAGCCACAGAGAAAGAATGCATGCAAGCTGATTTAAGATGTTTTTGTTTTGATAAGAAGCAAGCTCCCAGACGGGGATGCAAGTAGCTAAGTCTGGCCATCATGATCAATGGTCATCCACTGGCGCCTATCAGTCTAGGGAGTGCCGAATGGACATCTGGACTGCATTGCTAAGTGTCAAGAGTAAGTGACTTATATCTCACCTTGACCAACCAATCAGGGACTGGTAATACCACGTGGGTCTCCAATGCCCGCCAAACTCTCAACCAAGCAGCACACATCTGGGTCTTGATCAAAAAGGGAGCGCAAGCTCAGTTCTGGGCTCTCCTTGGCCATTTTCGCGCATCCTCAGAGACAATCACGTGACAACTGCTGTTGTCTGCAAAGGGACTTGGACTTTGTTCTAAGCGCGAGGCCGAGGATCCCGTATGTACTCAGAATTCTACCAACGTGAATGCTCCGCTTGATCAACGGCAGCCTACAGTTGGACCCTCGTCGACAACCTGAATAGCTTATTCAGAAGCAGCGCTGGACCGGGAACGAACCAGTTTCTTCCCAGGCAAAAGAGTGACTTGTGAAGACTCGCGGTCACACTCTGTGCATAGAGACTTTCTACTAGCCAGCTGGACTGCTGGTAGATCCCCTCGGAGCAACGACTGCCCTGCGCGCCGCAGTTAGATTCCTCCGCCCGTCCTACTCCGAGCTGCACCTCGACTGGTTGGCCAGTAGCCAGAGGAGGCCGACACAACGCCCATTGGACAACCGCTGCAACAGAGGCTGCAACAGAGCCTGTCAGCTGGTTTGGTGTTCGTGCCGGGAAATTCCAAATCCAAACACAGTGGATAAGTAAACCCCATGTTCTACATTGCGTCTCGAGAATTTAATTGTACCTCAACACAAGTTGTTATCAATTTAATTCATGAGTAATGTATTTACTTCCGAGTTTAGAGTAACAGTGGGTAATAACACTGATTAGCGATTTGGTAACCGAACGATATATATTGACATATATTCTCTGTTGTGTATCTCTTTGTGTTTGCATCTCTTCGAGATTATATACCTTGTATATTGATAACCCTCACAGTAAGGTCTGCCGCTCGTATCCAGGCAGACTAGTATATGTTTGGTGCACAGTTTATATTAATAAATGTATCTCGTGTATTGAACCCGTGTGTGTGCGTTGTTAGTTGTTCTGACGATTGATTTTCTAAAAGCCCCAACGAACAACCTTGTGATTACTGCTACAATTAATAATTGTCTCAGTAAACCCATCAAACCACTACACGATGTAGGTCATGCGTTGACATATGCACAAACACACGAAATGTCTCATTCCTGATTCAGCTCATGCTCCATAGGAGAGAAAAGATTCCTCCTGTTTCTCATACAATTCACTTCACTGATAAGCAAGATTTGTGTTTCATCTTTCGCAAGCTGTATAGATTTCTTTCAAAACAAGTTGTTCCAGAAAGGAAACGAACACTTGCATTCACCTGAATTAAAAGGCATGGGATTTGCCCGTAAGGATAAATTCTGTACAGTAAGACAGGAAGAAAGGCACCGCTGGGAATCGGACCCAGGATCTCCTGTTTACTAGACAGGCGCTTTAGCCAACTAAGCCACGGCGCCGGCAAAGTGCCGTCCTTTGACAGCCACTTGGACACGTCTCAACTGCTCTGAGACATCTGCGTTCGGTGTGCACCGAGCCTGCTCGCCTTGCAAGTTGCCTCATTTACATGCGATAGCTCCACCACTAAGAGAAAGGATGAGAAATGGCTTTTATCTGGCACTTTTCATGTCAGAGGATCTCAATCTGCTTTCCGTGTACAAGAGGATGTCCAACTCATGTAGCTAAAGACGTAGACGACAGTGCTCCACTGAAATCTTGATCTCACAACCCTCGGCATGACTCCGCTGTGTTCTGCTTTAGACAAAGGGGGGGAAAGACTTCTGTCATCACACGTTTTGCACTGTTTACTGTGTTTGCAGTGCTCTTTCTTAAATGAGAACCAGGAATCGGCACCATATGACGTGTGACTAGATAATATTGGAACAAGTAGCCTCGCCATTCCATGCGTGACGTGAGCAAAGTGTAATTCCTGTCTTTATAGTGTGCTTGTTAGAGACTTAGCTGGCACCCAGAGCGCTTTAAATCCGGGAGTTAGCAGCCCAAGACAAGAGAGCTTCCTTCGTCTATGTTTTTTGCGTAAAGGGAAACCATGCGTGTGCTGCAAACGATCTTAGTATCGAAGTGGCGTCCCACATAACCGATCCGAACAATCTGCTTTACAGAGGAGCACTGCCGGAGCTTATCGTTGGCAAACTGAAGACCAGGCCGACCTCTTCTGTGACTCTTGAACACTGAATCTCAAGGTTGTGAATTCAAGCTCCACGCTGGCGGGAAATTCCATAGGTAATGATCACATTTTCTTGCATGCTAATCAAAAGAAATATTAAGAAACTTTTCCCGATACCAGTTTTTTACAAAAGTAAAGGCACACGGCACATGTGTGCCACATCACGTCCGAGTTTAGTGACAACTACCTCAGAGATTGTAAGCTGGGTAGTTTCAGATCAGATCACTTTTTTTATCAAAGGTTCAAGCAAACCCGAATACTTTTGCAAGAGACATTTCAGAATCCCAGTCAAATCCAGTACGATTGCTGGATCCTTCGAATTCGACTGAACTATAGCACAGATCTGCAGTCCACCATTAGAATACTGTGGGTGTGTTGTATAAGCCACATGGCCAAAATAGTTCTAAAACAGGAAATGCATCCTCGTTTAGGAATGTGGTATAAAGTGAAATGGTCTGGGAAGAGTCCTACGTTTGAACAGTTCAAAATAGACGTAAAGGGGTATTTACGGACTCTTTCGAAATGTAAGAACAAGCTGTGCGGACCTTATCTTTATTTACCTTGTGTAATCCTTTTTCATAGAGTGTAATTATATTATAGCATGTGCCCCTGCCGATGTTATTGATATGGTATATGTGCTCTTGTTTGTATTGTATGTAGTTTTGTTGTTTTCAACTGACTTCAAATGAAAGGGAATTAATTGCTTTTTCACAGTCTCTCGAGAAACTCAGTTTTAATTCCCTCCATTTTAATGTTGGTTGTGCTTGCGTGCTGCTTCTGTCTGTGAAACTTGAATGTTCTGCTTCTTCACACCGAATCGTTGGCAGGGGTTGAGCTTGTTATATAATAATAATAATAATAATAATAAATAACTTTATTTTATATAGCGCCTTTAAAGGTGGCTTCTCAAAGCGCTTTACAGGATGACAACAACAATAAATAAGAAGAATAATCAAGATAAAACACAATTAGAATATATAGAGGAGACAGTGGAAGGTGGTACTAAGAAAAGCAGAGGGGTGAAGAATGGAACCAGTTAAGTAAAAGCTTTTCTGAAGAAGAGGGTTTTGAGTCTGGATTTGAAGGAGTTTAGAGAAGGTGACTCACTGATATCCTTGGGGAGAGAGTACCAGAGCTTGGGGACATAACAGGAGAAGACCCTGTCACCCATACAATGTAGACGTGGTTGGGGGACAGTAAGGAGAACAGAATTAGAAGAGCGAAGGTTGTGAGGTGGGGAGTAGGGTGATAAAAGGTCAGACAGGTACTGAGGTGCCCAGCCATACAGAGCCTTATAGGTGAGCATGAGGATTTTAAAGTCTACACGGAATTTGACCGGTAGCCAGTGCAAGGACTCCAGGATAGGAGTAATGTGAACACTTGCACTAGACCTGGTCAGGACTACTCAGACATCCTGACAAGTGAAAACAAATGGTGTGCTGAATGCACCAGTAGTTCACGAAACTACGTTTCTTCCCTGAACTGCTTTGCTTGTGAAGCGCCAAGCTGCCTTGAACGGATCGCAGAAATCAAATATATGGATGGATTCAGAGTGTGCTTTCCAACTTTTGTGCAACATTTTCCCTTGATAGGGCGCAGTTGTCCTCACAATGTGGATTAAAGTGAAAGGAGTAACGTCAGTGTAAAACAGCTTTCCTTCTCGATGTACCATGGTTGTTTTCCATATTTCTAATGATTTTGGTTTCAAGATCTCAATTTAGTGTGAAACATAAAAGCCAGCTGGATAAATCTCTTATACATAATTTATAATGGCCTTTCAACTAATAGCCCGTGCAGGGATCAAACCCCAGCTGTTGTTATGAGCTGCGTTAGGCTCTGCCACATTCAGATGAGAAATTTACCTCTGCTTCTTCATTATATACACAGTGAGCAATATTTGCGAACCTATTGCCCCCCGTGGACTCTGTATTTGATTGTGGTACAGGACCAGTCTTGGAGAAATGAAGTGAGGAGGGTGTGTTTATTAAAAGGCTCACAGAGTCCCTGGGAGGGCTCAAACCACCACCCCTTCAGTTAACAGCTGAGCCACAAAGACTCAAGTAGAGCTTTACACTTCTCGGTCTCAGTGAAATTGATACACTCGATGAATTTCTGGAGATTCAAGGAAAAGAACCAAGAGTGGCTGAGATTTGCAGATTTATTTCATTCCATTCTGAAGGGAACCCTGTGAAAACACAAGTTTTGACGAGAAGGGATGGACATATAAGGTCCGCAGCCTTGGACAGTATGGTGAGGGCTGCAGGTTGCGGGTTCGACAGCAGCAGCAGCAGAACCTGATCAGTATCACTTACCTCCGATGTCCTCCATACATCCATACACCAAACATTGAAAATGATAAACTTGGTGAATTTCCACCTATTTTCATCAAGTTGAAAAGAAGAACAAACAGTGTCCCTGGATCTGTTATCAAAAACACCACCTTAACTTCTTGGTTCATGCCATGTAAACTGACATAATCAATGGAGTCATGCCGAGGTTGTGAGTTTAAGTCTCACCTGGAGCAGCTTGGTTTTCTGTCTTGACAGGTAAACAGTGTTTTGTGTTATTTGCTTAATGGAGAGATGATTCTCTGTTAATTGTGCTCCTCCTGGAAGAGGTAAAGATGTGAATTTCATGAGGACATTAGTGGAGATGGTGTATCTACTCTCTGTGTGAGTGCTGTGCAGGAAGTATAGTTTGTGGTCTGGGAAGAAAGGACTCTCTTCGGAAGAGCGGCACTATTCACAGGAGAGAATATACATTAAAAAAAATCTTTTTAGGGATGCAAGATTTTTCTTCTTTGGGGAATTAAAAGGAGTGCAGTTTGTGACCTTGTGGTGCAACAGTACCACGTCTGACTCCCAATCAGAAGGTTTTGTGTTCAAATCATGTCGAGGTCAGGCAATAATCTTTCAGGTTCTGCTGGTGCTGAACCTGGAATTCTCACCATGCAGTTGAGTTCTATCTGTACACCACATAGATAATCTTAATGAAATAACAGAGCAGTGCAGGACATGCGGTGAGGAGCTCATGCAGTGAATACTCTTGAAAACAATAAAGTCACTCTGCACATCTGGGAAACATCACGTCTGACTTTAAAGAGAGTTTCATCCGAGAATGGAAGTTAAGAAGTTTCACACCACTTTTGTTTTACAGGCTTAATACATCACCCCATCTAAAATGAAATTCTAAGTGAGAAACATGTGTTTTCTAAATTCTTATCAGTTTTAAAATATCATCTCTTTAAAACAGACAAAGGGTTTATGTGTAGCTCTGAAATTCTGATTGATTTAGAATTAAAAGAAAAGACTGTTTCACAATGCCGTGAAATGATCAAATCTTTCACTCTTCTTCTCTCTTGTAGTTGTATTGGGTCACGTATCATGTTTAATCTCTTCTTCTAAACACTGGTGCACGTTTTCTCCATGAAAAAAAGATGTTTTTCCCTTACATGATTTCTCTTTTTTTATCAAAGAGAACAGAAAGAAGAAAAAGTAGTGTCGTAAAAGAACTCTGTCGCCCTTAGGATATGTCAAGCACATTGGACATGAAAAGTGCCCAATAAAAGCCATTTCTCTTTGTTTCTCTTAGTGTCGGGTCTGCTATTGTGTGTAAAGGAGGCAACTTGCTCAGCCAGCAGACTCAGCACTTACTGAACGCAGATGTCTCAGAGCGGTGTGTCCAAATGGCTGTAAAAGAGGAGCCTTCTGCTGGTGCCGTGGCTTAGTAAGTTAAAGCACCTGTCTAGTTAACGGGAGGTCCTGGTTCTAAATCCCAGCGATCATTCATCAGGACTAGTGTTAATATCAATGGAAAGTACTTCAAAATAAAAGTTTTAACTGAAATATTTCAAGAGTAGGAAAGCATTTAAAGTAGAAAAAATCAGTTCAGATGATGTCTTTTAATTTTTGAGAAATGTGCACATACATCACAAGACACTTCACTTTTTCTTCATTAGAGCATGCATATAAACAGCTTATTTTAAAATGTTTGTAATCGTTATTTTTATCAAATTAAATACATCGTCTATCAATAGTAAGAAAGTAAGAAAAATATTTTAGAAACTATGAACTATGAAGAGCGCTTAGCAGGTCGTGAATTTATCTTAGTCGGTAAAGCATCAGACTTTCAATATGGAGGTCCAGGTTTTAAGTACCTGTTTGGGTAGCTGTGTTTCTGAGGCTTTTGTGAACGCCCAAAATAGTTGATGTATTGTCCTTCAATTTTTCAATTTGTGCCATGGATATTTTAAATGTTCAATCTTTTCAGGCTCTTTAGCATTTTCTTTCAAATGCGAAACAAGTTCAAGGTGTTATTGTCACTGGGCTGCAGGTAGATAATCTACATGAGAGCGCATGTAACAGCACAGGACACCCAGTTAGGAGCTCACACAGCTTTCAGCTCAGTGCGCAGCGCTCTCTTGCCTTCCTGAAGATGACGTTAAATTAGTTAAAATCATGTGATAGTTAAAAAAGCTTAATAGTGAAACAGCCAGCACAAATGGTTGCGTTTGTGATTATGTCACTTCTCTACTACAGCAGTGTCGATAAAAGAAACTCTGAAACCACTAAAGCACTGCACAACTGAATTCGGGAGAATAATATTAGGGATTCTGAGCGATGTCTGCATACAAGCAATCCAATACAGATGCTGAAGTCTTTAAATATTGACTCTCCCTGTTGTGCTGCCTTCTCCTTGAAGGAAAACTATTCAACTGGAAGAATGTTTATCGCAGGTTTAAAACTTGCCGTTGCTATTTGGAGAAATCCACAAACGCGTGTTTTTCATGTTTTAAAAGACAGCCATACCCACTGACAAAATAACGACACTGCTGCTGATTTTTTCCGGAGCCGAATCACAGTTGACCTTTGTGAGCCAATTGATGAAGCCGACCCAGTGAATACTATAGCAGAAGGTGGAAGAGCGTTCAACTTTATAACTACCGCAACCACAGGAACAACAGCAAGAAGCAGAATCAATTTCCCATTGAATGGTGTTGTTGTTGAGGTATGCGTTGTGAACGCATGCAGAGAATCACACAATTTCTTCTAAACTTGGACAAAGTATTTCTGATGGAGCGCTGTGTGCAAAAATTTCATAAACTGTACTCCTGCTGACAATTCGGTGTGAAAAAGCAGAACATTCGAGTTTCACTGACAAAAGCTGAATGCAAGCCAAAAGCAATATTAAATGGAATTGACAGCACACTACGATTCGCAATGACTGAAAAGTTGTTCCCCGCATGAAGCTGAAAGGGTCAATGAGCATTTCTGTTGAGAAGACAAATTAAAGCTTTTTTCTGCCTTGATGTTGAGCTGACAAAGACTATCTTGAAAGATATCTCAATCTCTCGACAGACTGTCGAATAAATTCTTAACTGATTAAATTCTCATCGGAAGCAAGGTCTTAACATAGAAGAACCTGGCAGCAGCGGAATTTGAACCCATGCCTCCGAAAAGACTGGAGCTTAAAATCCAGCACCTCAGACCGCTCAGCCACACTACCTTCTACAGCGCATTCCTTCCTCACATTACTCGATCAAGGAACACTGGGCTTTAGCTCTTGTCCGACATGGAAACGACTGTACCTTTGTTTTCTGAGAAATTTCCTGTCACTTGGTGAAATCTCAACTTCTTTGGCAGCTCTGAATATAGTTCTTCTTTGGAGCAGACTTCAGACCTTTTATTTAATTTATAAAGGAGGGTGCATTCCGAAATGTGTAATTCCTGTTTTAGAAATGCTCTGAGCTGTGTGTCTTCTTTTAACGCACAAACAGTGTTCTAACTGTATACTGTAGATCAGTGCAGCTATCGTACTGGATTTAGCTGGGATTCTCAAATTTTTCTTGAGAAGGTATTCAGGGTTGCTTGAAACTTGAATAAAAAAGTGATCTAAAACTACCTACTGTACCTTTCAATCTCTGATGTTGCTGTAACTAAACTCGGATGTGGTCTTTTGCAGATGTGCAGTGTGCCTTTACTCTTGTCGTATTAAACATTACCTCTGTTGTTGGGCAGAGTTGAAGGGGAACAAACTGCACAGAAAATTACGGAACAATAAAATGTTTCTACACTTCAAAATGTCCCTTTAAAACCCTCCTCACACACGTCGGTGTGGGGAGTGGGCAGGTAGAGAGGTTTTACAGATGCTCATGATATTTCTCACGGGGTGTTACCTGTTGTAGTATCTCTCTCTGCGCCTTTGGAAATAAAAGAGTGGCTGAAGTGTGAGGTAACATTTTGAACAGCCTCTTTGTCTTACAAAACAAGAAATGAAAATCAACTGGTAAATTGAACAGTGCAGTAATCAGCACAGTATACAGTAGGAAGCAATTAAACAAAATGATTAGCAAAAATTGAAGTTGAGTAGATTGGAGTAAGAAATTAATTCTATTTGTAAGCAAACGAGAACCCGCGCTGCGCATGAATCACACCAATCTTTCAGCATTTCTGAAATGTTTGATTGAATTGACAAAGAAATCCTCTCCCGATCTTCATCTTTGAAAAGGTTAACCTTTTGAGCCAGCAGGTGTAACACTGCAAAGCTGCCTGTTTCTCACAGATGTTTGAAGCTGTAGATAACATTTTGCATGTTTGGTGCCATGGCTTAGCTGGTTAGTGTGCCTGACTAAAAAACAAGAGATCCTGGGTGTGAATCCCAGTGGTATCTATTCATAAACAGCAGGCCAATCACTGCCAATATTTATGGAGCTCAATATAAGGATGAAAGGATATGCATGTGTTACAGCTTTCAGCAGGTGTTTTATGTTTTAGCACAAGTGTTGGCTCTGTGGCGCAATGGAGGGCGTGTTGGACTTCTAGATGTTAATAGAATGAAGTCATTCAAAGGTTGTGGGTTGGAGTCCCCCCAGAGTCACATGTTATTTTGATTCAGCCTTTTGAAATCCTCTAGGGATTGGTGTTGATCAAGTCAAATAGAGGACTTCTTCTGAGTCGACAGTCGAAAATGAACCAGCGGCCACAAGAGAGAAATTAGCACTGGACCTGGTCATTCATCACATTATTCCTATCCTGTAGTCCTTGCACTGGTTTCCCGTCAAGTTTCATGTCGACTTCAAAATCCTCATGCTCACCTATGAGCCTCTCCATGGCTTGGCACCTCAGTAACTGTCTGAGCTCTTATTGCCCTACTCCCCTAATCGCAACCTTGGCTCTTCTAATTCTGGTCTCCTATCTGTCCCCCAAGCCCGTCTACACTCTACGGGTGACAGGGCCTTCTCCGGTTATTCCCCCAACCTCTGGATCTCTATCCCCAAGGATATCAGAGAGTCACCTTGTCTAAATTCCTTCAAATCCAGACTCAGAGCCTCCTTCTTTAGAAGAGCCTTTAATGAACTATTCTTTACCCCTTTGCTCCTACTGTATTTAGTACCACCATCTACTGTCTCCTTTAACTGTGTATTCTCATCCTGCTTATCTTGTGTATTTTTTCATTGTATTGTTCTCATTCTGCAAAGTGCTTTGAGAAGCCACCTTTAAAGGTGCTATATAAAGTAAAGTTTATTATTATTATTATTAATAATGAACAGTGCATTTAACACTGAGCACACTTGGTCCTTCTTTGAGAAGGATTGCAGGGGTAGGGAACAAGCTTTTCACGTGTGTTGTTGAAGACCATATCATGGCTTTGTTGCAGGAAATGTCTGAATGCCATCATCGGAGTAAGAAGAGGATCAGGGTTTTGGGGAAGTCTTTTTGATGCCTGAAACTGTGTGGTTCGTGGTTGTAACGGCTGGCACTCTACACCTAAACAACAGAGAACACCATTGACATCGCTGAACTGCCTAGCGGACATTTTGTCGCCTTCTTCTGACCTGTTTTTAAAGCAATTCTCTGAAAACGTGGCACATTATATCTGTGGTACCTTTATGGAGGGTGAGCGCACTCATAAGGATCATAGATTCGATCACAAGCATCTAAAAATGAGCGTGGAAAATGACATCACGCTTGAATGGCACGAGTTCTCCTTTTCCCTCCATAGAAAATGTGTGTTTTAAAGGAGGTGTCATGTTATTTTTTTGCCAGACAAAGCAATGCCGTAAGAACAGTGTGGTTATTTAAATGTATTGGTATGAAATTGGTTTAAATCAAGGGATGTAACAACAAAAAATTAAGTGCTTCTTAACACAGAGATAGTTGGAGATATTTGGCAGCAGTGGGATTCCAACTTACGTCCCCAAAGAGTCTGGAGCTTCAATCCAGCTCTTTAGAGTGCTCGGCTGCGTTAGCCTTGACTGCCTCATACCTCACACTGGCTCAGAGAAAACTGGGTGGCTTGCAAAGACTGGTAGGAGAGGAAAGGAATAAATACTTATTTTTTATCTGCTAAAGAAGAAAGGACATATTTGATAATTGTCTAGCAGTTGTTTTGATCAAATTATTGTAATGCAGTGGCAGGTACAATTAAGGTATAATATGTACATGAACTGAGTCTGAAACCTGAGTTGTTGATGGCAGCTGACTATCACTGGAGGACAGTTCATCATGAGTGGGTAAGCCTGCATAATGAGGGAGAAGAGATCGGCCTCTCTGACGCAGTGTCCAGTGACACTATCTGTCCTACTGTTCTCTGCTAACGTAGAGGGTGAATGTTGTTTAAGGTGAATGTAAGGTTTCTTTCTTGTAAAATATTTTCGAGCACATTTTTGTTGCTGAAACTTTATCTTGTGCATTTGAATTAATTCCGATATTGTCACCTAATTCTATGCATTGTTTCACCAGACTAGAACATTTAGAGGAGCTTAATTGCATTAATGAATTGCATAGTGATATTATTTCTTGCCATTTAAATACTTCAGTCAAAACTGTAGAGAAGTTGCTCCTGTTTTCACCATGATAAAAACTGTGTTTCACCAGTAATATTTACTCTCATAAAAGTATTGTAATTGTATTGTTCTGTTCTGTGACAGTCTTGAGTGACACAAACCTTCTCTTTTACTGCACTACACTTCTCCAGAGGCCAGTTCAGCACACAAGGATCCTCAGTCAAACAAACACTGCAATAGCTTGATAAAAGACACTTCTCATCCTTTCTCTTAGTGTTGGTGCTACTATTCTATGCAAAGGAGGCACCTTGACAATTAAAGGAGTCTTCATGAAGGTGTGCATGGCAAGCTCTCCACTGGCAATTGACTGGGCTTTTGAAGAAACCAATCTCATTCAACAACCATACAAATTGCACAGCTTAAGGCACATGAAGCGAAATTCGTGAGCAGATAAACACAAAACAATGTCGCTTCACATTATTTGCAAAGCTGTGCTGCTTGTCTAACCACCTCTTCCTACTTTGCAGTGAGCACATATATTTCATTTTCTTCTCTTATATTTTCCTTGATATTTTACTATCCCATCCCCCATGTGGAGATGTATCCACATCCAAAACCCCATGTTTCACCCTACATTTGTGCCAGTTTTACAATCTGTGTAAAAGCCTGCCTTACACAGGTATAGTGGTACAATCAGTCAGTCTGTGTTACTTATATAGCTGCGCACAGTGGAGTCATGCTGAGGTTATAAGTTCAAGCCTCCCCTGGAGCCATTAAGTCTTCTGAATGTTTTCCACTCATAAAAAAGTTCATTTGCCGTAGCAGTTTCACTGTGACTTTGCAGGTAAAATATTCTTAATGAGAATAATATTTTGTATGCGATAAATAACCGCACCAGAAAATATTGGAGAGAAATGGCTTGTCGCACTATTTGCAGCAGACACTCAGACACAGAAACGTCCTGTCATTAAAGAAAATTTATGAAGAAGAGGTGTGACATCATTGAAAAGGCGATATTTTCTGATGTCTGTCTTGGTTAATAATTATTTGTGTGGGAATTACTTCTGTCGTTATTACTAATACTGATAAAAACAGAGAACTCACAGCTCTCTGGATGTTGGTCATGACTCTAGAAAGTGTTTTTATTTGCAAGCAGCTCTGGAACTCAACAACTGTTGATGGGTCACTTCTGTCAGACACATCAGTGGAACCCAAGCCCACCTACACACACATTCACACACACTGATAGATATACTGTACACCTACACTCTCACACACATTTACAATCACAGACACATCACACATTTATACACACAATCAGACACTTACACACTCACATATATACACTCTCACATGCTATCATCATTAATACTCACATAGACGCAGGCACTACACACACTAACAGACATACCAACACATACACTTACAAATATAAAACTACACACTGACAGACACCACACACTCACAGACACACACCATACACACACATTCACAGGCATGCATTCACAGAAACAGACACTACGCATACTCACAGACACACACTTATAGACACCAAACACTCAGAGACCTCACACACTCACACACTAACAGCCCACACATGCACAGACACCACAAACTTCCAGACATGCACCCACACACGCACAGATACCACAAACACACTTATCCACAGATACACAATAACTAACACAAATATAAATACTACTAATACTACAACAGTAACACTATTACTAACACTGACACAAACTACTAATAATAACAGTAATGCTGTTACTAAAACTAACATTACTACTAGTGTTAATACTCTAACAGTAACACTATAATTATAATTAATATTAACATGAATATGAACATTAAAACTAAAACAATAAGTAGTGCCACTGTCATTAATACTCACATGAACACTAGCATTAAAACTACCAGTTGTACTCTCACTAATATTAACATGAAGACACTGATATTAGTATTAGTTGCTGCCCGTGATGTCACACCGCTCTCTGTGACAAATGCGAGACACTTATACGCATGCAGTGACGGAGCGCCTGTCGCCTTGGTTACCATTCTTATGATTTATAAACACTGGAAAAATGCATTTAAACTGTTACATACATACATTTATGAACTTGAAATATCATTTTCTAGCTCTAGGATACAGTTACCTAAATAATAATATGAATAATCATTGTTTAATTTTGGATTGAACATTATTAACCCTATCTATCTATGAATTGGCTTCATTACTCTGCTCTCCTCCTCACTGATAGCTGATGTGTGGTGAGCGCTCTGGCGCACCATGGCTGCCGTTGCATCATCCAGGTGGATGCTACACATTGGTGGTGGTGGAGGGGAGTCCCCATTACTGTAAAGCGCTTTGAGTGGAGTATCCAGGAAAGCGCTATATAAGTGTAAGCAATTATTATTATTATTAACCCTAAATGCACTATGGTAATTGGTCGATACAGTCATTATTGTCCTGGCCAAATTTCCCATTGGCCCTTACCAATCATGGCCTCCTAATAATCCCACCTCTATGAACGGGCTACATTACTCTGCTCTCCTCCCCACTGATAGCTGATGTGTGGTGAGTGTTCTGGCGCACTATGGCTGCCGTCGCATCATCCAGGTGGATGCTGCACATTGATGGTGGTGGAGGGGAGTCCTCATTACCTGTAAAGCGCTTTGAGTGGAGTGTCCAGAAAAGCGCTATATAAGTGTAAGCAATTATTGTTATTATTATTATTATTATTTATTATTATTAACTGTTTTTTAGATATTTAAACAGGATCAAGATAAAGAATCAGTACTCACCAATCGGTGAAGTTAATTTTTCTACGGTTCTTCAGTTGAAATAATTGGTTGTCGATAGATAAGTGATCAATAACTCTTCTCCGTGCGCCCCGTGCGCCTCCCGCGCTCTTTCTCTCTCTGATCCCGGCTCTCTGGCTGGTGTCTGTGACGTCACAGCACTTATCCTGACAGAACATAGCGCGTCTCTGCTGCTTTTGTGTGTCTTTTTCAGGAATGCCAGAGGTACTCAAAATGTTGCAAAAAGAAAAGCGTCTTTTTCGTTTTGTAAAAAGGTGAGTGCTGATTTTTATTTTATACAGGAAATGCATGCATGTTGAAACACTAAATTCTATAAATAATTGAGAAATAATAAAGCCAGAAAAACATATATGTAAAATACAATTTGATCACATAATTTACTTCATTACCTCTGGTGGTTAAATGTTTTTTTTCTGTTGTGTTTTTTTTCTCTTGTACCTGTTTCTGATCCTCTGGTTGTAGTTATATTTGTAAATTCTATACGTTTAATAAAAAAAAGAGTGCGTCTCTGCTGGAGGAGACATCTGTCCGGAGCCCGGAGGGCTTTTCATACAAATATAACATCTCCCAAAAAAAACGGGCTGTGAAGAGAGGCGATTTATAACAGTTGGAGGAGGAGAGAGACAAACCGAGGAATTAAATTCATTAAACAGAAAAAAAAGGTTTACTTCACAGATTAATGCATTACAAAGCGTACCCATGTGGAGCAGTAGAGAACGAGCACGAGTCCCTGAAATAAGCGCTTTTAAGGGTTTTACATGAATCATCAGTGTATAGAAGCCAAGAAGGTCAGACTCATGTTCCTGGAGGTTAAAATGTGTATCCTGGTTTCATTTCCACCCAGCTCTCAGCTCTATAGGTAGTCTGATGATTTAAATTAACTGTATAACTGTTACAAGACTTCATCTAATTGTACATTTATTAGACTGTCTGTGAGACACTTGTGAGAGCAGCTGAATCCCAGGGCTGGTGTAGAATCACCAGAGCACTGCTCAGAGATACAGACTGGTCAACTGGTCACTATTGTAGTCACGACCATCGGCCCATTGGCTACTAATAATCAATATACTGATCAGAGTGTCAATACTGGTGTTTATTACATAAATACTAATATAATTCCACACTCACTTGTGTTATAAAACATTTATAAACATTTTGGGAGGCTGACATACAGTAAAGAAAGTAATACTGAAGGGCTGGAAGTCCTGGAAAGCGTTAATAGAACCTTCTTGCTTTCAACCTTGAACAGAGCCCACAGCTGCCAGATCAGTGACCCCTGAGCCCAGTTCACAGAGAGGAGAACCAGGAGCTCTTTTATGTCTCTAAGAGGACTGGGAGAAAGGAGAAAAGGGGGAGATGTGACTTGAGTCCAGGCTGTTCTGTCTGATATTGTTCATGTAGCAGCACTGATTGTCTGAATATCTTCTGGTTCTGGATTGTGAGGATAGAGAGCAGTACGGAGTTGAGCTTCTGTCTGAGTGTGAGTCTAAGCTGTGAATCTGAATGAGAAGAGAATAATGTTTTTTTTTATTCTGCCTCAGAATTTTTCTTCTTTGCCAAGTGGTGTTACATCCCCTTCAGATACTCTGCACAGACTGCCAGAGAGAAGAGGAGAGAGAGATGGACAGATAAGAGCACACTAGGTGAGAGAGACATACGTCTTGATTTACTTTGAAGCAACTGTTCATTTCTTTTCTGGAACAAGTTGTTTCTGAACTTCACGAAATTCAAACAACTTATGAAAGATAAAATACAAGTCTTGCTTATCAGGACAGAAGAAATACCGCAGGAAAATGCCAGTGATTTTTCTCCTTTTAACGAAAAGTGGAGAAAAACAACGGCAGTGCATTTCCGTCGGCTTGATTTAGCTTAATACAAGTATTCACTTCCTTTTCTGTAGATTACAGCCTGCGAAAGATGAAATAAAGTTATTGGTTATTCATGGTCAGTGCAGGAGAAATACTGCTGGCTGGCAGGAAAATGTCAGTATTTTATTTTAACTACAAACGTGTGAATGGCAAAAAACAACGGGAGTGTGTTTCTGTGCAGCTGTTAAACAAAGGGCTGGTGGTTCAAACCCACTCAGGGATGTGCTTCAGATTGTTCCGCTATAACCATAATCTCTGTTTAAACTTGATGGGATTTCTTTGCAAACCCTCTTGATCTTTGCAGGAAATGTGCATTTTACTCGTGTGGAACTACATGTAAGCAATTAAGTACCTAAGTCAATGTTCAAGAGAACCATTTTCACGTGTGGAATTTTATCTTCAACTGGCTGTCAGGAGAATTCATTCATACACCCGTTGTATCCTTAGCAAAAATATTTTAAAATTAGATCACAGATTTGTTGGAGAACTTGACAATCCTTGAAAATCATTAAATGAGCATTATACAAATGTGCGTTGATATTTTGTATATTTACCTTAATTGTAATAAATATAAACATAATTGCTTTGATATGGATGTTCATTTGAAGGATTTGAGGAAACTATCAAGGATCTCAGAACAACCAAAGATACATTTGGGCATCTGCTATTGGTAAAGATTAACGAATACAGTAAGTGTGAAGCTTGCACACACACGAGAGAAAAAAAATCAAAGATCATCGTCATTAAACTGACGGTGTGTATAGCAGAAGATGGTTTCGATCCATCGACCTCTGGGTTATGGGCCCAGCCCGCTTCCGCTGCGCCACTCTGCTGACGGCTGTCATAGAGTGATTCAACGCAACTGCTCTATCTTTGCTTTCTAAAAGTGTGCCCGAGATGAAAAGTCTAAACGGTAAACGCAGACGTCACTTTGAGCACTTGGTGTTTTATTGTACAAATATCACACGCTGCACTACATGGGCGTGTCTTCAAGATCGTTGTGAACCAAAGCTTCTGCTTTCCGAGGCAACTGAATCTTTCGTCGTTAATTCCCAAATCTTTTAATGAGAATCAGTGAAACGAAAACGAAACACATGTACAACCTCGGGTCGTAGCGTGAAAGAAAAATGATGCAAGCATTTGAGAAATAACACGAGTAGTCTGAACAGCTCCAACCTATCAACTGTTCTACAGTGATCGCTCCCTCTACACCCACTTTATAACACTGAAAATGATGCAAGAAGCACAGCAAAGTTCTAAAACCAGCGGTTGAAAAGCGTCTAGATACATAAAATGACAATTTCTCAAAAGTAAAATCTTAATCTTTTAAATATTGTCATCCATATATTTTCGTTTTTCTCTTTTTTTACATAACACGCTTTCGAGAAATAGACTGTCTTGTAATGAAAGCTGCATTAGAAAATGTGTATCTAAATTAAAATCGGGAATATGTCTTTTGTGTTATTCAGCTTTCTTAGCGCTTGGGTCTCGATTCAGATATTGCAATGAAAGCAACAGGAGAGTAAGTTTTCCTTTTCTAAATCAAAGGTGATCTGCTCACAAGGAAGTATAAAAATTCAGCGTTTACTTTTTGAAGACCGCAAATGGTCGAAACACTGTTGCTTCATAAGCTAATAAGTAACATTTCTTACCACGCATTGTATTACTAATGCTATTATTAATTAAAAAAGCTTAAATTCACATAATGGAATTTGGATGGCTCAAAGTAGTCTATTCCTTGTACAACTTTACTTGCCCGCTGAGTAGAGTTTAAAGCAACGGCAGCAGAAGTAGCAGTAATAGCAACAACGTGGTTAGAGTGTCACAATACACTCTGTGAAAGAATTGCGGCTTCAGATCGTTTTGTTCTGTTGAAGCTACCCACAGGCTCTAAATTGTTGACATTGGCTGTGATCTTTTTTCAGGTTTCATGAAATTCTTCACATATTTGAAATATTTCATTCGGGTTCGCCTAATACACGGTGCAAACCGTACCTGCAGCAGAATGCTGTGGCACATTAAGCCGTTCTGTTTATTGGTTGTAAGGATTGAGGAGCGTACTGCAAATCGAGCAAGCGAAAAGAAAATTAAACAGGAGTCACTTTTTGGATTGCTAATCCATTGTGCTGTGCTCGTCTAGGTTCAAATCCCATCCTTGTCATGGTTAAGACCTGAGACGTGTGTGTTTTTTCTAAACGGTGTTTGCATTTGTTTCCTCTTTTACTACTGTACTAGAGCAGTAATATTTCTAGCGGTGGAAGAACATGGTATCACAGGCTGACAGCAGGAACACGTGGCCACAAGCTGCAGTACATTGGTTTGGGAACAGCAATAACTTTCCTGTGGAGACAGGTGCGCCGGTATTAATACAGCGCTTTCGAGCGGAAAGAGTTACAAGAACTGACTTAAACTTACCAGTTATGTTCAATAGCTAAAAACACAAAACCAACCTCTTCAGTGGTTGAATCTAAATAACAGAAGCCAATGCTGCCATCAAGGAAAAAAAAATCCTGAGTTATGTAGTTTTGAGACTAAATATCTGACTTTCAGTTTGAAGCGGTACAATGCATTCTAGGTCACATTCGTTATTGATTCAGGATATATATGAGTGTGCGAATGGTTAAAACTGTGTTTACATGAGGTAGAAACGGAAACATTTTCATTGCGAGAAGAAAGTCAGTCAGTGCGCATTTCTCAGCATGCACATTGTCAGGAAAACTAAACCCCCAGTGCCAGCAAACCTTTCGATAGCCTGTAGGTACTGCCATTGCAAATGTAACAGGCTGTTCATACACACATATGACATCGTTGCTATCTCGTAATTAGGAGATAATTTGGTATTTATTAATTAAGATTTTTTTCCTGGGTGGCAACAATGCGCTTCCGCAATAAATCATAGACTCTGCTTTCAAAATAGCTGCACCAGGCACTTGGACACAGATAAACACAGGGATTTAAAATTCAGGAATATGAATGGTCAATTTCTTACAGTTGGGTTTTTACGTTTTCTTATTTAGCGATTTGTGTATCAATCTTTTAACAATTCATTAAAATGCTAACAATATTTAAAATAAAAACAACAGCACCGTTAAATGAAGGGGAGACAGGTAGTTTTTTTTTACAATCAGATTCCAATCTCTAATGCTGTGTGTGAGAGCTTAGGTAACTTTCCTTTTCTCACATTTTCTGACGCCTATTCCAAAGGGTCACCCTGTCAACTCCTAATACTTTTCAAAAGTCTGCCTGCATGTTTGATTATTGTCGTTTTATTTAGAAAAAGTTCAATATTGATCATAACTTAAGAAAATTATGATCACGAATAAAAAAAGGGGCTAAAGATGTGAGTTGCTCTTGAATCAGAGCTGGGTGACACGGGCTTCTGTTCTGATATGGTTGTACGAGAAGCAGGAGGAATCGCTTCACTCCTATGGAGCATGAGCTAAATCAGGAGGGAGACATTTCATATGCTCGTGCATATGTTAACGCATGACCTACATCGTAAAACTAAATTAAAAACTAACATTAAGTTGTCAAAGACATTCATTTATATACAAACAAGAGACAGACATAGCAATGGTTCTACATTAACTTGTTCTACACTGATGAGACTAATTGAAATGTATGAAAGCCCGTTTCTGCCAGGGAGTTAAAAAAACGTGCTATGGTATCGCTGAATTCCGACTAAGTAACTCAAAATTGCGACTTGGTAACTCAGAACTCCGACAATGAAGCCAATGCAGTGAACTTGGGTGGGAGCGGCGAAGGCACAAGCCCTAGAACCCGAATCCGTTACAATAACAAAAGGACAGACAATGAAATATGGGCTATTTCGAAGTCGCAAATGTGAGATCTAAAGTCAAAATTCTGAGTTTTTAGGTCGCAATTCTGAGATACCATAGTGCGTTTTTTTTACTCCCTGGCGGAAACGGGCTTCCATTGGTTCTCAGTGCTGGGGATCAAAAGCAATCTCTGGAAAATCAGACAAATTATTATCAGATTATGTCAAAAGCTGATCAGTATTTCTTTACTGGGAAGCAAAGAAATGCTTGTATTACACATTTTAATATGACATGCAATTACACATGAAAAATAGTAAAATTATTTTCATTGCGGTACATGTTGATAGAACAGCCCCCTCGATAAAAGAAAGTGTGGACGGACGTGTCGCATGTTCCGTACTCTGTCTGGCAGCGAGTTTAACACACTGTCCTTGGAAATTAGAAACTAATTGAACAATAAATTAATCTGAGCAAATTTTACACGTGTGGGTGATTTAATTCTGTCGAAATTGCGTGGAACTCCTCCGCTGAGCTCAGATACACACGGGAAAGTGTTCAGGCGGCTTCACGGAGTCCCGCCTCAGACTGGAAGCAGGTTCTAATTAGACGCTGAGAACAATCCGGGTCTTTGTATGTAATTGATTGTGTTGATTGAGCGGTAGTGTGACCATGTGTGTGGTAGCATAGTCCTGCTAGTATAAAAACCTAGTCACGGCGTTCACACTTTATGCTCTTTTGCTTCAACACAGTTTGGTGGTTTACTTGTTTTACTTCTGTAGCAGTTTAGCGGGACGTCAATTTGGCAATGCGCTCCCCGCACTGATCTCTGCCGGGCCAGCTGGCTGGGACTCTCGGGAATTTGCGCTTCAGGCCGACCTCCCGGCTCTTGAAGACGCAGCCCGGTCGGAGGACTTGAGCCTGGCAGATGCGCCCTTTGAAGACCTGTCTGCAAGCGAGAACGACTCGCAGTCCTTGGCTCCCGACTTTCGCCGCCTTCCCGTGTCCAGAGACGCGTACTCGCCCTACTTCGACAAGGAGAAGATGAAGCCCGAAGCCGGCAGCCGCCCCTTACCCGCCTACATCAAGAGCGTCCTGTTTCCTCCCTAGCGAGGGCGGCAGCCGGCTCGCCCGGCCATCGGGGGCACCCAAGGAGTGGCTGTGTGGTGCGACTCCAGCAGGATGTACGTGAGGGTCAGTCGGCTCCTGTTCGGCTTCAGCTGTTGGCCATCGGAGGTGACCTTGGGCAACTGCAGCGTCGGCCGAACCACATGCCGTTACTTCTACTTCATCTACGGGCTTCACAAGTGCGGCACCGAGCGATCGGTAAGCGGGTCTTCATCTACAGGCAGTGTATCGATGTGAGCTGTAGGGCTAGTGTCAGGGTTGCCTTTTCTGGGAATATCCCTTCCTCTGTGACCCTGCAGGTTGTCCAGGGCCGCCTGGTGTACTCCAACACTCTCTGCTATGCCCCACCCTCCTCCAGTGCACCTGTGCATCGCTTCATTCCCTTCTCTGTGCCGGTCAAGTGCTCCTACAACAGGTAGGCAGGGCTCTGCTGCTGCTGAAAAGCTGCTGGGAAAGTGACCAGAAGCCCCTCATCCCCTCTGTCCTGCAGGTTCCACTACTCCTACAAGGTTGGCTATGTCCCCACGTGGGCCAGGAGAAGGACCTGAAGAACAAGCACAGCTTTGTGCTGCTTACCACCAACTGTAAGCTCCTTGAGCGAGTGGCTCCTCCTGCCTGCAGGGGGTGCTGTGTGCAGGTGTAATGCTGCCTCTCTCTCTCTCCAGCCCACTGGGTCCGGCTCTCTCCTAAGGATGAGTACTTCCTGGGTCAGCCCATGTACTTCCAGGCCACTGCCTACTTTGCCACAGTGGAGCAGAGGCTGTACATCCACTCGTGTTACGTAACGGAGAAACCGGACCAGCACTCCCAGCCCCGTTTCCCTGTGATCGACAACTTGGGGTACAGCCCCTTCTGGGAGGAGAGGTGGGCAGGAGCCCTGAGAGCCTGCAGGGGTTCATCCTTGTCCTTGTCCCCAGGTGCATGGTGGACAGCAAGGCAGATGGATGCCTGTCCAGGTTTGTCCCCTCCAAGCAGAAGGATGTGCTTCGCTTCACAATTGATGCCTTCCTCTTCCAGAAGAAGCTGTTCAGGAAGGTACTACTCTCAAAGGCTGCTCAGCCTTCTTGCTCTACTGATCCATTGTCTGCTTTTCCATCCATGATCTAGATGTGAACCAGACTGGCAGCTGTAGTGCCTAGAGCTGCCAGCTTGACTTCACTGATGGCAGAAGGTCCTTCTCTGTCCCTCTATTGGCCTTGATCCCTTAATGCTGTGACTTTCCCTCTTGCAGCATGAAGTGACTGAGCTGTACATGCACTGTGTCATGGCTGTGGCTCCTGCTAAAGCAACACCAGGGACCAAGTCCTGCACCTACAACAGGGAGGCTAAGAGGTACTTCTGCAAGGAGGGTGCTCTGGGACATGCCAGGTGGAGGCCTCACCTGTCCTCCTCTCCTCCAGGTGGGAGGAGCTGTATGGTGACCATGAGGTCTGTGCCTGCTGTGAGTCCAGGTGTGCTGGCAGCCAGAATGAAGGTGGGTCTGGTTCTCTATCCCTTGTGGATGCATCTCTGCCCAAGAGACAACCATGCTTGGACAACTGAGGAATGATCCCATGCTGGACAAAGGGACTGTTTAGATGAGTAGCATCACTGTGGGACTCTGGGTATAGCGGATCCCTCACTCCTGGGTGCTGCTTGTCCACAGGTACCAGGAGCCTGGTGACCAGCGGTCGGGTGGCTGTGGCACCAGTAGAAGCTCCTCTGGATGTGGGGGCTGACTGGACTGAGTATGAGGAGGGAGACCCTCGGAGCTCCAGTGAAGATGCTGAGAGCACCAGTGAGGATGTGGAGGGAGCAGAGGACTTTGGAGATGTTGGCCAGTGAACAGGTAGGGTCTGGCAGGAGGAGCTCTTGGAGGGGTGGGTGTCCTGCAGTTCAGCTGGATTGTTCTCCTTCTTCCTCCCCAGGTGCCTGAATGAAGGCTCCAGCCTGGCCGTTGTGACTCTCCTGCCTCCACTTGCCTTGTAATGTCAACATCTCAATAAAGCTGTGAAAGACCCTTCTGCCTGCTCTTGTTTCTTTATGGTTTATAGGTTTGAATTGGGTGGAGGAATTCAAGGGAAGTGAGACCCATTAATAAATGGAAGTATTTGTGGGGCTTCCTCTTTCAGGAATGCTTCCCATATTGCTGCTAATGAGGGCTGAAAATGGCTCGATAATAAAGCGTTGTACTGGGGGAAGATGGCCGCACTATTCCTTGGGCAGGGCATTGTGACTTTTTTTACTGGGGGAGAGATAGGTGTTCAATATACTGGAAATCCTCCCGTTTCCGAGAGGGGTAGTGCTTATGGAGTGTGAGTTGCTATTGTAGTGCCCAGTAAGAGTGAGATGTGGTGTCCTAATCTAGGCTGCACAAACTGACTAAAAGAAACACAAGGAAGGAATTGTCAACAGGGGCTTGGTATAAAGTAGGCCTTCCCTTCCTTAGCAGAGGAACAATACTGGTGCACAAACATCAGTGAATAATGGTACAGTTAGAATCTCGGAGGTCTTGCCTTATGGGTGTTGGTTTTACAGCAGTGGTATTGGACAGTCATGAGAAGTATTAGGATTGAGACTGGAGATCCCAGCACTTGAGCTGGAAGACAGGTGTTCACAACCACCTCTACCAGCAGCCCAGACTGGGTAGATTGAGACTGAATGCTTACTACACAAAGCCTCTCCACTGTTTCAGTGTTCCATGTCATGAATTTCAAGTGAATCCTAGTCTTCCTTTGTGACTACCTATAATTTGCACAAATCCTGCTGGCCCACTAACACTGTCAATTTTTAGCCCTACTGCAGTGCCCTATTAAAGTTTCAAGGGTTTAGGATAAACTATTTTATATAATGGTTCCAAAGGTGGCTTGTCAAAGCACTTGACATAATTACAATAAGAATACACAGGATAAAACAATTCCAACAGACAGAGGAGACCATTGATGGCGGTACTAAGGAAAGTAGAAGCAGAGTGGTTAAGAATGGAACCAGTTCAGTAAAGGCTCTTCTCCAGAACAAGGTGTTGAGTCTGAATTTGAAGGAGTTTAGGGAAGGTGACTCTGGTATCCTTGGGGAGAGAGTTCCAGAGCTTGGGGGCATAACAGCAGAAGGCCCTGTCACCCATACAGTGTAGACGGGCTTGGGGGACAGTTAGGAGACTAGAATTAGAAGAGCGAAGGTTATGATGTGGGGAGTAGGTGTCACGGACGTCCAAAGGGACTCACCGTGGGGAGCAGGAGAGCGGAAAAAGACCCATGTGCGTAGCGGTGAGACGGGAAATAGGCCCGGGCTCATAGTGCAAAGAGTTCAGGAATGCCGTATAGAAACCTATGCCCTCAGGGAGCGGACGTGGGGCGCCCTGGTGCTAGGCGGGTCTCAGGACATCCGAACGTCAATGCTGAGCGAGGACAGAGTGCAAGACCCGGAAATATATAGCCCAAGGGAAAGAGAGGGACAGGAAGGGCAGCAGACCAGAAACTAGGGACAGGACAGAGAAGGAGCGCCCTCTGGCTGCAGAGGGCATGACAGTACACCCCCCTTCATGGGCGGCTCCCGACGCCCATACAAATAAATGAGCTGCCCAGCACTGGGGGGAGGAAAAACCTCATTTTACTGAAAGGAAACCTCCGGGAATCCACGGCTGAGAGCTACCCCTTCCTCCGGGGTATAAACCTTTATTGGGTGGAGGAAGGGGGGGTAGAGAAGAGCTCCGGAGACTTAAAACAAAAAAGTACACAAGCACAAACACAGACAAAAACCTGGGAAAGGCCAGGTAGACAAACCACAAAAAAACATATAGGAACCAAAAACAAGAAAGTTCCGAGACACAGGGAGCAGGGGGGGAACAAAAAGGAGGGGAAACCAGGAAGAAAAAAAAAATCAAAACAAAAGGCAAAAAACAAGAAAAAACAGCAAAAAACCCCGGGGAAAAATACCGCAGACTGGGCAATTGGCACGTTCACATTCTAACGCTGATATCGGAGTGGACAACCTGAGGAAAGCCAGACCGAAGTCCGCTCACAGACACAGATGCCCAGAGTGATATCCAGCGAAAAGAATGGAGGAACGGCAGAAAGCTTACCATTCTATCACTGATATCGGAGTGAGCAAGACCAGGAAGAGCCAGGCACGAAAACCCGCTCCAGACACAGAAGCTCGGAGTGATATCCAGTAATAAGAATAGGAAAGCCAGCTCAACATTCAATCACTGATATCGGAGTGATCTACCCGAGGAAAGCCAGGTGCAGGACCCGCTCACAGGCACGGAAGATCGGAGTGATATCCAGCGATTAGAATAGAGGAACTGAAAAAAAAAACAGCCCAGAGAACAAGAAAAAAAACTGCGGCAAGAGAAAAAGCGCCGCTCGCGGGGTCAGTAAGTGGCTCAGCATTCTGTCACGGACGTCCAAAGGGACTCACCGTGGGGAGCAGGAGAGCGGAAAAAGACCCATGTGCGTAGCGGCGAGACGGGAAAAAGGCCCGGGCTCATACTGCAAAGAGTTCAGGAATGCCGTATAGAAACCTATGCCCTCAGGGAGCGGACGTGGGGCGCCCTGGTGCTAGGCGGGTCTCAGGACATCCGAACGTCAATGCTGAGCGAGGACAGAGTGCAAGACCCGGAAATATATAGCCCAAGGGAAAGAGAGGGACAGGAAGGGCAGCAGACCAGAAACTAGGGACAGGACAGAGAAGGAGCGCCCTCTGGCTGCAGAGGGCGTGACAGTAGGGTGATAATAGATTAAACTGCAACTGAAATGTGAAGGCACGTTCTACAGTTTATGCAAGAAAGGGTAATGTTAGG
The DNA here is from genome assembly GCF_055471065.1 of Atractosteus spatula. Taxonomy (NCBI): domain Eukaryota; kingdom Metazoa; phylum Chordata; class Actinopteri; order Semionotiformes; family Lepisosteidae; genus Atractosteus; species Atractosteus spatula. The sequence goes on along the minus strand of NC_142715.1, from coordinate 21,315,301 downwards.
CTTTTATGGGACTGGGGAAGTGACAGCACTTTTGAGGACCGTTGGTACAACAGCAGTGCTCAAGGATTCATTTCTAATATTGAGGACAATGGGTTATATACCCATCGTTCTTACCAAAGGATCAGAGACCTTTTGCTATATAAAAAGACTCCTTTCCACCACTAATTTATTCAGGTTTGGTTCATTTGGGTTTTATCAGTTAAACATTTAATATTGTATGTCAGTTTGTTGATGCCTGTATATCACAGTGATCTGCACACACACCTTTGAATATGGGCTGCCAAACCTCTCCACCAAACTTATGTATCACGGTAGGTACACAAGAAGTTTATTTTTAATAACAGGGTTGTTGGTGCCAGTAGTCAGATTGGGTCAATTGCAAGGTAAGAACAGCATCACATTAACTGGAGAGGATCCAGAGATTAGCATGCAGCTCTGTACGCTAGATTAATACCGATTTGCAACTCGCTCGTCTGCTGACTTTAGTCCCCTGCTCAGTAATCACAATGTTCCCAATTGCAATGAGCCCAAGGAAACAGCTGCTGCTCTCTAGAGGACACTACAGGACAGGACTAAGTACAATTCCTGCAATAGACTAAGCAGTTTAGTGCCAAACTAATAGAACACTGAATCCTATGGGACAGTTCCGAATGTAGTAACATCTTAATACTGAAATCATATCGTAAACACCTCGTGATCTTAAGAATCTGTCGCTGTTAAAAAGTATTATAATAATAAGCTAAAATTGTACTGGAGCCACAACACAGTGGACTTGCAGCTCCTGTCCTGATCATACAGAAAGATGTCATCACTATAACACCTGTTAACAAACATAGTCCCTGCAGTCTGTGAAAGAGAGCTCTGAGGTAAATATTCCTTGCAGGGAAGTGAACTGAAAAACAGACAAATACATCACTCAGATGAAGAGCAATGACTGTCGCTAAAGAAAGTGAGCGAGGGTACACCTATAGTAGTTCATCCACAGAAATTCAAACATAAATTTGTGACGCACCAGAGTACCACAAAGATAGAAGCGTGCCTTCAACTGGAGTATTGTAGCACGACTATTTATAAGTAATATTAACTTATTCCAGGCGTTCATCTGGTTTAAGAATACGAATCGATGCCTTCAAATAGACCTTGAACAGTCCTTTGATGTAGAATTAAGAAAATGGGGAATTATTTGATCCCATTCTCAATCCAGTAGTTTATGGACAGGCGCTCTCAGCGGACTGTGTGCAGGAGTGATGGGTGATGTGGAATTCTATGGGCTCAGTCGGACTCTGGGAGTCAACTCAGGGCTCTGCTGTAGATTCCTGTAGAACCGTTGTGAAATGATAATGTATCGTTGGCTGGTATTGTTAATGTAAAGTTTACTGGTACGTTTCGGCCAAAACATATTTTCTTTCTTCTTTTTTTCAGCATGGAATAAACCTATTACATGTTCCTTTGCAGCCTACGCATGCTGACGCAGCTACCCACCTGAACTAAAAATTGTATGTTGGCCGTTCCGTTACACTATATTGATGAATCGTACAAGATCATAGGATCCATAAGCCTGAAGACTTGTCATGTACAGTGCTAAAAAAATCAAATTAATTACACTAATTTTTATGGAATCCTATTTCCGGTAGTGAGGCTTCCATAGTACACAGATGGAATAGTGGATGGTGGGCTTTTAATTTTTTTTTTATTTAAACACCAGAAATACAAAAACGAAGACAGAATATGAAATAAGATACAGAAATAGACACTTCACATCCAGAAGAATTCACAATTATAAAAGCTGAAACTTATACTTTTTAAATATTTCCGTTGTATGTCCTTTTTTACTTTAAAAAGAAACTCTTCTTTAGCTCAGCTGGCAAGGCCTGGGTTCGAGCCAATGCATTGAGGCACGAACTAGGGTGGGAGCGGCGAGGGCACAAGCCCTAGAACCCGAATCCGTTATAATAACAAAAGGACAGACAATGAAATATGGGTTATTTCGAAGTCCCAAATGTGAGATATAAAGTCGGAATTCTGAGTTTTTAAGTCGCAATTCTCAGTTACTAAGTCGGAATTCTGAGATACCATAGCGCCTTTTTATTTTTACTCCCTGGCGGAAACGGGCTTCCATAGAAATGGTCAGATTCAGAGCCATTGCAGTTCTTGCTAATTAGAACAACGCCAGTACTAAACCCTCAGCACCGTACTGACTACTGAGCACAAGTTCAGCTGCTCGCCAGCTTTGTTACGCACAGTTTTGCATTGCTATTGAGCTCAGAGCAGGAGCTGATCTTCAGACAGTACCGTGTTAAAAAAGCAACATGAGCCAGGCAGGAGTCAAACCTACAATCTTCTGATCCGAAGTCAGATGCGTTATACATTACGTCACTGGCCCTAATCTTACGGTGCTTAACTGCACCATAGTGACCTCAGCGCCACTACTAGTAATACATCGCCCCCGGCCAAAATTTCTAAGTAAAAAAAATGTTTTCTATACTTGTCTGTTTAAAAATATTATATCTTTAAAAAAGACAAAGGGTTTGTGTGTCGCACTAAAGTTTTGATTCATTTAGAACGCACAGAAAAACCATTTTCTTCCAAGAAATCATAGATTTGTCTCATCCTCCATACTATAATTCTCTCTTGTAGTAGTAAAGCATTTTGAGTCAAACCGAACAATATATTAAAGGAACAAGTAAAAGGTTTATTCCATGCTGAAAAGAGAAGAGAGAAAATACAACGTTTCAGCTGTGAAACCTTCTTCAGGTTTGTTTTCTCTCTTCTCTTTTCAGCATAGAATAAACCTACAATATTACTTGTTCCTTTGCAGATACGCATGCTGACGTAGCTACCCACCTGAATATATTAAACGTTTCATCTATACGATTAACATAATGTTCTCCTGAATAACTACAGTAAATGACAAAGCCATAATAAAAAAATATATTTACGAATTTTAACTTTTTATACAGTAAAGTTTTGTTGTGAACATGAGCCCTGTTTATCGATATCACCAACACAGTTCTGGATTTTATTCTGCCTTCCTATGGACATATGAATTTTCTTTCACACAACAGCTTGCATGTGTGGTAGCTTATTAGCGCCAGGGAGAAAAAGAATATTGTTGGCTTTTAAATGAGAAACCAGTTGCGTTTATACAAAATCACAATGCGTTGTCCCAGACATTGGGACATCCTCTGTTTAATCACTTGTCGTTTTCTCTAATATTGGCTCCTGTGCTTCGGTCCATTTGAGAGAGAAGACACTGAAAAAGTCGTGTGAAAGTGGATTTTGCACCTGCGCCAGTGCTGTAGTGGTATCATACAGACACCCATACAAATCCATCACACGTTGGAAGCTCTGGAAGGCAACGTAAAATATTGCTCTGTCCGTTGGTGGATTAGGTATGCATGCTACATTTCAACGTAAAATGCAATGTAAAAAGATCAAATTTGATTCAAAATCGATTAATGTAAAAACCGATAAAGCTCGTTTTTTATCTAGTTTTATCTATATCTATATCTAGTTTTTCAAAGGTCTTAAAAAAATGTTTATCGCGATTGTGAAAGTTAGAAAAGGTGTACCAGTGCGTGCCTTTATATCGCCAGCTTCAGTCTCGCCTGTAGCTGCGAGAAGGTTAAAAGCGTGATCTGTCTTTCTTCAAAATAATTGCTGGAGCAGCAGGACGTAGAGTACAATCCAGCAGCGGTAGATGGTGCTCGGGTAAGAGCTAATTCTGTTTTCAGCACAGGGAGCAAGAATGAGCTCAGTCTGGCTCCCAGCAGAATCCATTCTGGTTTGGTTGCTGTCAGACTGTGCATCTGAGGCTTTTTGGATCGCAACGTGAAAAAAAAAAGAACAAAAAACAATTACTCACATCGTGTTACTTCTACCAGAGGAAGGGAAGATATCACTTAAAAAAAAATCAGAACTGAATATTTGGATCCGGGGCCTCATACTTATCAAATTATTAAAATAATAATTATTTAACTATCAGATTGTGTTTCTGCAACATTTCGTGCACAGTATGCCGTATTCAACAATAAAACAACAGTCACAACGAGGCCTTTACACCCAGTCTGGGGTATTTTCCCCTTTTATATTTTTGCCACTTTATATCGAACCTGTTATACTCCCAGAAGTGCACAGTAGCTTCTACTTAATAAAAATGTACAATTCACCGCTGGTATAAAGAGATGTGTGCCGTGTCTGCCTTTGTAAGCATTTATTTCAAAAATAAGTTCACAATATGTTAAAAACACAAAAAGCACAAACTTAATAATACAACGATACAAAATCAAAACCAAATCATAAAGACAATTAAGTACCTATCCTTTGAAAACAGAACACCTTTATATCTACAATAAAAATGTGACATTTGTATCTACTTTTGAATTACTGTACAAAGCAGACAGAGTAGTCCCTGAATTCAAAGATCAGATCTTGGCCAAAACAAGACAATCAGACGTGAGCTGAATTCGGAACAAGAGCCTCTGCTTCGTCATTTATTGAGCTTTTGATCAAAGTCTGAGTGAAAAAAGATGGGCTATTTTAACTGTTTGAATGAAATACACAAAGGGCACCTTCCTTCGAGCCGGAGTCAAACCAGCAACCAAAGGATTCCTTCTTGTTTCCACTACAGTCCTCCGCTCTACCAACTGAGCTATCAACAGATGTCAGGAGCTACTCTCTGGCACATACTGTCCAATGTAGTGAAATGTTCCAGATGATTTAAATCCCAGATCGACATCGTTTCCAACTCGTTTCCTTAGTCTTGTTTACCTTGAATTTAAGCCACAAACCAGGATTCTACTGTGTAAACTTCCGGAGATATTACAAAATGTTTGATGGAGCATCAATCATTCCAGGTGGAAATTAACTCCTTTTCTTTCTCGAGGGATCATATTAAACATTTCATTTGGATCGAGAAGAGGATCACCATGAGACACAAAACAAACAGTTTCATTCTGTCTTTATTAGAATCTGTATCACAGCTAATGCATGTAAAGCCTTTAGTATGCGAGAGTGAGAGTTCAGTTATGCCAGGGAGTGTGAGAAAAGAGAACTGAAAGTTTGTAAATTAATATTTAAATAGAGTGTAAATCTTCAAAGTGTCACTGCAAAATTATTACAGGGGTCTACCAGCTGCCAGACGTACTTGTTTTGGGACTATTTCCAATAAGTACCGCATTAGTAGTTGTGTGTCCTTACTGGTATCTTTTAAACATTCGGTTATATACAAACGGGACAGAGACACAGTAATAATCCGATTTTAACGTCTCCTGCATTTTAACTTACTGAACAGATAAATTGAAATGTTCTGATTCAGAGCCCCTGCAGTTCGTGCTAATTAGAACCACAACAATACTCCTGAGTCCTGAGCACCACACTGAGCAAAGGTTCAGCTGAACTCTGACTTTGTTCAGCACGACTTGTTGTTGCAGTTGAGCTCAGAGCTGGAGATGATCTCCATATTCTACCACACTAACTAGTCCTAAACGTAGTACACAGTACACACTTTTTTAAAACAATTTAAAATATTACACAAAGGCTGCAAAGCACACTCTAAATCGATCCGAATATTTGATTTCCGCGATCCGTTTAGGCAACGTGGCGCTTCTCCAGCAAAGCATTTCTCAGTTTTGTGGACTACTGGTGCTTTTAACACACAAGCTTACGTATCTCGTCAGGATGGCCGTGGTCTAAGGCGCCAGACTCAAAGACTCCTGTCTTTCCATTGCTTGGGTGTTCTGGTCTCTGAATAGAGGCGTGGGTTCAAATCCCACTCCTGACAGCTTTTCCCTCTCTTGCATTTTTCCTGTCTTGTGCTCGCTGACAACGACAGAAAGAAGAAAACGGAGAAACCGGCTTGCGGGCACATGATGGGCAGGGAAATGCTTCGTGAACACTTCAATGTGATTAGCAGAAAGTCAAATAGGCTTCGATTTCTCCCTTAAGAACTGTTTGGGGTGCCTTTAATCGAGTAAAGATTTATGGTCAAGGTATGCATTCAAAGGTGAAAGACCGAAATATAAATCCAGAAGAAGATGTATTAAAACATATTGTTTTCCTTGCGGTTTCCCCTGTATTTCATTAAATGTGGCATTGTGAAATCAGCCTGTAGCCCTACGGAATGCAGGCACTCTCCCGGTGACAGCGGCAGGAGCCGAGAGGATTAAATCAGAGCTGAACAGAGAGTTAAAAAAAATATGGGCAACTAGAACATAGATCATATAACATTTTTATTAAACTTTCCTATCTGCTCGGCCTTACTGAAGTATTTTAGCTGCATTTTAGCTTCTATTTATATACTTTACAGTAGATAGTGTTTAGTAAGAGAAGAGAGATACAAGCGCTAAACCCCCACAATAACCAAACCTTAACTAAAGCAGGAAGATCAGTTTCTGCTCGACACAGCTGTTTTCTGAACTGTAAATCTCCAACACTGGCTGGAGACACTGTGTGTCCGGACTCAGAGGTTATATAAGAAAAGACTCAGCGAGCTGCAGGCGCGGCTCATTGCTCTGCGCTCCCCGTGCGGAATGCGCGTGTCCTCCCTCCGTTATGACCTTCATACACTCCTCTCAAACCACAGCAAACTCCTGGAATATTTCGGTGAACAGATACTGGGTCTTTCTTTCCGAGATCATAGGCAGAAACAATAAACACGGTGAAAACAGGAAGGTATTCAGATCGTATAGAGAAATGCGCAAAAATACATTTCCTAAAATCCAATAAAATCTAGTTACATTCTGATGCTATTCTGATGTATCTGAATAGTTTTGGCACAGTTGTTACAGCAAAGAGTCAAATAAACTTTTTTTAAATTTCATTCGAGCTGTAGTTTTGAAAATGTTTTTTCAATTCTCTAAATAATACAAACACAAACACCCGTTGTAAGCGTCTGACCATTGATATTCTTGAATTATAAACCCGTACACACGCTGGCAGGCAGTTCAGCGAATATGATGCCCCTGCAGGGGCCGAATATTAGACAGACGTATACAAACAGTCATCGTGTGGAGTTTATTCCTCCTCTACCGCAGTCTTTGCCTCTTGTCACATTTGCGCTTAATTGTCGATTTTTTGTATAGAACACCGAATATCTTGGGAAGCCTGTCAAGCGAAGACTGATGGATTATTGAGGTGCAAACACTGGTTCAAAATCAACGCCCTCTGCTATTGCCGTTGTTTCTTTGATACTTTCTTCAAATTCCTCATCTGACCTTCAAAAATCGAGGGATATTGAGCATAATACTGTAACGCCCTCGCCTGGTGGTGAGGAGGAAGCGCCCCTAGGCGCTCGTAGTACCGCCGGGCATGCTGGGAGTGGTAGCCGGGGAGAGTACGAGGGTCAGCACGATGACCAGCGGCTGACCCTACCTGTGTAAATAATGTCCTAGTAATTCTAGTGCCCTGTGTAGTCCTGTAAAAGTGTAGTGTGTGTTTAGGTAATTACCACCCTAAATATGTGTACGTGTTCCGTCAGTCTCCTCATGTGTGTGTAGATCCTGTGTTTGGTTTTGTGTGGTTTAAAACGAATAAAGCTAATGCTTGTTTGTTAATTGCGTCTCCACTCGTCCTTGTTCTGAAAAGAACCTGCAAGCATTACATTGGTGTCAGAAGCGGGCAGAATGGACAACTCCTGGCAGACAGTACCCGACTCTGTTAAGCGCCGGCTGAAGCTGACAGACGCAGAACCCATCGGCAGCGCACATAGGGAGCCTGAGCAACTCCTGGGTGCGACAGGTGGCCACAGCCCTTACCAGGGCTATTCAATAGTGGTCCCGCCGGTAGAATTGGGGCGACCGGCCGCTACTCCTGGTCAGCGAGCACCCCGGATAGAGGATACTCTCCCTGCCGGAGCAGATCAGCGATTCCCACACCCATCGGCGCGGGTGAGACCAGGTCGCTACAATGGGGAAGCGCCGTGGGAAATCTACGAGGCGCAGTTCCAGCTCGCGGCCCGGACGAATGGCTGGAGCCTGGCGGAGATGGTCGGCCACCTGGCGGCGGCGCTGGAAGGAGCGGCCTGCCAGGCGCTCCTGGACGTCCCGGAGGAGGACAGAGGCGAATACTCGGCTCTGGCAGCGGCTCTCCAGCTGCGCTTCGGTGTGGAGGAGGCGCCGGACTTGATGCGGGAGAGGCTGGCCCTGCGGCGGCGCCAACCAGGAGAGCGACTGGGCCCGGTTGCCGCTGATGTCGCGTTCCTCGCCCGCCGAGGATACCCAACTTTCCCCCGGGAGGCGCAGCGGGAGATGGCTCTCCAGGCCTTTCTCAAGGCCCTCTCACCCGAGGAGCTGCGGCGCCACGTGCAGCTGGCCGCGCCAACATCGCTGGAGCAGGCCTTGGCCCTTGCCACACGGGCTGAGGCCGTATTCGGGGTGGCTGGAAGCGCCAGCAGACGCGGTGCGCCCTGCCGGCTGACCGAGACGGCGACGGAGGGATCCAGCGAGGGGGAAGAGGAGTCAGCCCGGGCAGCGACCCCCGCGGAACAGCCCCGCACGCTGATTTGCAACCGCTGCGGGAAGAGGGGACACCGAGCCCGGTTCTGCCGGGCACCCGAACCTCGCACTCCTCGATCGGCGTCGGGAAACGGGAACGGGGCAGCTCAGCGTGGGGAAGGCCGCCCCTCGAACACCTCAACCCCCGCTCCGGAGAGCGCTGTTAAGACCGGCGCCCCTCACGCCACCGTGGGGCGAGTCGGCTGTAGCCGGGGCCTGTACCTCCACTGCAAAATCGAGGACCAACCCTGCCTGGCCCTACTCGACACCGGTTCATCGGTAACCCTACTCCGGCCGGGCGTCCTCCCCGACACCGAGGGCACCAACCCCCCAGGATGGGAGGCCTCCAGCCTGCAGCTAAGGACCGTGACGGGACAGCTCGCTGCAGTCCGGGGGAAACAGGTGCTTGCCTTCCGTCTAGGTGCAGCGACGGTGCGCCACCCCTGCTACCTCGCACCCATCAAAGAGGACTGCATTCTGGGGCTGGACGTACTGCAGCGAGTGGGGGCCAGTTTGGACTTGAGCCGGCAGGAGTTGGTGTGGCAGGGGGAGCGACTTCACCTGGTGGAGGGTAGGCCCGGCGAAGGCCGAGGGACGCGGGCTTGCCGGAGCCGGGAGAAGAAGAGGCAGTGGCGGCGGCGGCGGCGGCGGCAGTCGCCGGGGCAGACCAGGCCTGTGAGCCGGGGAGCGAGCGTGCCGGATCCTGCTCCCGAGTCAGCCGAGGGGCCAGACAAGGCGGCGGCGGCGGGGGCCGAGCGTTGCGTGGAAGCGAGGCGCGCCGTGGAGGACCTCTTCCAGCGGAGCTGCGAGGGCCTCGATCAGGACCAGCGGCAGCGGCTCCAGGAGCTACTCGCCCAGAACGAAGACCTCTTTGCGGCGAGAGATGAGGACTGCACCCGCACTGCCCTGGTCCAACACGAGATCAACACCGGCGACGCTCGGCCCATCCGCATCCCACCGGGACGCATGATTCATGCCAAGCGGACCGCCGCCGAGGAAAAGATCCGGGAGATGGCTGCAGCGGGGTTGATTGAGCCCTCCGTGAGCCCGTGGTCGGCGCCAGCTGTACTGGTAAAAAAAAAAGACGGCTCGTGGAGGTTCTGCGTCAACTATCGCAAGCTGAACGAGGTCACCCGGAAAGATTCCTACCCCCTGCTGAGGATAGATGACGCCCTGGACTACATCACCGGGTCGACCTGGTTCAGCTCCCTGGACCTCCGCTGCGGCTACTGGCAGGTACCGCTTGCTCCCGATGCTCGCCCGAAGACGGCCTTTTCTATCGGCCAGGGCCTCTGGCAGTTTACTTTCATGCCTTTTGGCCTGTGCAATGCCCCGGCGACGTTCGAGAGGCTGATGGAGAGGGTGCTGGCATCTGTCCCGCGGAACCAGTGTGTGCTGTACCTGGACGATCTGCTGGTTCATGCCCGGGGCTTCGACCAGGCCTTGACAAACCTCCAGGCGGTGCTGGCCTGCATCCGCCGTGCTGGCCTGAGGCTCAACCCCCGCAAGTGCGAGCTCCTGCGGCGGGAGGTGACCTTCCTGGGACATGTTGTTGGACCGCGAGGGGTGGCTACGGACCCAGGTAAGGTCGCCGCAGTGAGGGGCTGGCCGACTCCACGCACCGTCGCAGAGCTGCGCAGCTTTCTGGGGTTGGCCTCATACTACCGGAGGTTCGTCCGGGACTTTGCCAGCATCGCTGCCCCGCTGCACCGCCTCACAGACAAGGGCCGCCGTTTTGACTGGGATTCGGGCTGTGAGACTGCCTTCTGCCGGTTGCGTGAAGCTCTGGTGGGGGCCCCCGTGCTGGCCTACCCCGACCCGCGGTTGCCGTATGTTCTCGATACCGACGCGAGTGACTCGGGGGTGGGCGCAGTGTTGGCGCAGGAGGGGCCGGATGGGGAGCGCGTAGTGGCATACTATAGTCGGGCTTTGACTAGGCCTGAGCGGAACTACTGCGTGACCCGTCGCGAGCTGCTAGCGGTGATGGCGGCGGTCCACCACTTCAGGCCGTACCTGTTCGGGACCCGGTTCCGGCTGAGGACCGACCATGCGTCCCTCACCTGGCTGCTCCACTTTAAGGAGCCGGAGGGGCAGATGGCGCGATGGATAGAGATCCTGCAGGAGTACGACTTCACTGTCGTGCACCGTGCGGGGTCTCGCCATCTCAATGCTGATGCTCTCTCGCGGCGCCCCTGCGAGGCCGCGGACTGCCACCACTGCGCCCGGCGGGAGCAGCGTGAGGAGGCTGTCCGCCCCGTGGCGGGGGTGAGCACCGCGGCCACGGCCCGGGAGGGGCCGCTGGGGGTGAGCCTGCCAGACCTGGCGCAGCGTCAGGCAGCTGATCCTGACGTGGGGCCGGTGCTCCGCTGGAGGGCAGCAGGAGTGCGGCCTACGCGAGAGGAGCTCGCCCCGCACCCAAAGTCCGTCAAGGCCCTCTGCGCCCTGTGGGAGGCCTTGGAGGTAAAGGACGGGGTGCTGCGCCGGGGGTGGCGGGTACCCTCCAGTGGCGAAGTACGGTGGCAGCTGGTGGTGCCTCGGTCGCTCCGCGGGGCGGTGCTCCGAGCGGTGCACGGCCAGCCGGGCGTGGGGCACTTCGGCGGTAAAAAAACCCTGCAGCGTCTCCGAGGCCATTGGGGTTTTTATTGGGGTCTTTGCCACCGGGACGTGGAGCGGTATTGCCGAACGTGTGCGGTGTGCGTGGCGCAGAAGGGTCCCCCCGAACGCTCCCGGGCCCCCCTCCAACAACACCAGGTGGGGGCTCCTATGGAGCGGGTGGGGGTGGACGTTTTGGGCCCGTTTCCACGCACCGAGGCCGGGAACCGCTACGTCTTGGTGGCCATGGATTATTTTACGAAGTGGCCGGAGGCCTACGCCCTCCCGGACCAGAGTGCCCCCACGGTGGCCGATGCACTGCTGGAGGGGATGTTTGCCAGGCTGGGGGTGCCGGAGGAGTTACACAGTGACCAGGGGCGTAACTTCGAGTCCCAGGTCTTCGCCAGAGTGTGCCAGCACCTGGGGATCACTAAGACGCGGACCACACCGCTGCATCCCCAGAGCGACGGGTTGGTGGAGCGGTTTAATCGGACGCTCGCCACCCAGCTGGCCACTCTGGTGTCCCGGCACCAACGGGACTGGGACCGCCACCTCCCCCTTGCGCTCTGGGCGTACAGGACCGCGGTCCAGGAATCCACCGGGTGCACCCCGGCCTCGCTCATGCTGGGCCGGGAAATGCGAACACCGGTGGACCTGGTCTTCGGCCCGCCGCCCGGAGACGGGTCGGCACCGCCGGCTGGACCGGACTACGAGTGGGACCTGCGGCAGCGGATGCAGCGGGTGCACAGCTTTGCACGGACCCACCTGACACAGGCGGGGGTCCGGCAGAAGCGGTACTACGACCTGCGCTGCAGGGGGCCTGCCTTCCAGCCCGGGGACTCGGTTTGGGTGTACAACCCGCGCCGCCGCAAAGGCCTCAGCCCTAAGCTGGCGCCGTCGTGGGAGGGGCCCGCTGAGGTACTCGGGGTGGTGGGCGAGGTCTGCTACCGTGTCCAGTTGCGAACACGGGGGAGAGTGGTGGTTCTGCACCGAGACCGCCTGGCCCCCTACCGGGCCTGGGAGGAGGAGCCGTGTGGGGAGGCTCTAGAGGAGCAGCCGGGGCTGGAGCCGGCCGATAGTGGGGCGTCCGTGGGTCGCCAGCCGTCACCGCGGCGCAGCGGCCGCTCGCGCAGGGTTCCGCAGCAGTTGGCCGAATACGAGTACAGCCTGAGGGGGGTGTTCGACGTCGGCGAGACGCCAGACGCTTCAGGTGGGGGCAGTGTAACGCCCTCGCCTGGTGGTGAGGAGGAAGGGCCCTAGGCACTCGTAGTACCGCCGGGCATGCTGGGAGTGGTAGCCGGGGAGAGTACGAGGGTCAGCACGATGACCAGCGGCTGACCCTACCTGTGTAAATAATGTCCTAGTAATTCTAGTGCCCTGTGTAGTCCTGTAAAAGTGTAGTGTGTGTTTAGGTAATTACCACCCTAAACTTGTGTACGTGTTCCGTCAGTCTCCTCATGTGTGTGTAGATCCTGTGTAATGGTTTTGTGTGGTTTAAAACGAATAAAGCTAATGCTTGTTTGTTAATTGCGTCTCCACTCGTCCTTGTTCTGAAAAGAACCTGCAAGCATTACAATACCATACAAATTGTAACTTTCTTTTGATTGCCAGTTTTATTAAAATGCCATCCTCGTTTACTGTTATTTTAGATGGTTGGCAAGGCGTAATATCCCCCCTCTCACCCTCAGCTAAAATATTTTAAAAGTACAACAACATTACATTATATTGAACAGCACTTCGGTTAACATTTATATTCAAATTAAGGTAAATATACGAAAATATTAAAATAGAACTCCGGCGATCTGTTGTTTTTGCTTGTCAAGTTCTCAAACAATTTTGCATTGTTTTTTAAATTACTTTAGCTGAAGATGCAACGGGAGTAGAAGTGAATTCTCCCGCCACCCATTGGAACATAAATGAACATGGGTGAATACTATCTGCTTGGAAGTTGCCGATGTCGGTAATTATTGGAAATTCCCGGTAATGTTGACTCTTTTCTCAATTGTTTACTACTGCAAATATCAAAACAGTTAAGGTTTTGCGGAAAAATAAAATATTTGCGGTGATGATGTTTACTACGGGAAGAAGTGCGTCCCTGGGTGGGTTCAAAACACCCACCTTTGGGTTAATAGCCGAACACGCGAACCGATTGCACCACAGAAATTCTTACACCTTCCTTTTTTTTTTCATTTACATGCTTTTGGTGAACAAAAAATTCGCTCGTATTTCATCTTTCGTAAGCTATATGGTTAAAAAAAAAGCAAGATGGGTTCCGCACAGGAAATTAAACCAAATCAAGACCTCTGTGAGTGTCCCAAATTACAATATTTCTGCTGTCTCCCGAGAAACACAAGCGTGGAGTCAAAACATATTAAATAACACAACACATCTATTAATTTAACACCCAGATGTGACAGAACACATGTAAGACTTACACACAATGTGTGGATTTTTTTAAAAACAAGTTGTGCCAAAAACTAAATGAACACCTCCATTAAACTTAATGCAGAAGCATGTTGTCTATAATGATAAATGGTGCAAAAAGACAGGAATAAAAGGCACCACCGGGATTTGATCCCAGAATGTCTTGTTTACTAGGTAAGCACTTTTGCCAACTAAGCCACAGCAAAGCACTACCCTTTTTTAAGTGGTTGTGTTTTCCTTTCATTTTTCGCTCTTGTACTAGAGTAGTAATGTTTCTCGATGTGCATGAACGTGGTATAGTAGGCTGACAGCAGGAACACGTGGCCCACAAGCAGTGACGGTATTAGAGGTGCCTGCAGTATGTTGGTTTGTGAGAAGCGATAAAGTAACTTGCCGAGGAAACAGGTGTGCCTGATTTAATAGAGGCCATCGAGCAGAAAAAATAACAGAAGAACCAACATAAATTCAACAGCGATCTTCTGCAGCTGAAAACACAGGCGAGACTTCTCCAGGAAACTCACAACCTGGGCATGACTTCACTGCACACTGCTGTTGAGAACGATTGGTGCAGTGGTGCACTGGAGCTGTGCAAGTATTTCTCTCTACACTTACTGACACTGCAGAAACACAGGGTTTTGGCTGTGGATCCATTTCCTCGTGGAAGAAAGAGACAGTAAAATAGCAAGGAAAATACAGGAGAAGAAACTGAAAGTATTGTGCCCACTGCAAAGTAGGAAGGACAGAGGTGGCCGGACACTTAAAACAGCTCAGCGGATAATTTGTAACGACATTCTTTTGTGACAATCAGCAGATGGATTCAGGTTCTGTTGTGCAGTTTGAACGTTTGTTCTCCGAAATCTGGTTCGTTATATGAGATGAACTGATATTAAATAGGAATAATCATTGATATAATAATTGATGTCTGGCGAAGGCAAATAACCTTTGTTCATGATTTGGGATGTGACTGGTTACATTTCAACAGTTACAACCCCCTTTATAAAGGGTTTGCACTCTTATGCAATCAAGGGATTGAAAGATTTTTATTATTATTATTGTTGTTCCAAAAATGTTCTATTTGTTACTTCTGATGGAGCTGTGTGCAAAGATTTAACAAGCTCAACTCCCGCCAACGATTCGCCGTGAAGAAGCAAAACATTGAAGTTTCACAGACAGAAGCAGTACGCCAGCACAACCAACATTAAAACACTACGATTTGCACTGACTGGAAAGTGATCTCAGCAGACGTTGTTCCCTGCATAACGCTAAAGGTGGCAAAGCACATTTGGGTTGAGAGGACGCAGTAAAGCTTTTGTTTCCTGCCTTGATGTCAAGCTGACAAAGTATCTCTAAAACTTAGCTTAGGTTCTCAAGAGACTGTCAAAACACAATTCCACTGATTGCTTTCCAAGTCACTTTTTGCCAGCCGGTAATATTTCTTCTGCACTGATAACCAAGAATTGAATTTCATTTTTCGCAAGCTGTGTGAATTTCTTGAAAAACAAGTTTTCCAGAAAGGAACTGAACACATACATTTAACGAAATCAAACCCTTTGTGAGTGCCCAAAATGGTACGTTCTGTACTACAAGATAGGAAGAAAGACACGGCTGAGATTTGAATCTCGGTTCTTTTGTTTAATAGAGAAGCGCTTTAACCAACTAAGCTAAGGTGACAGGACAGCCATCACCTTTTACAGCCACTTGGACACACCGCTCTGAGACATCTGCGTTCAGTAAGTGCTGAACCTGCTCTCAGAGCAAATTGCCTCTTACATAGCAGTCCCGACACTGAGAAACGAAGAGAACTGGCTTTTATCTGGCATTTTTCGTGTCCAATGCGTTTGACATCTCCCAAGGGCGACAGAGTTCTTTTGCAACACTATTTCTTCTTCTTTTTTCTTTCTGTGCGCTTTGATAAAAAAAAAGAACTCGTGCAAGGGAAAAATGTCCTTTTTTTCATAGAGAAAACGTGCACCAGGAAATGTGTTGAGAAGAAATGATTTAACATGATACGTGACCTAACTTACCGGAGCAAATGCTCACCCATCAAGGTCTGCTTTACTACAAGAGTGAAAGATTTGATCATTTTGTGGAAGAAAACAGTCTTTTTTGAATTCTAAATCAGTTGGGAATTTCAGTGCGACACATAAACCCTTTGTCTGATTTAAAGAGATTATATTTTAAAACTCATAAAAATGTAGAAAACACCTGTTTCTCACTTTGAAATTTTAATGGGGCAGTGTATTACTAGTAGCAGCGCAGCACACTATGGCGCAATTCAGGTTATGTGATATACCAGAGGTTTAATAAATAACGAGTCTGATTTCAAATCATAAGATTGTAGGTTCGACTTCTACCTGGCTCGTGTAAACTTTATTCAGGCTCCGCAGTAATAGATGTCTATTATGTAATGAACTGCACCTGAAAGCAAACGTTGGGTCTGTTTCCTTTTTTTCCAGCATGAAATAGCAAATCGTTACAAAAAGCACCAGCTAATGCGCAATAGCGTTTTTTTTAAATTACATTTACTTCAGGCTTCAGACACTTTTTAATAAAACAAAAGTGTCCTGAAACTCCCTAGCAGGTTTTCTTGAACCTGAATTAATAAAAGTTACCTGAAACTTCCAGGATTCCATTTCATTTTCTGATGTAGCTGTCTCTGAAGTTGGACGTGATGTTTAGCAGATGTGAACTGTGCCTTTTCTCTTTTGTTCAAGGGTATTTGCTGTGTGAGCTCTATTTTGTTTAGATTATCTATGTGGTGTACACAGGGAGCTCAACTGCATGGTGCGAATTCTGTGTTCAGGACCAGCAGAACCTGAAAAGCTATGAGCTGACTCCGACGTGATTTGAACATGCAGCCTTTTGATTGTGAGTCAGACGTGCTACCGTTGCGCCACAAGGTAACAGCTGTCTACGGATTTGAATTCCCCAAAGGAGAAAAATCAGATTCACACTCAAAGATTTTTTTTCCTCCTGTGAGGAGCGCCGCTCTTCTGAAGAGAGTCTCTTCTTCCCAGACCACATTTTATTTTTCCTGCGCAGCTCTTGTGCAGGTGTTGTTCTCGATAACAGATCCAGGAACACTGATTGTTTTTCTATTTTTTTAATTAAGTACCCCATGGTGCAACTGTAACACGCCTGACTCTAAATCCCGAAGTTAATTTTCAAAGTATATCGGAGTCAACTGATATTGATCAGGTTCTGATACTGCTGAACCCACAGCTTTAATCATAAGGTCAAATTCCCCAAGCCTGCTGACCTTATATGTCGATCCCTTCTCGTGAAAACTCGTATTTTCACAGGGTACCCTTCAGAAATCACAGTATAGAATGAAAAACTCCAGTAGATGTTGGTGATTTTCCTTTAAAAAAATTGAATCTCCGGAAATTTTACGGAGTGTATCACTTTTACTGAGACCGAGGAGTGTTAAGCTGTACATGAGTCTCTGTGGGTCGGTTGTTAACCCAAAGGTTAACAGAGCCCGTAGGGAGCAGTAGGCTCGCAAATATAGCTCACTGTGTATATAATCAAGAAGCGGAGGTTAGTTTCTCATCTGCATGTTGCAGAGCCTTACGCAACTCGTACCAACAGTTGGGGTTTGATCCCTGCACGAGCTATTAGTTGAAAAACCATTGTAAATGATGTGTAACAGATTTATCCAGCTGGCTTTTATATTTCACACTAAATTGCGATCTTGAAACCAAAATAATTAGAAATATTGAACACAACCGTTGTTCTCCAAGAAGGAAAGCTGTTTTAAACTGATGTCACTCCTTTTTATTTAACCCAGATTGTGAAAACAACTCTGCCCTATCAAAGGAAAATGTTACACAAAAGTTGGAAAGCACACTCTGAACCCATCTGTATATTTGATTCCCGCAATCCATTCAAAGCTGCTTAGTGTTTCGCAAGCAAATCATTTCAGGGAAGAAACTCAGTTTAGTGAACTACTTGTGTATTTTCACTCATTGAATTTGATCTCAAAATTACAGTTCGGATTTATTGGAAAACTTCACAAGCATTATTAGGTTAGGAATGTAAAATTTTATTTTAATATCTTGGTATATTTACCTTCATTTTAATATAGATATAACCATGAATGTTGTTAATCATATTGTACTTTTGTCGTACTTTTTAAAACATTTTAGCTGAGGACGCACGGCGACTATTATACCTTGTGATACATGCAAGACATCTGTAAAAAAAGATGTAATTACAATAAAATTGGCAATTAACAGAAAACAACAATTTGTTTAATATTATTCCTCGATATCGATGATCAATTGAAGGATTTGAAGAAACTATCAAAGAAACAGTAGCAATAGCAGATGATTTTGGTTTTGAACCCATCTTTACACCTCAATAATCCATTTGTCCTCGAAAAAAGAAAAGACGGGCATGTTTTGAGTCTCATAATTATCCTAGATTATTCTAGATCCAAAAGAAACGTATACATTTGATTGCTTCTGTAGTATTTTGGATTTTCTTCTGAAGATCTTACGAAGTATTGCCAGGATCTATATTTAGTGCTCTGTAGCGATAACACTGCTATTGATTGAGTAAAAATCTATGATGTATTGACAGCTTTATCTGAAGCGAGAAGTATTCGAACCCCGCTTATGAAGTATTGGGATTCATACCAAGAAATACTTTTTGTTTTCCCACCCAAAATGCTGCTATTGCATTACACATTATATGAACATTACCAGTTTTGGTAGCTTCTGGGTGCGATTTTCCAAAATTGAAACTAATTACAAAATTATTTAAGATGAACCATGTCCAAAAGTTGTAAATCATGACTAATATTAATATCAACTGAAATTACAACAGAGAAAAAAAAGATTTAACCGAAATATTCATAAGGCTATGCAAGCTAAAAAGTAGAACAATTAATTTCATATAACTTGTATTTTTTATTTTTTTAGAAATGGGCTCACACACCTGAAGACACTAACGTTTCTCTCCGATAGAGTGTGTGAATAACAGTTTAACCTAAAATGTTTGTAATTGTGATTTTGATAAAATGCAATAAATCGTCTATCAGCAGTAAGAAATTATTAAGAAAGTAAGAAATTGTTTTATTTAATAAACTGTAAGATGTGAAGAGAGTTTACAGTTTGCATCCTTTAATTTGTCTTTTAACTTAAGCGTTCAGGACCCAAGCCCGTGAGCGGACAGTTGTGTTTCTTGAATCTCTTGTAATCATCAAAAGTAGTTCAGGTGGGTAGCTGCGTCAGCATGCGTAGGCTGCAAAGGAACAAGTTATAGGTTTATTCCATGCTGAAAAAAAGAAGAAACAGAACACAACGTTTCGGCCGTCAAAAGTAGTTGTTTGTTGTTTGAGTCCTTCAGTTTTTTCTCGAGTTGTACCATGGATATTTTATTCGATCCATACTTTTCATGATCTTTTGAATATTCCTTCACTTATGAAAAAGTTCAAGGTGTTCTTGTCGCTGTGCTCCACATCTACACGAGAGCACCTGTAACAGTACAGGACACACAGTGAGGAATTTGCGCAGCTTTCAGCTCAGTGCGGAGTCCAGAGGGAGGACTCGCTCGCTGAATGATTTCTCAAGAAATCCCAGGTGAGATTTAACAGGTGATTTCTTCAACAGCCACGACAAGTGTGGAGACGTTCTCTGGATTTCCTGAATATGACGTTAAATTAGTTCAAATCATTCGTTGTAGTTAACAGAACTAAATGCTTTGGAGGTACATCTAAAACAGCAGAGCAACACTGTAGCACTTCGCGTGTGACTGAACTTAATTGTGTAAACCTGGCTCTCTATGAACACCAACAAAGAGTTCTCACTCAACAGAAGATTGCGATGTGAGCACAATAATATAAAGCACGTGGAGATGCCAGGGATTGAACCCGGGATCTCATACATGCAAAGCATGCGCTCTACCACCGAGCTACATCCCCAATGGTATGTGCGCATGGAGAATGCCTGCAATTTCCCACTTTCGTGTTTCCTCTACTACAGAGTAAATTCATGGGAATGAAGAAATAAGGAAGGAGAAATAATCACATTGAAGCTTCCAGAGACTGGGCAAAAACGAATCAGTTATTTTTATATCCAGTCACACGGGCGACGGTGGTTAATTCCTCGACGGGGGAGTGCTTTTTTACCTCCTTACTCTACTGTCTTTCAATTCTGTTTTCTTTGAAAGCTTTTTGCATCTTTTAAGTGCTCTCGGTTAAACTACGCAAAGAACAACAGCAGTACTGATGATTTTCATGGACCGATGCACACTTCTTCTGTACAACTCCAGTGATAAAGCCCTGTCTGTAAATATTGTAGAAGAACGAAAAAGGGCGAAACAACGCTCCAACCACAGGAATGGTAACCAGAAGGATCGTGTTCTTATTTAATATGTCATTTTGAGATGCCTTGTCAAC
Source organism: Atractosteus spatula (assembly GCF_055471065.1). Taxonomy (NCBI): domain Eukaryota; kingdom Metazoa; phylum Chordata; class Actinopteri; order Semionotiformes; family Lepisosteidae; genus Atractosteus; species Atractosteus spatula. The sequence continues at coordinate 21,295,390 of NC_142715.1, read as the reverse complement.
GCAGACAGGCGTTTGAGCTGAACAAAGAATTTATAGTGGTGGTTGTAAACATGGAACATGTTATTTCTATACCAGGAAGAAAGGAGCAGACTCTTAAACTCTTTAACTCTTAAGTTAAAAGAGACAAAAACGACACCTAATCACAGCTAACATTAATTAAAATGACATCACAACAAAAGAGCGAAGCCTTGAGTGAATCAAATTCGTTTTCATTGAATGTCTGTGTCTTCATCACTTTTGGGTAAAGTAAGCTTGAAGTTCAAAAACGATTTTGGCACACCTGTAGCGTTTTTATGAAACAATTGCTTTGTATATACAATTGCTCTGTGTATAAAGTACATTGTGAATGTTCTCACAGCCTTCAGTTTGTCTTTTTATTCCACGCACGAATATTCTTGTGTCCATATCACATATCATATAACACAGAACGCCTTCAAACCAAATGCATTTTAAAGACCACGACTTTGAAAATTTTCACAACCCCTCCATAAACATATCAGTGAGCTAATTATCCTTTTCTGACAGTCGGGGTTTTGATTGATGCGCAATTACGCACCATCTGGAACACTGGGGGACCGCTGTATACATACATACGTTCACAACGCAGAAATACTGCTCAATAGAGTTTCATGCGAAAAACCCATATATGACCATAGGAAGCAGAACAGCAGTTTCCAATTACCCAGACTGTCAGCACGGGAATAAAGCTTTGTTTTATTTCTGAAACCCTTTCTTTCTTTCCTGTTTTCATTCTGCAGGAAAATTCCTATTCTTTACTCAACAGCTTTTTAAAAACAGCACCCATGATGTTCAAATCATGATGTCCATGATTGTTTACACAGAAGACTGGCAGAGCTTTGGGTTGTGAATCTCTTTTTCTCATGGTTTTATTGAATGTGGCACTGTGCACTAGGATAGGGGGATGCTGTTCACAAGCCAATAGCATTTAAACCACAGCACCCACAATGCTGCAAGTAAGTGTTTTACACACTAAGCAGGTCCTCTGACCTTTCCCAGCCTTGCTTTGGGTTGTGAAACCTCTTTCAGTTTTTGTTATGATTTTTTCAATACGGCACCTATTAGACACACAATACACTGGGATAGGGAGGTCCTCTTCATGACTCAATAGCATTTGAAGCACAACATTCACAATGCTACAACCAAGTGTTTTACACACCAGACAGCCCCCCTCACCTTATACAACCTTGCTTTGGGTTGTGAAAGTGTTCTTTATTTTTTTATGATTTTTTGAATATAACACTACAGGTAATATACTGGAATAGGGGGGGGTCTTCTTAATACATGGGGTACATGGGGATAGCACCTTAAAGGGAGGCTTCTCAAAGCTCTTTACAGAATGACAACAACAATAAATAAAAATACACAAGATAAAACACAATTACAATATATAGAGGAGACCGTGGATGGTGGTACTAAGAAAAGCAGAGGGGTGAAGAATGGAACCAGTTCAGTAAAGGCTTTTCTAAAGAAGAGGGTTTTGAGTCTGGATTTGAAGGAGTTTAGAGAAGGTGACTCTGTGATATCCTTGGGGAGAGAGTTCCAGGGCTTGGGGGCATAACAGGAGAAGGCCCTGTCACCCATAGAATGTAGATGGGCTTGGGGAACAGTTAGGAGAGCAGAATTAGAAGAGAGAAGGTTGCGAGGTGGGGAGTAGGTGGGGAGCGATAATAGTTCAGACAAGTAATGAGGTGCCAAGCCATGCAGAGCCTTATAGGTGAAATATTGTCAAATTTGTAAACCTGAAATTATTTTTTGTTCATATAGTCATTAAGATCCAAAAGACTTGGCCAGAGATTCAATGAGCCCAGGCATAGAGACTGAGTGTCGAGCGAGCAGGAGCGATGAGGAAGGAGACTGCGAGAACATAGATATAGATACTTAACACAAAGTACATCAAGACAATATACTGTACAAACAGTAGACAACGTACAAGTAAACAATGCAGACATGTAAACAGTGACTGCAGACGTGCAGAATAAATAAGAAATTAAGGTAGATGTTTCTATTAAATTAAAGGTATTCGAAATGTTGTAAAAAAAGCAATTTGTTTTGTAAAAAAATGAGAGATGATTTTTATTTTATACAGGAAAGGTGTGCGTGTCAAGTTGATCTTTTCGGAGTGCACCATTTGAAAATATAAATTGGAAGTTAGTTTGGATAACTCCTGATGGATATTGTATTACAAATAAAGCTAAAAAGATATAATTTAAAATTGTTCATAGGTTTTATCCAGTTAAATAAGTACTGTCTAAATTTAAGCATGAGCAGGATGATTTGTGCTTTTTTTGTCGGGTTGAAAGGGAATCTTTGGTACATTTACTTGTAAGGTGTGTGTTTGTGAAGTTGTTTTGGACGGACTTGCAGAGTTTGGTTTGTAGGCATTTAAAGGTGTTTTTTTTAGGTTTAAGGACTTTGATATTGTACTGTGTAAGAGAACTTTTTTTAAAAAGAATTTATTTATAGCAAATTTATTAGTCATTCTGAGTAAATTTCACATTCATAAATCAAAATGGTCCAATAATACTCCCCTTTTTAGTACTTTTCAGATGGAGTTAAAATATTATTTAAATTCTATAAAAATGAAAAAATGCTTAAGCAAGGAAAACATTTGATATATGTAAAAAATATAATTTACTTCGTTACCTCTGCCAGTTAATTTTTTTTCTGTTCGTGTTTTTTTTCTCTTGATTCTGTTTCTGCTCCTCTAGTTGTATTTGTAAATTATTTACACATTTAATAAAAATAAAAAAATGTCGACCGTATGCGTTACACTATAATATAACGCAAACATCTATTCTGGACTATTTTTTTTCAGATTTTTATTATTCGAATAATATTTTTGTGGTTTATAGCAACGGTCACTAAGGAAGTTCATCTGATAACACGGAAGTCCTCTCTTTGACCACATTTCGCTTTCTGTGCTCAAGCCCACGTGTTTGCAGCCGCGGCAGCTGCAGGACTTGTCTGTGTCTTCCAGATCGACTCTGAAAAAAATGGAGAATCTGTTGCTTAATCTGAAAACTGAGGCGCACTCTTTCATGGAGATTGTGCTTAAATCGATCGTGCATGAAGTTTCGGAAGTTTTCCGAAACCGGACAGATGATTCCGAGAAGTCGATTGAAGAAAAACTCTGCCGGATCTCTCAGGTTCTGGCGAGACGGATCGTGATTAAAATCACGTCTGTCGACAACGGTTTCGGGGTCGAAATCGCGCAAATGAAGCAGGAAAACGAGCTTCACTGTTTCGTGGAGGTTTTGCTCAAATCGTTCGTGTATGAAGTTTCAGAAGTTTTCCGAAACAGGATGTCTGACTCTGAGAACGAGTTTCAAGACAAACTCCACAGCGTCTCCCAGATCCTGGTGAGTCGGGCCGTGATTAATATCACACAGTGTGTGGAGGACAGTTTCGGGACAGAAATAACGCGAATGAAGGAAAACGAGACCTTTAAAGTGCGACTGCAGCTGTGGTAGAAGGAGTCGGGAGCAGGAGGAGATCAGGGAGGGACGGATCATGTTGGACTCATGCCTCCCTGTGAAATCACTGCAGAAACAAATGAAGAAACGGAGCTGTCGGGTAAGTGCGATGACTTATGTAGTAATGTCTGTGTTTAAAAACGGTGTTTTTAACTTCCTCACTGTTGAATCTGTAGTGGAGAGATGCAGAGCGAAGTAGGAAAGGTTTGTGATGTTGCCGAGGGATTCTTTTCTGCGAACTAAACTAGTTGTGGTCTAGTTATATTCTCATTAAGGTTATTGCTGTTCTTTGAATGTGGCCAGAAACTCGGTTTTGTCTAAGTATTATTGAATTTGTCATCAACTGATACACTTTCTTTATGTGAAAACCAATTTAGGAGACTTTGGAGTCTTGGAAATATGTTTGTGGGCAGATTATTTATCGACGTGGCGGTAACTATCTCTTCTGTGCAGTGTTTATGTACCTTATTGTACATTAAAGCAGTGTCCAGTCAGCCAGTGTGTCTGTATGAACCCCTCTCTCTCTCAGTGCAGTGTTAATGTACTGGAGTGTCTGGTCAGCGTGTCTTTATTAACCCCCCTCTCAGTGCAGTGTTCATGTACTGGAGTGTCCAGTCAGTGTGTGTGTATGAACCCCTCTCTCTCAGTGCACTGTTAATGTACTGGAGTGTCCGGTCAGTGTGTCTGTATTAACCCCCCTCTTTCTCAATGTAGTGTTAATGTACTGGAGTGTCCAGTCAGTGTGTCTGTATTAACCGCCCTCTCTCTCAGTGCAGTGTTAATGTACTGGAGTGTCCAGTCAGTGTGTTAAATACTGGCAGTTTAGACAGAACAAATGTTTTCGTAAAATTACATCCCCGACTGTCCTCTGCTGCCCTTTTCAATCTTCTGCTGAGCACAAAAGAGTCTTAAGAAAATGATTACATGATCAGCTTCCCCTCCTAGACCCTGTTAATTGCTGCGATGAGTTATTGCTTTGTGCTCTGTTTTGCCATCTTCTGAATATAGTCTGAGGAATACCCAATGATGAACTAATGTAGCTGGTGTAGTAAAGCAGGCTTAATTATTTTAGAACCACTAATGTCAAGACAGCGCTTGCTTTTCCCCCACAATTGGAAACTAAAATATTATTTTTTATGGTTTTAATACGTGCATATTTTATGTAAAACAAAATTACATAAATTGGACAACCTTCGGTTCAGGAGCAAGTAAAGGTTTATTCCCTGCCGGAAAGAGAAGAAACAACATTTCAGCTGTTGAAGAAGGTTTTGACGCCCGAAGAAGGCTCCACAGCCGAAATGTTTATTTTTTTCTCTTTTCAGCACAGGAATAAACCTCTACTTGTTCCTTTGCAGCCTACGCATGCTGACGCAGCTCCCCACCTGAATTACTTTAAGTATTCATGCTGTATATATTATTTACATCTGTAGATTATGTGTTACTTTCAGATTCATCCTGTTTGTGTTCTAGGTTTTGATGTACAGATTTGATTTTGTCACCCCATTTTGATAAATATAATATTGGTTTACCTGCAGTATATTTTGTAGATGGAATATTTAATAGTAGACGTATTCAGTAGTACAAAGCTTTGAGGTCCTGCCTAGTTTGTGTTGAAAGAAAGCGAATGAATGAGTTATTTTCCCCAGACTGTGATTTGTGTACCGGGATAGTCGAGTTGAAATGTATTTAGCTACGCAAAAACGGCGGTATCACCACGTTTTCCTTTGTTTACTTCGCCCATTTGGAGTTCAGTCTGCTAAAGACGAATGAACACAACGTGTCACTCCCTTTTGGTTCGGGGACAGACGCGATGAGATTCAATTTCATCAGCCTGCGAATGGAGAAAGGAAAACAAAAACATATTTAAGAAATTCTGTCCACATGCACTGAAGTCCACACTTCTTACGCTGCGTCATGGAGATGTGGACCTGGAGGAAGGGCTTAGGGTACAGTTTGGAAATTGGGACGTGGTCTTATAATGTTAGTGAATAGGGAGGACAAGTTACGCCATGAATCAATAAATGTGTATTGAATGTCTTATAAACCCTCTTAACATTGACACAGGAGCAGGATTTGTGGCTGCTGCGGTTCGGAGCCTCGCATTGTCTTCCAAATGTGCTCATCTGTGTGACAATGAACCCTTTCTCAGTCTGTCTGGGGGGTGGGGCTCAATCTACTGTCTCCCTTCCTCGATTTAACATCTGATTAGTCCTCACTACCACTACGGGCTTAAGAGCTCATGAATTTAAAGTGAATATTTAACAGGCTGTGATATGTATATATAACCAATATAAATGTCAATATAATTTACATATTACTGAGAAGTTATCATCAGTGAATGATTTTAAGATTTTAATGATAAATATCTATTGTACGTAGTGACTTTAAAATCTTTGTATATAAAATTTCAGATTAAAACAAAGTTTTTGCATATTCTTGTGTGTATATATATGGTTCAGCCACAGAACCAGGAGAACATGTCTCCTTCTTCTTATAATATTATTGTGGTTTTGTTTTTGTTACTGAGAGATCTTGGTACATAGTATATATATAAAACCATTTTCCATTGTAATTCAAGGTTGTGGATCGCTGAAAGTCTAACACACAAGAGAGAATGGTGATATACATAGAAAATTGGTACCAGATGATTATTGTAGCGGCTTCCTGAATATTTGTCCCACAAGAGACACTTTTTTGTTGAAACTATCAGGTTTTGATGTACTTTCATGTGAACTCTTGCTCTTAAGATGGTAAGAGATTGCATCTGGTATTGCATGTAATTAAATGGTGATACTTTTATTTGCTCTGTTTCCTATATCAGGAAAATACAGTATTTGCTCAGTAGAGGGGCAAAGTTTTTAGTAGTGTCGTGGGAATTTTCTCTAAACACTTAAACACGCAGGAAGAGATTCTGCATTCAAATAGTATGCTCTGTGAAGTTGCCCCTCCTACAGACAGCACAAACAATGAAACCCACGTGATTTGTTAGTGCTGTTTGTGCCGTTGAACCTAGCTTCTGTGCTGCTTTCGTTCCCAAGATATAGCGCTTTGTTTTTTCGGGGTCGTGACGTCACTCAGCCCCCTTCAACGTCGTTGGGGAACCAGAACGGTCTCAATCGTTAGTGCTGTGTTTGTGCCGTTGAAAGTAACTTCCCAGCTACTTTCTTTCACGAGATATAGTGCCTTCTTTTTGGGGTGTTGTGACGTCACTCAGCCCCCCTACAACGTCTTAGGAGAACCGGACCAATCTCATTCGTTAGTGCTGGGATTGTGCCGGTTTGTGCCATTGAAAGTAGCGTTTGTGCTGCTTTCGTTCCCGAGATATAGCGCCTTGTTTTTCCATTGATCACGTGACCATGCACAGTGACTTTGATCTCGAGTTAATCCGTCAACTGAGTTAAAGCACTCTGTTACCAGCGCGAGAGTAACAATTCTGCAACTTTGTTCCTCTGTTTGCCCAGGTACGGGGGGGCGGCGGTGGATTTTGCATTTAATATCATTATCTTCTATGCGTTTGTGTGAACAGGAAAATTAAATTTGTCTCCAATATCATACCCGAATTAGAAGAGTTTCAAGTGTAGCCTTAAAAAGCGACATTAGCAAACAATTGTATGTTCTTACAAAGAGGCTTTAACAAACAAGTCTTAATACCTCATAGCATTGTCCTTTTTTAAAAATCTGAAGAAGTAATCAGTTTCATATTGTCTCCGTCTTAAGTAAACATAGGCATCAAGGGACGTGTGAAGATTTGACCTGTCTGTGTAGCCACATATTTAAAAAGACTTGAATTTGCAACTTTCTGAACCATTGTTGCTCTTTTTTATGCAAAGCCAAAGTGAAAAGGAACCAGGACTTCAGGACTTTTTTTTTTAAAGGGGCACTATGTACAAAGTTTACACAAGTTCATAACACATCCGAGAAACAAGAGTCTTACCATCTCACACATGCAGACCGTGGCAATATTGGAAATTATTTTTATTTTCACAGAACAGAAGTGAACACATATCTAGGTTATTTGGAAAAACTGGCATTATCCACGTGTTTGTATTTACAGGGGTCTTATGCGCAAACATGAAACGATTAGCTCACAGTTCTTTTATCTGTATTTCTGGTCAGTCCTTGGTGTAGAATACAGCATGAGGGCACACCTTGAGCTCTGAAGACACAGATATGACTGCCTTTGTTAGATCGCCAGATTTCTCCCAGGTGAAGTCGTGTCTTTTGCAATATGCAATGTAATGACCCAGGACAGGTGGGCAGAACGTAGTGACACCTCTTAATTTGAAGGTCCCATTTAATTCCAGGTTATGTGGAAAATCTGAAAGTTGACTCTCAAAGATATTTTGAGACTGGACAGTGTTTTCTTCACGACTCAGCCAATCTCCCACGTCACAGTCAATGACAGGATGTTGCCCAGTTGACAAGCTGTGCTGTACAGTACCATTACACAAGATGTGTTCTGATAAAGCTGGGTCACAAACTTGCATTTCTATCAGAGTGTTCTGCACATCTGTAATTTGAACAAGTGTTAACAACACTTTTGCTATGATTTCTGAAATATTACATTCAGCTCTCACTTATTGTAGCTCTGACTCTGTTTTCATTGCACCAAAGATGTCCCTCACAATTTTAGCTCTTAGAACATAAACATCTTTGTGCACACCTTTCTGTGCCAAATGTTTCACCAGTTGAAATATTTCTATGCTATCTACAGCCTGATTAACATAGCTGCTAGAAGACCTGCTATCGCAATAGTCACTGCATAGGCACTGACATCAAATGCACAAGTGTTCAGTACATTCCACTCACTTTTACTGGGGGCAGGTCTCTGCTGCTTCCATTCCTCATCAGAGCCACTACAGCCTTTTTCACAGGAATAGAACAATCTATGTTGTAACCACTCAGAACGAGGCACAAGATAAGAAGATGGTTTCCGTTTTTTAGGTGGTGCAGCAAGCCCTCTCCAATTTTCCAAACAACTCAGATTTGATGGATACACCAGTTCTTTGTCCTTTTTGAGCTCTGTCTGTTTTTCAGAACTCATAACAAGTGTTCCGCTCTGCTGTTCTAGAGAGCTGGATGTGGTAGCACTGATAATGGCCCTCTCACACTGCTGGGAAACACCATGAGCACCCATTGATATTCTCATACCTTCTATGGGTGCTAGGTGCTTCATAAGGAACCTGTCAACTCATGCTTCAGCACTGATTGTTTTAGGATTTTGAAATCCGCCTCCACACTGGCTGAACTTACAGTGATGTTCACACTTTTGAAAAGTGGAACCATTAAGCCAGTCCAGAGTGGGAGATATCAAGCAAGCCTGGTGAGATGAGGAACAATCTCCGGTAGGAAATGCAGGTTATGTCTATCACCACTGTCCACAGCAAGCAACCTGCATTCTTCACAGATTTCTGTTTCCCAGTCTTTCAATGCTGTCGGGCATGCATCAAGGGTCCAGCTTGGCTCTTGGTCCCCAGTTGCACCTATTTTTTCTAGAATTTCATCAGAAGGAAAAACATCGTATCCTTGTGCTATTTTTTTGTTCTAAGTGTGAGGTTTTAAGTGTGATTTGATCTGTTATGCATGTATACATTGATTCTTTTTTACCTTTGCAGCCCTGCAGCACTTGGGTATATTCTTTTGTCAGGTTATGTCTGGCAGCACAGCCTGAATGTTAGTACTGTTAAGTTCCTACCCTCCTAACAGTGCCTGTGGGTGATGAATCCTGGAATGAAGGGCAAATATGTAGAATGAGTACTATGGTGCAACAACATACATTGTTTAAAATACAAAAAAACAAATCCTGTCCTCACATCGACTTTCGTAACCAAACAATGTGTAAAATGTTTAACAATGTCAGAATAACAATGAACAATGCAGAGCTTTAATCCAGTACATTTCCTTGGTCTCTTAAGTGTGGTAACAGTGTAACACACCAGATGATACATTTTTATACTTCCTTAATATACTCTGTTGTGTGAGGGGATAACTTAATAAAGCTCACAAAACTCATTTTATCCTGTTCTATGCTCTGTGAAGGCAGACCTTAATCCATTGTCAAATGGTTAACTATACTACATTTACTACAATAGTGGAGTCACCAGTTTCGTGCCTGCTGCTTCTGGGACATGATACAATCAATGTAAACCGTGCAAACATTCCCAAAGATGCTCAGAACTTCACAGAGGCAGGTACTTCAACGTGCATTATAAACCCCTCTCCCTCTCTACAGGTAATCGAACAATAGAAAGGCAACAGCTCCTTAATAAGCTATTGCATGCAGTAGGTCTGATATCTACTTTCATACACAATTAAGAATTAACAATCAAAAATCACAAATATGTAGTGCATTACCTGGAATCGGACCGCTCAAGGTTTTAAAAAAATCAAGCAAATGATGAGTAGTTTAAATCCCCAGAAAGAAATAAGGATGAATGCAAAACACTGTATATTGCTTAGAACTGAAGTCTCAAACAACAAATCGTGGCAAGCTTTACACTTCTCTTTTGTTAGCTCCATGATGTCACCCTTTAATCTTAGTGTTCATGTGATGGCCGAATCCCTAGCTAGACCCATGGCCCGGGTATTATGGGAAATGTTTAATGCAAAGTATAGAGAAGTCCGATTAACACTCAAAAATGTAACAAAAAATGAATTTCACCAAACCTGGCCTAAACTGTGCTTCTTCCCAATTTTTACGTGATTTATAATAATATCCTTTCAGTTACATAGTGCTTCTCTGGAAACCCCAGTGAAAGCGCTCTACAGGTAATGGGGACTTCCCTCCACCGCGTAAATGAAAATAACTAGGTTTTTTACATTGTTATGGATTACAGTTTAAGTGCACATCAAAAAGTCTCTGTATATGTAGATAGAAATTGATAAATTAATATTTTTTAGAGCTGCCTACTCACGTTAACTGCAATACCAAGGCCCATCACCACTTCTTTCATTTATGATATGTTTTTAAAGCATTGCATTCACCACTTAATCATTTCTGCTTTCACATCAGCAATTTCTAACATGTCAGAGATTTTTGGGGGTTCAGTTCTCCTTGTAACACTAACAGAAACAAAACATTATAATTTAATTTCAGAAGTGTGACAAATCCTTTCAAGTTTCACTTGCATGTGTAGAAATATCATGATAACGGCAAATGCAGCTTACTAATTTTTGTGGTATTCCCCGCGATATAAACAAGTTTCTCAAATATCTTTACTTTAAAATAAATTCATGGGAACGTCAACGTTGCATCATAATTACAGTATAGCATTTCTAGTTTGTAAAGTAACTTACGATTTGGAAGAAGAGGTCTTCGCCAGAGATGCAGATAATAAATCAAACATCAACTGCAAAGGCTGGGGTCAGCTGATCAAGAGATCACAATTGAAAGATCTGGTGGTCTTGAACTTGCGGTTTTGTATGGTGCCGACGACACAGAGTGACGTCACGGCCAGAAAAAGAAGGCGCTATATTAAAATGTAAAACATCCACCCCCACCCGACCAGACAGAGTCGGAAAACAAATTGCATTCATTGTTTTCATCACATCCAGTAATTTCAGTACTGAGTGTGTTGGTACCTGTAAATGTCCTTGCAGTCATATTTGTGTATTCAGAGGTCAAGGTGTGCCCTCATGCTGTATTCTACACCAAGGACTGACTAGAAACACAGATAAAAGAACTGTGAGCTAATCGTTTCATGTTTGCGCATAAGATCCCTGTAAATACAAACACGTGGATAATGCCAGTTTTTCAGAGAACCTAGATATATGTTCACTTCTGTTCTGTGAAAATAAAAATATTTTCCAATATTGCCGCGGTGTTCATGTGTGAGATGGTAAGACTCTTGTTTCTCGGATGTGTTATGAACTTGTGTAAACTTTGTACATAGTGCCCCTTAAAAAAAAAAGTCCTGAAGTCCTGGTTCCTTTTCACTTTGGCTTTGCATAAAAAAGAGCAACAATGGTTCAGAATGTTCCAAATTCAAATCTTTTTAAATACGTGGCTCGACAGACAGGTTGAATCTTCACACGTCCCTTGATGCCTGTTTATTTAAGAAGGAGACAATGCGAAACTGATTACTTCTTATGATTTTTAAAAAAGGTCACCGCTATGAGGTATTAAGACTTGTTTGTTAAAGCCTCTTTGTAAGAACATACAATTGTTTGCTAATGTCGCTTTTTAAGGCTACACTTGAAACTCTTCTAATTCGGGTATGATATTGGAGACAAATTTAATTTTCCTGTTCACACAAATGCATAGAAGATAATGATATTAAATGCAAAATCCACCGCCTCCCCCTACCTGGGCAAACAGAGGAACGAAGTTGTAGAATTGTTACTCTCGCGCTGGTAACAGAGCGCTTGAACTCGGCAGACGGGGTTATTGGAGGTCCAAGTCACCGTGCATGGTCACGTGATCACTGGAAAAACAAGGCACTATATCTCGGGAATGAAAGCAGCACAAATGCTACTTTCAACGGCACAAACACAGCACTAACGATTGAGACCGGTCCGGTTCCCCTAGAACGTTGTAGAGGGGCTGAGTGACGTCACCCCCTGAAAAAGAAGATGTTATATCTAAGGAACGAAAGTAGCTGGGAAGTTACTTTCAATGGCACAAACCGCCACAAATGCAGCACTAACGAATGAGACCGGTCTGGTTCCGCTAGGATCTTGTAGTGGGGCTGAGTGATGTCACAACCCCGAAAAAACAAGGCTCTATATCTCGGAATTGAAAGCAGCACAAATGCTACTTTTAACAGCACAAACGTAACACTAACGAATGAGATGAGTTTAATCATTTGTGCTGTCTGTAGAGGGGCCAACTTCACGGAGCCAATTAACCCCACTCTCTCAGTGCAGTGATAATGTACTGTAGTGTTTGGTCAGTGTGTCTGTATGAACCCCCCTCACTCTCAGTGCAATGTTAATGTACTGGAGTGTCCAGTCAGTGTGTCTGTATGAATCCCTCACTCTCAGTGTAGTGTAAATGTACTGTAGTGTGCAGTCAGTGTGTCTGTATTATGTAAATGTAATGTATTATTATTATTTCTGTATTCTTACTTTTTACACAGTAATTAGGTTTCTGACAAAGCTTGTATATCTAAAATCACGTATTATCAGAAACCCACTTAAACTCTATTATTCCTCTATGCTTAAACAACCCAAACTGATTGCGAGAATACTAGACGTGTGTTTGTGTAGCTTAAGGCTTACAGCTTTAGCTTGAAGCTTTTAAGATCACATGGCCTCAGCTATCATTACTATGTTAATGTTACTCATATATACATCCATACCAAACCTTATGCTGATGTGGCTGTCTCTATTCTAATTGCATCTCTGACATAAGAACTTGGATGACTCAAAATGTCCTTCATCTTAACTGTGACAAGACTGAAGCCATGCTTATTGGCACCACCCATCAACTTTGTAAAATCAGTGTGAAACCCTATCTGTGGATGGTCTTGTACTTGAACTTCAGTCTAAATTGAAAAACTTGGGGATGATATTTGACGTTCGACCCACATGTGCAGCGTGTTGTCAAAACATCTTTCATTCCCCTCAGAAATATTGCTCGACTATGCCCTGTGTTATCACTAACTGTGGCTGAAAAGTGTTGTCTAATCTTGAATCGACTGCTGTAATGCTCTACTCTCTGGGGTTTCTAAATCCACATTGAACAAACTCCAGTATGTCCAAAATTCAGGAGCCAGAACCCTGACCACGTCTAGTGCAAATGATCACATTACTCCTATCCTGGAGTCCTAGCACTGGCTTCCTGTCAAGTTTCATATCCACTTAAAAATCCTCCTGCTCACCTATAAGACTCTCCATGTCTTGGCTTGGCACCTCCATACTGGTCTGATATTATCACCCTACTCCCCACCTCGCAACCTTCTCTCTTCTAATTCTGCTCTCCTAACTGTTCCCCAAGCCCATCTACATTCTATGGGTGACAGGGCCTTCTCCTGTTTAGCCCCAAGCTCTGGAACTCTCTCCCCAAGGATATCAGAGAGTCACCTTCTCTAAACTCCAAATCCAGACTCAAAAACTTTTTCTTCAGAAGAGCCTTTATTTAACTGTTCTGTACCCCTCTGTTCCTACTGTACTTAGTACCACTGTCTACTGTCTCCTTTAACTGTGTATTCTCATCGTGCTAATTTTGTGTATTTTTTGTAATTGGCATTCTGTAAAATGCTTTGAGAAGCCACCTCTAAAGGTATAAAGCTATAAAATAGTTTTTTCTTATAAAGGTCGTGTCTTCTTGTCCTGTGTTTACAGGCTCAGAGGCCAGTGTTCTTTCCGACGCTGGGGAAAGGGCTCTCCTTGAACAGCAGGAGGAGTGGGGCTCCAGTCTGATGCAGGAGACAGAGCTCACTGCCGCAGCAGGGAAAGAGGCACTTAGTGAGCAGCACACAGACAGCAGACAGAGTGTGGAGGATCTGGATTCTGTGCCCATGATGAAGACGGAGCCTGAGAGTGAGACACCTGGGCTCTTAGTATGTGATGATTTCACAGAGAAGATGAATAATCTGGACACAATCAATATTACACAAAGTTGTAATGAACTGGGCTGTGTCTCTGTACAAGAGCACAGTGAAGAACTGGATGTTTTAAATCTTACAGAGCAGGATATGGATCCCAAGTTGATTGACCCTGCAGAGCAGCAGACTGATGTCCCTGGTGAAGAGAACAGTACTGAGTTACAGCACCGAGAGGAGAGTCAGTACAGGGAGGAGCAACAGCAGGTCCTACAGGGCTTGATAATAATTAGGCCTTGTTCTGTTCAAGTGGAGAGACTGTCACTGCAGAGTCTAAAACAATCATATGATCCCTTAGTATCTGACGATTTTACACACAGGTTTAATAATCTGGTTACTGAGAAAATTGTTGAAAGTTTTAATGAACTGGAGAGTATGTCTGTTCTTGGGCAAAGAGAGGAACAGCTGAATGAACTGGGTGGTTTTAGTCTCAGAGAGCTGGGGATGGAGTCCCAGATGATTCACACTGCTGAGCAGCACACTGAAGGACACGATGGAGAAAACAAATCTCAGTTTCAGCACACAGAGCAAGACCATTCCATGGAGCATTTGCAGAATAAGAGACCCCAGCATGATCACAGGATGAGGAAGAATCACTCAAGGCCTTGCTCAGATGGAGTGGACAAACTGCCATTATGGCACAGGGAGAAGCAGCGTTTCTGTCAGTCTAGCATTTCAAAACCCTACCAGCACCTTCACACAGGAGAGAGACAGTTCAGCTGTAGTCAGTGTCGGAAGAGTTTTATTCTATCACATGACTTAAAAAGGCACCAGCGCATTCACACAGGAGAGAGACCGTTCAGTTGCAGTCAGTGTGGGAAGAGTTTTAGTCAATCAACTAACTTAAAAACCCACCAGCGCATTCACACAGGAGAGAGACCGTTCAGCTGCAGTCAGTGTGGGAAGAGTTTTAGTCAGTCAAGTACCTTAATAACCCACCAGCGCATTCATACAGGAGAGAGACCGTTCAGCTGCAGTCAGTGTGGGAAGAGTTTTAGTCAGTCAAGTAAGTTAGTAACCCATCAGCACATTCACATAACAGAGAGACCGTTCAGCTGCAGTCAGTGTGGGAAGAGTTTTAGTCTGTCAAGTAACTTAGTAACCCACCAGCGCATTCACACAGGAGACAGACCGTTCAGCTGCAGTCAGTGTGGGAAGAGTTTTAGTAAGTCAAGTCACTTAAAAAGGCACTAGCACATTCACACAGGAGGGAGACCATTCAGCTGCAGTCAGTGTGGGAAGAGTTTTAGTCAGTCAAGTAAGTTAGTAACCCACCAGCACATTCACATAGGAGAGAGACCGTTCAGCTGCAGTCAGTGTGGGAAGAGTTTTAGTCAGTCAAGTAGCTTAATTATCCACCAGCGCATTCACACAGGAGGGAGACCATTCAGCTGCAGTCAGTGTGGGAAGAGTTTTAGTCGGTCAAGTAACTTAGTAACCCACCAGCGCATTCACACAGAAGACAGACCGTTCAGCTGCAGTCAGTGTGGGAAGAGTTTTAGTCAAATAAGCCACTTACAATCACACCAGCGCATTCACACAGGAGAGAGACCTTTCAGCTGCAGTCAGTGTGGGAAGAGTTTTAGTCAGTCAAGTGACTTAAAAAGGCACCAGCGCATTCACACAGGAGAGAGACCGTTCAGCTGCAGTCAGTGTGGGAAGAGTTTTAGTCGGTCAAGTAACTTAGTAACCCACCAGCGCATTCACACAGGAGACAGACCGTTCAGCTGCAGTCAGTGTGGGAAGAGTTTTAGTCAAATAAGCCACTTACAATCACACCAGCGCATTCACACAGGAGAGAGACCTTTCAGCTGCAGTCAGTGTGGGAAGAGTTTTAGTCGGTCAAGTGACTTAATAACCCACCAGCGCATTCACACAGGAGAGATACCATTGTAGCGGCAAGGTTACTCTCTCCCTCATCTCAAGTGGTGCTTGATAGAGAGAGGCCATTCCATTTGGTTCACATTTAAGGTGTTTTTCTAGCTGATAAGAGTGTTCTGATAAGGAACAACTCCCAAAGTTGAGACACGTGAATGGTCATCGCTGGTGCCTCACTCTCTGGGAGATTCCAAGGGAGAGTCTCATCCCAGAGTTCATGGTTACTCATCCTCACACGGGGCAACAATAAATGTAGGCATCCTCTCACGAGGCACCAATAACTGTAGGGGTTTGTGCATTTACTGGGACAATTGTTAATTGTAGCAGTAAGTCACAAAATGATTCTCGAATGCCCATGGAACTGTCAACCAATGAGCAACCGTAGTTCCTCCAGGTACAACTCCAGCTCCTCCTGGACATCCTCAGACTCAGCTCAGACAGTCACGTAATGGCCAGTATGTCCCAGTGCCAGGACTTTTCCTTGTTCTAAGAGTTGAGAACGGAGGTTACCAGCGCGTAACCAAAGGATCCACCCGAGGTTAGCCCAGCATCAAGCCTTGTGAACCCACCGTGAACGCTCACCTGATCAACAAGTGAACTACGGTTGGAACTGTGGACAGCTGAATATCAGTATTCAGGACTCGCGCTACATCGGGAACGAACCGGTCTTCTTCCTGTCTAAAAATTGTGCAAACTCTGCTAGTTTCAGCCAACACTAACTAGCCGGTCTTCAGAGAGCATCAGCAGCGCACTGCAGCAGAAATCTCTCCCTCCTTCTCCTTCTCTCACGTCGAACCAGCACTGCCTTGCACTGGGCCAGAGAGCGCTGATTGGACACGGCAACAGCCTGCCACTGCTTCTTTGTATCCGCGGGAGATCTGAATCCCCATAGAGCGGATGAGTATTCAACTTTCTGCATTACAGCTCGAGAATTCAATTGTTACCTCAACCTGAGTTGATAGCAATTTAATTCCTATGAGTCATGTACTTGCTTTTGAGTATCTAATGTACAAGTTGTAACAAAGTTTATTTACAAAACAGTCTAAATGAATGATATTACGGAATGTATGTCTCTCTTGGTTTGTAACTCTTCGTGATTGAATATATACCTTTTGTGTACTGCTAAACCCCTCTATAAGATCTGTTATGTTTATGCACATTTTTTGAATTAATAAATGTATTGTTGTGTATTAGCATCTGCGTGTGTGCGTTGTTTGAGTTATCCTGCAAGGTTGATTCTAATAGCCATCAAAAGAATAATTTTTGTGACTTGCTGCTACAATTAATAATTGTCCCAGTTAAGCACAAAACCCCTACATTTACTAGTGCCACGTGAGAGGATGCCTATAGAGTGAAGGACAGGAACATGTAAAATGATTAATATACATTAATATACCCATCCACTCAATTCAGGGTTGTGGTGGAACTGGAACAATCTTGGCAAGCAGTGGGTGCAAAGCACAGTATCGCCCATAATGTGACACCAGTCCTCCTGCAGCACCCAGGGGTGGTAAAGAACATGACAGTAAGAATACTTTCAAACAACAAAAAGAGTAAATTACATATATATGGGATTTTTACAGTTTGGTGTATTCATTTTTATTTTCTCACTATTACAGGTCGAGGAATGGATGCAAAGAAAGTGTTGTGTCAACACATGGGCACAAAAATGGTAATAATTGCTGTTAAAGAGCACAAAACCTCAAACAGCAACTATCTTCCTTTGCATTGAGTAAAGAAGAGGAACATGTAAGTTGATGGCTACATTAATATACCCATCCACTCGATTCATGGTTGTGGTGGAACTGGAACAATCCTGGCAAGCAGTGGGTGCAAAGCACTATCACAGATAATGTGACACCAGTCCATCACAGGACTCACTCACACCACAGCCAATTTTCACAGAAGCCAATTAAAATCCATGTCAATACAGAGCAACAGACCTCCACCTCCATAGCTTCCATGTTGTACAGTATTTTGAGAAAATCTGGCATGTACCTTTCTTGCATTTTATTTGTGTTTTATCAGATGTTTAATCTTAAAGTAAGCTGTAATGTCCAGGTCAGGAGCTGTGAAGGGAGACAGAGAAGTTTTTCATTTCATCTGCGGGAAAGCCAATTCACAGTCCTTCCAAAGACCTGAGAAGACTGCATGAGAAGTAAGCAGAATAATATATTACTTTAATTTCTGTGGTGTCATGCCCCACACTCTACCTCGGAAACGCATTTCTATCCCTGTCACACCCCACACTCTCCCTCGCAAACACCGTTGCATTCCCAGAACCACTGTTTCATAATCTCATCCCTGATTGAACACATCACATTCTCACATGCACCAGATTCCTCAAATTCTCACTCCCTAACCAATTATCCAATCACACCCCTTTCCTTTCAGTATTTAAACTCCCCTCCCACGCTCACTATTGAGAAGCCTCTTGTAGTATTCTCCAGTGCGTTTCCAAGCCTTTCGACTGATCTCCTGTTACGAATCTTCTGCCTCCACCTTTTGACCTCGCCTTCTGGGTTTTGACTTTTGGATTGTTTTTGGATTTCTCTCATTGCCATACCCTTTGCCTCCCTAATCGACCTTGCCTTCTGGATTTTGTCTTTTGGATTGTTTTTGGATATCTCTCGTTACCGGACCCTTTGCCTCCCTTATCGACCCAGCCTTTGGATTTCATCTTTGGATCGTCCCTTTGCTACTCTGCGTTCTGTGGGATTCCTGTCACACATAAGGATTCTCCAATTCTACCTATAGGTTCCCTGACACAGACGATGGGAGTCCTGGTGTCCATTTGGCGGCGCAGCTGGTGAAAACGCTCCCTGTACTGTGTGTGTTGTGGGTTGCCGGTGTTTCTGAGAGAAACGGGCTGTTTGTGTGGGAAGATGCTCTTTCCTCAGGAGGGGAAAAGTCCATCTGGGGCTCAGCTGGAAGAACCGAGCTGGAAGGAAAGTTCTGGAAGTGCGCGTCTCCTCTCCGTCTGCTTCAGTCCCAGTTACTGCGACACCAGGACAGAACAGGAGTGACGAGCGAGTCTTCTTTCCTACACGGGGTATTAGAGGGGTTTTTAGGAAACAGAACAGAGAGAGAGAAAAGGACCAGTGGGAGAGAGTCCAGAAACTGACTGATGAATCTCTCAGTTCTTGTCTTGATCCAAGTTGTACCCCGTCCCAGTTTAAACTGGTTTACAATGTGGGATTTCTGCCCTGACACGACCCTACATGTGTCTCCACAGGAGACGGGAGTCCTGTAACGTGTTTTTAGACAGAAACCCGCCAGAAGAGACACATAAGAAGCGACCTCGAGGAGAGGTCAGAGTGGGGAGAGTTTCTGGACAAGTATAAAAACCCTGAACTTCGCTTTTGTAGCGGCAATGCTTGTTAATAAGACAGAATTAAGCGTTGGTATGCTCCTAAAGGAGGCCCCATCTCACCCTCCATCTCTGTGGTGCAGCCACAGAGAAAGAATTCATGCAAGCTGATTTAAGATGTTTTTCTTTTGATAAGAAGCAAGCTCCCAGACGGGGATGCAATTAGCTAAGCCTGGCTATCATGATCAATGGTCATCCACTGGCGCCTATCAGTCTAGGGAGTGCCGAATGGACATCTGGACTGCATTCCTAAGTGTCAAGAGTAAGTGACTTATATCTCACCTTGACCAACCAATCAGGGACTGGAAGGGCATGGTAATACCACGTGGGTCTCCAATGCCCGCCAAACTCTCAACCAATCAGCACACATCTGGGTCTTGATCAAAAAGGGAGCGCAAGCTCAGTTCTGGGCTCTCCTTGGCCATTTTCGCGCATGCTCAGAGACAATCCTGTGACAGCTGCTGTTGTCTGCAAAAGGACTTGGACTTTGTTCTAAGCGCGAGGCCGAGGATCCCGTACGTACTCAGAATTCTACCAACGTGAATGCTCCGCTTGATCAATGGCAGCCTACAGTTGGACCCTCGTCGACAACCTGAATAGCTTATTCAGAAGCAGCACTGGACCGGGAACAAACCAGTTTTTTCCCAGGCAAAAGAGTGACTTGTGAGGACTCGCGGTCACACTCTGTGCATAGAGACTTTCTACTAGCCAGCCGGACTGCTGGTAGATCCCCTCGGAGCAACGACTGCCCTGCGCGCCGCAGTCAGATTCCTCCGCCCGTCCTACTCCGAGCTGCACCTCGACTGGTTGGCCGGTAGCCAGAGGACGCAGACACAACGCCCATTGGACAACCGCTGCAACAGAGGCTGCAACAGAGCCTGTCAGCTGGTTTGGTGTTCGTGCTGGGAAATTCCAAATCCAAAGTGGATAAGTAAACCCCATGTTCTACATTGTGTCTCGAGAATTTAATTGTACCTCAACACAAGTTGTTATCAATTTAATTCATGAGTAATGTATTTACTTCCGAGTTTAGAGTAACAGTGGGTAATAACACTGATTAGCGATTTGGTAACCGAACGATATATATTGACATATATTCTCTGTTGTGTATCTCTTTGTGTTTGCATCTCTTCGAGATTATATACCTTGTATATTGATAACCCTCACAGTAAGGTCTGCCGCTCGTATCCAGGCAGACTAGTATATGTTTGGTGTACAGTTTATATTAATAAATGTACCTCGTGTATTGAACCCGTGTGTGTGCGTTGTTAGTTGTTCTGACGATTGATTTTCTATAAGCCCCAACGAACAACTCTTGATTACTGCTACAATTGATAATTGTCTCAGTAAACTCATCAAACCACTACATTTAATGGAGTCCCTGGGTGGGCAGTTTAGAATGAAATGAGAATCAATCGCACAGAATAACTGATATTGTTGTGAGTTTAAGTTCAGCACAGCACCGCGGCTTCTATACGCGAATACCGGGTGTGCTGATAACTGCTTAAAGAAATCCCCCTGTTTTCAAGCGTTTAGTGTAACGTGTGCTGATTGGAAATCCATCTGCTCGGGTGTTTAGATTCCATATTGTATTTTGGTAAAAGAAAAAAAAAGTAATACTCTTAAAGTTTCTCTGATGTAATGACAATGGCTGCTAAAATGTCTGAAGTGGAGTCGCTTATAAGTACTATTTCTAGCGATGACAATCCTGGTTACTGGAGCGGTATCGAAAAGTTGAACTTTGATGATATTGAGAAGCTGCAAGTAGATTTAGTAGCTAAGGTAGCGAACCAGCTTAACACAGGAGGGTCCGTGAACGCAATTCAGGTCCTATCGAGTTTCGCCTTAAATCTAGCTAAACAGCTGGAACTGTCTTTGTCCGAGCTGACAAAGTTTCAAAAGCTTCAGGGAAAGCTAGAAAGATATAAGGCGGAGCGAGTTGAGTTGTTGGATATAATCAGAGAAAAGAGAGTGAAAAATGAGGAAAGTGAAGACAGACTCAGGGAAGTTTTAGGTAAATTAGATGACCTGTCTGCTAGAGAAACTGCGGCTGAGGTAGCTAGGAGAGACCTGGAAGCGAGCTTGAAAGAAAAAGAAAAAGAAATTGAGAGTTTAAATGAGCTCAGCCAGAAAAAGCAAAAGGAGTTAGATGCTGCCGTACTGGAAGCAAAACAGGCTAGATTCCACTTGCATGCCAGCCCACCTAGCAGGCCGGAGCACTCACCCAGCGCGCCGGGAGGAGGTTTCTCCCGGCCAGGGTCTGTGGTCGGATCGGCATGGGGGAGATTGCCGAGCCCTGCGCGAGACGCAGGGGCAATGCAATTCAGGCATAGACCCCCTGCTCCTGATCACGGCCGTCCCCCTGCCTGCAGAGAAACCGTAAAAATTAACCTCCACTCCCTGAGGCAGTTAGCCAAAGATGTAGAAAGGTTTGACCCGTCAGTGTCAGGGAATAATGTGGAAACCTACATCGATGAGCTGAGATATACTTTGCAGTTTATGCCCAGAGCGTCCGAACAGGAAAAGGCTATGTTGGTAAGGAAAACTACTAGCCGAGCGGTCCACGAGTGGATGTCTAGACAAGGACCAGAGGTCTGTAATAGCTTTGAGGAGCTGTGTCAGGCAATGATCGGAGAATTTTTGGCTTTTATCAATCCCATAGCTGCCGTGGCCGCTGTGCACCATATTAAGCACGAAAAAGCTGAAGCCCCTCGCGACTATTATGAGAGGCTTGGCGCACTTATTTTGCAGGGCGGAATGAAGAGGGTTGCGAAGAGAACGTGAATTTCAAAGGTTTATTCATTGCTAATCTGCATCCCTCAATCAGGAAAATGATTGTGATGCACACTGATGCAAAAGCGATGAAAATGGCTGACATTAGAAGGTTGGCTCAAAAAGCCTGGGGAGCTGAAGTCTCTGCGTCCTCAGAGCGAAAACCTGCTAAAACGGCTGTGTTCGCCACTAAAGCCAGCAGGGTTGACGACTCGCCTCAGCTCGAGGGAGCTGAGGTTCCTGAGCCCGCTAAGCCCCGGCGCAAAATAGGCAGGCAGGACCGCACTAAGCGTCAGAGCCGCCGTGAGCGCTACGGGGAAGGCAAGGGCACAGGCAGAGCCTATCATAAGGCTGGACGAAGGGAGTCGACTGCAACCCGCCTGGCCAGGCTTGAACAAGCCCTGCTTGAGAGATCAGGACAGGGTAAACCTTCCGTACCGAATGCCGGAAGCGTGAATGAGCTTAGGGGGACCACGCCCCCTTCCACTGGAGGAGGCGGGGATCCATCCCAAACCCCTCCCTCAGTCTATCTGATTGGGTGGGAGGGTTCCTGCCTGGAAGAAGCCTGTGACTCTGAGTTGGGCGCTGACCCCGCCCCTGAAGTCAAAGAAAAGGCAGGCTTCCAACAATTCTTAGGGAATCTCAGCCAGAAAGGCAAAGCAAGGCGTATTTATATCAAGGTTTCTCTTGAAAACGTCTTAGATAGAGAAGCACTGATTGACACTGGGGCTGAAATTAGTTTGATGTTTCAGCGAGCTCAAACGAGTAGCTCAAAGGAAAAGGCATCAGACTTAAGGTAGAACCGTGTAAGATAGATATTTCCAGCTATACCCAGGATCATACCAGGATCACACACCGAGTGTGGGTGGCACTTAGGTTTGGGCCAATGAACGTGGTGCATCCTGTTTACATCTCTAGGTTTAAAACAGAGCCACTACTCATTGGCCAAGACCTGCTTGACAGGCTGGAGCCTCTGGTGGACTGCCAGCGTGGAAAATTGTGGGCTCAGGTCAAAAATCCTAAGCCTGTCGTACAGCAAAAAGGGGGGTTCAGTGGTTATGCTGTGATCACACAGTGCCCACTGAACACTATAGCTGAGTTGGAGGATCCTCCTGGTTCCTCTGGACGAGAAATAAATGTCTCCTCTTGCTTTCCAAAACTACAGGGAAGTCCTGCCCAGGCCAGCACTCCCACGGTCTCCCAACTACAGGAGCAGTGCTCCGAGCAGCTGCTTGACCCGCCAGGTAAAGCACACCCCTTTTTCATCCCTGAAGAAGAGTGGATCTCCCTGTCCGGTAATGAATGGGAGTCCTTTCTGTGCGCCCTGGTACCTCAGGGGGACCAGGACTACCACCCCATGGTGGTGGGAGGGGTCCAGGTGGCAGAAGTGCAGGTTGATGATGTAATTTTCAGCCTCAGCTCTGAGAAGTCCATAATCAGTGAAGGTCTGTTCGAGGACCTGTCGCGAAGCCGTCAGGTGACCCTGGTGACGCAATCACAGGTTCTGTGGTGGGCACCCCCACCTCATAGGTCCATTTGGAGCAAAGGAAGCTGTGCAGCTTCCATCTCCATCGGAAAAAGGAAGTTTGCTCACTACTTCCAGGTAGCACCTCAACTGACCCATTCGGTCTGTATTGGTGCAGACCTGTTGGTTCGACTGGGCGCCCAGCTGGACACAGTAAACAGTGTGCTGTGGACACGGGTGAACCCAGATGCCCACTCTCTAAGCAGCGACCCCGAGAACATTCGGTCAGGTCAAACGATTCCTCAGGCCTGCCAGGTAGTAAACGAATCAGACCTGATCGTTCCTGCGTCAACAGCAGGGTTTCCGGTACGCCTTGTCCTAAAGAAGGACAATAACTCCCCACTGTGGCCGGTGCTGAAACCCAATGGTAAGTGGCGTCTGACCATTGACTACCGGCAGCTGAATAAACAGGTTCCTTTGTCACGATGGCCAATGATCTACCTAGATCAGGAGTTAGCCAAGGTGACAACAGCGAAATATTTCACCACAGTGGATGTGGCCAATGGGTTCTGGACCCTTAAGGTAGAACCGACAGACCAGTACAAACTGGCCTTTTCCTTTGGAAACAGGCAGTTCACCTAGAATCAATGCCCCTTTGGGTATTCCAACTCCCCAGCGGCGTTCAACATATTTCTGCACAAAGCCATGAGTGATGCAGCCGCCAGGGGCAACCTGGTCTATGTGGACGATATTCTGATGCGGAGTCAGACCTGGGAAGAACACATGGCCGAGATCAGGCATGTGTTGACCCAGCTCTCCCGTGCAGGGGCCAAACTGTCTCTGGCTAAGGGACAGTGGTGTAGGACCCAAGTGGAGTACGTGGGACTATTGGTTGGAGCCCAAGGCATACAGCCACAGTCCAGCAGAGTCCAAGCTATCCAGAATATGAGGTCGCCCACAAACCTGTCTGAACTGCGCAGCTTTCTGGGAGTATGTAATTATTCCCGGCAGTTCATTGAGGATTACGCTGAAATAGCAAGGCCCCTCCACAAGCTGTTGCAGAAAGACGTGCCCTTTGAGTGGGGACCTTCCTCAGAACAGGCTGTGATGGAGCTGAAGCGCAGACTCGGTAGTGCACCGTGCTTGGCCTACCCTGACAAAAATAAGGTCTTCTACCTTGAAGCAGGGTTCTCAGAGCACTGCCTTGGGGCTGCTCTGAGTCAGGAATATGACCAAGAGCGAAGGGTGGTGGCGTATGCCAGTCGAGCCCTGAGCCCAGTGGAGCAAAAGTTCTCGGACTGCGAGAAGGCCCTGTTGTCTACGGTCTGGTCGGTAGAACACTTCCGTAGTTAGGTAGGGGGACAAAAGATCATCATCGAAACCTGCCACCAACCTGTGACATTCCTGCATAGCCAGAAACTGAAAGCGGGCAGGGTGTCAAACAGCAGGATTGTGGCATGGATGATGGCCCTACAAGGCTATGAGATAGAGGTACGTTATGCACAGAGCAAGAAAATGTACCTGGGACAGGGCCTGGCTTTGGGCCAAGTGTGTCATGGCTGTGACACTGACATGGAAGCTCCAGAAACAATTCCCGCTGCTGAGCTACCGAACAATCATCAGTACTACGATGAGAACGTGGGGCAGGGCTTACCCATGGCCTATGTTGACGGTTGCTCTTTTCGCCACAAACAGCAGGTGCTAGCAGGGGTAGGAGTAGTCTGGCAAGACAATACTCCCTGTGGGCCGACCCGCTATAAGCTAGGACCAAAGACTAGTCAGTATGCGGAAGTAGCTGGGGTGCTGATCACCCTCCAGCAGGCCCTGACAAATGGCCTTAAACAATTTGTCATCTGTAGTGACTCGAACTACGCCCGACATATCTTCGTGTCCCATCTTCCGTATTGGAAGGGTAACGGCATGAAAAATGCCCGGGGCAAGGAAGTAAAGAACAAAGAGTTGTTCCTGGCCAGTGACAAGCTCACGACCGAGGCTGGAATGATGGTTTACTGGAGGAAGGTGAAGGGACCCGACAAAGACGGGAATGATGAGGCCGACCGGCTGGCCAAATCTGGCGCCTTAGAGGGTGAACCCTGGCAGTTCCAGCAGGAATGGCTACCCCCAGAAACCGTGGCTGAGGTCAAGGCGGTCACCCGAAGCAGGGCTAGACAGGATGTCGGAGCTGACCCTCAATCTGTAGTGCTTGGGTCACAGGGTTTTAACACCGATCTTGCGGAAATGCAGAAACAGGACCCAGCAATTGGGCAAATGTATCAGCATATCGCTGACCCAGTGCGTCAACCTCTTTCAGAGCAGGTGCTGAGCCAGTCTCCGGAGCTGAAGGAGCTGGCAGAGGTGAAAGACCACCTAAAAATTATAAAGGGGTTGTTGGTTTGTGTACCAGTTGCACAAGGTGTCCCGAAGTGGGTAGTTCCCCGCTGCCATCGGGGGGTCATGATCCAACACGCTCATGACGAGCCCTGTGGGGGCCACCGGGGAATCAAGGCCACGTACGACACTATCCGGCAGGTGGCATTCTGGCCTCACATGGGCCAAGACATCGCCGCGTATGTAAAGGGGTGTCTGACGTGTAGCCAGTTCCAACCATCACGGCCCTTGCACCGTGCACCACTCCAGAAAAAGGGCATGACATTCCCCTGGTCCAATCTACAAATGGATTGGGTGGGGCCGCTGGTGAGGTCATCCAGAGGGAACAAATATTTCCTCACTGTTAAGTGTGCATTCACAAAATGGATTGAGTGCCTCCCAGCACCCAACGACACGGCAGAGACAACTGCAGTGCTGTTGGTGAACCATGTGTTCAGTCGATGAGGACTCCCCCTGACTGTGGACTCGGATCGGGGAACCCATTTCACAGCTACAGTAATGGCAACCCTGTGGAATATGCTTGGGGTCAAGGCCCAGTTGAATATCTCCTACCACCCTCAATCCTCGGGCCAGGCAGAAAGGGCAAACCGAACGGTGGTTAGTATGCTCAAAAAGTTTGTCTCCACCAACAGTAGGGACTGGGACATTAAGCTGCCCCTGGTTCTGATGGCCATCCGAGCCACGCCCCATTGCTCTACGGGGGTCCCACCTTTTGAGATGATGACAGGTCGGAAAATGACTCTTCCCCTACACTGTCTTTATGGGGTGGAGGACCTGAGCACGACGGGGGCTGCTACGGCCCATCATTATGTGTCAGACCTGCGAGCACATCTGCAGGCAACCTTTGCTTTTGCCCAGAACAATCTGGGAAGGAGTGCAGAGGGTAGGAAAGCATACTATGACCGAAAGGCAGTTAACCAGGAACTCCAAGTAGGAGACAAGGTCCTGTACTTCCAATTTGCCAAACCCACAGGGGTGGCCCGGAAGTTCTTACCCAGTTGGACAGGACCCCACGAGATTGTCGATAAGGTATCACCGGTAGCTTATCGAATTCGGATTGAAAAAGGAAGGCAAACTCTGGTCTACAAGTGGGTGCATCGCAACCACCTCCGGTTGTATCGCCCACCTCAAATGGCGCCGGAGGACACAGAATAGGGTTAAAAGTCTAAACCCGATCAAGAGGGGGGTGCCCCTTTGTAGCTGCAGGTAGTTCGGTACTGTAGTGTAGGTCCTCCTAGGAAAATATATTCAAAATTATAGTGGAATTGTACCATGTGCCTCATCTGTGTTCCAGAATGGGAATCCTAAAACTGCCATGGCTGGTCCTGACAGTGCTGTGGATCGCCTCGACACAGCCCCTTGAAGTTGTGGAACCCGGTCCTCCTACCGGCATAGTCCTGCAGGACGCTCCCGGATTGTTGTTAACAAATTGCAGAACATATACTCAGCGAGTGTATGTGCGGCTGGACCCAAGTGATGTGTTTCGGAAGCACATCAACATGAACAGTAGGGTGTCCTATCATGGCAGGCAGTGGGCTAAGGATGCTGTATGGCATGCCCAGCTAGACACTATACACATGCTCCGCCAGCTGAGGAACAGTCAGCCAGGAGGAGATGACAGGCCTCAGCCGCCCCAAAAGGTTTTTGGGGGGTCTGATTGCTGCGGCCTCCGCCGTGGGTTCGCTATTTTCAGCTGGTCTGTTTGCTGCTAACACTGTCACCCTGACCACCCTGAGAAGGCAGGTGTCTGGGTTACTTAAGGAAATGCCAGAAATTCAGGACAGGCTGTATCAACAGCAGCAGCGGCTGGAAGGCCTAGGGAAAACCTTACAGGGCACAATATTAGCAGTAAACCTTCATGCAGCAGTGTTAAATAACACCCTCCACACCGTGGGCAGGATTGTCGACGTGTTACAGTGGGATTATGCTTACGTGCAACAGGTCAAGATGCTGATGCAGGATTTGCTTAGGGAGCTTAGTGCCACGATAACTAGCCTAGCCATGGAACAGATTCCAACTTACTTGGTTCCACTGTCCTTAGTAGAAGAAGTACTTAGGACAACCACTTCTGAGATGGTGCAGCCATTACAGGTACATCTTGCATACAGTCTAGGCAGTGCCATTCCTATACATGTCAACCCCGAAGCCAAGGAAATAGGTTTCCTGTTGAACCTTCCCATCGTGAGTGGCAAGGATATCTATAGACTCAAGTCTATATCGAACGTTGGCTTCTGGAGGGGGGACATGCATGTGAAGTTGACCACCCCACCGCTCGTAGCTTACCAGGAGGATGATCCAAATTTGTATCTTGTTCCAAACCTGGAACTGTGTATATCAACCAAGGATATCCACTGGGTATGCCCAAGTAAGCCATTCCTTAGGGACACAACTCAGAGGTTGTGTGGTATCAGAAAGGGGGCTGCCACTGAAAAGTGTAAAGCCACAGTGACGAGCAAAAGTGAGGTTAACGAACCCCAGGTTGAGCAGGTGGGAAAGAAATGGCTGGTCAGCACACCACAGTTAACTGTTACAATAACCTATGACAGACATGATACAGCTACCGAAGTGCAGCTACCCAACCAAACAGTTTTTCTACAAGTTCCTGAAGGAGCTATAGAACTGTATGAAACGGAACTCGAGATTGTGGACGCTTTTAGAGGACACAGCGTTGACTTGGATGAGAGAATCCAAGAGACAGTAAGTCTTGAGGGTGTACAGGTAGTCGAATTTGTTCTTAATGACACAAGCTTAAAAACTACACTGGTAGGTCCCAAGCACAGTCGTTGTGGATCCTCTGGGGCGCTAGGAACAATAAACGTGGTCATCTTGACACTGCTGCTGGGTAGCTGGATCATGGCTGGGGTAATGTGTTGAATGCTGTTCTCTTGTATCAAAGCCTTGCGGGGTAGTTTGAATGAGACAAAGGGAGTAATGGTTTATCACCGAAATCAGGTAACCACAGAAATCAGGTAACCAACGTCTGCCTGCTGCAGAGCTATCCGATACTGATAGTGAACTGCCGGAAGTTTAAGGTCTAGAGCTAATGATGATGCCCAAAGCCTCATTCCTAGGTACCTTATAACTGAGAGCAGGTATACGTAATGTTCTTTCCAACACTATTTCCTGTACAAATTCTCGAGAGGTAATGTGAATATTGGGTGGTAGAATCCACCGTGGTGCAACAAACATCACTTAACTCTGTTTTTGTTTGAAGGCAACAACGCCTCAGGACCTCGTGACCTTCAAAAAGGGGGGATATGTAGCGGCACTGCTGGTTAATAAGACAGAATTAAGCGTTGGTATGCTCCTAAAGGAGGCCCCATCTCACCCTCCATCTCTGTGGTGCAGCCACAGAGAAAGAATTCATGCAAGCTGATTTAAGATGTTTTTCTTTTGATAAGAAGCAAGCTCCCAGACGGGGATGCAAGTAGCTAAGCCTGGCTATCATGATCAATGGTCATCCACTGGCGCCTATCAGTCTAGGGAGTGCCGAATGGACATCTGGACTGCATTCCTAAGTGTCAAGAGTAAGTGACTTATATCTCACCTTGACCAACCAATCAGGGACTGGCAGGGCATGGTAATACCACGTGGGTCTCCAATGCCCGCCAAACTCTCAACCAATCAGCACACATCTGGGTCTTGATCAAAAAGGGAGCGCAAGCTCAGTTCTGGGCTCTCCTTGGCCATTTTCGCGCATCCTCAGAGACAATCACGTGACAACTGCTGTTGTCTGCAAAAGGACTTGGACTTTGTTCTAAGCGCGAGGCCGAGGATCCCGTACGTACTCAGAATTCTACCAACGTGAATGCTCCGCTTGATCAATGGCAGCCTACAGTTGGACCCTTTGTCGACAACCTGAATAGCTTATTCAGAAGCAGCGCTGGACCGGGAACGAACCAGTTTCTTCCCAGGCAAAAGAGTGACTTGTGAGGACTCGCGGTCACACTCTGTGCATAGAGACTTTCTACTAGCCAGCCGGACTGCTGGTAGATCCCCTCGGAGCAACGACTGCCCTGCGCGCCGCAGTCAGATTCCTCCGCCCGTCCTACTCCGAGCTGCACCTCGACTGGTTGGCCGGTAGCCAGAGGATGCCGACACAACGCCCATTGGACAACCACTGCAACAGAGGCTGCAACAGAGCCTGTCAGCTGGTTTGGTGTTCGTGCCGGGAAATTCCAAATCCAAACACAGTGGATAAGTAAAAATTCTACATTGCGTCTCGAGAATTTAATTGTACCTCAACACAAGTTGTTATCAATTTAATTCATGAGTAATGTATTTACTTCTGAGTTTAGAGTAACAGTGGGTAATAATACTGATTAGCGATTTGGTAAGCAAACGATATATATTGACATATATTCTCTGTTGTGTATCTCTTTGTGTTTGCATCTCTTCGAGATTATATACCTTGTATATTGATACCCCTCACAGTAAGGTCTGCCGCTCGTATCCAGGCAGACTAGTATATGTTTGGTGCACAGTTTATATTGATAAATGTATCTCGTGTATTGAACCCGTGTGTGTGCGTTGTTCGTTGTTCTGACGATTGATTTTCTAAAAGCCCCAACGAACAACCTTGTGATTACTGCTACAATTGATAATTGTCTCAGTAAACCCATGAAACCACTACACTGTCATGTTCTTTACCACCCCTGGGTGCTGCAGGTGGACTGGTGTCACATTATGGGCGATACTGTGCTTTGCACCAACTGCTTGTCAGGATTGTTCCAGTTCAACCACAACCCTGAATCGAGTGGATGGGTATATTAATGTATATTAATCATCTTACATGTTCCTGTCCTTCACTCTATAGGCATCCTCTCACGAAGCACTAGTAAATGTAGGGGTTTTGTGCTTAACTGGGACAATTATTAATTGTAGCAGCAAGTCACAAAAAATATTCTTTTGATGGCTATTAGAATCAACCTTGCAGGATAACTCAAACAACGCACACACGCAAATGCTAACACACAACAATACATTTATTAATTCAAAAAATGTGCATAAACATAACAGATCTTATAGAGGGGGTTAGCAGTATACAAAAGGTATATATTCAATCACGAAGAGTTACAAACCAAGAGAGACATACATTCCGTAATATCATTCATTTAGATTGTTTTGTAAATAAACTTTGTTACAACTTGTACATTAGATACTCAAAAGCAAGTACATGACTCATAGGAATTAAATTGCTATCAACTCAGGTTGAGGTAACAATTGAATTCTCGAGCTGTAATGCAGAAAGTTGAATACTCATCCGCTCTATGGGGATTCAGATCTCCCGCGGATACAAAGAAGCAGTGGCAGGCTGTTGCCGTGTCCAATCAGCGCTCTCTGGCCCGGTGCAAGGCAGTGCTGGTTCGACGTGAGAGAAGGAGAAGGAGGGAGAGATTTCTGCTGCAGTGCGCTGCTGATGCTCTCTGAAGACCGGCTAGTTAGTGTTGGCTGAACCTAGCAGAGTTTGCACAATTTTTAGACAGGAAGAAGACCGGTTCGTTCCCGATTTAGCGCGAGTCCTGAATACTGATATTTAGCTGTCCACAGTTCCAACCGTAGTTCACTTGTTGATCAGGTAAGCGTTCGTGGTGGGCTCACGAGGCTTGCTGCTGGGCTAACCTCGGGTGGATCCTTTGGTTACATGCTGGCAACCTCCGTTCTCAACTCTGAGAACAAGGAAAAGTCCTGGCACTGGGACATACTGGCCGTTACGTGACTGTCTGAGCTGAGTCTGAGGATGTCCAGGAGGAGCTGGAGTTGTACCTGGAGGAACTACGGTCGCTCATTGGTTGAAAGTTCCATGGGCATTCGAGAATCATTTTGTGACTTACTGCTACAATTAACAATTGTCCCAGTAAATGCACAAACCCCTACAGTTATTGGTGCCTCGTGAGAGGATGCCTACATTTATTGTTGCCCTGTGTGAGGATGAGTAACCATGAACTCTGACCTTGGGGTTGTAAACCACTTGGGATGAAACTCTCCCTTGGAATCTCCCAGAGAGTGAGGCACCAGCGATGACCATTCACGGGTCTCAACTTTGGGAGTTGTTCCTTATCAGAACACTCTTATCAGCTAGAAAAACACCTTAAATGTGAACCAAATGGAATGGCCTCTCTCTATCAAGCACCACTTGAGATGAGGGAGAGAGTAACCTTGCCGCTACAATGGTATCTCTCCTGTGTGAATGCGCTGGTGGGTTATTAAGTCACTTGACCGACTAAAACTCTTCCCACACTGACTGCAGCTGAAAGGTCTCTCTCCTGTGTGAATGCGCTGGTGTGATTGTAAGTGGCTTATTTGACTAAAACTCTTCCCACACTGACTGCAGCTGAACGGTCTGTCTCCTGTGTGAATGCGCTGGTGGGTTACTAAGTCACTTGACCGACTAAAACTCTTCCCACACTGACTGCAGCGGAACGGTCTCTCTCCTGTGTGAATGCACTGGTGGATAATTAAGCTACTTGACTGACTAAAACTCTTCCCACACTGACTGCAGCTGAACGGTCTCACTCCTATGTGAATGTGCTGGTGGGTTACTAACTTACTTGACTGACTAAAACTCTTCCCACACTGACTGCAGCTGAATGGTCTCTCTCCTGTATGAATGTGCTGGTGGGTTATTAAGGTACTTGACTGACTAAAACTCTTCCCACACTGACTGCAGCTGAACGGTCTCTCTCCTGTGTGAATGCGCTGGTGGATAATTAAGCTACTTGACTGACTAAAACTCTTCCCACACTGACTGCAGCTGAACGGTCTCTCTCCTGTGTGAATGCGCTGGTGGGTTTTTAAGTTAGTTGATAGACTAAAACTCTTCCCACACTGACTGCAGCTGAACGGTCTTTCTCCTGTGTAAATGTGCTGGTGGATAATTAAGCTACTTGACTGACTAAAACTCTTCCCACACTGACTGCAGCTGAACGGTCTCTCTCCTGTATGAATGCGCTGGTGGGTTATTAAGGTACTTAACTGACTAAAACTCTTCCCACACTGACTGCAGCTGAACGGTCTCTCTCCTGTTTGAATGTGCTGGTGCCTTTTTAAGTCATGTGATAGAATAAAACTCTTCCCACACTGACTACAGCTGAAAGGTCTCTCTCCTGTGTGAAGGTGCTGATAGGATTTTGAAATGCTAGACTGACAGAAACGCTGCTTCTCCCTGTGCCGTAATGGCAGTTTGTCCACTCCATCTGAGCAAGGCCTTGAGTGATTCTTCCTCATCCTGTGATCATGCTGGGGTCTCTTATTCTGCAAATGCTCCATGGAATGGTCTTGCTCTGTGTGCTGAAACTGAGATTTGTTTTCTCCATCGTGTCCTTCAGTGTGCTGCTCAGCAGTGTGAATCATCTGGGACTCCATCCCCAGCTCTCTGAGACTAAAACCACCCAGTTCATTCAGCTGTTCCTCTCTTTGCCCAAGAACAGACATACTCTCCAGTTCATTAAAACTTTCAACAATTTTCTCAGTAACCAGATTATTAAACCTGTGTGTAAAGTCGTCAGATACTAAGGGATCATATGATTGTTTTAGACTCTGCAGTGACAGTCTCTCCACTTGAACAGAACAAGGCCTAATTATTATCAAGCCCTGTAGGACCTGCTGTTGCTCCTCCCTGTACTGACTCTCCTCTCGGTGCTGTAACTCAGTACTGTTCTCTTCACCAGGGACATCAGTCTGCTGCTCTGCAGGGTCAATCAACTTGGGATCCATATCCTGCTCTGTAAGATTTAAAACATCCAGTTCTTCACTGTGCTCTTGTACAGAGACACAGCCCAGTTCATTACAACTTTGTGTAATATTGATTGTGTCCAGATTATTCATCTTCTCTGTAAAATCATCACATACTAAGAGCCCAGGTGTCTCACTCTCAGGCTCCGTCTTCATCATGGGCACAGAGTCCAGATCCTCCACACTCTGTCTGCTGTCTGTGTGCTGCTCACTAAGTGCCTCTTTCCCTGCTGCGGCAGTGAGCTCTGTCTCCTGCATCAGACTGGAGCCCCACTCCTCCTGCTGTTCAAGGAGAGCCCTTTCCCCAGCGTCGGAAAGAACACTGGCCTCTGAGCCTGTAAACACAGGACAAGAAGACACGACCTTTATAAGAAAAAACTATTTTATAGCTTTATACCTTTAGAGGTGGCTTCTCAAAGCATTTTACAGAATGCCAATTACAAAAAATACACAAAATTAGCACGATGAGAATACACAGTTAAAGGAGACAGTAGACAGTGGTACTAAGTACAGTAGGAACAGAGGGGTACAGAACAGTTAAATAAAGGCTCTTCTGAAGAAAAAGTTTTTGAGTCTGGATTTGGAGTTTAGAGAAGGTGACTCTGATATCCTTGGGGAGAGAGTTCCAGAGCTTGGGGCTAAACAGGAGAAGGCCATGTCACCCATAGAGTGTAGACAGACTGGGGAACAAATAGTTGAACACAATTAGAAGAGCGAAGATTGCAAGGTAGGGAGTAGGGTGATAATATCAGACCAGTATGGAGGTGCCAAGCCAAGACACGGAGAGTCTTATAGGTGAGCAGGAGGATTTTTAAGTGGATATGAAACTTGACAGGAAGCCAGTGCTAGGACTCCAGGATAGGAGTAATGTGATCATTTGCACTAGACGTGGTCAGGGTTCTGGCTCCTGAATTTTGGACATACTGGAGTTTGTTCAATGTGGATTTAGAAACCCCAGAGAGTAGAGCATTACAGCAGTCGATTCAAGATTAGACAACACTTTTCAGCCACAGTTAGTGATAACACAGGGCGTAGTCGAGCAATATTTCTGAGGGGAATGAAAGATGTTTTGACAACACGCTGCACATGTGGGTCGAACATCAAATATCATCCCCATGTTTTTCAATTTAGACTGAAGCTCAAGTACAAGACCAACTACAGATAGGGTTTCACACTGATTTTACAAAGTTTTACAAAGTGGAGTCCCAAAGTTTTACAAAGTGCCAATAAGCATGGCTTCAGTCTTGTCACAGTTAAGATGAAGGACATTTTGAGTCATCCAAGTTCTTATGTCAGAGATGCAATTAGAATAGAGACAGCCACATCAGCATAAGGTTTGGTATGGATGTATATATGAGTAACATTAACATAGTAATGATAGCTGAGGCCATGTGATCTTAAAAGCTTCAAGCTAAAGCTGTAAGTCTTAAGCTACACAAAGACACGTCTAGTATTCTCGCAATCAATTTGGGTTGTTTAAGCATAGAGGAATAATAGAGTTTAAGTGGGTTTCTGATAATACGTGATTTTAGATATACAAGCTTTGTCAGAAACCTACTTACTGTGTAAAAAGTAAGAATACAGAAATAATAATGATACATTACATTTACATAATACAGACACACTGACTGCACACTACAGTACATTTACACTACACTGAGAGTGAGGGATTCATACAGACACACTGACTGGACACTCCAGTACATTAACATTGCACTGAGAGAGAGGGGGGTTCATACAGACACACTGACCAAACGCTACAGTACATTATCACTGCACTGAGAGAGTGGGGTTAATTGGCTCCGTGAAGTTGGCCCCTCTACAGACAGCACAAATGATTAAACTCATCTCATTCGTTAGTGTTACGTTTGTGCCGTTAAAAGTAGCATTTGTGCTGCTTTTAATTCCGAGATATAGAGCCTTGTTTTTTCGGGGTCGTGACATCACTCAGCCCCACTACAAGATCGTAGCGGAACCAGACCGGTCTCATTCGTTAGTGCTGCATTTGTGGCGGTTTGTGCCATTGAAAGTAACTTCCCAGCTACTTTCGTTCCTTAGATATAACATCTTCTTTTTCAGGGGGTGACATCACTCAGCCCCTCTACAACGTTCTAGGGGAACCGGACCGGTCTCAATCGTTAGTGCTGTGTTTGTGCCATTGAAAGTAGCATTTGTGCTGCTTTCATTCCCGAGATATAGCGCCTTGTTTTTCCGGTGATCACGTGACCATGCACGGTGACTTGGACCTCCAATAACCCCGTCTGCCGAGTTCAAGCACTCTGTTAACAGCGCGAGAGTAACAATTCTGCAACTTCGTTCCTCTGTTTGCCCAGGTAGGGGGAGGCGGTGGATTTTGCATTTAATATCATTATCTTCTATGCGTTTGTGTGAACAGGAAAATTAAATTTGTCTCCAATATCATACCCGAATTAGAAGAGTTTCAAGTGTAGCCTTAAAAAGCGACATTAGCAAACAATTGTATGTTCTTACAAAGAGGCTTTAACAAACAAGTCTTAATACCTCATAGCGGTGACCTTTTTTAAAAATCATAAGAAGTAATCAGTTTCGCATTGTCTCCTTCTTAAATAAACAGGCATCAAGGGACGTGTGAAGATTCAACCTGTCTGTCGAGCCACGTATTTAAAAAGATTTGAATTTGGAACATTCTGAACCATTGTTGCTCTTTTTTATGCAAAGCCAAAGTGAAAAGGAACCAGGACTTCAGGATTTTTTTTTTTTTAAGGGGCACTATGTACAAAGTTTACACAAGTTCATAACACATCCGAGAAACAAGAGTCTTACCATCTCACACATGAACACCGCGGCAATATTGGAAAATATTTTTATTTTCACAGAACAGAAGTGAACATATATCTAGGTTCTCTGAAAAACTGGCATTATCCACGTGTTTGTATTTACAGGGATCTTATGCGCAAACATGAAACGATTAGCTCACAGTTCTTTTATCTGTGTTTCTAGTCAGTCCTTGGTGTAGAATACAGCATGAGGGCACACCTTGACCTCTGAATACACAAATATGACTACAAGGACATTTACAGGTACCAACACACTCAGTACTGAAATTACTGGATGTGATGAAAACAATGAATGCAATTTGTTTTCCGACTCTGTCTGGTCGGGTGGGGGTGGATGTTTTACATTTTAATATAGCGCCTTCTTTTTCTGGCCGTGATGTCACTCTGTGTCGTCGGCACCATACAAAACCGCAAGTTCAAGACCACCAGATCTTTCAATTGTGATCTCTTGATCAGCTGACCCCAGCCTTTGCAGTTGATGTTTGATTTATTATCTGCATCTCTGGCGAAGACCTCTTCTTCCAAATCGTAAGTTACTTTACAAACTAGAAATGCTATACTGTAATTATGATGCAACGTTGACGTTCCCATGAATTTATTTTAAAGTAAAGATATTTGAGAAACTTGTTTATATCGCGGGGAATACCACAAAAATTAGTAAGCTTCATTTGTCGTTATCATGATATTTCTACACATGCAAGTGAAACTTGAAAGGATTTGTCACACTTCTGAATTTAAATTATAATGTTTTGTTTCTGTAAGTGTTACAAGGAGAACTGAACCCCAAAAAATCTCTGACATGTTACAAATTGCTGATGTGAAAGCTGAAATGATTAAGTGGTGAATGCAATGCTTTAAAAACACATCATAAACGAAAGAAGTGGTGATGGGCCTTGGTATTAATATTTTTTAGACCCGTGAGTAGGCGGGTCTAAAAAATATTAATTTATCAATTTCTATCTACATATACAGAGACTTTTTGATGTGCACTTAAACTGTAATCCATAACAATGTAAAAAACCTAGTTATTTTCATTTACGCGGTGGAGGGAAGTCCCCATTACCTGTAGAGCGCTTTCACTGGGGTTTCCAGAGAAGCACTATGTAACTGAAAGGATATTATTATAAATCACGTAAAAATTGGGAAGAAGCACAGTTTAGGCCAGGTTTGGTGAAATTCATTTTTTGTTACATTTTTGAGTGTTAATCGGACTTCTCTATACCTTGCATTAAACATTTCCCATAATACCCGGGCCATGGGTCTAGCTAGGGATTCGGCCATCACATGAACACTAAGATTAAAGGGTGACATCATGGAGCTAACAAAAGAGAAGTGTAAAGCTTGCCACGATTTGTTGTTTGAGACTTCAGTTCTAAGCAATATACAGTGTTTTGCATTCATCCTTATTTCTTTCTGGGGATTTAAACTACTCATCATTTGCTTGATTTTTTTAAAACCTTGAGCGGTCCGATTCCAGGTAATGCACTACATATTTGTGATTTTTGATTGTTAATTCTTAATTGTGTATGAAAGTAGATATCAGACCTACTGCATGCAATAGCTTATTAAGGAGCTGTTGCCTTTCTATTGTTCGATTACCTGTAGAGAGGGAGAGGGGTTTATAATGCACGTTGAAGTACCTGCCTCTGTGAAGTTCTGAGCATCTTTGGGAATGTTTGCACGGTTTACATTGATTGTATCATGTCCCAGAAGCAGCAGGCACGAAACTGGTGACTCCACTATTGTAGTAAATGTAGTATAGTTAACCATTTGACAATGGATTAAGGTCTGCCTTCACAGAGCATAGAACAGGATAAAATGAGTTTTGTGAGCTTTATTAAGTTATCCCCTCACACAACAGAGTATATTAAGGAAGTATAAAAATGTATCATCTGGTGTGTTACACTGTTACCACACTTAAGAGACCAAGGAAATGTACTGGATTAAAGCTCTGCATTGTTCATTGTTATTCTGACATTGTTAAACATTTTACACATTGTTTGGTTACGAAAGTCGATGTGAGGACAGGATTTGTTTTTTTGTATTTTAAACAATGTATGTTGTTGCACCATAGTACTCATTCTACATATTTGCCCTTCATTCCAGGATTCATCACCCACAGGCACTGTTAGGAGGGTAGGAACTTAACAGTACTAACATTCAGGCTGTGCTGCCAGACATAACCTGACAAAAGAATATACCCAAGTGCTACAGGGCTGCAAAGGTAAAAAAGAATCAATGTATACATGCATAACAGATCAAATCACACTTAAAACCTCACACTTAGAACAAAAAAATAGCACAAGGATACGATGTTTTTCCTTCTGATGAAATTCTAGAAAAAATAGGTGCAACTGGGGACCAAGAGCCAAGCTGGACCCTTGATGCATGCCCGACAGCATTGAAAGACTGGGAAACAGAAATCTGTGAAGAATGCAGGTTGCTTGCTGTGGACAGTGGTGATAGACATAACCTGCATTTCCTACCGGAGATTGTTCCTCATCTCACCAGGCTTGCTTGATATCTCCCACTCTGGACTGGCTTAATGGTTCCACTTTTCAAAAGTGTGAACATCACTGTAAGTTCAGCCAGTGTGGAGGCGGATTTCAAAATCCTAAAACAATCAGTGCTGAAGCATGAGTTGACAGGTTCCTTATGAAGCACCTAGCACCCATAGAAGGTATGAGAATATCAATGGGTGCTCATGGTGTTTCCCAGCAGTGTGAGAGGGCCATTATCAGTGCTACCACATCCAGCTCTCTAGAACAGCAGAGCGGAACACTTGTTATGAGTTCTGAAAAACAGACAGAGCTCAAAAAGGACAAAGAACTGGTGTATCCATCAAATCTGAGTTGTTTGGAAAATTGGAGAGGGCTTGCTGCACCACCTAAAAAACGGAAACCATCTTCTTATCTTGTGCCTCGTTCTGAGTGGTTACAACATAGATTGTTCTATTCCTGTGAAAAAGGCTGTAGTGGCTCTGATGAGGAATGGAAGCAGCAGAGACCTGCCCCCAGTAAAAGTGAGTGGAATGTACTGAACACTTGTGCATTTGATGTCAGTGCCTATGCAGTGACTATTGCGATAGCAGGTCTTCTAGCAGCTATGTTAATCAGGCTGTAGATAGCATAGAAATATTTCAACTGGTGAAACATTTGGCACAGAAAGGTGTGCACAAAGATGTTTATGTTCTAAGAGCTAAAATTGTGAGGGACATCTTTGGTGCAATGAAAACAGAGTCAGAGCTACAATAAGTGAGAGCTGAATGTAATATTTCAGAAATCATAGCAAAAGTGTTGTTAACACTTGTTCAAATTACAGATGTGCAGAACACTCTGATAGAAATGCAAGTTTGTGACCCAGCTTTATCAGAACACATCTTGTGTAATGGTACTGTACAGCACAGCTTGTCAACTGGGCAACATCCTGTCATTGACTGTGACGTGGGAGATTGGCTGAGTCGTGAAGAAAACACTGTCCAGTCTCAAAATATCTTTGAGAGTCAACTTTCAGATTTTCCACATAACCTGGAATTAAATGGGACCTTCAAATTAAGAGGTGTCACTACGTTCTGCCCACCTGTCCTGGGTCATTACATTGCATATTGCAAAAGACACGACTTCACCTGGGAGAAATCTGGCGATCTAACAAAGGCAGTCATATCTGTGTCTTCAGAGCTCAAGGTGTGCCCTCATGCTGTATTCTACACCA
The DNA here is from genome assembly GCF_055471065.1 of Atractosteus spatula. Lineage (NCBI taxonomy): Eukaryota > Metazoa > Chordata > Actinopteri > Semionotiformes > Lepisosteidae > Atractosteus > Atractosteus spatula. The sequence goes on along the minus strand of NC_142715.1, from coordinate 21,255,218 downwards.
AGGACTGACCAGAAATACAGATAAAAGAACTGTGAGCTAATCGTTTCATGTTTGCGCATAAGACCCCTGTAAATACAAACACGTGGATAATGCCAGTTTTTCCAAAGAACCTAGATATGTGTTCACTTCTGTTCTGTGAAAATAAAAATAATTTCCAATATTGCCACGGTCTGCATGTGTGAGATGGTAAGACTCTTGTTTCTCGGATGTGTTATGAACTTGTGTAAACTTTGTACATAGTGCCCCTTTAAAAAAAAAAGTCCTGAAGTCCTGGTTCCTTTTCACTTTGGCTTTGCATAAAAAAGAGCAACAATGGTTCAGAAAGTTGCAAATTCAAGTCTTTTTAAATATGTGGCTACACAGACAGGTCAAATCTTCACACGTCCCTTGATGCCTATGTTTACTTAAGACGGAGACAATATGAAACTGATTACTTCTTCAGATTTTTAAAAAAGGACAATGCTATGAGGTATTAAGACTTGTTTGTTAAAGCCTCTTTGTAAGAACATACAATTGTTTGCTAATGTCGCTTTTTAAGGCTACACTTGAAACTCTTCTAATTCGGGTATGATATTGGAGACAAATTTAATTTTCCTGTTCACACAAACGCATAGAAGATAATGATATTAAATGCAAAATCCACCGCCGCCCCCCCGTACCTGGGCAAACAGAGGAACAAAGTTGCAGAATTGTTACTCTCGCGCTGGTAACAGAGTGCTTTAACTCAGTTGACGGATTAACTCGAGATCAAAGTCACTGTGCATGGTCACGTGATCAATGGAAAAACAAGGCGCTATATCTCGGGAACGAAAGCAGCACAAACGCTACTTTCAATGGCACAAACCGGCACAATCCCAGCACTAACGAATGAGATTGGTCCGGTTCTCCTAAGACGTTGTAGGGGGGCTGAGTGACGTCACAACACCCCAAAAAGAAGGCACTATATCTCGTGAAAGAAAGTAGCTGGGAAGTTACTTTCAACGGCACAAACACAGCACTAACGATTGAGACCGTTCTGGTTCCCCAACGACGTTGAAGGGGGCTGAGTGACGTCACGACCCCGAAAAAACAAAGCGCTATATCTTGGGAACGAAAGCAGCACAGAAGCTAGGTTCAATGGCACAAACAGCACTAACAAATCACGTGGGTTTCATTGTTTGTGCTGTCTGTAGGAGGGGCAACTTCACAGAGCATACTATTTGAATGCAGAATCTCTTCCTGCGTGTTTAAGTGTTTAGAGAAAATTCCCACGACACTACTAAAAACTTTGCCCCTCTACTGAGCAAATACTATATTTTCCTGATATAGGAAACAGAGCAAATAAAAGTATCACCATTTAATTACATGCAATACCAGATGCAATCTCTTACCATCTTAAGAGCAAGAGTTCACATGAAAGTACATCAAAACCTGATAGTTTCAACAAAAAAGTGTCTCTTGTGGGACAAATATTCAGGAAGCCGCTACAATAATCATCTGGTACCAATTTTCTATGTATATCACCATTCTCTCTTGTGTGTTAGACTTTCAGCGATCCACAACCTTGAATTACAATGGAAAATGGTTTTATATATATACTATGTACCAAGATCTCTCAGTAACAAAAACAAAACCACAATAATATTATAAGAAGAAGGAGACATGTTCTCCTGGTTCTGTGGCTGAACCATATATATACACACAAGAATATGCAAAAACTTTGTTTTAATCTGAAATTTTATATACAAAGATTTTAAAGTCACTACGTACAATAGATATTTATCATTAAAATCTTAAAATCATTCACTGATGATAACTTCTCAGTAATATGTAAATTATATTGACATTTATATTGGTTATATATACATATCACAGCCTGTTAAATATTCACTTTAAATTCATGAGCTCTTAAGCCCGTAGTGGTAGTGAGGACTAATCAGATGTTAAATCGAGGAAGGGAGACAGTAGATTGAGCCCCACCCCCCAGACAGACTGAGAAAGGGTTCATTGTCACACAGATGAGCACATTTGGAAGACAATGCGAGGCTCCGAACCGCAGCAGCCACAAATCCTGCTCCTGTGTCAATGTTAAGAGGGTTTATAAGACATTCAATACACATTTATTGATTCATGGCGTAACTTGTCCTCCCTATTCACTAACATTATAAGACCACGTCCCAATTTCCAAACTGTACCCTAAGCCCTTCCTCCAGGTCCACATCTCCATGACGCAGCGTAAGAAGTGTGGACTTCAGTGCATGTGGACAGAATTTCTTAAATATGTTTTTGTTTTCCTTTCTCCATTCGCAGGCTGATGAAATTGAATCTCATCGCGTCTGTCCCCGAACCAAAAGGGAGTGACACGTTGTGTTCATTCGTCTTTAGCAGACTGAACTCCAAATGGGCGAAGTAAACAAAGGAAAACGTGGTGATACCGCCGTTTTTGCGTAGCTAAATACATTTCAACTCGACTATCCCGGTACACAAATCACAGTCTGGGGAAAATAACTCATTCATTCGCTTTCTTTCAACACAAACTAGGCAGGACCTCAAAGCTTTGTACTACTGAATACGTCTACTATTAAATATTCCATCTACAAAATATACTGCAGGTAAACCAATATTATATTTATCAAAATGGGGTGACAAAATCAAATCTGTACATCAAAACCTAGAACACAAACAGGATGAATCTGAAAGTAACACATAATCTACAGATGTAAATAATATATACAGCATGAATACTTAAAGTAATTCAGGTGGGGAGCTGCGTCAGCATGCGTAGGCTGCAAAGGAACAAGTAGAGGTTTATTCCTGTGCTGAAAAGAGAAAAAAATAAACATTTCGGCTGTGGAGCCTTCTTCGGGCGTCAAAACCTTCTTCAACAGCTGAAATGTTGTTTCTTCTCTTTCCGGCAGGGAATAAACCTTTACTTGCTCCTGAACCGAAGGTTGTCCAATTTATGTAATTTTGTTTTACATAAAATATGCACGTATTAAAACCATAAAAAATAATATTTTAGTTTCCAATTGTGGGGGAAAAGCAAGCGCTGTCTTGACATTAGTGGTTCTAAAATAATTAAGCCTGCTTTACTACACCAGCTACATTAGTTCATCATTGGGTATTCCTCAGACTATATTCAGAAGATGGCAAAACAGAGCACAAAGCAATAACTCATCGCAGCAATTAACAGGGTCTAGGAGGGGAAGCTGATCATGTAATCATTTTCTTAAGACTCTTTTGTGCTCAGCAGAAGATTGAAAAGGGCAGCAGAGGACAGTCGGGGATGTAATTTTACGAAAACATTTGTTCTGTCTAAACTGCCAGTATTTAACACACTGACTGGACACTCCAGTACATTAACACTGCACTGAGAGAGAGGGCGGTTAATACAGACACACTGACTGGACACTCCAGTACATTAACACTACATTGAGAAAGAGGGGGGTTAATACAGACACACTGACCGGACACTCCAGTACATTAACAGTGCACTGAGAGAGAGGGGTTCATACACACACACTGACTGGACACTCCAGTACATGAACACTGCACTGAGAGGGGGGTTAATAAAGACACGCTGACCAGACACTCCAGTACATTAACACTGCACTGAGAGAGAGAGGGGTTCATACAGACACACTGGCTGACTGGACACTGCTTTAATGTACAATAAGGTACATAAACACTGCACAGAAGAGATAGTTACCGCCACGTCGATAAATAATCTGCCCACAAACATATTTCCAAGACTCCAAAGTCTCCTAAATTGGTTTTCACATAAAGAAAGTGTATCAGTTGATGACAAATTCAATAATACTTAGACAAAACCGAGTTTCTGGCCACATTCAAAGAACAGCAATAACCTTAATGAGAATATAACTAGACCACAACTAGTTTAGTTCGCAGAAAAGAATCCCTCGGCAACATCACAAACCTTTCCTACTTCGCTCTGCATCTCTCCACTACAGATTCAACAGTGAGGAAGTTAAAAACACCGTTTTTAAACACAGACATTACTACATAAGTCATCGCACTTACCCGACAGCTCCGTTTCTTCATTTGTTTCTGCAGTGATTTCACAGGGAGGCATGAGTCCAACATGATCCGTCCCTCCCTGATCTCCTCCTGCTCCCGACTCCTTCTACCACAGCTGCAGTCGCACTTTAAAGGTCTCGTTTTCCTTCATTCGCGTTATTTCTGTCCCGAAACTGTCCTCCACACACTGTGTGATATTAATCACGGCCCGACTCACCAGGATCTGGGAGACGCTGTGGAGTTTGTCTTGAAACTCGTTCTCAGAGTCAGACATCCTGTTTCGGAAAACTTCTGAAACTTCATACACGAACGATTTGAGCAAAACCTCCACGAAACAGTGAAGCTCGTTTTCCTGCTTCATTTGCGCGATTTCGACCCCGAAACCGTTGTCGACAGACGTGATTTTAATCACGATCCGTCTCGCCAGAACCTGAGAGATCCGGCAGAGTTTTTCTTCAATCGACTTCTCGGAATCATCTGTCCGGTTTCGGAAAACTTCCGAAACTTCATGCACGATCGATTTAAGCACAATCTCCATGAAAGAGTGCGCCTCAGTTTTCAGATTAAGCAACAGATTCTCCATTTTTTTCAGAGTCGATCTGGAAGACACAGACAAGTCCTGCAGCTGCCGCGGCTGCAAACACGTGGGCTTGAGCACAGAAAGCGAAATGTGGTCAAAGAGAGGACTTCCGTGTTATCAGATGAACTTCCTTAGTGACCGTTGCTATAAACCACAAAAATATTATTCGAATAATAAAAATCTGAAAAAAAATAGTCCAGAATAGATGTTTGCGTTATATTATAGTGTAACGCATACGGTCGACATTTTTTTATTTTTATTAAATGTGTAAATAATTTACAAATACAACTAGAGGAGCAGAAACAGAATCAAGAGAAAAAAAACACGAACAGAAAAAAAATTAACTGGCAGAGGTAACGAAGTAAATTATATTTTTTACATATATCAAATGTTTTCCTTGCTTAAGCATTTTTTCATTTTTATAGAATTTAAATAATATTTTAACTCCATCTGAAAAGTACTAAAAAGGGGAGTATTATTGGACCATTTTGATTTATGAATGTGAAATTTACTCAGAATGACTAATAACTTTGCTATAAATAAATTCTTTTTAAAAAAAGTTCTCTTACACAGTACAATATCAAAGTCCTTAAACCTAAAAAAAACACCTTTAAATGCCTACAAACCAAACTCTGCAAGTCCGTCCAAAACAACTTCACAAACACACACCTTACAAGTAAATGTACCAAAGATTCCCTTTCAACCCGACAAAAAAAGCACAAATCATCCTGCTCATGCTTAAATTTAGACAGTACTTATTTAACTGGATAAAACCTATGAACAATTTTAAATTATATCTTTTTAGCTTTATTTGTAATACAATATCCATCAGGAGTTATCCAAACTAACTTCCAATTTATATTTTCAAATGGTGCACTCCGAAAAGATCAACTTGACACGCACACCTTTCCTGTATAAAATAAAAATCATCTCTCATTTTTTTACAAAACAAATTGCTTTTTTTACAACATTTCGAATACCTTTAATTTAATAGAAACATCTACCTTAATTTCTTATTTATTCTGCACGTCTGCAGTCACTGTTTACATGTCTGCATTGTTTACTTGTACGTTGTCTACTGTTTGTACAGTATATTGTCTTGATGTACTTTGTGTTAAGTATCTATATCTATGTTCTCGCAGTCTCCTTCCTCATCGCTCCTGCTCGCTCGACACTCAGTCTCTATGCCTGGGCTCATTGAATCTCTGGCCAAGTCTTTTGGATCTTAATGACTATATGAACAAAAAATAATTTCAGGTTTACAAATTTGACAATATTTCACCTATAAGGCTCTGCATGGCTTGGCACCTCATTACTTGTCTGAACTATTATCGCTCCCCACCTACTCCCCACCTCGCAACCTTCTCTCTTCTAATTCTGCTCTCCTAACTGTTCCCCAAGCCCATCTACATTCTATGGGTGACAGGGCCTTCTCCTGTTATGCCCCCAAGCCCTGGAACTCTCTCCCCAAGGATATCACAGAGTCACCTTCTCTAAACTCCTTCAAATCCAGACTCAAAACCCTCTTCTTTAGAAAAGCCTTTACTGAACTGGTTCCATTCTTCACCCCTCTGCTTTTCTTAGTACCACCATCCACGGTCTCCTCTATATATTGTAATTGTGTTTTATCTTGTGTATTTTTATTTATTGTTGTTGTCATTCTGTAAAGAGCTTTGAGAAGCCTCCCTTTAAGGTGCTATCCCCATGTACCCCATGTATTAAGAAGACCCCCCCTATTCCAGTATATTACCTGTAGTGTTATATTCAAAAAATCATAAAAAAATAAAGAACACTTTCACAACCCAAAGCAAGGTTGTATAAGGTGAGGGGGGCTGTCTGGTGTGTAAAACACTTGGTTGTAGCATTGTGAATGTTGTGCTTCAAATGCTATTGAGTCATGAAGAGGACCTCCCTATCCCAGTGTATTGTGTGTCTAATAGGTGCCGTATTGAAAAAATCATAACAAAAACTGAAAGAGGTTTCACAACCCAAAGCAAGGCTGGGAAAGGTCAGAGGACCTGCTTAGTGTGTAAAACACTTACTTGCAGCATTGTGGGTGCTGTGGTTTAAATGCTATTGGCTTGTGAACAGCATCCCCCTATCCTAGTGCACAGTGCCACATTCAATAAAACCATGAGAAAAAGAGATTCACAACCCAAAGCTCTGCCAGTCTTCTGTGTAAACAATCATGGACATCATGATTTGAACATCATGGGTGCTGTTTTTAAAAAGCTGTTGAGTAAAGAATAGGAATTTTCCTGCAGAATGAAAACAGGAAATAAAGAAAGGGTTTCAGAAATAAAACAAAGCTTTATTCCCATGCTGACAGTCTGGGTAATTGGAAACTGCTGTTCTGCTTCCTATGGTCATATATGGGTTTTTCGCATGAAACTCTATTGAGCAGTATTTCTGCGTTGTGAACGTATGTATGTATACAGCGGTCCCCCAGTGTTCCAGATGGTGCGTAATTGCGCATCAATCAAAACCCCGACTGTCAGAAAAGGATAATTAGCTCACTGATATGTTTATGGAGGGGTTGTGAAAATTTTCAAAGTCGTGGTCTTTAAAATGCATTTTGTTTGAAGGCGTTCTGTGTTATATGATATGTGATATGGACACAAGAATATTCGTGCGTGGAATAAAAAGACAAACTGAAGGCTGTGAGAACATTCACAATGTACTTTATACACAGAGCAATTGTATATACAAAGCAATTGTTTCATAAAAACGCTACAGGCGTGCCAAAATCGTTTTTGAACTTCAAGCTTACTTTACCCAAAAGTGATGAAGACACAGACATTCAATGAAAACGAATTTGATTCACTCAAGGCTTCGCTCTTTTGTTGTGATGTCATTTTAATTAATGTTAGCTGTGATTAGGTGTCGTTTTTGTCTCTTTTAACTTAAGAGTTAAAGAGTTTAAGAGTCTGCTCCTTTCTTCCTGGTATAGAAATAACATGTTCCATGTTTACAACCACCACTATAAATTCTTTGTTCAGCTCAAACGCCTGTCTGCGTTGACAAGGCATCTCAAAATGACATATTAAATAAGAACACGATCCTTCTGGTTACCATTCCTGTGGTTGGAGCGTTGTTTCGCCCTTTTTCGTTCTTCTACAATATTTACAGACAGGGCTTTATCACTGGAGTTGTACAGAAGAAGTGTGCATCGGTCCATGAAAATCATCAGTACTGCTGTTGTTCTTTGCGTAGTTTAACCGAGAGCACTTAAAAGATGCAAAAAGCTTTCAAAGATAACAGAATTGAAAGACAGTAGAGTAAGGAGGTAAAAAAGCACTCCCCCGTCGAGGAATTAACCACCGTCGCCCGTGTGACTGGATATAAAAATAACTGATTCGTTTTTGCCCAGTCTCTGGAAGCTTCAATGTGATTATTTTTCCTTCCTTATTTCTTCATTCCCATGAATTTACTCTGTAGTAGAGGAAACACGAAAGTGGGAAATTGCAGGCATTCTCCATGCGCATACACCTTCGGGGATGTAGCTCGGTGGTAGAGTGCATGCTTTGCATGTATGAGATCCCGGGTTCAATCCCTGGCATCTCCACGTGCTTTATATTATTGTGCTCACATCGCAATCTTCTGTTGAGTGAGAACTCTTTGTTGGTGTTCATAGAGAGCCAGGTTTACACAATTAAGTTCAGTCACACGCGAAGTGCTACAGTGTTGCTCTGCTGTTTTAGATGTACCTCCAAAGCATTTAGTTCTGTTAACTACAACGAATGATTTGAACTAATTTAACGTCATATTCAGGAAATCCAGAGAACGTCTCCACACTTGTCGTGGCTGTTGAAGAAATCACCTGTTAAATCTCACCTGGGATTTCTTGAGAAATCATTCAGCGAGCGAGTCCTCCCTCTGGACTCCGCACTGAGCTGAAAGCTGCGCGAATTCCTCACTGTGTGTCCTGTACTGTTACAGGTGCTCTCGTGTAGATGTGGAGCACAGCGACAAGAACACCTTGAACTTTTTCATAAGTGAAGGAATATTCAAAAGATCATGAAAAGTATGGATCGAATAAAATATCCATGGTACAACTCGAGAAAAAACTGAAGGACTCAAACAACAAACAACAAACAACTACTTTTGACGGCCGAAACGTTGTGTTCTCTTTCTTCTTTTTTTCAGCATGGAATAAACCTATAACTTGTTCCTTTGCAGCCTACGCATGCTGACGCAGCTACCCACCGGAACTACTTTTGATGATTACAAGAGATTCAAGAAACACAACCGTCCGCTCACGGGTTTGGGTCCTGAACGCTTAAGTTAAAAGACAAATTAAAGGATGCAAACTGTAAACTCTCTTCACATCTTACAGTTTATTAAATAAAACAATTTCTTACTTTCTTAATAATTTCTTACTGCTGATAGACGATTTATTGCATTTTATCAAAATCACAATTACAAACATTTTAGGTTAAACTGTTATTCACACACTCTAATGGAGAGAAACGTTAGTGTCTTCAGGTGTGTGAGCCCATTTCTAAAAAAATAAAAAATAAAAGTTATATGAAATTAATTGTTCTACTTTTTAGCTTGCATAGCCTTATGAATATTTCGGTTAAATCTTTTTTTTTCTGTTGTAATTTCAGTTGATATTAATATTAGTCATGATTTACAACTTTTGGACATGGTTCATCTTAAATAATTTTGTAATTAGTTTCAATTTTGGAAAATCGCACCCAGAAGCTACCAAAACTGGTAATGTTCATATAATGTGTAATGCAATAGCAGCATTTTGGGTGGGAAAACAAAAAGTATTTCTTGGTATGAATCCCAATACTTCATAAGCGGGGTTCGAATACTTCTCGCTTCAGATAAAGCTGTCAATACATCATAGATTTTTACTCAATCAATAGCAGTGTTATCGCTACCGAGCACTAAATATAGATCCTGGCAATACTTCGTAAGATCTTCAGAAGAAAATCCAAAATACTACAGAAGCAATCAAATGTATACGTTTCTTTTGGATCTAGAATAATCTAGGATAATTATGAGACTCAAAACATGCCCGTCTTTTCTTTTTTCGAGGACAAATGGATTATTGAGGTGTAAAGATGGGTTCAAAACCAAAATCATCTGCTATTGCTGCTGTTTCTTTGATAGTTTCTTCAAATCCTTCAATTGATCATCGATATCGAGGAATAATATTAAACAAATTGTTGTTTTCTGTTAATTGCCAATTTTATTGTAATTACATCTTTTTTTACAGATGTCTTGCATGTATCACAAGGTATAATAGTCGCCGTGCGTCCTCAGCTAAAATGTTTTAAAAAGTACGACAAAAGTACAATATGATTAACAACATTCATGGTTATATCTATATTAAAATGAAGGTAAATATACCAAGATATTAAAATAACATTTTACATTCCTAACCTAATAATGCTTGTGAAGTTTTCCAATAAATCCGAACTGTAATTTTGAGATCAAATTCAATGAGTGAAAATACACAAGTAGTTCACTAAACTGAATTTCTTCCCTGAAATGATTTGCTTGCGAAACACTAAGCAGCTTTGAACGGATCGCGGGAATCAAATATACAGATGGGTTCAGAGTGTGCTTTCCAACTTTTGTGTAACATTTTCCTTTGATAGGGCAGAGTTGTTTTCACAATCTGGGTTAAATAAAAAGGAGTGACATCAGTTTAAAACAGCTTTCCTTCTTGGAGAGCAACGGTTGTGTTCAATATTTCTAATTATTTTGGTTTCAAGATCGCAATTTAGTGTGAAATATAAAAGCCAGCTGGATAAATCTGTTACACATCATTTACAATGGTTTTTCAACTAATAGCTCGTGCAGGGATCAAACCCCAACTGTTGGTACGAGTTGCGTAAGGCTCTGCAACATGCAGATGAGAAACTAACCTCCGCTTCTTGATTATATACACAGTGAGCTATATTTGCGAGCCTACTGCTCCCTACGGGCTCTGTTTACCTTTGGGTTAACAACCGACCCACAGAGACTCATGTACAGCTTAACACTCCTCGGTCTCAGTAAAAGTGATACACTCCGTAAAATTTCCGGAGATTCAATTGTTTTTAAAGGAAAATCACCAACATCTACTGGAGTTTTTCATTCTATACTGTGATTTCTGAAGGGTACCCTGTGAAAATACGAGTTTTCACGAGAAGGGATCGACATATAAGGTCAGCAGGCTTGGGGAATTTGACCTTATGATTAAAGCTGTGGGTTCAGCAGTATCAGAACCTGATCAATATCAGTTGACTCCGATATACTTTGAAAATTAACTTCGGGATTTAGAGTCAGGCGTGTTACAGTTGCACCATGGGGTACTTAATTAAAAAAATAGAAAAACAATCAGTGTTCCTGGATCTGTTATCGAGAACAACACCTGCACAAGAGCTGCGCAGGAAAAATAAAATGTGGTCTGGGAAGAAGAGACTCTCTTCGGAAGAGCGGCGCTCCTCACAGGAGGGAAAAAAATCTTTTTTTGTGAAGCTGATTTTTCTCCTTTGGGGAATTCAAATCCGTAGACAGTCGTTACCTTGTGGCGCAACGGTAGCACGTCTGACTCACAATCAAAAGGCTGCATGTTCAAATCACGTCGGAGTCAGCTCATAGCTTTTCAGGTTCTGCTGGTCCTGAACACAGAATTCGCACCATGCAGTTGAGCTCCCTGTGTACACCACATAGATAATCTAAACAAAATAGAGCTCACACAGCAAATAGCCTTGAACAAAAGAGAAAAGGCACAGTTCACATCTGCTAAACATCACGTCCGACTTCAGAGACAGCTACATCAGAAAATGAAATGGAATCCTGGAAGTTTCAGGTAACTTTTATTAATACAGGTTCAAGCAAACCTGCTAGGGAGTTTCAGGACACTTTTGTTTTATTAAAAAGTGTCTGAAGCCTGAAGTAAATGTAATTAAAAAAAAACGCTATTGCGCATTAGCTGGTGCTTTTTGTAACGATTTGCTATTTCATGCTGGAAAAAAAGGAAACAGACCCAACGTTTGCTTTCAGGTGCAGTTCATTACATAATAGACATCTATTACTGCGGAGCCTGAGTAAAGTTTACACGAGCCAGGTAGAAGTCGAACCTACAATCTTATGATCCGAAATCAGACGCGTTGTTTATTAAACCGCTGGCATTTCACAAGACCTGAATTGCGCCATAGTGTGCTGCGCTGCTACGAGTAATACACCGCCCCGTTAAAATTTCAAAGTGAGAAACAGGTGTTTTCTACATTTTTATGAGTTTTAAAATATAATCTCTTTAAATCAGACAAAGGGTTTATGTGTCGCACTGAAATTCCCGACTGATTTAGAATTCAAAAAAGACTGTTTTCTTCCACAAAATGATCAAATCTTTCACTCTTGTAGTAAAGCAGACCTCGACGGGTGAGCATTTGCTCCGGTAAGTTAGGTCACGTATCATGTTAAATCATTTCTTCTCAACACATTTCCTGGTGCACGTTTTCTCTATGAAAAAAGGACATTTTTCCCTTGCACGAGTTCTCTTTTTTTTATCAAAGCGCACAGAAAGAAAAAAGAAGAAGAAATAGTGTCGCCCTTGGGAGATGTCAAACGCATTGGACACGAAAAATGCCAGATAAAAGCCAGTTCTCTTTGTTTCTCAGTGTCGGGGCTGCTATGTAAGAGGCAATTTGCTCTGAGAGCAGGTTCAGCGCTTACTGAACGCAGATGTCTCAGAGCGGTGTGTCCAAATGGCTATAAAAGGTGATGTTAGTTGGTTAAAGCGCCTGTCTATTAAACAAAAGAATCTAGGTTCAAATCCCAGCCATGTCTTTCTTCCTATCTTGTGGTACAGAACGTACCATTTCGGGCAACCACAAAGGGCTTGATTTCGTTAAATGTATGTGTTCAGTTCCTTTCTGTAAAACTTGTTTTTCAAGAAATTCACAGAGCTTGCGAAAAATGAAATTCAATTCTTGGTTATCAGTGCAGAAGAAATATTACCGGCTGGCAAAAAGTGACTTGGAAAGCAATCAGTGGAATTGTGTTTTGACAGTCTCTTGAGAACCTAAGCTAAGTTTTTAGAGATACTTTGTCAGCTTGACATCAAGGCAGAAAACAAAAGCTTTACTGCGTCCTCTCAACCCAAATGTGCTTTGCCACCTTTAGCGTTATGCAGGGAACAACATCTGCTGAGATCACTTTCCAGTCAGTGCAAATCGTAGTGTTTTAATGTTGGTTGTGCTGGCGTACTGCTTCTGTCTGTGAAACTTCAATGTTTTGCTTCTTCACGGCGAATCGTTGGCGGGAGTTGAGCTTGTTAAATCTTTGCACACAGCTCCATCAGAAGTAACAAATAGAACATTTTTGGAACAACAGTAATAATAATAAAAATCGTTCAATCCCTTGATTGCATAAGAGTGCAAACCCTTTATAAAGGGGGTTGTAACTGTTGAAATGTAACTAGTCACATCCCAAATCATGAACAAAGGTTATTTGCCTTCGCCAGACATCAATTATTATATCGATGATTATTCCTATTTAATATCAGTTCATCTCATATAACGAACCAGATTTCGGAGAACAAACGTTCAAACTGCACAACAGAACCTGAATCCATCTGCTGATTGTCACCGAAGAATGTCGTTTCAAATTATCCGCTGAGCTGTTTTAAGTGTCCGGCCACCTCTGTCCTTCCTACTTTGCAGTGGGCACAATTCTTTCAGTTTCTTCTCTTGTATTTTCCTTGCTATTTTACTGTCTCTTTCTTCCATGAGGAAATGGATCCAGAGCCAAAACCCTGTGTTTCTGCAGTGTCAGTCAGTGTAGAGAGAAATACTTGCACAGCTCCAGTGCACCACTGCACCAATCGTTCTCAACAGCAGTGTGCAGTGAAGTCATGCCCAGGTTGTGAGTTTCCTGGAGAAGTCTCGCCTGTGTTTTCAGCTGCAGAAGATTGCTGTTGAATTTATGTTGGTTCTTCTGTTACTTTTTCTGCTCGATGGCCTCTATTAAATCAGGCACACCTGCTTCCTCGGCAAGTTACTTTATCGCTTCTCACAAACCAACATACTGCAGGCACCTCTAATACCGTCACTGCTTGTGGGCCACGTGTTCCTGCTGTCAGCCTAGAAACATTACTACTCTAGTACAAGAGCGAAAAATGATGTTTGCAGAGATTTTAAACTTTTGACACAAGTCAAACTACAAGTAAATAGTTGAGTACCTAAGCCAAGATCACCGGGAATGTAGATATAAATGTCTACATGTCTACGTGTACATTATCTACTGTTTGTCTGTATATTGTCTTTAAGCACTGTTTGCACTGTGTTTTTACACTTGTTTTACAATCGTTAGACTTTCTGTAAGTAAGAATTCCATTGTACCAGTACATGTACCGGTTACATATAGCAATAAAGTTCAAGTTCAAGTAAACATCAATATTTCTGCTGTCTCCTGAGAAACACAAGTGTAGAGTCAAAACACAATAAATAATACTATAAATCTATTCAGCTAACACCCAGATGTGACAGAACACATGTAAGACTTACACCCCCTTTAAATATGTATTTCCTTAATATCAGTTATCTTCCATCCCCAGGATACCTGCAAATTCACTATCGCATATTAAAGGCTGTGTGTAAGTCTTTCATGTGTTCTGTCACATCTGGGTGTTAAATTAATAGATGTGTTGTGTTATTTAATATGATTTGACTCCACGCTTGTGTTTCTCAGGAGACAGCAGAAATATTGGGGATTTGCAGCTACAGAAAAATATATGAACTTTACGGGCAAATGTAAGGTTACGTTAAAGAAAAAAAAATTATCATCACTGATGAGGATGGGATTCAAACCCACGCGTGCAGAGCACAATATATTATCAGTCAATCACCTTAACCACTTGGCCACCTCACCTAGAAACCCATTCCCTTCAGACATGATTTGGCGCCCTTAAGATGACCATCTTTCTGCATTCTTGAGGGTCATTTTCCTCTTCCACCTGTAATTTCACTATTTTCCTTGGGAGATGTCAAGCCACCAAGCCTGTGCTATGCTTCGGTGGCGGGTGTAGAGGACACCCTGTTGTACACGGAAAGCACATTGATCTCCTTGGACATGAAAAGTGCCAGATAAAAGCCATTTCTCATCCTGTCTCTTAGTATCGGGCTGCTAGTGCATTAAAGGAGGCAACTTGCTCGGTGAGTAGGCTCAACGCACACCGAATGCAGATGTCTCATGGCGGTGTGTCCAAGCTGCTATAAAAGAAGAGCGCTCTGCCGGCGCCATGACAAAGTTGATTAAAACACCTGTTTAATAAAGAGGAGATCCTGGATCTGAATTCCAGTGGTACCTTTCTTCCTGTCTTGTTTTACAGAACATGTAATTTGGGACACTCACAGAGGTCTTGATTTGGTTTAATGCGTGTATTCATTTCCTTTGCGGAACCCATCTTGCTTTTTATTAACCATATAGCTTACGAAAGATGAAATGCAAGCGAATTTTTTGTTCACCAAAAGCATGTAAATGAAAAAAAGCAAGGTGCAAGCATTTTTGTGGTGCAATCGGTTCGCGTGTTCGGCTATTAACCCAAAGGTGGGTGTTTTGAACCCACCCAGGGACGCACTTCTTCCTGTAGTAAACATCATCACCGCAAAAAATTTATTTTTCCGCAAAACCTGAACTATTTTGATATTTGCAGTAGTAAACAATTGAGAAAAGAGTCAACATTACCGGGAACTTCCAATAATTCCCGACATTGGCAACTTCCAAGCAGAGAGTATTCACCCATGTTCAATTATGTTCCAATGGGTGGCGGGAGAATTCACTTCTACTCCCGTTGCATCTTCAGCTAAAGTAATTTAAAAAAACAATGCAAAATTGTTTGAGAACTTGACAAGCAAAAACAACAGATCGACGGAGTTCTATTTTAATATTTTCGTAAATTTACCTTAATTTGAATATAAATGTTAACCGAAGTGCTGTTCAATATAATGTAATGTTGTTGTACTTTTAAAATATTTTAGCTGAGGGTGAGAGGGGGGATATTACGCCTTGCCAACCATCTAAAATAACAGTAAAAGAGGATGGCATTTTAATAAAACTGGCAATCAAAAGAAAGTTACAATTTGTATGGTATTATGCTTAATATCCCTCGATTTTTGAAGGTCAGATGAGGAATTTGAAGAAAGTATCAAAGAAACAACGGCAATAGCAGAGGGCGTTGATTTTGAACCAGTGTTTGCACCTCAATAATCCATCAGTCTTCGCTTGACAGGCTTCCTCAAGATATTCGGTGTTCTATACAAAAAATCGACAATTAAGCGAAAATGTGACAAGAGGCAAAGACTGCGGTAGAGGAGGAATAAACTCCACACAATGACTGTATGTATACGTCTGTCTAATATTCAGCCCCTGCAGGGGCATCATATTCGCTGAACTGCCTGCCAGCATGTGTACGGGCTTATAATTCAAGAATATCAATGGTCAGACGGTTACAACGGGTGTTTGTGTTTGTATTATTTAGAGAATTGAAAAAACATTTTCAAAACTACAGCTCGAATGAAATTTAAAAAAAGTTTATTTGTCTCTTTGCTGTAACAACTGTGCCAAAACTATTCAGATACATCAGAATAGCATCAGAATGTAACTAGATTTTATTGGATTTTAGGAAATGTATTTTTGCGCATTTCTCTATACGATCAGAATACCTTCCTGTTTTCACCGTGTTTATTGTTTCTGCCTATGATCTCGGAAAGAAGGACCCAGTATCTGTTCACCAAAATATTCCAGGAGTTTGCTGTGGTTTGAGAGGAGTGTATGAAGGTAATGAAGGAGGGAGGACACGCGCATTCCGCACGGGGAGCGCAGAGCAATGAGCCGCGAATGCAGCTCTCCGAGTCTTTTCTTATACAACCTCTGAGTCCGGACACACAGCGTCTCCAGCCAGTGTTGAAGGTTTACAGTTCAGAAAACGGCTGTCTCGAGCAGAAACTGATCTTCCTGCTTTAGTTAAGGTTTGGTTATTGTGGGGGTTAAGCGCTTGTATCTCTCTTCTCTTACTAAACACTATCTACTGTAAAGTATATAAATAGAAGCTAAAATGCAGCTAAAATACTTCAGTAGGCGAGCAGATAGGAAAGTTTAATAAAAATGTTCTATGATCTATGTTCTAGTTGCCCATATTTTTTTTAACTCTCTGTTCGAGCTCTGATTTAATCCTCTCGGCTCCTGGCGCTGTCACCGGGAGAGTGCCTGCATTCCGTAGGGCTACAGGCTGATTTCACAATGCCACATTTAATTAAATACAGGAGAAACCGCAAGGAAATAAATGTTTTAATACATCTTCTTCTGGATTTATATTTCGGTCTTTCACCTTTGAATGCATACCTTGACCGTAAATCTTTACTCGATTACAGGCACCCCAAACAGTTCTTAAGGGAGAAATCGAAGCCTATTTGACTTTCTGCTAATCACATTGAAGTGTTCACGAAGCATTTCCCTGCCCATCATGTGCCCGCAAGCCGGTTTCTCCGTTTTCTTCTTTCTGTCGTTGTCAGCGAGCACAAGACAGGAAAAATGCAAGAGAGGGAAAAGCTGTCAGGAGTGGGATTTGAACCCACGCCTCTATTCAGAGACCAGAACACCCAAGCAATGGAAAGACAGGAGTCCGGCGCCTTAGACCACTCGGCCATCCTGACTAGGTAGGTAAGTTGGTGTGTTAAAAGGACCAGTAGTTCACAAAACTGAGAAATGCTTTGCTGGAGAAGCACCACGTTGCCTGTTGTTGCCTAAACGGATCGCGGAAATCAAATATTCGGATCGATTTAGAGTGTGCTTTACAGCCTTTGTGTAATATTTTAAATTGTTTTAAAAAAGTGTGTACTGTGTACTACGTTTAGGACTAGTTAGTGTGGTAGAATATGGAGATCATCTCCAGCTCTGAGCTCAACTGCAACAACAAGTCCTGCTGAACAAAGTCAGAGTTCAGCTGAACCTTTGCTCAGTGTGGTGCTCAGGACTCAGGAGTATTGTTGTGGTTCTAATTAAGCACAAACTGCAGGGGCTCTGAATCAGAACATTTCAATGTATCTGTTCAGTAAGTTAAAATGCAGGACACGTTAAAATCGGATTATTACTGTGTCTCTGTCCCGTTTGTATATAACCAAATGTTTAAAAGGTACCAGTAAGGACACACAACTACTAATGCGGTACTTATTGGAAATAGTCCCAAAACAAGTACGTCCGGCAGCTGGTAGACCCCTGTAATAATTTTGCAGTGACACTTTGAAGATTTACACTCTATTTAAATATTAATTTACTAAATTTCAGTTCTCTTTTCTCACACTCCCTGGCATAACTGAACTCTCACTCTCGCATACTAAAGGCTTTACATGCATTAGCTGTGATACAGATTCTAATAAAGACAGAATGAAACAGTTTGTTTTGTGTCTCATGGTGATCCTCTTCTCGATCCAAATGAAATGTTTAATATGATCCCTCGAGAAAGAAAAGGAGTCAATTTCTGCCTGGAATGATTGATGCTCCATCAAACATTTTGTAATATCTCCGGAAGTTTATACAGTAGAATCCTGGTTTGTGGCTTAAATTCAAGGTAAACAAGACTAAGGAAACGAGTTGGAAACGATGTCGATCTGGGATTTAAATCATCCGGAACATTTCACTACATTGGACAGTATGTGCCAGAGAGTAGCTCCTGACATCTGTTGATAGCTCAGTTGGTAGAGCAGAGGACTGTAGGGGAAACAAGAGAGAATTCTTAGGTCGCCGGTTTGACTCCGGCTCGAAGGAAGGTGCCCTTTGTGTATTTCATTCAAACAGTTAAAATAGCTGATCTTTTTTCACTCAGACTTTGATCAAAAGCTCAATAAACGACGAAGCAGAGGCTCTTGTTCCGAATTCAGCTCACGTCTGATTGTCTTGTTTTGGCCAAGATCTGATCTTTGAATTCAGGGACTACTCTGTCTGCTTTGTACAGTAATTCAAAAGTAGATACAAATGTCACATTTTTATTGTAGATATAAAGGTGTTCTGTTTTCAAAGGATAGGTACTTAATTGTCTTTATGATTTGGTTTTGATTTTGTATCGTTGTATTATTAAGTTTGTGCTTTTTGTGTTTTTAACATATTGTGAACTTATTTTTGAAACAAATGCTTACAAAGGCAGACATGGCACACATCTGTTTATACCAGTGGTGAATTGTATATTTGTATTAAGTACAATCTACTGTGCACTTCTGGGAGTATAACAGGTTCGATATAAAGTGGCAAAAATATAAAAGGGGAAAATACCCCAGACTGGGTGTAAAGGCCTCGTTGTGACTGTTGTTTTATTGTTGAATACGGCATACTGTGCACGAAATGTTGCAGAAACACAATCTGATAGTTAAATAATTATTATTTTAATAATTTGATAAGTATGAGGCCCCGGATCCAAATATTCAGTTCTGATTTTTTTAAAGTGATATCTTCCCTTCCTCTGGTAGAAGTAACACGATGTGAGTAATTGTTTTTTGTTCTTTTTTTTTCACGTTGCGATCCAAAAAGCCTCAGATGCACAGTCTGACAGCAACCAAACCAGAATGGATTCTGCTGGGAGCCAGACTGAGCTCATTCTTGCTCCCTGTGCTGAAAACAGAATTAGCTCTTACCCGAGCACCATCTACCGCTGCTGGATTGTACTCTACGTCCTGCTGCTCCAGCAATTATTTTGACGAAAGACAGATCACTTGTACGCTTTTAACCTTCTCGCAGCTACAGGCGAGACTGAAGCTGGCGATATAAAGGCACGCACTGGTACACCTTTTCTAACTTTCACAATCGCGATAAACATTTTTTTAAGACCTTTGAAAAACTAGATATAGATATAGATAAAACTAGATAAAAAACGAGCTTTATCGGTTTTTACATTAATCGATTTTGAATCAAATTTGATCTTTTTACATTGCATTTTACGTTGAAATGTAGCATGCATACCTAATCCACCAACGGACAGAGCAATATTTTACGTTGCCTTCCAGAGCTTCCAACGTGTGATGGATTTGTATGGGTGTCTGTATGATACCACTACAGCACTGGCGCAGGTGCAAAATCCACTTTCACACGACTTTTTCAGTGTCTTCTCTCTCAAATGGACCGAAGCACAGGAGCCAATATTAGAGAAAACGACAAGTGATTAAACAGAGGATGTCCCAATGTCTGGGACAACGCATTGTGATTTTGTATAAACGCAAATGGTTTCTCATTTAAAAGCCAACAATATTCTTTTTCTCCCTGGCGCTAATAAGCTACCACACATGCAAGCTGTTGTGTGAAAGAAAATTCATATGTCCATAGGAAGGCAGAATAAAATCCAGAACTGTGTTGGTGATATCGATAAACAGGGCTCATGTTCACAACAAAACTTTACTGTATAAAAAGTTAAAATTCGTAAATATATTTTTTTATTATGGCTTTGTCATTTACTGTAGTTATTCAGGAGAACATTATGTTAATCGTATAGATGAAATGTTTAATATATTCAGGTGGGTAGCTACGTCAGCATGCGTATCTGCAAAGGAACAAGTAATATTGTAGGTTTATTCCATGCTGAAAAGAGAAGAGAGAAAACAAACCTGAAGAAGGTTTCACAGCTGAAACGTTGTATTTTCTCTCTTCTCTTTTCAGCATGGAATAAACCTATTACTTGTTCCTTTAATATATTGTTCGGTTTGACTCAAAATGCTTTACTACTACAAGAGAGAATTATAGTATGGAGGATGAGACAAATCTATGATTTCTTGGAAGAAAATGGTTTTTCTGTGCGTTCTAAATGAATCAAAACTTTAGTGCGACACACAAACCCTTTGTCTTTTTTAAAGATATAATATTTTTAAACAGACAAGTATAGAAAACATTTTTTTTTACTTAGAAATTTTGGCCGGGGGCGATGTATTACTAGTAGTGGCGCTGAGGTCACTATGGTGCAGTTGAGCACCGTAAGATTAGGGCCAGTGACGTAATGTATAACGCATCTGACTTCGGAACAGAAGATTGTAGGTTTGACTCCTGCCTGGCTCATGTTGCTTTTTTAACACGGTACTGTCTGAAGATCAGCTCCTGCTCTGAGCTCAATAGCAATGCAAAACTGTCCGTAACAAAGCTGGCGAGCAGCTGAACTTGTGCTCAGTAGTCAGTACGGTGCTGAGGGTTCAGTACTGGCGTTGTTCTAATTAGCACGAACTGCAATGGCTCTGAATCTGACCATTTCTATGGAAGCCCGTTTCGGCCAGGGAGTAAAAATAAAAACGCGCTATGGTATCTCAGAATTCCAACTTAGTAACTGAGAATTGCGACTTAAAAACTCAGAATTCCGACTTTATATCTCACATTTGGGACTTCGAAATAACCCATATTTCATTGTCTGTCCTTTTGTTATTGTAACGGATTCGGGTTCCAGGGCTTGTACCCTCGCCGCTCCCACCCTAGTTCGTGCCTCACTGCATTGGCTCGAACCCAGGCCTTGCCAGCTGAGCTAAAGGAGAGTTTCTTTTTAAAGTGAAAAAGGACATACAATGGAAATATTTAAAAAGTATAAGTTTCAGCTTTTATAATTGTGAATTCTTCTGGATGTGAAGTGTCTATTTCTGTATCTTATTTCATCTTCTGTCTTCGTTTTTGTATTTCTGGTGTTTAAATAAAAAAAAAATTAAAAGCCCACCGTCCAGTATTCCATCTGTGTACTATGGAAACCTCACTACCGGAAATGGGATTCCATAAAAATTAGTGTAATTAATTTGATTTTTATCAGGGCACTGTACATGACAAGTCTTCAGGCTTATTGATCCTATGATCTTGTACGATTCATCAATATAGTGTAACGGAACGGCCAACATACAATTTTTAGTTCAGGTGGGTAGCTGCGTCAGCATGCGTAGGCTGCAAAGGAACATGTAATAGGTTTATTCCATGCTGAAAAAAAGAAGAAAGAAAATATGTTTTGGCCGAAACGTACCAGTAAACTTTACATTAACAATACCAGCCAACGATACATTATCATTTCACACCGGTTCTACAGGAATCTATAGCAGAGCCCTGAGTTGACTCCCAGAGTCCCACTGAGCCCATAGAATTCCACATCACCCCTCACTCCTGCACACAGTCTGCTGAGAGCGCCTGTCCATAAACTACTGGATTGAGAATGGGATCAAATAATTCCCCATTTTCTTAATTCTACATCAAAGGACTGTTAAAGGTCTATCTGAAGGCATCGATTCGTATTCTTAAACCAGATGAACACCTGGAATAAGTTAATATTACTTATAAATAGTCGTACTACAATACTCCAGTTGAAGGCACGCTTCTAGCTTTGTGGTACTCTGGTGCGTCACAAATTTATATTTGAATTTCTGTGGATGAACTACTATAGGTGTACCCTCGCTCACTTTCTTTAGCGACAGTCGTTGCTCTTCATCTGAGTGATGTATTTGCCTGTTTTTCAGTTCACTTCCCTGCAAGGAATATTTACCTCAGAGCTCTCTTTCACAGACTGCAGGAGCTATGTTTGTTAACAGGTGTTATAGTGATGACATCTTTCTGTATGATCAGGACAGGAGCTGCAAGTCCACTGTGTTGTGGCTCCAGTACAATTTTAGCTTATTATTAGAATACTTTTTAACAGCGACAGATTCTTAAGATCACGAGGTGTTTACGATATGATTTCAGTATTAAGATGTTACTACATTCGGAACTGTCCCATAGGATTCAGTGTTCTATTAGTTTGGCACTAAACTGCTTAGTCTATTGCAGGAATTGTACTTAGTCCTGTCCTGTAGTGTCCTCTAGAGAGCAGCAGCTGTTTCCTTGGGCTCATTGCAATTGGGAACATTGTGATTACTGAGCAGGGGACTAAAGTCAGCAGACGAGCGAGTTGCAAATCGGTATTAATCTGGCGTACAGAGCTGCATGCTAATCTCTGGATCATCTCCAGTTAATGTGATGCTGTTCTTACCTTGCAATTGACCCAATCTGACTACTGGCACCAACAACCCTGTTATTAAAAATAAATTTCTTGTGTACCTACCGTGATACATAAGTTTGGTGGAGAGGTTTGGCAGCCCATATTCAGTCAAAGGTGTGTGTGCAGATCACTGTGATATACAGGCATCAACAAACTGACATACAATATTAAATGTTTAACTGATAAAACCCAAATGAACCAAACCTGATTAAATTAGTGGTGGAAAGGAGTCTTTTTATATAGCAAAAGGTCTCTGATCCTTTGGTAAGAACGATGGGTATATAACCCATTGTCCTCAATATTAGAAATGAATCCTTGAGCACTGCTGTTGTACCAACGGTCCTCAAAAGTGCTGCCACTTTCCCAGTCCCATAAAAGCCTAACATTACCCTTTCTTGCATAAACTGTAGAACGTGCCTTCACATTTCAGTTGCAGTTTAATCTATTATCACCCTACTCCCCACTTCATAACCTTCAGTCTTCTAATTCTGGTCTCCTAACTGTCCCCCAAGCCCGTCTACACTGTATGGGGGACAGGGCCTTCTGCTGTTACGCCCCCAAGCTCTGGAACTCTCTGCCCAAGGATACCAGAGTCACCTTCCCTAAACTCCTTCAAATTCAGACTCAACACCTTGTTCTGTAGAAGAGCCTTTACTGAACTGGTTCCATTCTTTACCCCTCTGCTTCTACTTTCCTTAGTACCGCCATCCATGGTCTCCTCGGTCTATTGGAATTGTTTTATCCTGTGTATTCTTATTGTAATTATGTCAAGTGCTTTGAGAAGCCACCTTTGGAACCATTATATAAAATAGTTTATCCTAAATCCTTGAAGCTTTAATAGGGCAGTGCAGTAGGGTTAAGAATTAACAGTGTTAGTGGGCCAGCAGGATTTGTGCAAACTATAGGTAGTCACAAAGGAAGACTAGGATTCACTTGAAATTCATGACATGGGACACTGAAACAGGGGAGAGGCTTTGTGTAATAAGCGTTCAGTCCCAATCTACACAGTCTGTGCTGCTGGTAGAGGTGGTTGTGAACACCTGTCTTCCCAGTCTAGTACTGGGATCTCCAGTCTCAATCCTAATACTTCCCATGACTGTCCAATACCACTACTGTGAAACCAACACCCATAAGATAAGACCTCCAAGATTCTAACTGCACCATTATTCACTGATGTTTGTGCACCAGTATTGTTCCTCTACTAAGGAAGGGAAGGGCTACTTTATACCAAGCCCCTGTTGACAATTCCTTCCTTGTGTTTCTTTTAGGAAGTTTGTGCAGCCTAGAATAGGACACCAGATCTCACTCTTACTGGGCACTACAATAGCAACTCACACTCCATAAGCACTACCCCTCTCAGAAGCAGGAGGATTTCCAGTATATTGAACACCTCTGTCTCTCCCCCAGTAAAAAAAGTCACACTGCCCTGCCCAAGGAATAGTGCGGCCATCTTCCCCAAGTACAACGCTTTATTACTCGAGCCATTTTCAGTCCTCATTGGCAGCAATACGGGAAGCATTCTTGAAAGGGGAACCCCCACAAATACTTCCATTTATTAATGGGTCTCACTTCCCTTGCAATCCTCCACCCCATTCAAACCTATAAACCATAAAGAAACAAGGGCAGGCAGAAGGGTCTTTCACAGCTTTATTGAAATGTTGCCATTACAAGCCGAGTGGAGGCAGGAGAGTCACAAGGGCCAGGCTGGAGCCTTCATTCAGGCACCTGGGGAGGAAGAAGGAGAACAATCCAGCTGAACTGCAGGACACCCACCCCTACAGGAGCTCCTCCTGCCAGACCCTACCTGTTCACTGGCCAACATCTCCAAAGTCCTCTGCTCCCTCCACATCCTCACTGGTGCTCTCAGCATCTTCACTGGAGCTCTGAGGGTCTCCCTCCTCATACTCAGTCCAGTCAGCCCCCACATCCAGAGGAGCTTCTACTGGTGCCACAGCCACCCGACCGCTGGTCACCAGGCTCCTGGTACCTGTGGACAAGCAGCACCCAGGAGTGAGGGATCCGCTATACCCAGAGTCCCACAGTGATGCTACTCATCTAAACAGTCCCTTTGTCCAGCATGGGATCATTCCTCAGTTGTCCAAGCATGGTTGTCTCTTGGGCAGAGATGCATCCACAAGGGATAGAGAACCAGACCCACCTTCATTCCAGCTGCCAGCACACCGGGACTCACAGCAGGCACAGACCTCATGGTCACCATACAGCTCCTCCCACCTGGAGGAGAGGAGGACAGGTGAGGCCTCCACCTGGCATGTCCCAGAGCACCCTCAGCAGGCTCCTTGCAGAAGTACCTCTTAGCCTCCCTGTTGTAGGTGCAGGACTTGGTCCCTGGTGTTGCTTTAGCAGGAGCCACAGCCATGACACAGTGCATGTACAGCTCAGTCACTTCATGCTGCAAGAGGGAAAGTCACAGCATTAAGGGATCAAGGCCAATAGAGGGACAGAGAAGTCAAGCTGGCAGCTCTAGGCACTACAGCTGCCACAGTCTGGTTCACATCTAGATCATGGACATGAAAGCAGACCATGGATCAGTAGAGCAAGAAGGCTGAGCAGCCTTTGAGAGTAGTACCTTCCTGGACAGCTTCTTCTGGAAGAGGAAGGCATCAATTGTGAAGCGAAGCACATCCTTCTGCTTGGAGGGGACAAACCTGGACAGGCATCCATCTGCCTTGCTGTCCACCATGCACCTGGGGACAAGGACAAGGATGAACCCCTGCAGGTTCTCGGGGCTCCTACCCACCTCTCCTCCCAGAAGGGGCCGTACCCCAAGTTGTCGATCACAGGGAAACGGGGCTGGGAGTGCTGGTCCGGTTTCTCCGTTACGTAACACGAGTGGATGTACAGCCTCTGCTCCACTGTGGCAAAGTAGGCAGTGGCCTGGAAGTACATGGGCTGACCCAGGAAATACTCATCCTTAGGAGAGAGCCGGACCCAGTGGGCTGGAGAGAGAGAGAGGCAGCATTACACCTGCACACAGCACCCCCTGCAGGCAGGAGGAGCCACTCACTCAAGGAGCTTACAGTTGGTGTTAAGCAGCACAAAGCTGTGCTTGTTCTTCAGGTCCTTGAAGAAGGTCCTTCTCCTGGCCCACGTGGGGACATAGCCAACCTTGTAGGAGTAGTGGAACCTGCAGGACAGAGGGGATGAGGGGCTTCTGGTCACTTTCCCAGCAGCTTCTCAGCAGCAGCAGAGCCCTGCCTACCTGTTGTAGGAGCACTTGACCGGCACAGAGAAGGGAATGAAGCGATGCACAGGTGCACTGGAGGAGGGAGGGGCATAGCGGAGAGTGTTGGAGTACACCAGGTGGCCCTGGACAACCTGCAGGGTCACAGAGGAAGGGATATTCCCAGGAAAGGCAACCCCGACACTAGCCCTACAGCTCACATTGATACACTGCATGTAGATGAAGACCCGCTTACCGATCGCTCGGTGCCGCACTCGTGAAGCCCGTAGATGAAGTAGAAGTAACTGCGTGTGGTTCGGCTGACGCTGCAGTTGCCCAAGGTCACCTCCGATGGCCGACAGCTGAAGCCGAACAGGAGCCGACTGACCCTCACGTACATCCTGCTGGAGTCGCACCACACAGCCACTCCTTGGGTGCCCCCGATGGCCGGGCGAGCCGGCTGCCGCTCTCGCTGGGGAGGAAACAGGACGCTCTTGATGTAGGCGGGTAAGGGGCGGCTGCCGGCTTCGGGCTTCATCTTCTCCTTGTCGAAGTAGGGCGAGTACGCGTCTCTGGACACGGGAAGGCGGCGAAAGTCGGGAGCCAAGGACTGCGAGTCGTTCTCACTTGCAGACAGGTCTTCGGAGGGCGCATCTGCCAGGCTCAAGTCCTCCGACTGGGCTGCGTCTTCAGGAGCCGGGAGGTCGGCCTGGAGCGCTAATTCCCGAGAGTCCCAGCCAGCCGGCCCGGCAGAGATCAGTGCGGGGAGCCCGGCCCCTGCGCACAGGCACAGCACAAAGAGAAACGAGCGCATTGCCAAATTGACGTCCCGCTAAACTGCTACAGAAGTAAGACAAGTAAACCACCAAACTGTGTTGAAGCAAGAAAGCATAAAGTGTGAATGCGGTGAATAGGTTTTTATACTGGCAGGACCTGCTACCACACACCTGGTCACACTACCGCTCAATCAACACAATCAATTACATAGAGACCCGGATTGTTCTCAGCGTCTAATTAGAACCTGCTTCCAGTCTGAGGCGGGACTCCGTGAAGCCGCCTGAACACTTTCCCGTGTGTATCTGACCTCAGCGGAGGAGTTCCACGCAATTTCGACAGAATTAAATCACCCACACGTGTAAAATTTGCTCAGATTAATTTATTGTTCAATTAGTTTCTAATTTCCAAGGACAGTGTGTTAAACTCGCTGTCAGACAGAGTTCGGAACATGCGACACGTCCGTCCACACTTTCTTTTATCGAGGGGGCTATTCTATCAACATGTACCGCAATGAAAATAATTTTACTATTTTTCATGTGTAATTGCATGTCACATTAAAATGTGTAATACAAGCATTTCTTTGCTTCTCAGTAAAGAAATACTGATCAGCTTTTGACATGATCTGATAATAATTTGTCTGATTTTCCAGAGATTGGTTTTGCTTCGCAGCACTGAAAACCAATGGAAGCCCGTTTCCGCCAGGGAGTAAAAAAAAACGCACTATGGTATCTCAGAATTGTGACTTAGAATCTCAGAATTGCGACCTAAAAACTCAGAATTTTGACTTTTGATCTCACATTTGCGACTTCGAAATAGCCCATATTTCATTGTCGGAGTTCTGAGTACCAAGTCGCAATTTTGAGTTACTTAGTCGGAATTCTGCGATACCATAGCGCGTTTTTTTAACTCCCTGGCAGAAACGGGCTTTCATACATTTCAATTAGTCTCATCAGTGTAGAACAAGTTAATGTAGAACCATTGCTATGTCTGTCTCTTGTTTGTATATAAATGAATGTCTTTGACAACTTAATGTTAGTTTTTAATTTAGTTTTACGATGTAGGTCATGCGTTAACATATGCACGAGCATACGAAATGTCTCCCTCTTGATTCAGCTCATGCTCCATAGGAGTGAAGCGATTCCTCCTGCTTCTCGTACAACCATATCAGAACAGAAGCCCGTGTCACCCAGCTCTGATTCAAGAGCAACTCACATCTTTAGCCCCTTTTTTTTATTCGTGATCATAATTTTCTTAAGTAATGATCAATATTGAACTTTTTCTACATAAAACGACAATAATCAAACATGCAGGCAGACTTTTGAAAAGTATTAGGAGTTGACAGGGTGCCCCTTTGGAATAGTCGTCAGAAAATGTGAGAAAAGGAAAGTTACCTAAGCTCTCACACACAGCATTAGAGATTGGAATCTGATTGTAAAAAAAAAACTACCTGTCTCCCCTTCATTTAACGGTGCTGTTGTTTTTATTTTACATATTGTTAGCATTTTAATGAATTGTTAAAAGATTGATACACAAATCGCTAAATAAGAAAACGTAAAAACCCAACTGTAAGCAATTGACCATTCATATTCCTGAATTTTAAATCCCTATGTTTATCTGTGTCCAAGTGCCTGGTGCAGCTATTTTGAAAGCAGAGTCTATGATTTATTACGGAAGCGCATTGTTGCCACCCAGGAAAAAAATCTTAATTAATAAATACCAAATTATCGCCTAATTACGAGATAGCAACGATATCATATGTGTGTATGAACAACCTGTTACATTTGTAATGGCAGTACCTACAGGCTATCGAAAGGTTTGCTGGCACTGGGGGTTTAGTTTTCCTGACAATGTGCATGCTGAGAAATGCGCACGGACTGACTTTCTTCTCGCAATGAAAATGTTACCGTTTGTAGCTCATGTAAACACAGTTTTAACCATTAGCACACTCATATATATCCTGAATCAATAACGAATGTGACCTAGAATCCATTGTACCGCTTCAAACTGAAAGTCAGATATTTAGTCTCAAAACTACATAACACAGGATTTTTTTTTCCTTGATGGCAGCATTGGCTTCTGTTATTTAGATTCAACCACTGAAGAGGTTGGTTTTGTGTTTTTAGCTATTGAACATAACTGGTAAGTTTAAGTCAGTTCTTGTAACTCTTTCCGCTCGAAAGCGCTATATTAATACCGGCGCACCTGACTCCACAGGAAAGTTATTGCTGTTCCCAAACCAATGTACTGCAGCTTGTGGCCACGTGTTCCTGCTGTCAGCCTGTGATACCATGTTCTTCCACCGCTAGAAATATTACTGCTCTAGTACAGTAGTAAAAGAGGAAACAAATGCAAACACCGTTTAGAAAAAACACACACGTCTCAGGCCTTAACCATGACAAGGATGGGATTTGAACCTAGACGAGCAGAGCACACTGGATTAGCAATCCAAAAAGTGACTCCCGTTTAATTTTCTTTTCGCTTGCTCGATTTGTAGTACGCTCCTCAATCCTTACAACCGATAAACAAAACGGCTTCATGTGCCACAGCATTCTGCTGCAGGTACGGTTTGCACCGTGTATTGGGCGAACCCGAATGAAATATTTCAAATATGTGAAGAATTTCATGAAACCTGAAAAAAGAAGATCACAGCCAATGTCAACAGTTCAGAGCCTGTAGGCAGCTTCAACAGAACAAAACGATCTGAAGCCGCAATTCTTTCACAGAGTGTATTGTGACACTCCACGCTGTTGCTATTACTGCTACATCTGCTGCCGTTGGTTAAAACTCTACTCAGCGGGCAAGTAAAGTTGTACAAGGAATAGACTACTTTGAGCCATCCAAATTCCATTATGTGAATTTAAGCTTTTTTTAATTAATAATAGCATTAGTAATACAATGCGTGCTCAGAAACGTTACTTATTAGCTTATGAAGCAACAGTGTTTCGACCATTTGCGGTCTTCAAAAAGTAAACGCTGAAGTTTTTATACTTCCTTGTGAGCAGATCACCTTTGATTTAGAAAAGGAAAACGTACTCCTCTGTTGCTTTCATTGCAATATCTGAATCGAGACCCAAGCGCTAAGAAAGCTGAATAACGCAAAAGACATATTCCCGATTTTAATTTAGATACACATTTTCTAATGCAGCTTTCATTACAAGACAGTCTATTTCTCGAAAGCGTGTTATGTAAAAAAGAGAAAAACGAAAATATATGGATGACAATATTTAAAAGATTAAGATTTTACTTTTGAGAAATTGTCATTTTATGTATCTAGATGCTTTTCAACCGCTGGTTTTAGAACTTTGCTGTGCTTCCTGCATCATTTTCAGTGATATAAAGTGGGTGTAGAGGGAGCGATCACTGTAGAACAATTGATAGGTTGGAGCTGTTCAGACTACTCTTGTTATTTCTCAAACGCTTCCATCATTTTTCTTTCAGGCTAGGACGCGAGTGTGTACATGTGTTTGGTTTTCGTTTCACTGATTCTCATTGAAGATTTGGGAATTAACGAAGAAAGAATCAGTAGCCAGGAAGGCAGAAGCTTTGGTTCTCAACGATCTTGAAGACACGCCCATGTAGAGCAGCGTGTGATGATTGGTACTACAAAAGACCAAGTGCTCAGTGACGTCTGCGTTTACCGTTGAAACTTTTCATCTCAGGTGTAAAAACAGTTGTGTTAAACATAGCTAAGTGGCGCAGCAGAAGCGTGCCGGGCTCATAACCCAAAGATCGATGGATCAAAGCCATCCTCTGTTATGCACGTTTTATGCACGATTGATAAGCATACCATCAGTTTAATGACGTGCATTGAAACTGATTTCTTCTCTCGTGTGTGCAAACTTCACACTTACGGTGCTCTTTAATCTTTACAAATATGCAGATGCCCAAATGTTTCTTTGGTTGTTCTGACATCCTTTATAGATTCCTCAAATCCTTCAAATGAACATCCATATCAGCACAATTATGTTTATATATTTTAAAATTAAAGTACACACAACAAAAATATCAATGTACATTTGTACTGTGCTCATTTAATAATGATTGTCAAGGATTATCAAGTTCTCCAACAACTCTGTGTTATAATTTTAAAATATTTTTGCTAAGGATACACAACGGGTGTATAAGTCATTCTAACTACAGCCAGCTGAAGATAAAATTCCACACGTGAAAATGGTTTAAAACACGCACATTTCCTGCAAAGTTCAAGAGGGCTTTTAGTGGAGATTATGTTTACATCGAAACAATCCAAAGCGCGTCCCTGACCACCAGCCCTTTGTTTAACAGCTGTACAAAGACACACTCCCGTGCACAAGGAAATGTTGTGTTTAGCAGAAGTGAGTTAACATGATCCGTGACCTAATTTACCAGAGCAAATACTCACCCAGCAAGTTCCGCTTTACTGCAAGAGAGAAGTAGAGTGAAAGAGGTGATCATTTCACGCCGTTGTGGAACAAAACGCTTTTTTCTTGGAATTCTAAATCAATTAGAAATTCAGAGCGACACATAAAGGCTTTGTCTGCTTAAAAGTGATGATTTTTAAAAACTGATAAAAATGTAGAAAATACGTTTCTCACGTAGAAATTTAAGATGGGGGTGGGGTATTACTAGGGGCGGCGCTGAACTCACCATGGTGCAATTCATTTACGTGACGGGCTAGTGGTTTAATGGATAACGCGTCTGATTTCGGTTTATTAGATTGTCGATTCGACTTCTACCGGGGTTGTGTGATTTAAATCAGGCTCCTCAGAAATAGATGTCCGTTATGTAAATGAACCGCACCTGAAAGCAAACGTTGGGTCTGGGTTCCTTTCTTTCCTGCATGAAATAGCAAATCGTTACAAAAAAAAAACACCAAATAATGTCCAATGGCGTTAGTCATTTAAGTAAACATGAATATACTGTAAGGTCTTGGTACATGGGAGTGGATTTCAACCACAATTAAAAAAGGGCAAATTATAATTACAGGCTTCAGACACTTTTTCAAACAAAAGAGACCAAACACTCCCTAACTTTCAGGTTTGCTTGAACCTGTAACAGGAAGGAGGTCTGAAGCTTCCATTCTCTGATGTCACTGTCTCTAAAGCCGGGCGTGATGTTTCGCGGATAGGCAGTGTGTCTTTCCTCTTGTCGTGTTCATGACGATTCGCTGCATAAGCTCCTGACTGGGTGTTCTGTACTGCGCTGTTACTTCGTTCAGATTACCTATGTGGTGTACAGATAAAACCCGACGGCGTGGTGTGATTTCTGGGTTCGGCACCAGCAGCACCTGTAAACTCCTCAGCTGACCTCGACGTGATTTGAACACGCAACCTTCTGATGTGGAGTCAGACACGCTACCGTTGCGCCACGAGGTCACTCGCCACAGGTGCTTTTAATTCCCCCAAAGAGAACAATCAGCGTCCCTGAAAAAGATTTTTTTCATTCTCTCCTGTGAGGAGCGCCGCTCTTCCAACTAGGGTCTCTTCTTCCCAGACCACAGATTATTCTTTCCGCCCGGCTCTCTCACAGAGAGCAGACACACCGTCTCCACTGATGTGTTTACTACATCTATAGATCTGACCCCCTACAGCCCCGATATTCCTGGACAGGATATTTACCACCAGCCTCGTGAACTTCTCATCTTGACCTCTCCCAGGAGGAGCACAATTAACACAGAATCCTCTCTCCATTTAGCAAATAACACAAAACACTGTTTACCTGTCAAGACAGAAAACCGGGCTGCTCCAGGTGAGGCTTGAACTCACAACCGCGGCATGACTCCACTGATCATGTCATTTTACAAAGCCTGAACTGGGAAAGCGACTGGAAGTCGAGCATTTATGGCGTTGTTTTAATACTTGCCTACTCTTTCAATTTTTCGGTCAAATCTTTTATTTGGGAGTACTTTCAATTGATGTAAATCCTTGTCCCGATGCACGATTCTGGGCCATGGTGCATCTTGAATAATGTTCTTATAGGCTTCAGTTTGCAAAGTGCGCTCTTCAGAAGCTACCGAAACCGCTAATGGTTACATAACACTTAATGCAAAAGCAACGTTCGGGTTTGAAAAAGAATATTACTTGCTATGACTACAAACACTGTTACAGGAGGCGTGTTAGGGCTATTTTAGCTTAGATCATCAATTCATCTTACATTTCTTCTCCATCTATATCAACAGCGTCATCGCTACTGAGCGCTAAAGGCAGGTCCTGGCAATACAATCTTCTTTAGAAAACATTTTTCAAACTATTTCCACTACCATACGTAAAGTAAAAGATACCGATTGCACGCAACTAATAAAATCTCTTTTCCAGGGACGTTGTAGCTAGATGCAAATTACAATCGAAAATGTATCAGCTTTAACATTTTCTTTTGGATCCACAGGACGATCAGCACGAGACTCAAAATATACCTGTGTTTGACTGTACAGCGTAGATTGTACAGCATTTATGTTTATATTTATGTTAAAATGAAGGTAAATATATCAAAATATCAACATCCAACTTCACAGTGCTAACGTAACAATGCTTGTCAAATTCTCAAACAAATCCGCGCTGTATTTCTAAACTATTTTAGCAGAGGACGCATCAGGAGTATAAATGATATCTCCCGCCAGCCCTTCAAAGATACTTTTCCATGGGTGAATATGGTTGTCTGGGGAGTTGCGGTGTTGATCACTATTGGACTTCCCCGGTCTCAAGTGTTGTTGTTGGACACGGGCAAAAGACTCGCATTTTCGGCAAATATAAAGAGGTTTAAGGTTTCGGCTTTAGAGGAGGCAGTGTTTACATTGACAATAATCAGAAGATCGTCCCTGGGTGGGCTTGAACCACCAACCTTTCTGTTAACAGCCGAACGCGCTCACCGATTGCGCCACAGAAACTGACGAGAGAGGCTTTCCTCCATTCGCACCTTTCCGGTCAAAAAATAAACATTGCTTGCATTTTATTGCCAGTCGGCAATATTCCTTCTGCTCTGATAGGCAAGAATTAAATTTCATTTTTCACAAGCTCTATGAATTTCTTGAAAAACAAGTTGTTGCAGAAAGGAAATGCATTCATGCATTAAACTAAATCAAGCCCTATGCGGTTGTCCAAAATGGTACTTTCTGCACAAAAAGACAGGAAGAAAGGCACAGGTGGGATGTGGAGCCAGGATCTCCAGTTAACGAGACAGGTTACTTAAAGCAACTAAGCTACGGCGCCAGCAGAATTCTCCTCTTTTACAGCCGCTTGGACACACCGCTCTGAGCCATCTGCGTTCAGTAAGCCCTGAGTCTGCTGGCTGAGCAAGCTGCCTCCTTTACACGCAACAGGAGCCCCGACTGTAAGAGAAACGAAGAGAAATGGCTTTTATTGGGCACTTTTCATGTCCAATGCGCTTGACATCTCCCAAGGGCGGCAGAGTTCATTTACGACACTTTTCCTTTCTTCTTTCTGTACTCTTTGATGAAATAAGACGAGAAATCATGTAAGGGAAAATGACTTTTTCATGGAGAAAACATGCACCAGGAAATGTTGTGTTTAGAAGAAGTGAGTTAACATGAAAAGTGACCTAATTTACCAGAGCAAATGCTCACCTAGCAAGATCTGCTTTATTACAAGAAAGAAGTAGAGTGAAAGACGTGATCATTTCACGCCGTTGTGGAACAAAACACTTTTTTTGTCAAGACAGAAAACCAGGCCGCTCCAGGTGAGGTTTAAACTTTAAACCTCGGCATGACTCCACTGATTATGTCATTTTACTGTACATGGCCTGAACCTGGAAGAAGATTGGAAGTCAAGACGTTATGGTGTTGTTGTAATACTTTCCTGCTCTTTTAATATTCAGGTTAAATCTTTTATTTTGGAGTACTTTCAATTGATATTAATCCTAGTCCCAATGAACGATTCTGGGCCATGGTGCATCTTAAATAATGTTCTTATAGGTTTCAGTTCTGAAAACAACTCAGTAGCAGGCTATGCGGAACAAGCAAACACATTAGAACTGTTGTGAATGCAGTGGAAATAATTTAGTCACTAAATAAGAAGCTTATGCACCACTCGCTTGAGAATTGTTATATTTAACAAAAATTGCTTTCCAGACACCACAACTATTCA
Organism: Atractosteus spatula; assembly: GCF_055471065.1. Lineage (NCBI taxonomy): Eukaryota > Metazoa > Chordata > Actinopteri > Semionotiformes > Lepisosteidae > Atractosteus > Atractosteus spatula. The sequence goes on along the minus strand of NC_142715.1, from coordinate 21,220,608 downwards.
CAATAATTTTATCAATACAGGTCTGAATGAAAAGTGTATTTTTTTAATAATTAACTTTAATGTCCATCTTTATTAGTAGATATATTACATGTACAGCCTTTAATATGCGATAGTGAATTTTCAGGTATCCTGGGGAGGGAAGAAAACTGAAATAAAGGAAATACACATTTAAAGGGGTGTGTTCTGTCATATCTGGGCGTTTGAATAGATTTGTTTTATAAGTTATTGTGATTTCACTCTATACTTGTGTTTCTCAGGAGAAAGTCGTTACATTGATGATTTGAGGGTATAGAAAATACGTTGTGCTGTATGAGTAAATGTAAGGATATGTTGAAAAAAACGTATTGTCACCTTTGTGAACGTCATTATTAGATACTTGTTGATCGTTTAGCGACCTAGGCTTCCCTCTGGACTCGGCACTGAGTTGAAAGCTACGGGAGCTCCTCACTGCTTGTCCTGTATTGTTACCTGTGCTCTCGTCTACATTATCTACGTGCAGCACAGCACCAAGAACACCATAAACTTTGTGACGGAAAGTGCTTAAGAGCATGAAAAATATTGAACATTTTAAACATTCATAGAACAACTTGAAAAACTGAGGGACAAAAGACCATCTATTTTGCAGGTTCACAGTAGTTGCAAGAAAATCAATCGCCTGACTAGGGACCTAGAGATAAAAAGTTCGATATTCTACTGACTGGGCTATTCCTGTCTACTCAGTTTCTCTGTGAAACAACATTTTTCAAGAAATACTTGCTTAAAAGTGCAGATTATTTTTTACCCAAAACTGCAAATGGAGAAAACCGACTCCTTGGAGTCTCTGTGGTACAATTGCTTAGTGCGGCCAGGTTGGGACTTAAATGATAGTAAGGTGATGGTTCAAGCGCATCCAGGCACGCCTTTCTCATTGTTCCAACGTGAACATATATGGAAAAAAAGGCATAAAATGTTTAACAGATTATTGACCTTATTGATACCGACGTCTTACCACTTGGCCCCCACGCCTGCGGTTCCGCTTACTTTCCCATCAAGGCTAGCACGTTTTTTAAAATACAAAAAAGTTAAATCTTTGAGCACAAATTGCCATGGTAGGAGGAATAAAACAAATATGACTGTTCAAATTAATTCTACTGAAACTGATTTAATCACGCAGAATCTACAACAACAAAACCATGATTCTTAACAAGGAGATACTGGGCAGCAGTGGGATTCCAACTCACGCCCTCAAAGAGACAGAGCTTTAATCCAGCTCCTTAGAGCGCTCAGCCGGGTTACCCTTGATTGTGCCTTTTCAGCACTTGTAGTCTGACTTTGTGGTGTTATATTGCATGGAAGAGACTGCACCTCCTTTTTCTGAGATGCTTTCTCTCACTTGGTGAAATATTCATTTCTTTGGCCTTCTGAATATAGTTCTTCTGTTAAGCAGGCTTCAGACTTTGCTTATAGCGCCCATGCAGAGATTTTATTTTTACAGGAAGACTCATTCTGAAACGTATCTCTGTAGTTTTAGAAAAGCTTTGAACAGCGTATTTTATACAATGCACAAACAGTATTCTAATTTCACACGGCAGATCTGTGCAGCAATCGTACTCGATTTGACTGTGATTCTGAAATACTTCTAGCAAACATATTCAGGTTTCCTTGAACCTTTAATAAAAAAAATTACTTTGCGATGTTCCGCAGATGTGCAGTGTGCCTTTCCTCTTGTCGTATTCAAGAGTACTCACTGCGGGAGCTCCTCACTGAGTGTCCTTTACTCTACTGTGATTTCTTTTAATTTATCTACGTGGAGTGTGGTGAGAAGATCACCTTGAACATTTTCGGTTTGTGAAAGGAAACACTAAAGAAAATAGAAGTGATGAACATTTAAAATAACCACAGTACAGCTAGAAGAGGGAAAGATAAAAGACGATCTAGAATGACATTCACAATAGATTGAAGAAAAGCACAACCACCCAAACAGGGACTTGAACCCTGGACCCTCAGATTAAAAGTCTGATGCTCTACCAACTGAGCTATCTGGGCTCTAAAAAAATGAAGACACTGCCGGGATCCTCGCAAATCAGATGTCTCTTCTTGTGCCGAAGTGCAGTCATACCTGACACATCTGGAATGGCCACTGACAGACTTTATCCAGAAGCGACGGCACAACTCCCAGTAGAATGAGAGAGAAATACAGAACGACACAAGGAGTCAAGGGGCTCCCACAATCCATCTTTCCTCACATTACTGATTTTTTCACTAAGAATTTGACCTTTTCACATTTAATAAGATCTTTTAATCAACAACATTTAAGAAACAAAACACATTTTTGGAACAATAATAAAAAAAAAAACTTTCAATGTCTTGGTTGTATAAGTGTGCACACCCTTTATAAAGGGGGTAGCAACTGTGCTGAAATTTAACCAGTCACATTCCAGATCATGTACAAAGGTTATTTGCCTTTGCCAGACATCAATTGTATTGATTCTTATTAGTCCTATTTAATATCAGCTGATCACATATAACTAACCAATCTCGGAGAATGTACCTTCATACTGCAGAGCTGAACCTGAAGAGAAATCCAACCGCTGATTATCACCAAGGAATGTCGTTAAAAAATATCTGCGGAGTTGTTTTACGTATCCGGCCACCTCTTTCCTTCCTACTTTGCAGTGAGCACAATTCTTTCAGTTTCTTCTCTTGTATTTTCCTTGCTATTTTACTGTCCCTTTCCCCCATGTGGAGATGGATCCACAACTGAAACCCTGTTTGCAGCCTGTGTTTCTGCAGCATCAGTCTGTATGAGGAGAGGGTGTTAAACAGCTCCAGTGGCGCAGTCGGTCAGCGCGCATTGCTTATACAGCAATGCACAGCAAAGTCACGCTGAGGTTGTGAGTTTGAGCCTCAACTGAAGCAGTGTGGCCTGTGTATTTAGCTACTTGTTAAGGATTCGGCCAGTGAAACCGAAACCAAGTAATAAATCCACTTGCAGGAGCCGATAGAGACAAGTCGTGATCCAAATACCGTAGTCGAAGGAGAGAGCCGAGAGTCCAGGGGAAGCCAGTGATCTAAACTGAGAGAGAGCAACCGAAGCCGAGCCGTAATCCAAAAAACGTAGTAAGAGGGGAGAAACCAAAGTCGGAACCTTAACAGTACGAAGAGGTAGAAGGCGTAGCACAACTAAGTAGCTCGAAAGGAAAACCAATACTGAGCAAGGAGGTAGGGAAAGACTAGTGCTTAAATATAAGGTGAGACGGGGGTGTGGTGTTGAAAGCGTACACTGATAGGTAGACTAATGAACTAAGACTACGCCTACTTCTGCCTCTTTCGTTGCCGGGAGGCAGGGATCGTAACACATGGTTCTAGTGTTACTACTGCTACTACAGCTACTACTACTGCTGCCGCTGATACAACTGCAACTAATACAATTTTACAGCTACTCCTAATGCTACTACTAATGTTTCTAAAGCTACTAGTAGTACTGTTACTGCTACTAATACTGCTGCCACTGACACAACTGCTACTACCACTACTACCATTACTACTACAACCATGACTTCAGATTCTAATACTAATTCTGATACTAATACTCCTGCTACTATTACTGCTGTCATTACTACTAATAGTGATAAAAACAGAGCACTCACAGCTTTGTAGACATTGTTCTGGACTCTAGAAAGTGATTCCATTTGCAAGCAGCTCTGGACCTCAACACCTGTTGATGGGTCAATTCTATCAGACACAACATTGGAGCCCAACCCACCTACACACATTTACACACACTGACAGATATACCTACACACTCACACACATTCACACACACAGACACTACACATACTGACTAACACCATACACATTTATACACACAATCAGACACATACATGCACAAATACAAACTAGCACACATTCACAGACACACACATACTGTAGACACTACACTCAGAGATACACACCCACACACTGATACGCACACATTTACAGAATCACACATAGACAGTACACATACTCACAGACACAAACTCACACAATGACGGACACCACTCTTACCTACAGTTACACTATAACAAACACTAACGAAAATACCAGTAACACTATCACTATGACTAACACTATCATTATTACTAACAATAACACAAAATTACTACTACACTACTAATACTTATAATAACAGTAATGCTATCACTAAAACTAACATGACTACTAGTGTAAATAGTCTATCAGTAAATCTATAATAAGCACTAATATTACATGAATACTAGCATTACAACTATCAGTAGCGCTATCATCATTAATACTCACATGAACACTAGCATTAATATTAAAACTACCAGTTGTACTCTCACTAATATTAACAGGAATACACTAGCATTAGTATTAGTAGCTGTCCGTGACGTCACACCGCTCTTTGTGACGAAGGCCAGACGCCTAGCAGGGCACAGTGACGTGGCGCATGTCGCCGTGGTTACCATTCTTATGATTTGTAAACAAACGGAAAATGCATTTCAACTGTTACTTAAACAAATTTATCAACTTGGAATATAATTCTCTAGCTCTAGGATTAAATTCCTAAATAATAATTTGAATAACCATTTTTTAATTTCGGATTGAACATTATTAACACTAAACGCACTATGGTACTGTAATTGATCGATCCAGGCGGTATTGACCGTTTTCTAGATATTTAAAACAGGGTCAAGAACGGGAAAAGAATCAGTACTCACCAATCGGTGAAGTTAATCGTTAATTCTATGGTTCTTCAGTTGAATTAATAGGTTGTCGCTAGAAAAGTGATCAATAACTCTCCGTAGTGTGCTTCGCGCGCCTCCCGCGGTCTCGCTCTCTGATCCCGGCGCTCTGGCTGGTGTCTCTGACATCACAGTGCTCTTTCTAAAATATACAAGTAATAGGTTTATTCCATGCTGAAAAAAAGAAGAAAGAGAACACAACGTTTCGGCCGTTTCAGACCTGAAGAAGGCTCCACGGCCGAAACGTTGTGTTCTCTTTCTTCTTTTTTTCAGCATGGAATAAACCTATTACTTGTTCCTTTGCAGCCTACGCATGCTGACGCAGCTACCCACCTGAACTTTCTAAAATATATAACATCTCCAAAAAAAACACACCGGGCTTTGAAGAGAGGCGATTCATAACAGCTGGAGAAGGTGTAATATTTGTGTGCGTCAGCAGTGAAACTGCATGTTGATTGATGGAGGGCTGAGCGGGGAATAACGGTTGCTCAGGGTCACAGGTCATAGTGAATTTAGGAGCTAACTGGTTCAGAGTTACAGGTTAAATAATAAAGAGTTTCTTCGAGTGTCACATCTTCGTCCTGGGTTCTTCATTTTTACACTATACGTGTACGAGAAACAAGACAGTGTGTGTGTGTGCCCTGGTGATTCTGGGAGACAGATCGAACCTGGGCTAAAAGAGAGGGGGCTTAGCCCTCTTCCATTTGCTAGTTCAAAGTTGTACAACCCATTTGTATCTGCTAGGCGACACAGTCGTCGTGCACAAAGAACGCTTTGAAAAGCGTCAAAAGCAAGTCATTCCGAGTTGGTCGTTTCTGTTTTCGAAAAGCTGAATTGCTGCGAAATGCTGAATGATCTCACGGCTCCTCGGTTGTCATTTCTGCTCCGTAAAGGAATCACAGCACGCGTCGGCTTCCAGCACGGTGGGTCGGGACACGATGCCGGGGGTTGACAAGACTGACGTCTTCCTTGTTAGTATAGTGGTGAGTATCCCCGCCTGTCACGCGGGAGACCGGGTTTTGATTCCCCGACGGGGAGTTGCTCTTCTTCTACCTCCTTAGAGAAAGGACTGCCTTTCACTTCTCTGCGTTTTCTTTCACAGCGCCGTGCACCTTTTCATTGCTCTCGGTTTCAGAGCCTCTGCACGGCACACGACTCGACATAAGGACGCGCATTGAAGTGAAAGCAGGAAGCGCTGCGACATGCACTGTGCAGATCCCGCCACACTAAGAGGTGAGTGGGTCTGTTTGATCACAGCGCTAGGCGAATCCCCAAACAGTGTGCGTGGCGACAAAAGAAGCCGCTCTGTTTCGAACCGGGGACCTTTTCCGCCCTGCCGTGTGTGTCTCGGTAACTCGCCGTGATCGTATAGTGGTCAGTACTTTGCGTTGTGGCCGTAACAACCCCGGTTCGACTGTAGGTCCCGGCAGAATAGGGGCATCTGCTTTTACTACATGCACGAATGAAGGCAAAAAAAAGCCAATCGATGTGAACGAACGGCGCTTTACAGAGGAGTACTGCCTGACTGGATCGTTGATGAACGACAGAGGCCACTCCGACCACTTCTCGGTTTTCTTCAATGACTTACTAAGGATCTTCTTCACATTCGCCCATGCAGGGGAAGCCAGTTACACCAAAGCAAACGCAGGAAAGTGCATTTCAAGCAGAGACCAGGAGGGACCTGTTTACACCGAGAGTGGTCGGAGTATGGAACAATGCGCCCAGCCCTGTTTCGAGCCGATTCTTGATGAGATATTGGGCTCACTAAGAGGCCCCCGCTGGATGCTAATCTTTCTGTTGTTCTTGCAGGTCCTGCGCTGCGTTTGAGCCGACAGAGCTCGTCTTGGTCTGTCGGCACAGCCCAAATGCAAATGATCGGCTCCGCGTACAGAAGGAACGTGCGTTTGGTACAAGAGTGCATGAAGGCAGCGAAATACATTGGGAACAAATGACCGGTGGCTCAAGACCTCTGTGAAGTACAGGAGCGTGCGAAAAGACGCTGTTTCTGCCCGGTCGATAGTAAGGTTGTGTAGGACCGCACACACTATGATGTCAGTGTTGAGTAGTGTGGTTTAAAAGCTTTTTCACGAACCAGGAAGGAGTAGAAACCTACAGTCTTCTGATTCGTAATCAGACACGTTATCCATTGTGCCATTGGCGTTTGTATTGCATTCCCATCCAGCACCACATTGAGTTCAGAGCCGCTACTATTCATGTGGTTTGTACGTGTGTCTAGTTACTACGTCTTTCATTATGTCTGGATTAAAATAATGTATCTTTAAAACAGACAAAGGGTTTATGAGTCTCCCTGAATTTCACACACGAAGAATAAAAGATATCGCGTTTAAAAAGAATACAGAGATGCCGGCGATAGAAAACGGAGCGTCTTAAGTGCGCGCTATCACTGAACTAAACTCCCGATCGGTAAATTTGTCGGCGGCTTTTTAATTGTGTTAGGAAGAGCAAACAGTCCACAGTGTACATTTTAAAGGTCTAAGCAAAACAATCAGACGTTAGGATTGTTCAGAACAGGAGCCTCTACTTCTTTGTATACTGAGCTTTCGGGAGTCACGTTTAGTAGAAGAAATGGACCAGGCTTCTACTCTATAAACGTCGGAGTTCTTATAAAACATTTGAAGGGATATCAGTGCAGGTAGAAATTGACTCTTTTTCTAGTGGAATCAGGATCACATGAAACCTTTCGTTTGGATTGAGAAGAGGATCATGGTGACACTCAAAACATACTAACCTTTGCTTCTCTTAAGGATGAATGGAGTATTGAGCTACAAGCATCGGCTCAAATCAAAACTCTGCTACTGCAGTTGCTTGTTTGAGAGTTTCTTTAAATCTTTCAACTGAACGTTGATATCAAGGGATATTGACGGTAATATCATACGGATTTTGGTTTTCTTTTGATCGAAAATTGTATTAAAATACAAGCCTCTTTCACATTTGTATAATACTTTCCCTTGCATCCTCTGATAAAAATTCTAAATACCACAAAGTTACAACATATGGAATAGCATTTATTTTAAAATGTATTTTAAAATTTGCATTTATTTAGAGCTATATTTAGAGCTTAGTAAAGATAACATTACTAATATTGATGGAGTAGAAATGTAAGATGAATTGATAGCTTTTTCTGAGCTAAAAAAGTCCTACAACGCCTCCTGTAATAGGTAAGGACTCATAGCAAGACATTGCTATTGCATTGCGCATTTTGCAGATACGACCAGTTTCTGCTTCTGGTGAGTGCATTTTTTCCAAACTTAATTTAAAAAGAACATTTTCAAGATGCGCCATGTCCCTAAATCGTTCACCAGGACTACTATTAATATCAGGTGAAAGCAGTACAAAGCATAAATTTAACCTAAATATTAAGAGGCTATATCTGTCAGCTACTGCTGTAACCCATGTTCAGCCAACGCTAGAAATATTACTGCTCTACAACAGTAGCTAAAGAAAGCAAGTCCGACTTGGAAACAGATCAGAAGTCGAAGACATAAACCGACGAGGATGGGATTCGAACCCACGCGTGCAAAGCACAATGGATTAGCAGTCCATCGCCTTAACCACTCGGCCACCTCGTCACAAAAACCACCCCCCTTGGGCATGATTTTGTTCGGCGACCAGGCTCAGCGCACATCGACCTCAGATGTCTCAGAGCGGTGTGTCCAAGCGACTGTATAAGAATAGGTAATAGGTTCATTCCATGCTGAAAAAAAGAAGAAAGAGAACACAATGTTTCGGCAGTGGAGCCTTCTTCAGGTGTGAGAGAGACAGGGCAGTAGGCAAAGGTAAAGTAGCGAGAGAACAAAGGTTTGAGGGTGGGTACCGACCTGTATAAGAATAGTGTTCTGCCGGCACTGTGGTAAAGCTGGTTAAAACACCTGTTTCATAAAGAGGAGATCCTGGATCCGAATTCCAGAGGTACCTTTTTTTCCTGTCTTGTTTTACAGAACATGTAATTTGGGACACTCAAAGAGGTCTTGATTTGGTTTAATGCGTTAATTCATTTCCTTTGAAGAACAACTTGTTTTTTTAAATCATATAGCTTGCGAAAGATGAAATGCGAGCGAATTTCTTTGTTCACCAAAAGTATGTAAATGAAAAAAAACAAGGTGTAAGCATTTCTGTAGTGCAATCGGTTAGCGTGTTCAGCTATTAACCCCAAGGTGGGTTTTTTGATCCCACCCAGGGACGCACTTCTTCCTATAGTAAACATCATCACCGCAAAAAATTAATTGTTCTGCAAAACCTGAACTATTTTGATATTTGCAGTAGTAAACAATTGAGTACCAGAGTCAAGATTACCGCGAATTTCCAATAATTTCCGATATTGGCAACTTGCGAGCAGTTAGTATTCACCCATGGAATTATATGTTCCAGTGGGTGGCGGGAGAATTCACTTATGCTCCCGTTGCATCTTCAGCTAAAGTAATTTAAATTACAACGCAAAATTGTTTGAGAACTTGACAAGCAAAAACGACAGATCGCCGAAGTTGTATTTTAATATTTTCGTATATTTACTTTAATTTGAATATAAATGTTAACATAAACGCTGTTCAATATAATGTAATTTTGTTGTACTTTTAAAATATTATAGCTGAGGATGCGAGGGGGGCTATTACACCTTGCTAAACATCTAAATAATTGTAAAAGAGGCTGGCATTTTAATAAAACGGGCGATCAAAAGAAAGCTACAAATAGTACGGTATTATCCCTCGATATTGAAGGTCAGATGAAGAACTTGAAGAAACTCGCAAAGAATTAACGGCAATAGCAGAGGATGTTGATTTTGAACCAATGTTTGCACCTCAATTATCCAGCAGTCTTTGCTTGACAGACTTCCTCAAGATATTCGGTGTTCTATACAGAAAATCGAAAATTAAAGGACTAATGTGCCAAGAGGGGTGGTCCGAGGCAAAGACTGCGTTAGAGGAAGACTAAGCTCCGCACGATAACGCGTATCTAATACTCGGCCCCTGAATATTCGTTGAACTGCCTACCAGCTGTGACTCTTGCACGAATTTCGCGGTACGTGTGTACGATCTTATAATTCAGGAATATCAATGGTCAGACGTTTATGGTGGGTTTGTGTTTTGTATTATTTAATGAATGGAAAAAACATTTTCAAAACTACAGCTCGAATGGAATAATAAAAAAAGTGTATTTGCCTGTTTGTTGTAACAGCTGTGCCAAAAATATTCATCTACATCAGAATAGTACCTGAACGTGACTGGACCTTATTGGATTTTAGGAAATTTATTTTTGCACATCTTCGCCTACGATCAGGAATACCTTCCTGTTTTCAGCGTGTTGGGAAAGACCCACTACCTGTGAAATAGGTAAAACCGAAATATTCCGGGAATTTGCTGTGGTTTGAGAGGAGTGTATGAAGGTATTAAAGGAGAGAAGAGACGCGCATTCCGCACGGGGAGCGCAGAACCATGAACCGCGCCTGTGTCTTTTCTTATATAACCGCTGAGCCCGGACACAGCGTCTCCAGCCAGTGAAATACAGGAGAAACCGCAAAGACAACAATGTTTCTTTTAATAAGTCTTCTTGTGGTTTTATATTTCGGTCTTTCACATTTGAATGCATACTTTGCAGTTAATCCTTCCTCGATTACAGGCAGCCCAAACAGTTCTTAAGGCAAAAATCGAAGCCTATTTGACGTTCTACTAATCGCATAAGTGTTCAAGAAGTATTTCCCTGCCCATCATGTGCCCCCAAGCCGGTTTCTCCGTTTTCCTCTTCCTGTCGTTGTCAGCGAGCACAAGAAGACAGGAAAAACGCAAGGCAGGGAAAAGACGGTAGCTGTTAGAAGTGGGATTTGAACCCACGCCTCTATTCAGAGACCAAAACACCCAAGCAATGGAAAAACACGAGTACTTAAATTTAGCGCATTAGACCACTCGGCCATCCTGACAAGCTAAAAATGGTGGTGTGTTGGAAGCACAAGTAATTCACAAAACTGAGAAATGGTTTGCTGGAGAAGCGCCAAGTTGCCTGTTGTAGCCTAAACGGATCGCGGAAATCAAATATTCGGATAAATTTAGAGTGTGCTTTACAGCCTTCGTGTAATATTTTGATCTGCGAGAGTGCAGTCGTCTTCACAATCTGGATTATCTCATAAAGAGCAACGTCAGTGTAAAAAAGCTATCATTTTTAAGAACAGACGTTGTATTGCATATTAATAATTGATTTATTTTCCTGATTACAATACAGTATATTTTCCTGATTGCAATGTATTGTGAAGCATAAAAGCCAGCTGCATCAATCTCTATTACGCGTCATTTATGAAGGCATTTCAAATAGCAGCCAGTGCAGTATTAACGCTTTTGGAGCATGTATTACATTGTAAATAGTCTTATTTAAATAGGTTTAAATTCGCACACTGTTATTTAGACAGCGCCAACCAGTCTGACCTCCTACAATCTGTGCCCGCTGAGTAGATCTTAAAGCAGCTGCAGCCAGAGTAGCCGTAATGGCAACAGTGTTTGGAGTTCGGCTTATTTCTTCTGCAGAACCACCGGTATTGGAATATACTGATCCGCAAAAGAAGCGCTTTCGGTTTCTGATCGTTTTTATTGAGCGCTGCTCTAAACTTTACATTTGCTCGTACTAGTTTCCTCCATGAAAAAAATACGTTTCCCTCATTACTTGATTTCACTTTTTTCTTATAAATAAATAAAACATATAATTCAATACAATAACCACAGGCAGGAAGGCTCGTTGTCTAAGGCGTTGCGGTCAGTTAGCAGTTTCTCCTGGAGACGTTTGTTCAAATCCCACTTCTGATGAAAAGCTTTTCTCGTTAGAGTAGAAACGATAGAAGCCTTAAGTGGGAAAAAAATCACAACATCTCGCATTTCACGTGTTTAAAGTTAATTGTCTCAGTGATTGATGTCTCTTCTCCCTTGCAGGGTGACGGCAAACTTCTTCAGAGAGGGAGTCTCCCAGGTACGGCTTTTCTTCGTCAAGAGCCGAGACAACAGAAACAGACTTCAAACTGACATGAATTACTTCATGAGCGTTTATGACCGTCTTTAAAAAGCTGAGAGCAGGCGAAAACGTCATTGGAAATGAGGAAATGTCTGCTGACAGTAAACAGAGCTCACGCTCAGCTGCGAATAAGCGCTCCTCGTTAGTACAGTGCTGAGTACCCCCGCTTGTTGCGCGGGAGACCGGGGTACTTTTCTGTGACAGGGCGCTGGTTTAATTTTTTAAAAACCTGACTCCACTTAAAAGTGCGAACTGTGTACTAACTTTCGAACTACTTAGTGCGGTAGAATATTGAGATCATCTCTAGCTCTGAGCTAAACTGCAACAAGAAGTCGTGCTGACCAAAGTCAGAGCCCAGCTGAACGTGTGCTCAGTGTGGTGCTCAGGACACGGGAGCATTGTTGTGGTTCTAATTAGCACGAACTGCAGGGGCTCTGAATCAGAACTTTTCAATGTATCTGTTCAGTAAATTAAAATGCAGGACACGTTAAAATCCGATTATGACTATATAACCGAATGTCCCTCACAGTTTAAAAGATACCAGTAAGGAAACACAATTACTGCGAATGCGATACTTATTGGAAATAGTCCCAAAACAAGCACGTACCACAGCTGGTAGACCCCTGTAATAATTTTGCAGTGACAGAACACTTTGAAGATTTGCAATCTATTTAAATATGAATTTTCTAAATTTCAGTTCTCTTTACTCCCTGGCATAACTGAACTCTCACCTTCACATACTAAAGGCATTACATGCATTAGCTGTGATAATGCTTCTAAGAAACACAGAATGACATTTAGTTTTGTTCCTCATTTCCCCCAAGAAAAAAAAAAGGTGTCAATTTCAGCCTGGAATGATTGATGCCCCATCAAACATGTTTTAATATCCCCGGAAGTTTATACAGTAGAATCCTGGTTTGTGGCTTAAATTCAAGGTAAAAAAGACTAAGGAAACGAGTTGGAAAAATGTCGATCTGGGATTTTACTCATCTGGAACATTTCACTACATCGGGCAATATTTGGTAGAGTGGGGAACTGTAATGGAAACACTTGGGAATCCTTAGGTTGTTGGTTTGACTCTGGCTTGAAGGAAGGTGCTTTTTGTGTATTTTAATCAAAGAGTTAAAATAGTGAATCTGTTTAATTCAGTCATTGATCAAAAGCTCAATAAACGACGAAGCAGAGGCTTCTGTTCCGAATTCAGCTCCCGTCTGATTGTCTTGTTTTGGCCAAGATCTGATCTATGAATTAATGGACTACTCTGTCTGCTTTGTAATTCAAAAATACATTTTGTAATGCAAATGTCAAGTTTTTTGTAGATATAAAGGTGTTCTCTGTTTTCAAAGGATAGCTACTTAATTGGCTTTATGATTTGGTATTGATTTTGTATCGTTGAATTATTAACTTTGTGCTTTCTGTGTTTTTATCGTATTGTGGACTTATTTTTTAAACAAATGCTTATAATGGCAGACACGGCACGCTGTTTATACCAGCGGTGAATTGTACATTTTTTTCAAGTACAATCTACTGTGCACTTTTGGGAGTATAACAGGTTCGATATAAAGTGGCAAAAATATAAAAGGGGAAAATACCCCAGACTTCGTGTAAAGCCCTTGTTGTGGCTGTTGTTTTATTTTTAGATAAAAATGGCGTACTGTGCACGAAATGTTGCAGAAACACAATCTGATATTTTAATAACTATTATTTTAATAATTTGATAAGTATGAGGCCCCGGATCCAAATCTTTGGTTCTGATTTTTTTAAACTTTTGATCTTCCCTTCCTCTCGATGTGAGCAATTGTTTTTTTTTTTCACGTTGCGATCCAAAGAGCCTCAGACGCACAGTCTAACAGTAACCAAACCAGAATGGGTTCTGCTGGGAGCCGGACTGAGTTCATTCTCACTCCCTGTGCTGAAAACAGAATTATCTCTTCCCAGAACATCGTCTACAGATCACTTGTGTGCTTTTAACCTTCTCGCAGCTACAGGCGAGACTGAAGCTGGAGATGTGAAGGCACCTGCTGGTGCACCTTCTACAAATTTCACAATCGAGACAGACTTCTCTTTTTTTTTTAAAGTAGATATAGCCCTGAAAAAAGCATTAGCTTTATCAGTTTTTACATTAATCGATTTTGAATAAAATATTTTATTTTTATTGCAATTTACATAATAATAATAATTATTATTATTATTATAATCGCTTACACTTATAGAGCGCTTTTCTGGACTCTCCACTCAAAGCACTTTACAGGTAATGGGGAATCCCACTACCGCCACCAATGTGCAGCCCCACCTGGATGATGCAACGGCAGCCATACTGTGCCAAAATGCTCACTACACGTCAACAATCAGTGGGGAGGAGAGCAGAGTAATGAAGCCAGTTCATAGATGGGGATTATTAGGAGGCCGTGACTGGTAAGGGCCAATGGAATATTGGGCCAGAATGCCGGGGTTACACCCCTACTCTTTCAAGAGATGACCTGGGATTTTTAAAGGCCAGAGAGAGTCAGGACCTCAGTTTTACTTCTCAGCCGATGGACGGCACCTGTTTACAGTTTAGTGTCCCCGTCATTATACTGGGGCATTAGGACCCATATAGACCGCAGGGTGAGCGCCCAGCGACAGAAACCAGATGGTACCGTGTGTTGGGCTCAGTTGCGAGCAGGACAATGACTTCACGGGGACAAAGTAGAAAAAATCAAAACAGTTCTGTAAAAGACATGTGTCAGCTGTCGGTTCGCAGTCTGGACTCTAAATCCATCGATCTGATTTCAAATCTCTCTAAAACCTGAGCTGTGGCTTCTTTCGAGTAGTTATTCAGGAGAACATTATGTTAATTGTATAGATGAAACGTTTAATATATTCAGGTGGGTAGCTACTTCAGCATGCATATCTGCAAAGAAACAAGTAATACTGTAGGTTTATTCCATGCTGAAAAGAGAAGAGAGAAAACAAACCTGAAGTTTTCATAGCTGAAACGTTGTGTTTTCTCTCTTCTCTTTTCAGCATTGAATAAACCTATTACTTGTTCCTTTAATATATTGTTCGGTTGAACTCAAAATGCTTTACTACTACAAGAGAGGATTATAGTATGGAGGATGAGACAAATGTATGATTTCTTGGAAGAAAATGTTTTTTCTTTGCATTAGAAATGAATCAAAACTTTAGCGCGACACACAAACCCTTTGTCTTTTTTAAAGATATAATATTTTTAAACAGACAAGTATAGAAAACGTTTTTTTTTACTTAGAAATTATGGACGGAGGCGATGTATTACTAGTAGTGGCACTGAGGTCACTATGGTGCAGTTGAGCATCACAAAATTAGGGCCAGTGGTGTAATGTATAACGCATCTGACTTTGAATCAGAAGATTGTAGGTTTGACTCCTGTCTGGCTCATGTTGCTTTTAAACCAATCAGAGTCCTCAGTAGTAGATTTTCTTTATGTAAATTAACTGCAGCTGAAAGCTATAGAAAACACTTTGGGTAAATTGCAATGAACTGCCGAACTGTGTTGCACGAAGCTGCAGACTACTTAACACAGTACTGTCTGAAGATCAGCTCCTGCTCTGAGCTCAATAGCAATGCAAAACTGTGGTAACAAAGCTGGCGAGCAGCTGAACTTGTGCTAAGTAGTCAGTTCGGTGATGAGGGTTCAGTACTGGCGTTGTTCTGATTAGCACGAACTGCACAGGCTGAATCAGACAATTTAAAATAGTCTGATCAGTGTAGGACAAGTTAATGAAGAATTATTACTTTGTCTGTCCCTTGTTTGTATATAAATAAATGTCTCTGACAACTTAATGTTAGTTTTTAATTTAGTTTTAGTTTTACAATGTAGGTCAGGCGTTGACATATGCACAAACACACGAAATGTCTGACTCCTGATTCAGCTCATGCTTCATACGAGTAAAGCGATTCCTCCTGCTTCTCGTACAACCATATCAGAACAGAAGCCCGTGTCACCCAGCTCTGATTCAAGAGCGACTCACATCTTGACAGGGTGCCCCTTTGTAATAGTTGTCAGAAAATGTGAGAAAAGGAAAGTTACAGTATGTACAGTAAGCTCTCACACACAGCTCTCAAACACAGCATTAGAGATTGGAATCTGATTGTAAAAAAAAACTGCCCGTCTCCCCAGCATTTAACGGTGCTGTTGTTTTTATTTTACATATTGTTAGCATTTTAATGAATTGTTAAGAGATTTATACACAAATCGCTAAATACGAAACGTAAAAAACCCAACTGTAAGCAATTGACCATTCATATTCCTGAATTTTAAATCCCTGTGTTTATCTGTGTCCAAGTGCCTGGTGCAGCTATTTTGAAAGCATACCTCAAGAAGGACTTTACACGCAGTCTGGGGTATTTTCTCCTTTTACATTTTTGCGATTTTATATCGAACCTGGTATACTCCCCAAAGTGCACAGTAGCTTGTACTTTTTGCCCTGTTTGCCTTTGTAAGCATTTGTTTAAAAAATAAGTTCACAATACGATAAGAACAGAGAAAGCACAAACTTAATAATATAACGATTCAAAATCAAAACCAAATCATAAAGTCAATTAAGTACCTAACTTTTGAAAACAGACAACACTTTATCTACAAAAAACTTGACATTTGTATCTATTTTTGAATTACAAAGCAGACAGAGCAGTCCCTGAAAGACCAGAAAGACCAGATTTGTTTAAATCCCTTGTACCAATTTAGATTGATCTTGATCAGAACACGACCATCAGACGTGAGGGGAATTTGGAACAGGAGCCTCTGCTTCGTCGTTTATTGAGCTTCTGATCAACGTCTGAGTGAAAGTTATTTATTGTCTTTGATTAAATTACGCAAAAGGCACCTGCGTACATCTTTTAGCTCATAAATTCATCGTACATTTATATCCCATCAATATTAGCAATGCTATCTTACCTAGCACTAAATGTAGCTCTAAATAAATGCAAATTTTAAAAAAACATTTAAAAATAAATGCTATTCCATATATTGTAACTTTGTGGTATTTAGAATTTTTATCTGAGGATGCAGGGGAAAGTATTATACAACTGTGAAAGAGGCTCGAATTTTAATACAATTTCGATCAAAAGAAAACCAAAATCCGTAAGATTTTACCATCAATATAACCTCGATATTGACGTTCAGTTGAAAGATTTGAAGAAACTCACAAAGAAGCAACTGCAGTTGGAGAGATTTGATTTGATCCGATGTTCGCAGCTCAATAATCCGTTCGTCCTCGAAAGAAGCAAAGGTTAGTATGTCTTGAGTGTCACCATGATCCTCTTCTCATTCCAAAAGAAAGGTTTTATGTGATCCTGATCCCACTAGAAAAAGAGTCAATTTCCGCCTGCACTGATATCCCTTCAAATGTTTTATAAGAACTCCGACGTTTATAGAGTAGAAGCCTGGTCCATTTCTTCTACTAAACGAGACTATGGGAGTGAGTATTTTGATGTCGAACTGGGATTTAAATAAAGAGGAACACTACACTACATTGGGCTACACGTGTGACAAAACGTTTATTTTCTGACCTCTGGATAGCTCAGTTGCTAGATCTTAAAACTGTAGACAAAAACAGTGGGCATTTCTGATGTCCCTGGTTTGAATCCAGCTCGAAGGATGGTGTTTTCTTGTTCCTTAATCAAAAAGTGAAAATTGCGAATTTGTCTTTCACTTTGACGTTCACCCGAAAGCTCAGTATACAAAGAAGTACAGGCTCCTGTTCTGAATAATCCTCACGTCTGATTGTTTTGCTTAGACCTTTAAAATGTACACTGTGGACTGTTTGCTCTTCCTAACACAATTAAAAAGCTGCCGACAAACTTACAGATCGGGAGTTTAGTTCAGTGATAGCGCGCACTTAAGACGCTCCATTTTCTATCGCCGGCATCTCTGTATTCTTTTTAAACGCGATATTTTTTATTCTTCGTGTGTGAATTTCAGGGAGACTCATAAACCCTTTGTCTGTTTTTAAGATACATTATTTTAAACCAGACATAATGAAAGACGTAGTAATTAGACACACGTACAAAACACATGAATCTAATTGAGAAAATTTTGACCGGGGCGAGGTATTACTAGTAGCGGCTCTGAACTCATTATGGTGCTGTATAGGAATGCAATACAAACGCCAATGGCACAATGGATAACGTGTCTGATTACGGATCAGAAGACTGTAGGTTTCTACTCCTTCGTGGTTCGTGAAGAAGCTTTTAAACCACACTACTCAACACTGACATCGAAGTGTGTGCGGTCCTACACAACCTTACTATCGACTAGATGAGTCTTCTGTTCTATCTCCGATTATTTCACCACCGTTATTGTAGGATAACAGCCACAGACACGAGAAGATATATTATTCCGAACAAATGTCTTAAAAAATCACGTTGAAAAGGGTGACAATAAGTTTTTGTTTCTTTAACGTAACCTTACTTTTGTCTGTAAAGTTCACATTATTTTCTGTAGCCGCAAATCCCCAATATTTCTGCTGTCTCCCGAGAAACACAAGCGTGGAGTCAAATCATATTAAATAACACAACACATCTATTAATTTAACACCTAGATGTGACAGAACACATGTAAGACTTACACACAGCTTTTAATATGCGATAGTGAATTTGCAGGTATCCTGGGGAGGGAAGAGAACTGATATTAAGGAAATACATATTTAAAGGGGATGTAAGTCTTAAATGTGTTTTGTCACATCTGGGTGTTAACTGAATAGTTTTTTAGCATTATTTATTGTGTTTTGACTCTATACTTGTGTTTCTCAGGAGACAGCAGAAATATTGATTTTTACATTTATATTCACATTCCCGGTGATATTGACTTAGGAACTCAACTATTTACTTGTAGTTTGACTCGTGTCAAAAGTTGAAAATCTCTGCAAACATCAAGATGGCTAAGGACGTGGAAAGAAACTCAATCACATTTAGAGAAGGTAATGTTTAGATCAGATTAATTCGAAGTGTGTCTCTGGGTGCGTTTGATCTACCAACGTTGTGATTAACTGAAGGACACCCTGATTGAGTGTGCCATAGAAACTGACACATGTCGTATTTTTTCTACATTCACAGATTTTTGGCTAAAGTAAAAAAAAAATCGTTGTCATTTTCTTGCCAGCTGGCAGTAATTCTTTTGCATTGATAAGAAAGATGAGCATTTTATCTTTCGCAATGTGTGGATTTCTTGAAAAACAAGTTGTGCCAAAAACGAAATGAACACTTCTTTTAACCATAATGCAGAAGCATGTTGTCTATAACAATAAACGATGCGAAGACAGGCACCGCTGGGATTTGAACCCAGGATCTCCTGTTTACTAGACAGGCGCTTTAACCAACTAAGCCACGGCGCCGGCGAAGCGCTGCCCTTTTAAAGCCACTTGGACACACCTCTCTGTCACATCTTCGTTCGGTGTGCGGTGAGCCTGCTCGCTGAGCAAGTTGAAAAAGGATGTGAAGTGGCTTTTATCCAGCAATTTCATTACCAAGGAGCTCGATGTGCTTTTGATGATTTACAGGGTGTCCAGTGCAACACAGGCGATGGGCTGCTGGTATTTGGAGCCAGGATTTCCATTAACTAGACAGGTACTTTAACCAACTAAGCCACGGCGCCGGCAGAATTCTCCTCTTTTACTGCCGCTTGGACACACCGCTCTGAGACACCTGCGTTAAGTAAGCGCTGAGTCGGCTGGCTGAGCACGTTGCCTCCTTTACATTCAATAGGAGCCCCGACACTAAGAGAAACGTATAGACATGGCTTTTATCGGGCACTTTTCATGTCCAATGCGCTTGACATCTCCCACGGGCGACAGAGTTCATTTATGACGCTTTTCCTTTCTTTCTTCTTTCTGTACACTTTGATGGAAAAAAAGAGAAATCATGTAGAGAAAATGTCTTTTTTACATGGAGAAAA
Organism: Atractosteus spatula; assembly: GCF_055471065.1. Classification (NCBI taxonomy): domain Eukaryota; kingdom Metazoa; phylum Chordata; class Actinopteri; order Semionotiformes; family Lepisosteidae; genus Atractosteus; species Atractosteus spatula. The sequence goes on along the minus strand of NC_142715.1, from coordinate 21,200,958 downwards.
CGTGCACCAGGAAATGTGGTGTTTAGAAGAAGTGAGTTAACGTGAAAAGTGACCTAATTTACCGGAGCAAATGCTCACCTAGCAAGGTCTGCTTTACTACAAGAGAGACGTAGAATGAAAGACGTGATAATTTAACGCCGTTGTGGAACAAAACGCTATTTTCTTTGAATTCTAAATCAATTAGAAATTCAGAGCGACACATAAACGGTTTGTCTGTTTAAAAGTGATGATTTTTTAAAACTGATAAAAATGTAGAAAACACGTTTCGTACTTAGAAATTGTAGATGGGGTGGTGTACTAGTAGTGGCGCTGAACTCACCAAAGTGCAATTCAGTTACGTGACGGGCTAAGTTGTTTAATGGATAACGCGTCTGATTTCGGTTTATAAGATTGTCGATTCGACTTCTACCGGGGTTGTGTGATTTAAATCAGGCTCCTCAGAAATAGATGTCCGTTATGTAAATAGACGGCACCTGAAAGCAAACGTTGGGTCTGGTTTCCTTTCTTTCCTGCATGAAATAGCAAATCGTTACAAAAAACACCAGCTAATGTCCAAAAGCGTTAGTCATTTAAACAAACATGAATATACCGTAGGTCTTGGTACATGGGAGTGGATTTCTACCACAATTAAAAAAGGACAAATTATAATTACAGGCTTCAGACACTTTTTTAAACAAAAGTGGCCAAACACTCCCTAACTTTCAGGTTTGCTTGAACCTGTAATAAAAACGAGGTCTGAAGCTTCCGTTCTCTGATGTTACTGTCTCTAAAGCCGGACGTGATGTTTCGCGGATGTGCAGTGTGCCTTTTCTCTTGTCGTGTTCAAGATGATTCGCTGCATAAGCTCCTGACTGGGTGTTCTGTATTGCGCTGTTACTTCGTTCAGATTACCTATGTGGTGTACAGATAAAACTCAACTGCATGGTGTAATTTCCAGGTTTGGTACCAGCAGAACCTGCAGACAAATGCGCTGAGCTCGACGTGATTCGAACGTACAAGCTTCTAATCCGGAGTCATACGCGCTACCGTTGCGCCACGAAGTCACATGCTAAACGTGCTTTTAATTCCCCAAAAGAGAAAAATCAGCGTCCCTGAAAAAGATTTATTTTTCATTCTCTCCTGTGAGGAGCGCCACTCTTCCAACGAGGGTCTCTTCTTCCCAGACCACAGATTATTCTTCCTGCCCAGCTCTCACACAGATAGAAGACACACCATCTCCACTTATGTCTTCACTACATCTATAGATCTGACCCCCTACAGCCCCGATATTCCTGGACAGGATATTTACCACCAGCCTCGTGAACTTCTCATCTTGACCTCTCCCAGGAGGAGAACAATTAGCACAGAATCCTCTCTCTATTTAGCAAATAACACAAACCACAGTTTACCTGTCAAGACAGAAAACCAGGCTGCTCCAGGTGAGGCTTAAACTCACAACCTCGGCATGACTCCACTGATTATGTCATTTTACATGGCCTGAACCAGGAAAGAGATTGGAAGTCAAGAAGTTATGGTGTTGTTTTAATCCTTGCCTACACTTTTAATTTTTCTGTCAAATCTTTTATTTTGGAGTACTTTCAATTGATGTTAATCCTAGTCCCGATGAACGATTCTGGGCCATGGTGCGTTTTGAATAATGTTCTTATAGGCTTCAGTTTGGAAAAGTGCGCTCTTCAGAAGCTACCGAAACCGCTAATGGTTACATAACACTTAATGCAAAAGCAACGTTCGGGTTTGAAAAAGAATATTACTTGCTATGAATACAAACACTGTTACAGGAGGGGTGTTAGAGTTATTTTATCTTAGATCATCAATTCAATTTACAGTTCTTCTCCGTCTATATCAACAGTGTTATCGCTACTGAGCGCTAAAGGCAGGTCCTGGCAATGCTTCATGAGATCTTCTTTAGAAAACATTTAAAAAAAATATTTCCACTACCATACATAAAGTAAAAGATACCGATTGCAGCTAGATGCAACTTCCAATCGAAAATGTATCAGCTTTAAAATTTTCTTTTGGATCCATACAACGACCAGCATGAGACTCAAAATATAACTGTGTTTGATTGTACAGCATAGATTGTACAGCATTTATGTTTATATTTATGTTAAATTAAGGTAAGTATATCAAAATATCAACATCCAACTTCACAGTGCTGACGTAACAATGCTTGTCAAGTCCTCAAACAATTCCGCGTTGTATTTCTAAACGATTTTAGCAGAGGACGCAACAGGAGTATAAATGATATCTCCCGCCAGCCATTCAAAGATACTTTTCCATGGGTGGATATGGTTTTCTGGGGAGTTGCGGTGTTGATCACTATTGGACTTCCCCGGTCTCAAGTGTTGTTGTTGGACACGAGCAAAAGACTCGCATTTTCTGCAAATATAAAGAGGGTTAAGGTTTCGGCTTTTGCGGAGACAGTGTTTACATTGACAACATTAAGGAAAGCATCCCTGGGTGGGTGTGAACCACCAACCTTACAGTTAACAGCAGAACGCACTTGCCGATTGCACCACAGAGACTGACGAAGAAGGATGATCTCCATTCGCACCTATCCGGTCAAAAAATAAACATTGCTTGCATTTTCATGCCACAACCCATTTGTATCTGCTAGGCGGCACAGTCGTCTTGCACAAAGATAGCTTTGAAAGCGTTAAAAGCAAGTCATTCCGAGTTGGTCGTTTGTGTTTTCGAAATGCTGTATTGCTGCCAAATGCTGTAATGATCTCTCGGCTCCTCGGTTGTCACCTCTGCTCTGTAAAGGACTCACAGCACGCGTCGGCTTCCAGCACGGTGGGTCGGGACACGATGCCGGTGGTCGAAAACAGTGATTTCTTCCTCCTTAGTATAGTGGTGAGTATCCCTGCCTGTCACGCGGGAGATCAGGGTTCGATTCCCTGAGGGGGAGTCGCTCTTCTTCTACCTCCTTAGAGAAAGGACTGGCTTTCACTTCTCTGTGTTTCCTTTCACAGCGCCATACACCTTTTCATTGCTCTCGCTTTCAGAGCATCTGCACGGCACACGACTCGGCATAAGGATGCGCATTGAAGTGAAAGCAGGAAGCGCTGCGACATGCACTGTGCAGATCCCGCCACACTAAGAGGTGAGTGGGTCTGTTCGATCACAGCGCTAGGCGAATCCCCAAACAGTGTGCGTGGCGACAAAAGAAGCCGATCTGTTTCGAACCGGGGACCTTTCGCGTGTGTGGCAAACGTGATAACCAGTAGACTAAGGAAACGGTGCGAAACCGTGCCCAGTGGCCCAGCGCTGAGCTTCGCCAGTGATATTCGATGTGAATTGAATGCTATTCAAGTCGCAATTCTGAGATACCATAGCGCGAATGCTATTCAATTCACCAATCCTATTCAGGGGCGGAAAAGATCAGAACTTCGTGTGTCTCTGTAACTCGCCGTGATCGTATAGTGGTCAGTACTTTGCGTTGTGGCCGCAACAACCCCGGTTCGAATCCGGGTCACGGCAGAATAGGGGCGTCTGCTTTTACTACTTGCACGAATGAAGGCAAAAAAAAGCCAATCGATGTGAACAAACGGCGCTTAACAAAGGAGTACTGCCTGACTGGATCGTTGATGAACGACAGAGGCCACTCCGACCTCTTCTCGGTTTTCTTCCATGACTAAGGACTGGGCTGCGTCTTCGAGAGCCGGGAAGTCGGCCTGGACCGCTAATTCCCGAGAGTCCCAGCCAGCCGGCCGGCGGAGATCAGTGCGGAGAGCCCAGCCCCTGCGCACAGGCACAACACAAAGAGAAAGGAGCGCAAATTGACGTCCCGCTAAACTGCTACATGAGTAAGACAAGTAAACCACCAAACTGTGTTGAAGCAAGAGAGCATAAAGTGTGAGCGCAGTGACTACAGTAGGTTTTTATTCTGGCAGGACCTGCTACCACACACCTGGTCACATTACCGCTCAATCAACACAATCAATTACACACAGAGACCCGGATTGTTCTCAGCGTCTAATTAGAACCTGCTTCCAGTCTGAGGCGGGACTCCGTGAAGCAGCCTGCACACTTTCCCGTGTGTATCTGACCTCAGCGGAGGAGTTCCACGCAATTTAGACAGAATTAAATCACCCACACGTGTAGATTTGGCTCAGATGAATTTATTGTTCAATTAGTTTCTAATTTCCGAGGACAGTGTGTTAAACTCGCTGCCAGACAGAGTACGGAACATGCGGCACGTCCGTCCACTCTTTCATTTATCGAGGGGGGTGTTCTATCAACATGTACCGCAATGAAAATAATTTTACTATTTTTCACGTGTAATTGCATGTCACATTAAAATGTGTAATACAAGCATTTCTTTGCTTCCCAGTAAAGAAATACTGATCAGCTTTTGACATGATCTGATAATAATTGTCTGATTTTTCGGAGATTGGTTTTGCTTCGCAGCACTGAGAACCTATGGAAGCCCGTTTCCGCCAGGGAGTAAAAAAAACGCGCTATGGTATCTCAGAATTGCGACTTAAAAACTCAGAATTCTGACTTTATATCCCACATTTGCGACTTCAAAATATCCCATATTTCATTGTCTGTCCTTTTGTTATTGTAACGGATTCGGGTTCTAGGGCTTGTGCCTTCGCCGCTCCCACCCTAGTTCATGTCTCACTGCATTAGCTCGAACTCAGGCCTTGCCAGCTGTCGGAATTCTGAGATACCATAGCGCGGAAACGGGCTTCCATACATTTCAATTAGTCTGATCAGTGTAGGACAAGTAAATGTAGAATTATTACTTTGTCTGTCTCTTGTTTGTATATAAATGAATATCTCTGACAACTTAATGTTAGTTTTTAATTTAGTTTTAGTTTTACGATGTAGGTCATGCGTTGACATATCCACGAGCATACGAAATGTCTCACTCCCGATTCAGCTCATGCTCCATAGGAGAGAAGAGATTCCTCCTGCTTCTCATACAATCATTTTTATTCTTAATCATACTTTTCTTTAGTTATGATCAATATTGAACTTTTTCTAAATAAAACGACAAAAATCAAACATGCAGGCAGACTTTTAAAAAGTATTAGGAGTTGACAGGGTGCACCTTAGGAATAGTCGTTAGAAAATGTGGGAAAAGGAAAGTTAAGTAAGCTCTCACACACAGCATTAGAGATTGGCATCTGATTGTAAAAAAAAAAACTACCCGTCTCCCCAGCATTTAACGGTGCTGTTGTTTTTATTTTATATATTGATATATTGTATGCATTTTAATGAACTGTTAAAAGATTGATATACAAATCGCTAAATACGAAACGTAAAAAACCCAAATGTAAGCAATTGACCATTCATATTCCTGAATTTTAAATCCCTATGTTTATCTGTGTCCAAGTGCCTGGTGCAGCTATTTTGAAAGCAGAATCTATGATTTATTGCGGAAGTGCATTGTTGCCACCAAGGAAAAAAATCCAGAATTCTCCTAATTAAGAAATACAAAATTATCTCCTAATTGCGAGATAGCAACGATATCGTGTGTGTATGAACAACCTGTTACATTTGCAATGGCAGTACCTACAGATTAGCGAAAGGTTTGCTGGCACTGTGGGTTTAGTGTTCCTGATAATGTGCACGCTGAGAAATGCATACAGACTGACTTTCTTCTCGGAATGAAAAGGTTACCGTTTGTTCCTCATGTAAACACAGTTTTAACCATTATCACACTCATATATATGAATTAAGAACGAATGTGACCTGGAATCCATTGTACCGCTTCAAACTGAAAGTCAGATATTTAGTCTCAAAACTACATAACTCAAGATTTTTTTTTTCCTTGATGGCAGCATTGGCTTCTGTAATTTAGATTCAACCACTGAAGAGGTTGGTTTTGTGTTTTTAGCTATTGAACATAACTGGTAAGTTTAAGTCAGTTCTTGTTACTCTTTCCGCTCGAAAGAGCTGTATTAATACCGGCGCACCTGTCTCCACAGGAAAGTTATTGCTGTTCCCAAACCAATGTACTGCAGCTTGTGGCCACGTGTTCCTGCTGTCAGCCTGTGATACCATGTTCGTCAACCGCTAGAAATATTACTGCTCCAGTACAAGAGTAGAAGAGGAAACAAATGCAAACACCGTTTAGAAAAACGGTGACACACGTCTCAGGCCTTAACCATGACAAGGATGGGATTTGAACCTAGACGAGCAGAGCACAATGGATTAGCAATCCAAAAAGTGACTCCTGTTTAATTTTCTTTTCGCTTGCTCGATTTGTAGTACGCTCCTCAATCCTTACAACCGATAAACAAAACGGCTTAATGTGCCACAGCATTCTGCTGCAGGTACGGGTTGCACCGTGTATTAGGCGAACCCGAATGAAATATTTCAAATATGTGAAGAATTTCGTGAAACCTGAGAAAAGAAGATCACAGCCAATGTCAACAGTTCAGAGCCTGTAGGTAGCTTCAACAGAACAGAACGATCTGAAGCCGCAATTCTTTCATAGAGTGTATTGTGTCACTCTAACCATGCTGTTGCTATTACTGCTACATCTGCTGCCGTTGCTTTAAACTCTACTCAGCGGGCAAGTAAAGTTGTACAAGGAATAGACTACTTTGAGCCGTCCAAATTCCATTATGTGAATTTAAGCTTTTTTTGTATTAATAACAGCATTAGTAATACAATGCGTGCTCAGAAACGTTACTTATTAGCTTATGAAGCAATATTGTTCCGACAATTTGCGGTCTTCAAAAAGTAAACGCTGAAGTTTTTATACTTCCTTGTAAGCAGATCACCTTTGATTTAGAAAAGGGAAACTTACTTCCCTGTTGCTTTCATTGCAATATCTGAATCGAGACCCAAGCGCTAAGAAAGCTGAATAACGCAAAAGTCATAAACCCGATTTTAATTTAGATACACATTTTCTAATGCAGCCTTCATTACAAGACAGTCTATTTCTCGAAAGCGTGTAATGTGAAAAAGAGAAAAACGAAAATATATGGATGACAATATTTAAAAGATGAAGATTTTACTTTTGAGAAAACCGCTGGTTTTACAACTTTGCTGTGCTTCCTGCATCATTGTCAGTGTTATAAACTGGGTGTGGAGGTAGCGATCACTTTGTAGAGCAGTTCATAGGCCGGAGCTGTTCAGACTACTCTTCTTATTTCTCAAATGCTTCCATCATTTTTTTCACGCTAGGACGCGAGTGTGTACATGTGCTTGGTTTTCGTTTCACTGATTCTCATTGAAGATTTGGGAATTAACGACGAAAGAATCAGTTGCCTCGGAAAGCAGAAGGTTTGGTTCACAACGATCTTGAAGACACGCCCATGTAGAGCACAGTGTGATATTTGTACTATAAAAGACCAAGTGCTCAAAGTGACGTCTGCGTTTACCGTTGAAACTTGCTTCAAAGTAAATCAAGACGTATGTCTCTCTCGCTGTGTGTGCTCTTATCTGTCCATCTCTCTCTCCTCTTCTCTCACTCTGGAAGTCTGTGCAGAGTATCTGAAGGGGATGTAACACCACTTGGCAAAGAAGAAAAATTCTCAGAGACAGAATAAAAAATCATTATTCTCTTCTCAGTCAGATTCACAGCTCAGACTCACACTCAGACAGAAGCTCAATGCTGTACTGCTCTCTATCCTCACAATCCAGAACCAGAAGATATTCAGACAATCAGTACTGCTACATGAACAATATCAGACAGAACAGCCTGGACTCAAGTCACATTTCCCCCTTTTCCTCTTTCTCCCAGCCCTCTTAGAGACATAAAAGAGCTCCTGGTTCTCCTCTCCATGAACAGGGCTCAGGGGTCACTGATCTGGCAGCTGTGGGCTCTGTTCCAGGGCAGAAGCAAGAAACTTCAATAAACCCTTTCCAGGACTTCCAGCCCTTCAGTATTACTTTCTTTAATGTATATCAGCCTCCAAACATGTTTTTTAAGTGTTTTATAACACAAGTGAGTGTGGAATTATTTTTGTATTTATGTAATAAACACCAGTATTGACACTCTGATCAGTATATTGATTATTAGTAGCCAAAGGCCGATGGTCGTGACTAAAATAGTGACCAGTTGACCAGTCTGTAGCTCTGAGCAGTGGGACTCAGATCACACAGAAGAAGATCTGTCTGTGTGTGATTCCACAGCAGCCCTGGGATTCAGCTGCTCTCACAAGTGTCTCACAGACAGTCTTATAAATGTACAATTAGATGAAGTCTTGTTACAGTTATAAAGTTAAGTGAAATCATCAGACTACCTATAGAAGTGAGAGCTTGGTGGAAATAAAACCAGTATACACCTCCAGGATCAGGAGTCTGATCCTCCTGGCTCTTTTACTCTGAAGATTCGTGTAAAACCCTTAAAAGTGCTTATTTCAGGGACTTGTGCTCGTTCTCTACTGCTCCACACGGGTACGCTTTGTAACGCATTAATCTGTGAAGTAAACTATTTTTTTTCTGTTTAATGATTTTCATTCCTCGGTTTGTCGCTCTCCTTCTCCAACTGTTATAAATCGCCTCTCTTCACAGCCCGGTTTAGTTTTTTGGAGATGTTATATTTGTATGAAAACCAGGAGTCTCCTCCAGCAGAGATGCGCTATTTTTTAAAACTTTTTTTATTAAACGTATAGAATTTACAAATTTAACTACAACCAGAAGATTAAGAAACATGTACAAGAGAAAAAAACACAACAGAAAAAAAACAGATAACCACCAGAGGTAATGAAGTAAATTATGTGATCAAATTGTATTTTTACATATATCATGTTTTCCTTGCTTTATTATTTCTCAGTTATTTATAGAATTTAAATAGTGTTTCAACATGCATGCGTTTCCTGTATAAAATAAAAATCAGCACTCACTTTTTTACAAAACAAAAAAAAACGCTTTTCTTTTTGCAACATTTCGAGTACCTCTGGCATTCATGAAAAAGACACAAAAGCAGCAGAGACGCGCTCTGTCTGTCAGAATAAGCGCTGTGACGTCACAGACACCAGCCAGAGCACCGGGATCAGAGAGAGAAAGAGCGCGGGAGGCGCACGGAGCTCACGGAGAAGAGTTATTGATCACTTATCTATCGACAACCAATTATTTCAACTGAAGAACCGTAGAAAAATCGATTAACTTCACCGATTGGTGAGTACTGATTCTTTTCTTGACCCTGTTTAAGTATCTAGAAAACAGTTAATAAAGACTGTATCGACCAATTACCATAGTGCGTTTAGGGTTCATAATATTCAATCCGAAATTAAACAATGATTATACATATTATTATTTAGGTAACTGTATCCTAGAGATAGAAAATGATATTTCAAGTTCATAAATGTATGTAAGTAACAGTTTAAATGCATTTTTCCAGTGTTTATAAATCATAAGAATGGTAACCACGGCGACAGGCGCCTCGTCACTTCACGCGTCTAAGTGTCTCGCATTTGTCACAGAGAGCGGTGTGACGTCACGAGCAGCAACTAATACTAATATCAGTGTCTTCATGTTAATATTAGTGAGATTACAACTGGTAGTTTTAATGCTAGTGTTCATGTGAGTATTAATGACAGTGGCACTACTGATTGTTTTAGTTTAAATGTTCATATTCATGTTAATATTAATTATAATTATAGTGTTACTGTTGTAGTATTAGTAGTATTTATATTTGTGTTATAGTGTATCTGTAGGTAAGTGAGTTTGTGGTATCTGTGCGTGTGTGGGTGCGTTTCTGGAAGTGTGTGGTGTCTGTGTGTGTGGAGGTATGTGTCTGCGAGCTTGTTGTGTCTGTTAGTGTGTGAGCGTGTGGGGTCTCTGAGTGTTTGGTGTCTATAAGTGTGTGTCTATGAGTATGCATAGTGTCTATTTGTTTCTGTGAATGCATGCCTGAGAATGTGTGTGCATGGTTTGTGTCCATGAGTGTGTGGTGTCTGTCAGTGTGTAGTTTTATATTTGTAAGTGTATGTGTGGGCATGTCTGTCAGTGTGTGTAGTGGCTATGTGAGTATTAATGATGATAGCATTACTGATAGTTTTAGTTTTAATGCTAGTATTTATGTAATATTAGTGATACTTATAGTGTTAGTGTCAGAGTATTAACACTCATCATCATCATGTTAGTATTATTAGTCTAGTAGTAGTTTTTGTCAGTGTTAGTAACAATGATAGTGTAAGTTTTGGTGATTGTGTTACTGTTGTAATATTAGCAGTATCTGCATTAGTGTTAGTTATAGTGTGTCTGTACCTAAGAGTGTATGTAGGTGTCTATGTGCGTATATAGTGTCTATTTGTGTATCTGTGAGTCTGTGAGTGTATATATGTGAGTGTGTGAGTGTCTTATTGTGTGTATAAATGTGTGATGTGTTTGTGAGTGTAAATGTGTGTGAGAGTGTAGGTGTACAGTATATCTGTCAGTGTGTGTGAATGTGTGTGTAGGTGGGCTTGGGTTTCACTGATGTGTCTGACAGAAGTGACCCATCAACAGGTGTTGAGTTCCAGAGCCGCTTGCAAATAAAAACACTTTCTAGAGTCCAGGCCAACTTCCAGAGAGCTGTGAGTTCTCTGTTTTTATCAGTATTAGTAATAATGACAGAAGTAATTCCCACGCAAATGATTATTAACCAATACAGACATCAGAAAATATTGCCTTTGCAATGATGTCACTCCTCTTCTTCATGAATTTTCTTTAATGACAGGACATTTCTCTGTCTGAGTGCCTGCTGCAAATAGTGTGACTAGCCATTTCTCTCCAATATTTTCTAGTTCAGTTATTTATCGCATATGAAATATTATTCTCATTAAGAATATTTTACCTGCAAAGTCACAGTGAAACTACTATGGCAAATGAATGTTTTATGGGTGGAAAACGTTCAAAAGACTTAATGCTCCAGGGAAGGTTTGAACACACAACCTCATTATAACTCCACTGTGCACAGCTACATGCATACCACACACTGACCAACTGTGCCACTGGACCTCTGTAAGGCAGGCTCCTACACCGATTGTAAAACTGGCACCAACGTAGGGCGAAACACAGGGTTTTGGCTGTGGATACATCTCCACATGGGTGAAAGGAATAGTAAAATAGTAAGGTAAATAAAAGATACTGAAATATACAGTATGTGCTCACTGTAATGTAGGAAGAGGTGGTCAACAAGCAAAACAGCTTTGTGGATAATGTGAAGTGACATTGTTTTGTGTCAATTAGCCCACGAATTGTGCTTCATGTGCCTTAAGCTGTGCAATTTGTATGGTTGTTGAATGAGATTGGTTTCTTCACAAGCCCGGTCAATTGCCAGAGGAGAGCTTGCCGACACACACCTTCATGAAGACTCTCTTTAAGATGATTACACCTTTCATTGTCAAGTCGCCTCCTTTGCATACAATAGTAGCACCAACACTAAGAGAAAGGATGAGAAATGGCATTTATCAAATGATTGCAGTGTTTGTTTGACTGAGGATCCTTGTGTGCTGAACTGGCCTCTGGAGAAGTGTAGTGCAGTAAAGGAGAAGATTTGTGTCACTCAAGGCTGTAACGGAAATGAACAATACAATGACAATACTTTTATGAGAGTAAATAATACTGGTGCATCACAGTTCTTATAATGGTGAAAACAGGAGCAACTTCTCTACAGTTTTGACTGAAGTATTTAAACGGCAAGAAATAATATCACTATGCAATTAATTAATGCAATTGAGCTCCTCTAAATGTTCTAGTCTGATGAAACAATGTATAGAATTAGGTGACAATATCAGAATTCATTCAAATACACAAGATTAATTTTCAGCAGCAAAAATACGCTCGAAAATATTTTACAAGAAAGAAACCTTACATTCACCTAAATCAACATTCACCCTCTACGTTAGCAGAGAACAGTAGGACAGTTAGTTAGTGTCACTGGACACTCTGTCACAGAGGCTGATCTCTTCAGACCTCGATGAGTCTTCCAACTTGTCTTAGCTGTTGAAGAAGCACCTGTTGAATCTCAACCAAGATTTCCTGAGAAATCGTTCAGCGAGCGATTCCTCCCTCTGGACTCTGCACTGAGCTGAAAGCTGTGCGAATTCCTCAGTGTATGTCCTGTACTGTTACATGCGCACTTGTGTAGATTATCTACTTGGAGAAATGTGACAAGAACACATAGAACTTTTTCCATATGTGAAGGAAAATGCTAAAGAGCCTGAAAACTGAACATTTAAGTTTGCGTGCTTTATATACTGTATATTCTTTACTATACTTTACTTTACATTCTTGGGGTGGAGCAGTGGCTCTGTGGCTAAGGATCTGCGCCTGTGGTTGGAAGGTTGCTCATTCAAATCCCTCTGCCAGCAGAGGAATCCTACTCCACTGGGCTCCTGAGCAAGGCCCTTAACCCCAACTGCTCCAGGGAACCATACAATGGCAGATCCTGTGCTCTGACCCCAGGCTCTCTCCTTATCTGTGTGCCTCATGGAGAGCAAGCTGGGGTATGCAAAAAGATCATTCCTAATGCAATAAATTGTAAAGGGTTAATAAAGTGATGTTATTATTATTATTCCTTACAGCAGAGCAAACAAATTGTTACAAAAAACACCAGCTAATGTCCACCAGCGGAATTAACATTAATATACTGTAAAGTGCTGTTACTTGGGAGTGTTAATCTACAGATAAATTAAACAAATGGCATTTATAGCTCTAAAGAGGTTGACATAGACGTCTGTAACAGATCTTTTCAGTTCATTGCTGTTCCTCTGACTTGGTGAGCCTTTGGAATTTTAAAAGCGTTTTGCTTGCCTCTCATGTGGTCTGTGTACCAGTCCATTAAGAGCCGCACTGTCACTGTGTCGTGTGTGGTCCTACACAACTACACAGCTATCTACTGGAGTCGTCTTCTGTCCATTGCAGTTGAGAACAGATTTGATACGGAGCTGCGCAGAAATTTCTGCGGCAAATATCGCTGCAGAACTAGCCCGTGCACAACAACGAAGAGAAAAAGAAATACCACAGGGTTGCCCATAAGAGGGAAAAATAGAAATCAATTGTTCAAACAATTACAACACTCGTCCTCTTACAGTGGTCTCATGTTATTTTTCTTGCCGTAAGAACAGTGGGATTGTTCAACTGTATTGTTCCCCAAATGGTTGAATAATAATAATAATGATAATAATAGTGGTGGTAGCTGATCGTTCTTGTCCGTGGCCGAGTGACCTGTGTGAATACAGTATGTTGATTTATTCTCCTCAAGGCATCGCATTAGCAATTCAAAGAGCGTGGGTTTTAACCCATTCAGTGCTTATTTCAACTAACGCCATGTTCCTTTTTCTAGGTCTTCACATAGTTTACAATGTAGAGGTATCTTTAGTAATTAGAAAAAAGCTGCACCTCGGAGATCCATCTCACAAAAGCAGACTTCTTAAAGTGCACTTATGAGCTGTAGAACCTGAAGGAGTTCTCTCTCCTGGATATTAAACATGCAGATAATGAAATCAGTGATTTATGATTTCTGCAACCTTCCAATAAATACATCTAAGACATGTAACAAACCCATTGTGCAGCTCCAGTGGCACAGTTGGTCAGTGCATTGTACTTATATAGCAGTACATAGTGAAGTCATGCTGAGGTTGTGAGTTCAAGCCTGTGGCAGTTTTGCCTATGATTTTAGCTACAGAAACTTTCTGTTGGATTTAGGTTGGTTCTTCTGTTACTTTTTCCGCTCGATGGAGCTTTATTAATGCAGGCACACCTGCTTCCTCGGCATTTCATTTTATCGCTGCTCACAAACCAACATACTGCAGACACCTCTAATACTGTCACTGCTTGTGGGCCACATGTTCCTGCTGTCAGCCTGCTATACCATGCTCATGCGTGTCTAGAAACATTACTGCTCTAGTACAAGAGCGAAAGACCAAACGAAATCGCACCCACTTTGAAAAAATCACGTTTGACAAACCATAGGATGACAAGAATGGGATTCTTTGGTTGTTTGAGTACATAAATCAAAGACACTGTGTTCAGCATATTCACATCAGGCACTCGGAAAGAGATAAACCCAGAGAAAATCTTCTCACATTTTAATCTGTAACTGCAGGATTCAACAAATTGTTAATTATCTCAACTTCACTTACAATTTTTAAACAATTTACAAAGCCCACAGTGGATGACATTTGGTTCCGGCACACATCAGTTGCTTGGAATATCATTGTAATATTTAATTTGCTTTCCCGTCACACCACTTTTATTAATAATGAAGTTTATCAATACACGTTTGTTTAAAACATGTCATTTATTATTGATACAGTTTCATTCTGTCTTTATTAGGAGCTGTATCACAGCTAATGCATGTAAAGCCTTAAGTATGTAATAGTGAGAGTTCAGTTATCCCAGGGAGTGAAGAGAACTGAAATTTAGTAAATACATATTTTAATAGAGTGTAAATCTTCAAAGTGTTCTGTCACTTCAAAAGCAAATTACAGGAGCAGGGATTGAACCCACATAGACATTTGCTTACTGGGCTTAAGTCCAACACCTTAACCACTCAGCCATCCCAAAAAACAGTTTCAGCTTTGTGTTACACAGTTCATTGAATATATTTGTTCATTGAATATATTAATTTAATATATTTGTTATATTTTTGAATGGAATGGGACTGTACACTGGTGGTTCCCAGGGGAAAACGGGGTTATTGAGCCATTGGGTATTCTGAGAATAAATTGGGTGGGTGAATGTAACCGTGTGGTAAAGTAAAACAGTCTTCTTAGATGAAGCGCTACAGATGCAGCCCCTGAAAGTGTATAAGACTTACATTTATAGTACTGCTGACACAAATGGAGCCTCTACATCAGACCGAAATAGCGATGTGTTCGCTTAGTTGTGGGTAGGATCTCCTCATGAATCTGTCTCATTCATCAGTGGAAATAGAAGCCGTCACTGTAAACTCGGACGTGATGTTCCGCAGATGTACAGTGTGCCTTTCCTCTTGTTGTATTCAAGAGTACTCACTGTGTGAGCTCCTCACTGCGTTTCCTTTTCTTTTCCTGTGATTATCTACGTGGAGTGTGGTGACAAAATAGTCTTGAACATTTTCGGTTTGTGAAAGGAAACACTAAAGAAAATACAAGTGATTAACTTTTAAAATATCGACAGTACAGCTAGAAGAGTGGAAGATAAAATACGATTTATAATTAAATTCACAATACACTTAAGGAAAACACAAACGCCCGAACAGGGACTTGAACTGGACCCTCAGATTAAAAGTCTGATGCTCTACCAACTGAGCTATCTGGGCTCTGGATGGTGAATGACACTGTCGTGATCCTCGCAAGTCACATGTCTCTTCTTGTGCCGAAGCGCAGTCATACAGTACCTGACCCGTCTGGAATGTCTACTGACAGACTTTATCCAGAAGCGACAGCACCACTCCCAGTAGAATGAGTGAAAAATACAGCATGACATGGGGAGGTAAGGGGCTCCCACAATTCATCTTTCCTCACATTACTGATTTTTTCAATAGCATTTTGACCTTTTTTCACATTCAGATTTTTTCGCATTTAATAAGATCTTTTAATCAACAACATTAAGAACGAAAACAAATGGAACATTTTTTGGAACAACAATTAAAAAAACTTTCAATGCCTTGGTTCTATAAGTGTGCACACTTTTTTGTTAAAAATTAAAAAACATTTTGTTAAAATTCAATAAATAGTCTATCAGCAGCAAGAAATTATTCTGAAAGATTTTTTTATATCATAAACTGTAAGACACAAAGAGAGTTTACAGGTCTTATCCTTCGCTTTGTCTTTTAAATCAAGCGGTCGGGATTCAAACCTGTGTTCGGACTGTTGTGTTTCTTGAATTTCTTGTAATCATCAAATGTCGTTGTTTGGTCCATCAGTTTTTTTCTCAGTTGTACAATGGAATTCGCGCAGTTTTCAGCTCAGTGTGGAGTCCAGAGGGAGGACTCGCTCACTGAATGATCTCTCAAGAAATCCCGGGTGAGATTCAAAAGGTGTCTTCTTCAACAGCCACGACACGTCTGAAGACCTCTGGATTTCCTGAATATGACATAAAATTAGTTCAAATCATTTGGTAGTTAACAGAACTAAATGCTTTAGAGGTACATTTAAAACAGCAGAGCAACACCGTAGCACTTCGAGTGTGCCTGAGTTTAATTGTGTGAACTTAGCTCTCTATGAACATGAGCAAAGAGTTCACATTCAACAGAAGATTGCAATGTGAGCACAGAAATATAAAGCACCTGGAGATGCCGGGACCTCATACATGCGAAGCATGCGCTCTACCACTGAGGTATATCCCCAACAGACTTATTAACGGAACTGAGATGTGCTGATGCTCTCTGAACACAATCCACCACTAACGAAGGATGCCTGCAGTTTCCCACTTTTGTGTTTCCTCTACTACAGAGTAAATTCATAGGAATGAAGAAATAAGGAAGGAAAAATAACCGCATCGAAGCTTCCAGAGATTGGTTAAAATGAATCCGTTATTTTTATATCCAGTCACACGGGCGGCGATGATTGATTTATCGACGGGGAGTGCTTTTTTACCTCCTCACTCGACTACCTTGATTAAACTACGCATAGAACAACAGCAGTACAGATGATTTTCATGGACCGACTTGTTTTGTACAACTCGAGTGATAAAGTCCTGTCTGCAAATATTGTAGAAGAACGAAAAAGGGCGAAACAACGCTCCAACCACAGGAATGGTAACAGGAAGGATCATGTTATTTAATATGTCCTTTGGAGATGCCTTGTCAACGCACACAGGCGTTAGAGCTGGACAAATAATTGATAGTGGTGTTTGTAAACAATCATGAAACATGTTATTTCTAAACCAGGAAGAAAGGAGCAGACTTAAACTTTAAGAGACAGAAACAACACCTTATCACAGCTAACATTAATTAAAATGACATCACAATAAAAGAGCGGAGCCTTGAGTGAATCAAATTAGTTTTCATTGGACGTCTGTCTCTTCATAACTTTGTAGGTGAGAGGGAGGATTGCGGAAATGTGCCGGTGTTTCTCAGAAGTGCGTTGGTGGTATAGGTGCCTTCTAAATAATTGAGTCGGGTTTGAATGCCGGTAAGTGCATCCCCAAATCTTTTCAAGAAAATCTGTGATCCGGTAACATATCTTTTGAAACTAGCATTCAAGGTAGGATACGTGTTCTTAAATACCAAAAAACTCTATAAGGAAAAAGCAGATCTCTGTACACAAGACGGCAGTGCGATCTTAGAATTCCTGTGTTGTTGACGGATTCAGACTCCTTCTCAGAGGTCTTTGCTCGCCAAATAACTTTGCAGCTGAGGAAGAGCACCCCGGAAAATACCCAACACAACCAGCGAGCGTGTTGGTTGCTCTTGCTCTTAATGCAAGTGCTGTTTTTTTCAATCATTATTAACCAAAAACAGCAGCACAGGTAGGTCGCATTTGTGATTATGTCACTTCTCTGCTTCAGCAAGGTCAATAAAAGACTCTGAAAGTAGTAAAGCAAAACTAAACTCAAAATCATATTAGGAATTCTGAGCGATATATCCATACAGGTAATCCAATAAGAATGTTGAAATATTTGAATATCATCTCTCTATATATTTCACTGCTTTTTACCAGGAGTAAAACTATTGGATTGAAGGAATGCTAACCGCTGGGTTAAAATGTATAGTTGTTATTTGGAGAAATCTGTAAACTCGTGATCTTATATGTTTTAAAAGACAGCACAGGAAAAAACGACAGTGCTGATTATTTTCCGGAGACGGAGCACTGATGACCTATCCGAGCTGATTGATAAAGCCCACCCAGTGGATACTCTAGCAGAACGTCAAAGAACATTCACCTCTGTATCCAAAGAAACCACAGGAACAACATCAGGAAGCACAATCAATTCCCCTTTTAATTTTTTCCTGTAAGGTATGCTATGTGAATTCATGAAGTTAATCCTCTGATCTCTTTTGACCACGAACAAAGTATTTCTGATGGAGCGCTATGTTCAAAGATTTAATAAGCTTTACCCCTGCCAACAATTCGGCGTGAAGAATTAAAAGTTTCACAGACAAAAGCAGCTCACCACCACAGCCAATATTAAATGTACTTGCCGGTACACTATCATGTGCACTGCCTCAAAAGTGATCTTGGCAGATGTTGTTCCCTACATAAAGCTGAACATGCCAAAGAGAATTTATGTTGAGAAAACAAAATATTTTTTCTGCCTTGATGTTAAGCTGACAGTCTGTCTTTTAGAAAGTCTATCACTAAACACCTCCCGCAGCCTAACAAAAAGCGCTTTTACTGATCGTATTGCATGTCTTAAAACACTAACATTTGGCAGCGGTGGGATTCGAACCCACGCCCCCAGAGAGACTGGAGCCTAAATCCAGCGCCTTAGACCGCTCGGCCACGCTACCTTGCTCCATACCCATCTTCCTCATATTGCTGGCTTGGACTGGGGACTTCAGCTCTTGTCGTCAGATCTAATGATATGACATGTGGAAGTGACTGCACCTTCATCTTCTGAGAAGCACAATCGCTACTTTCACCGGCAGAAACAGCAATAACGAAGGAGATGGGATTCATCCTTTGTGCTGTTTGTAGGGGTGCAACTCTACGGTGATCTACTGACTTGAAGAGCAAAAATCAAAATCCTCTGCTACTACTGTTGCTTTTTTCTCATAGTTTCTTCAAATCCTTCATTTGAACGTAGATTTTGAAGGATATTGATGATAATACCACATAAATTGTGGTTTTCTTGTGATCGCCAATTTTATTCAAATAACAGCCTTTTTTACAGTTCCTTGCGTGTTTCACAAGGTATAATAGCCCCCCTCGCATCCTCAGCTAACATATTTTAAAATTACATTAGCTTATACAGCATGCATGTTTACATTTATATTAAAATTAAAGTAAATATACAAGAATACATACAGTGCTAACCCAATAATTCTTGTCAGGTTCTCCAACAAATCTGCGTTGTTATTTTAACATGTTTCAGCTGAGGGTGCAACAGGAGTATAAATGAATTTTCCCGCCAGCCATTCAAAAACCAAATTCCATGAGTGAACATTATTTTCTCAGATGTTGCCGGCATTGGACTTTGCCGGTGGTATTGAATTATGTCCACAACTGTTGTAGTAGTTCCTTCGTGAAATTCGACACGTGCAAAGCACTCGTAATATCATAGGTGTTAAAGTTCGCTGAGTCTATTCGAGTCATGGTGTGTATCCCTGCCTATCATTGGGAGACGGGTAGCTTTTTTACACTCAGATTCCAATCTTCAATGCTTTCTGTGAGAGCTTACATAACTTTCATTTTCTCACATTTTCTGACGACTGTTCCAAAGGGGCACCCTGTCAATTCCGAATACTTTTCAAAAATCTGCCTGCATGTTTGATTATTGTCATTTAATTTAGAAAAAGTTCAATATTGATCATAGCTAAAGAAAATAATGATCACGAACAAAAAAGGGATAAAGATGCGAGTCGATCGTGAATCAGAGCTGGGTGACACGGGCTTCTGTTCTGATATGGTTGTACGAGAAACAGGAGGAATCGCCAATCTCCTGTAGAACATGAGTTGAATCAATAGTGAGACATTTAGTATACTCGTGCATATGTCAACGCCTGACCTACATCGTAAAACTAACATTAAGTTGTCAGAGACATTCATTTATATACAAACAAGAGACAGACCAAGTAATAATTCTACATTAGTTCAGGTAGGTAAACCTGAACTAACTAATAAATCTATTAATAATTCTACATTAACGTGTCCTACACTGATCAGACTAATTGACATGGTCTGATTCAGAGTCTGTGCAGTTCGTGCTAATTACAACAAGGACAGTTCTGATCCCTCATCACCGAACTGAGCACAAGTTCAGCTGTTCTCCAGTTTTGTTACGCATGGTTTTTCATTGCAATTGAGTTCAGAGCTGGAGCTGATCTCCAGACAGTACAGTGTTTTGGGTAAGTTGTCGAAATTCGCATGAGGCTGCAGACAACTTACCCAAAGTGTTTTCTATAGCTTTCAGGTGGAGTTCATTTATATAAAAGAACGTAAGTGGTATAAACGCAACAAGCCAGACGGCAGTCCAACTTATAATTTTCTGACGCGAGGCCTGACATGTTATTCATTACGCCACTGACCCTGCTATTGTAGTGCTAAAAAAAAACACGTTTTCTACATTAATGTCTGTTTAAAAATCACTCTAAAAAAGACAAAGGGTTTGTGTGTCGCGCTAAAATTCCGCTTCATTTCGAATGCAAATAAAAACCGTTTTGTTCCAAGAAATCATAAATTTGTCACATCCTTCATACTATACTTCTCTCTTGTATTAGTAAAGCATTTTGATTTAAACTGAACAATATATGAAAGGTTTCATCTATACACTTACACATAATAAGTATACGAATAAATACTCGGAAGAAGCCGCAGCTCAGGTATTAGAGAGATTTAAAATCAGATCGGAGGATTTAGAGTCCAGAGTGCAAACCAACAGCTGACACAGGTCTTTTATAGAACCCTTTTGATTTCCTCTACTTTGTCCCTGTGATGTCATTGTCCTGCTCGCAGCCGAGCCCGACAGACGTCTGTTTTTTGTCGCTGGGCGCACACCCTGCGGTCCATGCGGGTCCTAATACCCCAGTACAATGAAGGGGACACTAAACTGTAAACAGGTGCCGTCCTTCGGCTGAGACGTAAAACCGAGGTCCTGACTCTCTGTGATCATTCAGGAGAATGGTGGTGGTGGAGGGGAGTCCCCATTACCTGTAACGCGCATTGAGTGGAGTATCCAGAACAGTGCTATATAAGTGTACGCAATAATGATTATTATTATTATTATTATTATTGTAATGTAAAATGCAATAAAAAATAAAAAAATATCAAACTTTGATTCAAAATAGATTAATATAAAAACTGATAAAGCTAATGCTTTTTTCAGGGCTATAGCTGTAGCTGCGAGAAGGTTAAAAGCGCGCAAGTTATACTCCCAGAAGTGCACAGTAGCTTGTACTTAATAAAAATGTACAATTCACCACTGGTATAAACAGATGTGTGCCGTGTTTGCCTTTGTAAGCATTTGTTTAAAAAATAAGTTCACAATACGATAAAAACACAGAAAGCACAAACTTTATAATACAACGATACAAAATCAATACCAAATCATTATGCCAATTAAGTACCTATCCTTTGAAAACAGAGAACACCTTTATATCTACAAAAAACTTGACATTTGTATGTATTTTTGAATTACAAAGCAGACAGAGTAGTCCCTTAATTCAAAGATCAGATCTTGGCCAAAACAAGACAATCAGACGTGGGCTGAATTCGGAACAGGAACCTCTACTTCGTCGTTTATTGAGCTTTTGATAAATGTCTGAATAAAACAGATTCGCTTTTTTAACTCTTTGATTAAAGTACACAAAAAGCGCCTTCCTTCGAACCAGCGACCTAAGGACTCCCTGCTGATTCCACTACACTCCTCCGCTCAACCAACCGAACTATCGAAGGGATGGCAGTAGGCTCTCTGGCACATACTGCCCAATGTCGTGAAATGTTCCGGATGATTTAAATCCCACTTGACATCAAGTTTCCAACTCGTTTCCTTAGTCTTGTTTACCTTGAATTTAAGCCACGAACCAGGATTCTACTGTATAAACTTCCAGGGATATTACAAAATGTTTGATGGGGCATCAATCATTCCAGGCGGAAATTGACTCCTTTTTTTTCTCGAGGGATCATATTAAACATTTCATTAGTATCGAGAGGAGGATCACCATGAGACACAAAACAAACAGTTTCTTTCTGTCTTTATTAGAAAGTAGCGTTTGTGCTACATTAATAATATTTTCGTGGAAATAAAGAAGTTGTAAATTTTAAAATTTATATTTGAATCGAAATGTGGTTTTGAGTTAAATATTAGCGTGTTCATGTAATTAGTTTGTGTTTGTCATTACTATATATATATCGCCATGTTACTAGAATTTGTAACTGAAGTTTACTAGTTGTGTTTTTTAATGATGATTAGACATTTGTTGATTACAATATTGTATATAATGTATAATTTGAACTACATATTTTGTCAGGTGTGAATAATTGTATATTTTAAGAATACATTTCTAAAATAAATCATTGGCTTTATTTACTAGTTTCTACACCTATAAAAATCTTTCTTTGATGTATAATAGACCTTTAACTATATATGTATAATAGTCTTCTTAATGTATCCGTATAATAGAACTCCAACCATTTATGTATAATAAACATATAATCATAGATGTCTAATTGACGTATAACGATATACGTATATTAGAATTTCATTCTAGACAAGTTACGGAGCACATTTACACGTCTAAGGTATGCGTTTAATAGTCGTATATTCTACATATTTCGCCCACTGGGATGTGCCGATTTTAACTTGGCAAACCAACAAACACATTTTCTAATGAAGCCTTAATTAAAAGACAGTTTGTTTCTCGAAAGCGTGTTATGTAAAAAAAGAGAAAAACGAAAATATATGGATGGCAATCTTTCAAAGCTGAAGATTTTACTTTTGAAAAATTGACATTTTATGTATGCAGATGCATTCGCTGGTTTTAGAACTTTGCTGTACTTCCTGAATCATTTTCAGTATAAAAAAGTGGGTGTAGATTTTTCTTTCAGGTTAGGACGCGAGTGTGTACATGTTTGATTTTCATTTCACTGATTCTCATTGAAGATTTGGGAATTAACGACGAAAGAATCAGTTGCCTCGGAAAGCAGAAGGTTTGGTTCTCAACGATATTGAAGACACGCCCATGTAGAGCAGCGGGTGATGATTTGTACTATAAAAGACCAAGTGCTCAAAGTGACGTCTGCGTTTACCGTTTAGACTTTTCATCTCGGGCGCACTTTTAGAAAGCAAAGATAGACCAGTTGTGTTGAATCGCTATATGGCAGCAGAAGCGTGCTGGGCCCATAACGCAGAGATTGATGGATCAAAACCATTCTGTGCTATGTGCACTTTCTGCACGATTGATAAGCACACCATCAATTTAATGAGGTGCATTAAAACTGTTTTTTTTCTCTCGTGTGTATGCAAGCTTCACACTTAAGGTACTCTTTCATCTTTACCAATAGCAGATGCCCAAATGTATCTTTGGTTGTTCTGTGATCCTTCATAGTTTCCTCAATTCCTTCAAATGAACATCCATATCAAAGCAATTATATATATATTACAATTAAGGTACATATTAAAAATATCAACACACATTTGTATAATGCTCATTTATTAATGATTGTCAAGGATTGTCAAGTTCTCCAACAAATCTGTGTTCTAATTTTAAAATATTTTTGCTAAGGATACAATGGGTGTATAAATGAATTCTGCCAACAGTAGTTAAAGAAAAATTCCACACGTGAAGATGGTTTTCTTGGACATTGACTTAGGTACTTAATTGTTTACTTGTTGTAGTTGCACACGAGTAAAACACTAAGATTTCCTGCAACATTCAAGAGGGTTTGCGAAGAAATCCCTTTAATTTTTAGCGGAGATTGTGTTTACATCATCACAATCTGAAGCGCGTCCCTGAGTGCGTTTGACCCACCAGCCCTTTGTTTAACAGCTGCACAGGGACACATTCCCGTTGCTTTTCACAAATCACTGGCATTTTTTTGCAGCATTTCTTCTGTCCTGAGAAGCAAGATTTGTATTTCATCTTTCAGAAGTTGTATGAATTTCTTGAAGTTCAGAAACAACTTGTTCCAGAAAAGAAATGAACACTTGCTTCAAAGTAAATCAAGACGTATGTGTCTCTTGCTGTGTGTGCTCTTATCTGTCCACCTCTCTCTCCTCTTCTCTCATTCTGGCAGTCTGTGCAGAGTTTCTGAAGGAGATGTAACACCACTTGGAAAAGAAGAAAAATTCTCAGGAAAAATTCTCAGGCAGAATAAAAAATCATTATTCTCTTCTCAGTCAGATTCACAGCTCAGACTCACACTCAGACAGGATCTCAACTCCGTACTGCTCTCTATCCTCACAATCCAGAACCAGAAGATATTCAGACAATCAGTGCTGCTACATGAACAATATCAGACAGAACAGCCTGGACTCATGTCACATTTCCCCCTTTTATCCTTCCTCCCAGCCCTCTTAGAGACATAAAAGAGCTCCTGGTTCTCCTCTCTGTGAACTGGGCTCAGGGGTCACTGATCTGGCAGTTGTGGGGTCTGTTCCAGGTCGAAAGCAAGAAGGTTCTATTAACGCATTCCAGGACTTCCAGCCCTTCAGTATTACTTTCTTTACTGTATATCAGCCTCCAAACATGTTTTTTAAGTGTTTTATAACACAAGTGAGTGTGGAATTATCTTATTATTTATATATAGTATTTATGTAATAAACACCAGTAGTGACACTATGATCAGTATATTGATTATTTGTAGTCGATGGTCCGATGGTCGTGTCTACAATAGTGACCATTTGACCAGTCTGTAGCTCTGAGCAGTGGGACTCAGATCACACAGAAGACCCGTCTGTGTGTGATTCCATACCAGCCCTGGGATTCAGCTACTCTAACAAATGTCTCATAGACCGTCTTATAAATTTACAATTAGATGAAGTCATGTAACAGTTTTACAGATAATTTAAATAATCAGACAGAAGTTTTGGCAGTGGATACATCTCCACATGGGGGAAAGAAACTGAAATATATGTGCTCACTGTAAAGTAGTAAGAGGTGGTCAGACAAGCAAAACAACTTTGCAGATAATGTGAAGTGACATTGTTTTGTGTCAATCAGCTCACAGATTTCGCTTCATGTGCCTTAAGCTGTGCAATTTGTATGGTTGTTGAATGAGATTGGTTTCTTCACAAGCCCAGTCAATTACCCAGCTTGCCGACGCACACCTTCATGAAGACTCTCTTTAAGATTTCATTGTCAAGTCGCCTCCTTTGCATACAATAGTAGCACCGACACTAAGAGAAAGGATGAGAAATGGCGTTTATCAAGCGATTGCAGTGTTTGTTTGACTGAGGATCCTTGTGTGCTGAACTGGCCTCTGGAGAAGTGTAGTGCAGTAAAACAGAAGGTTTGTGTCACTCAAGATTGTTACAGAACAGAACAATACAATTACAATACTTTTGTGAGAGTAAATATTACTGGTGCATCACAGTTCTTATAATGGTGAAAACAGGAGCACCTTCTCTACATTTTTGGCTGAAGTATTTAAACGGAAAGTAATACTATCACTATGCAATTCATAAATGCAATTGAGCTCCTCTAAATGTTCTAGTCTGATGAAACAATGTATAGAATTAGGTGACAATATCGGAATTCATTCAAATGCACAAGATTAATTTTCAGCAACAAAAAAAGTGCTCGGAAATATTTTAGAAGAATGAAACCTTACATTCACCTAAATAAACATTCACCCTCTACATTAGCAGAGAACAGTAGGACAGAAGGTTAGTGTCACTGGACACTGCGTCAGAGAGGCCGATCTCTTCTCCCTCATTATGCAGGCTTACCCACTCATGATGAACTGTCCTCCAGTGATACTCAACTGCCATCATCGACTCAGACACGACGTTCATGTACATATTATACCTTAATATGGCACTGCGTTACAATAATTTGATCAAAACAACTGGTGAAAAAATAATAATAAAATATTTATTTCCTTCTTTTAGTAGATAAAGACTTTATCCAAAAAAGAAGCATTTATTCCTTTCCTCTCCTACCAGCCCTTACAAGTCACCCAGTTTTTAATTTAGAGCTGGATTAAAGCTCTAGTCTCTTTGGGGGTGTGAGTTGGAACCCCACTGCTGCCAAATATCTCCAACTATCTCAGTGTTAAGAAGCAAAAAACACACATTTGCTGCAGAAGTAACAGGAGAATTTGTGCCATTCAGCCTTATAGCGTGATGTCATTTTCTCATGCTCATTTTTAGATGCTTGTGATCGAATCTATGATTCTTATGAGTGTGCCCTCCATAAAGGTAGCACAGATATAACATGCCAAGTTTTCAGAGAATCGCATTAAATACAGGTCAGAAGAAGGCGACAAAGTGTCCGCTAGGCAGTTCAGAGATTTCAACGGTGTTGTCTGTTGACACCCGACGTTCTCCAAAAGAGTAAGGTGTTGGGAGTGTGGCTGGGTGGTCTAAGTGCTGGGTTTGTGCTCCATTTTTTTCGCTGGGTTAGGTTTGAATCTTGCCGCTGCTAAGTGTTGGTGGGTTAAGACCTTCCTTCTATTGCAAATTCAATGGGTAAAAGCTTTGCTTGACAGTCTGTCGAGAGACTGAACTAGGTGTTTCAAGATAGTCTTTGTCAGCTTATCATCAAGGTATAAAAAAGCCTCATTTTGTGTTCCAACAGCAATGCTCTTTGGTCCCTTCAGCATTATGCAGGGAACAACATCTGCCGTGATCACTTTTGAGTCAGTGTGAATCGTAGTGTGCCGCAATTGTTTTTAAAATTGGTTTTGTAGGCATGGTGCATTTGTCTGTGAAACTTGAATGCTGTGCTTTTTCACGCAGAATCATCGGCAGGAGCAAAGCTTATTCAATCTTTGCGCACAGCGCTCCATCAGAAATACTTTGTCCAAGTTTTGAAGAAATTGTGTCCACACGTTCACATCGCGTACCTCAGACAAAACCACCATTCGATGGGAAATTGATTCTGCTTCTTGCAGTTGTTCCTGTGGTTGCAATAGTTACAAAGTTGCACTTTCCTCCACCTTCTGCTATAGTATTCACTGGGTGAGCTTCATCATTTGGCTGAGAAAGGTCAACTGTGCTTCGGAAAAAATCAGCTGCAGTGTCATTATTTTGTCGGTGAGTATGGCTGTCTTTTAAAGCACATGAAAAACACGAGTTTGTGGATTTCTCCAAATAGCAATGAATTCAGTTGTGCAGTGCTTTACTGCTTTCAGAGGGTCTTTTATCGACGCTGCTATAGTAGAGAAGTGGCATAATCACAAACGCAACCATTTGTGCTGGCTGTTTCACTAAGTATCAACTATCACATGATTTCAACTAATTTAACATCATCTCCAGGAGAGCACCTCGCACTGCTCACTGAGCTGATGTATGTCCCCATTTCTCAAAAATTAAATATCATCTGAACTGATTTTTTCTATTTTAAATGCTTTCCTACTCTTTTAATATTTCAGTTAAATCTTTTATTTTGAAGTACTTTCCATTGATATTAATCCTAGTCCCGATGAACGATTCTGGGACATGGTGTACCTTGAATAATGTTCTTATAGGTTTCAGTTTGGAAAAGTGCGCTCTCCAAAAGCTACCGAAACCTCTAATGGTCGCACAAAGCTTAATGCAATAGCAACGTTTGGGGTTGAAAAAGAATATTACTTGCTATGAATACGAACACTGTTACATGAGGCGCGAAAGGACTATTTTAGCTCAGATCATCAATTTATCTTACATTTCTACTCCATTAATATCGCTATTGAGTGCTAAAGGTAGGTCCTGTCAATACTTCATGAGATCTAATTAAGAAAACTTTAAAAAATATATTTCCAGTGCTGAACAAAAAGTAAAAAATACCGATTATGTGCAACTGATAAAATCTCTCTTCCAGGGATGTTGTAGCCACATGCAAATTACTTTATCAGCTTTAAAAGTTTCTTTTCCATTTATAAGACGATCAGCATGACACTCAAAACATACCTGTATTCAGTAAGCGCTGAGTCTGCTGGCTGAGCTAGTTGCCTCCTCACACATAATAGCAGCCCTGAAGCTGATAAGATAAATGAAGAGAAATTGCTTTTATTGGGCACTTTTCATATCCGATGAGCTTGACATCTCCCAAGGGTGACGGAGTTCTTTTGCGACACTGCTTTTCCCTTTTTTCTTCTTTCTGTACTCTGATGGGAAAAAAATGAGAAAGCATGTAAGGGAAAAATGTATTTTTTTCATGGAGAAAACGTGCACCAGGAAATGTTTTGTTTTGAAGAAGTGATTTAACATGATACATGACCTAATTTACTGTAGCAAATGCTCACACTGCAAGGTCTGCTTTACTACAAGAGAGAAGTAGAGTGAAGATGTCATAATTTCACTGCGTTGTTGAAGAAAACATTTTTTCTTTGAATTCTAAATCAATCAGAATATCAGAGTGACACACAAACCCTTTGTCTGTTTTAAAGATATGATATTTTAAAACTAATAAAAATTTAGAAAACACGTTTCTCACTTAGAAATTTTAGATGGGGTGGTGTATTACTAGTTGCAGTGCTGAGCACACCATGGTGTAATTCGGTTACATGATTGGCCAGTGGTTTAATGGATAACGCATCTGATGTTGCATCATGAGATTGTAGGTTTGACTCCTACCGGATTTGTGTGATTTTAAATCAGGCTCCTCAGAAATAGATGTCCATTATGTGAATGAACCGCACCTGAAAGCAAACGTTGGGTTGGGCTTCCTTTTTTTCCTGCATGAAATAGCAAATCGTTACAAAAAGCACCAGCTAATGTCCAATAGCGTTGGTCATTATAATTAACATGAATATACTGTAAGGTCTTGGTACATGGGAGTGGATTTCATCCACAATTTAAAAAAGGGCAAATAATATTTATTTTATTTAATACAAAAGTGACCTAAAACTCTGTAACTTTCAGGTTAGCTTGAACCTGTAATAAAAAAGGGGCCTGAAACTTCCATTCTGTGATGTAACTGTCTTTAAAGTCGGACGTTTCACAGATGTGCAGTGTGCCTTTTCTCTTTTCTCTTGTCGTGCCTTTTCTCTTGTCGTGTTCAAAATGACTTGCTGTGTAATCTCTTGAATGCGTGTTCTGTACTGCTCTGTTATTTCATTTAGATTATCTATGTGGTATACAGATAAAACTGGACTGCATGGTGTAATGTCTGGGTTCAGCACCAGCTGAACCTGAAAACACATCAGCCGATCTTGACATGATTTGAACATACAAACTTCTGATGGGGGGGGTCAGATGCACTACCATTGCGCCATGAGGTCACACCCTAGAAGTGCTTTTAATTCCCCCAAGGAGAAAAATCAGCGTCCCTAAAAAAGTTTTGTTTTCATTCTCTCCTGTGAGGAATGCCGCTCTTCCAACAAGGGTCTCTTCTTCCCAGACCACAGATTATTCTTCCTGTCCGGCTCTCACACAGAGAGCAGACACACCGTCTCCACTAATGTGTTTACTACATCTGTAGATCTGACCCTCTACAGCCCTGATATTCCTGGACAGGATCCCATATTGAGCAGTATTTCTCGTGTTGTGAACTTACAGTGTGTACACAATGCACTTTATACACAAAGTAAGTGTTTTTGTAACTCTAGGACGTTTTGTGAAAATGTTACTGGCATGACAAAATCGCGACCTCAACTGAACAGTCCCACCCCCCTCAGTTTTGGATAAAAGGTTTGGATAAAAAGTTTTTGAACACTTTCACTTACTGTAACTTGCGCCGTAAAAAATAGTTGTACTTTGTCAATGGTCAGATAACTACACTAACCCCGAATTCACAGTTACAACATCGGACTGTTTGATGTGCAGGAGGGCTATCCGTCCAGGAATAGCATGTTACATAGTGTCTATGTTTTGGGGTGTCAATATTATTATGACCTTATTTGCTCAGGTGGACCACTGCCTTGCAGTAGTTTATCCTTATACTTACAGTACAATCGTTATATAACTAGGACTGTAGTTATAGAAGTTTGTACTTTCTGTTGGTTTTACAATGATTTCTTAATGATTCAGAACCTCGTTACCGTTGATGTTGTTGCAAAAAAGAACACATATGGTTGATGCTCCAGGCAAAAATAATCACGTGAGTTCTGATGAACGTGGAACTGTTCTTCATCGCTAAATACCAGATTGCTTGTCGTTATCTTCTGACATGAAATACTAATCAGTGGCATGCTTGCGAGAATTCACTTGGATGGTTGCAACGGCTCCGTTTAAACCAAAATATCACTGCCCCCTTCAGGATTTCAGATGTCCCCCTACAGATCATTCACCTGGCGCCAGTCCTGGGTATAATGATGAACATAGCTGCCTTGAAAGCAGTGAATCCGGGTGTGATTCCCACCTGATCCATCGACAAACCTTTTCCAATGAATCTTCGATCGATTTAAAAAAATCTTGAAGCTGGTAGGCTAGGGAATAAGCACTGTTTAAGTGCACTAAGGAAAATGTGCTACTGTGCTGTGTTGCTCCAGTAGCGCAATTGGTCAGGTTGGGGTGCTTTTAAAGCGGAGTTATGCCAAGGTTGTGAGTTCAATCATCATGTGGAGTAGTTTCTGTTTTCAGCTACAGAAACTCGCTGTTGAATTTAAGTCTGTTCTTGTGTTACTTTTTCCGCTCGATGGAGCTGTATTAATGCAGGCACACCTGCTTCCACGTCAAGTTATTTTATTGTTGCTCACAAACCAACACACTGCAGACACCTCTGATATTGTCACTGCTTGTGGGCCACATGTTCCTGCTGTCAGCCTTCCATGTTCATGCACATCTAGAAATATTACTGTTACAGTATAGGAGCGAAAAAACTAAACAAAAGCACACCAAGTTTAAAAAGGTCAAAATGTGTCAAAGCCCTTCCTCGAGAAGGATGGGGTTCAAACCTACTTGTGCAGAGTATAATGTATTAAGAAGTTATTGCTTTAACCACTAGGCCACCTCCATACACACTTTAGCCCCTTCCGGACATGAGTTGGCTCTTTCCCCATACACGAGGGTAATTTTCCTCTTCCACCTACAATTTCAACATTTACCTTGGGAGATGTCAAACCACAGAGCCCGTGCTGCGCTTCAGTGCCGGCTGTAGTGGACACCCCGTTGAACATAAAAAGCAAATTGAGCTCCTTGGACATAAGCCATTTCTCGTCACTTGCTCAGCGAGCAGGCTCAGCGCACACTGAATGCAGGTGTCTCAGAGCAATTGAGATGTGTCCAAGTGGCTGTAAAAGGGATATTTGATGCCAGTGCCGTGACTTAGTTCTCCGACAGCAGGCAAAGCGGCGCGCCGGTTGGTGTATTCTCGGTCGCATTTAATGGGAACGTCATGGCAGCGTCAGCTCAAACCACCAAATGGAGACAGGCGTGCCGACAAGCTGACCCTGCTGATGCGGGATTAACACTAGGATGAGAGAATGCTGTGGCTTAGTTGGTTAAAGCACCTGCCTAGTAAACAGGAGATTGTGGGTGTGAATCCCAGTGGTGCCTTCCTTCCTGTCTTGCTGCATAGTTTATCATTATGGACAGCAACATGCTTCTACATTAAATTTAATGGAAGTGTTCATTTAATTTTTGGAACAACTTGTTTTTAAAAAAATCCATACAAATTGCGAAAGATAAAATACTCATCTGTTTTGTCAGTGCAGAGGAATTACTGCCAGCTGGCAAGGAAACGAAAATGATTTTTTTGTCTTTAGCCAAAAACCTGTGAATGTAGAAGAAAGGTGATGTGCGTTAGTTTCAATGGCACAGTCAGTCAGCATATCCTTCAGTTAAACATAACGTTGGTAAATCAAAAGTCCCCAGAGACGCATTTCAAATTAATCGGACCTCAACACCGTCTCCCCTAAATGTGATGGGGTTTCTTTGGATGTCCTTAAGCATCCTGATAGTTGCAGAGATTTCAAACTTTTGGCACAAGTCAAACTACAAGAAGTTAATAGTTGAGCGCCTAAGTCAATATCACCGGGAATGTGACTATGTAAACTTAAATAGTATTCAAAATATTGCTATTTTGTTGTAGTTTAAAAAGATATTTTAGCTGGGGATCCTCAAATGATGAGGGTAGAAAAGAGAACTATTCGACACCATCAGGAGTGCTTAACATGTGATAAAAGTGTTTTTTAATCACAAAGTGAAAATAGTGAATTTGTCTTTCACTTAGGCGTTCATCAAAAGCTCATTAAACAATGAAGGAGAGGCTCGTGTTGATTTTTAAAATGTACACTGTTGGCTATTCACTCTTCCTAACACGATTAAAGAGCCGAGTTTAGTTCAGAGGTAAAGCATCTCATGCATCATATGAAGCTCTGTTTTCTATCACCAGCGTCTCCACTCTGGATTTCTTTTTAAGCGCGATATCTTTTCTGTGATTTCTTTCATTTGAATTCCCTCATGTGTGAATTTCAGCGCGACACATAAACTCGTTTGTCTGTTTTAAAGAGATGCAATTTTTAAAACAGACAAAATGAAAGACTTATTAACTAAATACACATAGAAAACGTGCACCTAATTGAGAAAATTTGGACTGGGGCGATTTATTATTGTAGCGGCGCAAGCTCACAGTGGTGCACTTAAGGAATGCGGTACAAGGGCCAGTGGTGCATTGGATAACGCATCTGATTATGGATCAGGAGACTGTAGGATCGTAATGCTCTTAAACCCAATACCATAACCGTAGTGTGTTCAGTCCTACACAAACCTTTCTATCGATTGAATAAGCCTCCTGTTCCATCTCCATCTTCTTCCCACACATTCCGGCTATTTCAGCACCGTTATTGTTGGACCACAGTCACAGATACGTAAGTGACACTATTCCGAAGAACCATCTTAAATAAATAACGTTGCAAAAGGTAACAATAATGCTTTCTTAACGTAACCTTACATTTGGCCGTACAATACACCTTTCTGTAACCTCAAATAAAAAAAAAAATACTGCTTTCTCCTGAGAAACACAAGTGTAGTGTCAAACCACAATAAATAATACAACAAATATACTAAATTAACACCCAGATATGACAACACACAGCTATGACAGAACACATTGAAGACTTAAAAGCCCTTTAAATTTTTATTTCCTTAATTTCCATTCTCTTCCCTCCCCAGGATAACTGAAAACTAACTATAATAAAGACTGTACAGTATATGCATTACTTGTAATACAGCTACTAATAAAGATATACATGGAACTTAATTATGAATAAACAACACTTTTATTAATAAATACGTGTAATGATAACATTCATTGTGAATATTTGTGGTGTCTGGAAAGCAATTTTAGTTAAATATAATAATAATTTTCAAGCAAGTGGTGCATAAGCTTGTTACTTAATGAGTATATTATTTCCATTACATTCAAGACAGTTCTAATGTGATCAATTGTTCTGCTTAGTCCGCTTCTGAGTAGCTTAAAACCTATGAAGAGGTGGTTTAAGCTAGACTCTAGCTGTTATTTTAGGTTTGTTGCAATTGAGAACAGGTTTAGTACAGAGCTGCTGACAAGTTTCAGTTGAGTTTATTGTATATAAGTTTATTGCAATTGACCCATTGTAGCTACCAATCAGCAGCAAGGAAAAACAAACTTCACTTTTGCCTTTTAAAAATGGGAAACAGAGTAGTAGTTTACGTGGTAATTTCAGGTACAATGTAAGAACTAAAGTTAACTACTCCCATAGTAATGCGTGGGGTCCTATCAATACAAAAAAAAAATTGTTGTAACCCGAAAACACAACAAACACAAAACAAGAAGTTTTCCAGGAACCTAGGTAAATCCCTGTAGTAGTCTAACAACTATGAAAAAAAAAACAAACGCAACAACTTCAAAAGAAAAAGAACATTAAAAACAAATCTGGGGAACAACAAAAACACAGTCTAATGCGAGAGCTTTTTCAAGTCTTCAGTGCTCCTCTCGTCTCAGTAGACCTCTCTCATATATTTGTGTACAGGTCAGCTGGAGGTACACAGCTGCTGGTAATTTAAGTAGGGAGCTGCGTCAGCATGCATGGGCTTCAAAGGAAAAAGTCAAGGTTTATTCCATGCTGAAAAGAGAAGGAAACACAATGTTTCAGCTGTGGAGCCTTATTTGATTATGACTCGAAGTAAACCTTCACTTCTTCGTTTGATGTTAATTTATCTTCATCAGATACCTAAGAGTATCTAAACTCGAAAGTTGCTTTCAGTAGCTGAAGACACTGCTCCAGGTGAGGCTCAAACTCACAACCTCGGCATCACTCCACTGTGCACTGCTGTATAAATACCACGCGCTGACCGATTGCGCCACTGGAGCTGTGCAAGGTGTGCTCCTCATACAGACTGACGCTGCAGAAACACAGGGTGAAAACGGTTTCGGTTGTGGAACCATCTATACATGGGGAACACTAAAATAGCAAGGAAAATACAAGAAAAGAAACTGAAAGAATTGTGCTAACAGCAAAGGGGGACGGACAAGTAAATCAGCCTGGCAGATTATTTGTATCGACATTTTTTGAGTCAATCAGCACACAGATTTCTCTTCATGTGCCTTAAACTGTGCAGTTTGTATCTTCATTTTCAAGTCGCCTCCTTTACACGCAATTGATGCCCCAACACTGAGAGAAAGCATGAGAAATGGCTTCAATTTCAATGTGAAAGCGCAGTACAGGCTCGATGGCTTCACATCTCCCATCAATCAAATAAAATTGCAGTAAACCGCTCTAAATATGACTCTTAAGTACTGGGAAAGATGATTATTTTGAGCGTGGCTCCAAGGGTCTGCTAGAGGCTGAAGTTGGCTTCTTATTCGCCAGCTTCTTATGCGTGTTTTTCTTTCCACCTTAAATGGTACTGCTGTGATGTTATGTCGCCTTTCGCCTGTAGATGGCTCTCTTTGATCAGTACTAATCCAGCTGGAATACTGTAGACATCTTCACTGAAAGGGAATATCCAAATAAATAGCGACTGTCCAAATTATATTTTTGTATGGAATATATTTCAGAAAATCGCAAACCAATTTTAAAAACTCACCACAACATGGACTTACACTGGTAAAAGGTGATTGCACTTTCTGCTTATTGCTACGGCCTTCCCCCCAATTATGAAAATGTCTCACAGTTCTGACACTGACGTGTGAAAGACAATGTAACAGACTATCAAAATCCTGAAGTACATGAAATTTTAATGCAACAGTTTTTTAAATATGACCCTCTGATCCTGGCATGTCAGAATACATTTAGAAAAAGTATGGCACGAATTGCACGAATTGCAATGGCACAAATTGTTGAGAATATCACTGACCTTGCCGATATTTGCAGGGGATACGAATGTATTGCACATGTTGAACTACAACACGTAAAAGTTGAGCTTCTTAGTCAATATCACCGGGAATGTCCAATAATGACGAACATCAGTAGCTTCAAGGAAACTTAGACTCGCACATAGAGTTTTATCTTCGAATGGAGGGTGGGAGAATTCATTTGTACTCTCGTTGCTCATTAGCTAAACTATTTTAAAAATATACAAGTAATAGGTTTATTCCATGCTGAAAAAAAGAAGAAAGAGAACACAACGTTTCGGCCGTGGAGCCTTCTTCAGGTGTGAGAGAGACAGGGCAGTAGGCAAAGGTAAAGTAGCGGGAGAACAAAGGTTGGGAGGTAGGAGGAGTGAGAGGCGGGAGCAGGGGACAGAAAGAGAGGCCAGTCAAGAGGTGTGAAGTCAGACTGGGTGCAGAGAGGTGTGAAATGAAACTTCCAATGAATGGAGAAAATTTAAAAGAACAGTAGTCTGTCGTTAAGGGAAGGGAGAATGTGTGATCCTAGCTGCAGAATAATTTTAGTTTCGGTGGTCTTTCTGATGTATGAGTTCGGAAAACCGTCTTTGAGAACACAGACGGAGAGATTAGAGTGGTCGTGGCCGTCAGAGGTGAAATGAGAAACAATGGGCTTGGAGAGATCTTTAATCTTCACAGCCCTGACGTGTTCTCTGAAGCGGTATCCGAGTCTCCTTCCTGTTTCTCCAATGTAGATGGCTGGGCATTTACTGCAAGAGATACAGTAAATAAGGTTGCTGGAGGTACAAGATGCTGTCTGGGTGATCCGGAATTGTCCTGAGGGGCCTTGAATGAGTGTGGTGGTGCCTGTGTACTTGCAGGTGATACAGCGAGCTCTGTTGCAATGTGAAAGACCACCGAAACTAAAATTATTCTGCAGCTAGGATCACACATTCTCCCT
Source organism: Atractosteus spatula (assembly GCF_055471065.1). Lineage (NCBI taxonomy): Eukaryota > Metazoa > Chordata > Actinopteri > Semionotiformes > Lepisosteidae > Atractosteus > Atractosteus spatula. Next base: position 21,165,121 of record NC_142715.1, on the reverse strand, counting down.
TCCCTTAATGACAGACTACTGTTCTTTTAAATTTTCTCCATTCATTGGAAGTTTCATTTCACACCTCTCTGCACCCATTCTGACTTCACACCTCTTGATTGGCCTCTCTTTCTGTCCCCTGCTCCCGCCTCTCACTCCTCCTCCCTCCCAACCTTTGTTCTCCCGCTACTTTACCTTTGCCTACTGCCCTGTCTCTCTCACACCTGAAGAAGGCTCCACGGCCGAAACGTGTTCTCTTTCTTCTTTTTTTCAGCATGGAATAAACCTATTACTTGTTCCTTTGCAGCCTACGCATGCTGACACAGCTACCCACCTGAACTATTTTAAAAATATGACACAGATTTGTTTGAGAAACTTGTAATCGCCTTAAAGAGAGTCTTCTTGAAGATGTGCAACAGCTAGCTCTCCACTGTCGATTGACAGGACTTTAGAAGAAACTGTTCTCATACAACCAACATACAAATTACACATCTTAAGGAACATGAAGAGAAATCCGTGTACTAAATAACATAAAACTGTCGCTGCAAATTATCACCAAGCTGTTTTATGTGGAGATGGATCCACAGCCGAAACTTTAGGTCAGTTCCTGTTACTCTGTCCGATTGAAAGAGCTGTATTAAAGGCACTCCCATCTCTGCAGGAAAGTTATTGCTGCTCTCAACACAATATACTGCAGCCAAATATAGCGATACTGTCACTGCCTGTGGGCCACGTGTTCCTGCTGTCAGTCTATTATGTCATGTTCATCCACACCCAGAAACATTACTGCTGTAGCACAAGAGTTATATAGGCGCAGTCCATAGAGCAAGAATCTCTTAATCTCAGAACTGTGGGTTCAGCCCCCACATCGGGTCCCTCTGTGTCAATTTGATCCCCCCCAATCCTTCTAGCATGACCTGATGGCGTAACAGTGATACCCAGTACCCAGCGTATTTCAGCTTTCTTTCCACTTCATTCAGATTTTGATCTGAAATCATCGGCCGAACAAGAGTTTGTCTAAATTAAGGGAGATCTGCTCACAAGCAAGTATTAAACACTTCAGCATTTTCTGTTCGAATACCACACTTTGTCAAAACACTGCCGCTTCTTAAGCTAATAAGTAACGGTTTTTGAGCACGCATTGTATTGTTAATGCTGTTATTAAAAAAGCATAAATTCACATAATGGAATTTGGACTGAACAAAGTAGTCCAGCCCCTTTACAACATTACATACCCACTGATTAAAGCTTAAAACTACAGCAGCAGGAGTAACAATAATGGCAACAACATGTTTGGAGTTGGCATTTCATTTATTCTGCGGAAACATCGTATCGGAATGAACTGCCTGAGATAAAAGAGTAATTGCGGCTTCAGATAGTTTTTACAGAGCATTGCGTTGTTCTGTTCATGCTGACTACACGCTTTAAATTTGTCATATACAGCAAGCGTTGCTTTTCCAGGTTTTTCTGAAATTCCTCGCATTTGAGCCAGCACTAAAATATGTCATTCCCGTTGCTGAATACATCGTGGAAACGGTATTTGCAACGGAATGCTGTCACACATGAAACCTTTTTGTTATTCGGTTCTGAAGTTTGAAATGAAAATAAAACGGGGATCACTTCATAGGCTTGAAAGAAGTCCAAGCAGCATAAAAACCCGCGAATTCTCACAAATTGCATTGTGCTGCACTTTTCTTCTGCTGCTTTTATAAATCAGCCTTAAACATTTGAATGCATACCTTACTGCTGCTAATCACATTCACGTGTTTACGAAGCTTTTTTCTGTCCGTTTTGTTTTTGCTAAGTAGTTTCTCCGTTTTCCTTGTACTGTGATTGTCAGCGAGCACAACAAGACTGAAACAGTGTAAAGGCAGGTAAAAAAGACAGGGTAAAACGCCTGACTGTCGGGAGTGGGATTTGAACCTGTGCCTCTATTTGGAGAGCGAAACACAAAGCTTAAAAAACACAATTCTGTGAACTTGCTGTTTTAAACCGCTCGACTATCCTGAAGAAAAGGGTGCTGATTGCACCAGTTGCATCCGACTTTCCGTAACTTTAGGACGAGTAACACGACTGGCCGAACACAATTTATGGCGTTTAGCATGACATGGAAAACGGTACCGGAGCATTCGGGTCCGGACTACCAGACTCAGAAACAGTTTTTACCCCCGCACTATCAAACTATTAAACTCCCAGCCTCTCTCACTCTCACCTCACCTCTCAACTATGATCTGAACCTCACAGTGCCTTCTTTCTTACCAAAAACCCAAACACACATTGAAAATCTACCTCTACTATACATGTCAAAAGCTCACTCCCCATAATTTCTATCCCTTTATTTCATTCTTTTGATGCATGTTTTTGTACATAACCTGTTACCTTTTTGTTGTTTTGCACACTGCCTGTTGTTGTTTTTTGCACATCGGCTGTTGTCTCTGTCTCTGTGTTTTTTTCTTTGTACTACTTATGTCCGAGAGCTAGCTAAATAGCATTTAGTTATACCATATACCTGTATATGAGTATAATGACAATAAACTTGAATTTGAACTTGAACTTGACATAGTCTTATTATTATTTTATCGTTTACTCGTTTAAAAAAACACGGTCTTCTCGTTCCAAAGTCAGATTTTTAGTGCTTTCGAACGTTACTTCCAACCTGGACTGACAGCTCACCCGATCTGTTTGTGATCAGACCATGGAGTGGGGGGCTGTACCAAGCAAGCAAAAGCAAGGCAGGATATGCAAGAATACTAATCACTGGCGACAGTTATGTTCTCTTACTATTGAGACTCCTACATTGCGAGTTTTTTGAAGACTTTGAAACTAAAGGAAAGCAGTTCCCTTTTCCATTGGGGATGTAGCTCAGTGGTAGAGCGCATGCTTGGCATGTGTGAGGTCCTGGGTTCGATCCCTGGTATCTCCAGGTGCTTTATATTACATTACTCACATCGCAATCTTCTGTTAAGTGAGAACTCTTTGCTCGTGTTCAGAGAACACGTTTCCTAGTTAAAATCACTGTTTCATCCACTGTGGCAGTGAGGTCAGCACAGGAATACAGAGACAAGGTGGACTGAATAAGAACTGGATGTCCTGTGGATGCGAACAGAGCATAATAATTTAAATGAAAAAGAAAGAAAAGCCCAGCAGTGACTGTCCCCTCTGTACTAAGCATGGTGGACAGCAGCTCTTCCAGTTGAGTCCCTCAGACCCTGAGTCTGTCCCTGTGCAGCTCCAGTCCACACAGATGTTCCAGCCCCTCCAGCTGTGGCCCCAGTGTCTTTCTGAGTGGAGCTGACTGTGAGACTGAGACTCTCTAACAGCACAGTGGAGCTGAACTGATACTTATACACTAATACACCCCCAGTCTGAACAGAGTGAGGACAAATCTCAACTCCTCCTCCTTATTCTTATAGGTAATAGTAGCAGTAGTAGTAGGAGGAGCAGTAAAATATTAGTAGTAGGTATTAATAGTAATAGTAGGTAGCAGTAGTATCAGTGGCAGGAGTAGTTGTAGTAATAGCTGTAGTAGTATTAGTAGTTATGCTGTATTTCAACTTTCCTGTTCAATATAGCAGAGCTCCTGTGTTACAGCCTCACCATAATAACTGCAGCAGCAGGAGCATAAGTGCAAGAATCAGTTTGAAAAAGCAATTATATGATGATTTCTTATAAAAATCAGTCCTTGTTAATACAGCCTAAAAGCAGTGATATAAGACCGAGCTTCACTGGAGCTGCAGGTCAGACTCTGCAGTGAGTCTGTGGTTTGTGCTCTTCTGAGCTCGTCCAGCACAGGAAGCCAGGCTGTACTGTGAGGCTGTGGCTGGTTCCCCTCTCTGTGAACTGGGCTCAGGGGTCACTGATCTGGCAGCTGTGGGCTCTGTTCCAGGTCAGGAGCAAGAAGCTTCTATTAACCCTTTCCAGGACCTCCAGCCCTTCAGTATTACTGTCCTGATTCAGTGTCTTTACTGTAAGTCAGCCTCCAAACCTCTGTCAGAAGTGTTAAACAATTGCAATTGAGCAATATGTGATTATCTCATATTATTATTTTTACTTATTTAATGAACAGCAGTATTGCCACTCTTATAAGTGTAATATGATTATCAGCAGCAGCAGACCGATGGTCGTGTCTACAATAGTGACTAGTTGACCAGTCTGTAGCTCTGAGCAGTGAGACTCAGATCACATAGAAGACCTGTCTGTGTGTGATTCCACACCAGCCCTGGAATTCAGCATCTCCCACACGTCTTATAAATATACAGTTAAACAGAGTCTGATAACAGTTATACAGTTAATTAAATCATCAAACCGGCTGAGGAACTGAGAGCTCGGGTGGAAATAAAACCAATAGCTGCTCTTCAACCTCCAGGATCAGGGGTCTGATCCTCCTGGCTTCTATTCTGTGGAGATACGTGTAAAACGCTTAAAAGCGCTTATTACAGTGACTTGTGCTCTTTCTTTTCTGCTCCACAGGAGTATGCTTTATAACGCATTAGTCTGTGAAGTAAACATTTTTTTTGTTTAATGAATTTCATTCCTCGGTTTGTCATTCTCCTACTCCTGTTGTTATAAATCGCTTCTCTTAACAGCCTGGTGTGTTTTTATTTTGGAGATGTTATATATCTGTAAGAAAAGCCCCCCCTCATGCTGAGGTTGTGGTTTTGAACCTCACCTGGAGCAGTATGGTCTGTGTCTTTAGCAACTGACGAGTTTAGGTGCTGGAGATTAGGTTTAAATTAATTTGGAAGAAACAAATAAAAGTTTAATCTGTATCACACCCAAAGAAGGCTCCTCTGCTGTAATGTGTTTCCTTCTCGTTTCAGCATGGAATAAGTAGTTGCAAGAAAATCAGCCGCCTGAATAGGGACCCTGAGATGAGAAGTTCAATATTCTACTGACTGGACTATTCCCGTCTACTCAGTTTCTTTCTGAAACAGCTTTTTTCAAGAAATACTTACAATTTGTGAAAATTGAAATACAATCTTGTTTAAAAAATGCAGATTATTTTTTCCCAAAAACTGTAAATGGAGAAAACCAACCTGTTTGAATCTCTGTGGTACAATTGCTTAGTGTAGTCAGGTCGGGACTAAAATTAAAGTAAGGTGCTGGTTCAAGCACAACCAGGCTTGCCTTTCTCACTGATCCAACATGAACATCAGCTAGACAAAAAGTGGCATGTAATGTTTAATACCTTATTGATAATTGGAGGGAATACATGTGCTTTGCATGTATTGAGTTACAGCACGTAACAACTGAGTACCTGAGTCGATATCACCGGGCAATTATTTTCTTAGAAAGATATCACCGAGATATCTTCTTAGACGAGAGGAGCACGATGCAGTACCAAAAATTTGAAAAAGCTCTCACAGTTAGATTCTGTGTTTTTGTTGTTTCCAAGATATGTTTTTAATGTTCTTTTTCTTTATGTTTTCAAGTTTTTTGTTTGTTTTTATAGTTGTTCAACTACTACAGGGATTTGTTCCCAGAATACTTCTCCTTTTGTGGTTGTTGTATTTTCAGGATACAAATATTTTTTTTTCTATTGATAGGACCCCACGCATTACTGTCGGACTAGTTAACTTTAGTTCTTACATTCTACCTGAAATTACCTCAATAACTACTACTCTTTTTTCTATATTTAACTACAGTTGCTTTCCAGACACCACAACTATTCATGATGAATCTTATGAATACATGTCTTTATGAATAATAGTATTATTTATTAATAATTAACTTTAATGGATATCTTTATTAGTAGCTGTATTACAGGTAATGCATGTACAGCCTTTAATATGCGATAGTGAATTTGCAGGTATCTTGGGGAGGGAAGAGAACTGAAATTAAAGAAATACATATTTAAAGGGGGTGCAAGTCACCCCTGTCACATCTGGGTGTTAACTGAATAGATTTGTGGTATTATTTATTGTGTTTTAACTCTATACTCGTGTTTCTCAGGAGACAGCAGAAATATTGGGGATTTGTGGCTACAGAAAAAAGTGTAAACTTTATAGGCAAATGTAAGGTTACGTTAAAGAAAAAGAAACTTAGTCACCTTTTTCAACGTGATTATTTAAGACAGTTGTTCGGAACAGTATGTCTTCTCATATCTGTGGCTGTGGTCCAACAATAACGGTGGTGAAACAGGCGGAATGAACTGGAGACTCATCCAGTCGATAGCAAGGTTGTGTAGGACCGCACACACTAGGTGACAGTGTTGAGTAGCGTGGTTTTAAAGCTTCACGAGCCAGGCAGGAATCGAACCTAAAAACTTCTGATCCAAAATCAGAGACGGTATCCATTGCACCACTGTCCCTACTATCCTCTTACTCAACTGCACTACAGTGAGCTCAGAGCCGCTACTAGTAATACATCGCCCCGGTCCACATGTTCTCAATTAGATTCACGTGTTTTGTACGTGTCTATAATTACTACGTCTTTCGATTTGTCTGGTTTAAAAAACGTCTTCTTTGTCTCTTCAGACAAAGAGTTTATGTGTCTCCCTGAAATTCACACACGAGGGAAGTCACAAGAGGAAGGAAAGATATCATGTTTTAAAAGAATCCAGAGTGGAGACGCCGGCGATTGAAAATGACGCTTCATAGCGTACGTGCACGCTACCACTGAACTAAACTCCCGATAGCGAGTCTTTTCCGCAGGTCTTAAATGTGTTAGGAAGAGTGAACGGTCAACACTGCACATTTTAAAGGTCAAAGCAAGACAATCAGACGTGAGGATAGATCAGAACAGGAGCCTCTGCTTCTCTGTTTGCTGAGCTTTCGGTGAACGTAAAAGAAAGAACAAGAAAGACAAATTCGCTATTTTCACTTTTTAATTAGGAACAAGAAAACACCATCCTTCGAGCCGGATTCAAAACAGCGACATAACAATCGCTCGCTGCTTTTTGAAACAGCTTTATACTCTAGCAACTGAGCTATGGAAAGGTCAACTCAAAACCCACACGTTTTGTCATACGCGTAGCCCAATGTAGTGTAGTGTTTCTGTTTATTTAAATCCCAGTTCGACATCAAATACTCACTCCCATAGTCTCTTTTAGTAGAAGAAATAGACCAGGATTCTACTGTATATTCTACCAGAGATCTTACAAAACGTTTGAAGGGATATCAGTGCAGGCCGAAATTGACTCTTTTTCTAGTGGGATCAGGATCATACAAAACCTTTCTTTTGGATTGAGAAGAGGATCATGGTGACACTCAAAACATCCCTGTCTTTGTTTCTTTCGAGGACTAATGGATTATTGAGGTGTAAACATCGGTTCAAATCAAAACTCCGCTACTGCAGTTGCTTCTTGGAGAGTTTCTTCAAATCTTTCAACTGAACGTCGATATCTTGGGATATTAACCATGATATCATACAGAGTGTGGTTTTCTTTTGATCGAAAATTGTATTAAAATATGAGCCTCTTTTACCTTTGTCTTGGATGTTTTGCAATGTATAATACTTTCCCTTGCATCCTCAGAGAAACATTATAAATACCACAAAGTTACAATATATGGAATAGCATTTAGTTTTACATATATTTTAAAATTTACTCTTATTTAAAGCTACATTTAGTGCTAGGTAAAGATAACGTTGCTAATCCTGATGTAGTAGAAATGTAAGATGAATTGATAGTATTATCTGAGCCAAAAAAGTCCTAAAACGCCTCCTGTAACAGGTAACTCGTAGCAAGATTCAACTCCAAACGTTGCTATTGCATTGTGCATTATGTAAACACGACCCGTTTCAGCTTCTGGTGAGTGCAGTTTTTCCAAATTGAAATTAACAAGAACATTTTTCAAGATGCACCATGTCCCTAAATCGTTCATCAAGACTACTATTAATATCAGGTGAAAGCAGTACAAAACATAAATGTAACCTAAATATTAAGAGACTATTGTCTGTCAGCTACTGCTGTAAGCCATGTTCAGCCAACGCTAGAAATATTACTGCTCTACTACGGTAGCAAAAGTCCACAAACCCGACTTAGAAACGGATCACAAGTCAAAAGTACAAACTGACAAGGATGGGATTCGAACCCACACATGCAGATTAGCAGTCTATCGCCTTAACCACTCGGCCATCTCGTCAAGAAAATCAGCCCCGTCGCATATGATTTGGCGCGCTCAAGATGATAATCTTTCTCCAATCTTGAGGGTCATTTTCCTCTTCCACCTGCCATTGCACTATTTTGCTTGAGTGATGTCAAGCCAAGCGTGTGTTGTGCTTCAGTGACGGGTGTAGAGGACACCCTGTTGTACATGGAAAGCAAATGGAAAAGCTACTCACACCTGGACAGGGTTGGCAACACTGTAAGTATCATGTTTTTTTACTTCTCCAGTGCCTTCAATACCATCCAGCCACTTCTAAGGAGGAAGGTGGAGGAGATGCAAGTCGATGCCTCCACGACCTCGTGGATCACTGACTACCTGACAGGCAGACCACAGTCTGTGAGACTTCAGAACTGTGTGTCTGAACAGGTAGTGAGTAACACAGGGGCACCTCAAGGGACAGTTCTTTCTCCATTCCTCTTCACCCTCTATACTTCGGACTTTAAGTACAACTCAAAGTCATGCCACCTGCAGAAGTTTTCAGATGACTCTGCAATTGTGGGATGTATCAAGGGTGAGCAGGAGGAGGAGTACAGAGGACTGGTCAGCAGCTTTGTGGAGTGGTGTGGGGTGAACCACTTGGAACTGAATGTAACAAAGACAAAGGAACTGGTGGTAGATTTCAGGAGGAAAAAGGTCAAACCTACTCCTGTCTACATCCATGGGAGTGGCGTGGAGATGGTGGACTCGTACAAGTACCTGGGAGTGCACATCGACGATAGACTGGAATGGTCTAAGAACATCGAGGCCATCTATAAGAAGGGACAGAGCCGACTTTACTTCTTGAGGAGGCTCAGGTCCTTCAATGTGTGTAGTAAGATGCTACACATGTTCTATCAGTCGGTGGTAGCGAGTGCCATTTTCTACGCAGTGGTGTGCTGGGGCTCTGGGATTAGACCAGTGGATTCCAAAAGGCTGAACAAGCTCATCAGGAGAGCAAGCTCTGTCACTGGGTCTGACCTGGACCCCTTGGAGGTAGTGGCTGAGAGGAGAATGATGTCCAAACTAGAGGCCATCATGGACAACTTCTCCCATCCCCTCTATGACAGGCTTGCAGGAATGAAGAGCACGTTCAGCAATAGACTGATTCATCCACGGTGCGACAGGGAGCGCTACAGGAGGTCATTCTTGCCTTCTGCCATAAGACTGTACAACGCATCCACCTTGCGTCTTGGCAGAGGCAACATCGACAGTGACCTGTTTCTGGACTAAACGCATCTACACATCTACTGCTACATCTGTTCTCTTTCTTTTTCTTTTTCTTTTTCCCGTTTACAACCATTTTTTGTGCAATATATGCCAGGGACCTGTGCAATACATTTATATTTATATCTATAGCTACATCTATATTTATATTCATATGTGTGATACGATTTTCTGTGTACTGTTCTGTTCTAGTTTGTTCTTGTGCGTCCGGACTGTGAGTAACTCTTGTATTGTATTGTATGTATTGTACTATTATTATATAATCTGTTACACTGTGGCTGTGTTGTGTGTGTTAAGCTGCTGTTGCACTGCAATTTCCCTCACGGGATCAATAAAGTATCTATCTATCACATTGATCTCCTTGGACATGAAAAGTGTGTTTCAATGGGTGGCAGGAGAATTCACTTATACTCCCGTTGCATCCTCAGCTAAAGTAATTTAAAATACAGTGCAAAATTGTTTGAGAACTTGAAGAGCAAAAAGACAGATCGCCGGAGCTGTATTTTAATATTTTCGTATATTTACCTTAATTTGAATATAAATGTTAATCTAAGTGCTGTTTCAATATAATGTAATTTTGTTGTACTTTTAAAATATTTTAGCTGAGGATGCGAGGGGGGATATTACACCTTGCAAAAATCTAAACTAACTGTAAAAGAAGCTGGCATTTTAATAAAACTGGCGATCAAAAGAAAGCTACAATTTGTATGGTATGCAATGGAACGAGGTTTATTCCGTGCTGAAAAGAGAAGAAAAAAACACAACATTTCATGCATTGGGCCTTCTTCAGGTGTGGAGAAAGTGTTCTTAGTACACCTGAAGAAGGCTCCACGGCCGCAACTTTGTTTTCTTTCTTGTCTTTTCAGCATGAAATAAACCTATTACTTGTTCCTTTGCAGCTTACGCATGCTGACGCAGCTGCCCACCTGAATTTGTATGGTATTATGCTCAATATCCCTCGATATTGAAGGTCAGATGAAGAATTTGAAGAAACTATCAATAGCAACGGTAATAGCAGAGGATGTTGATTTTGAAACAATGTTTGCACCTCAATAATCCAACAGTCTTCGCTTGCCAGACTTCCTCAAGATATTCGGTGTTTTATACAGAAAATCGAAAACAAAGCACAAATGTGCCAAGAGGGGTGGTCCGAGGCAATGACTGCGGTAGAGGAGGAATAAACTTCGCACGATGACACTGTCTAATATTTGGTCCCTGAAAGGCATCATATTCTCTCAACTGCCAGCGTGTGACTCTTGCACGAATTTCGCGATGCCTGTGTACGGGCTTACAATTCAGGAATATCAATGTTCAGACGCTGACGATGAGTGATTGTGTTTTGTATTATTTAGAGAATTGAAAAAAAAAACACTTTCAAAACTACAGCTCGAATGAAATAAGAACAGCTTAATTGTTTCTTTGTTGTAACAACTGTGCCAAAACTGTTCATATACATCAGAATAGTACCTGAACGTGACAGGACTTTATTGGATTTTAGGAAATTTCTTTTTGCGCATTTCCCACTACGATCAGGAATACCTTCCTGTTTTCAGCGTGTTTATTGTTTCTGCCTGTGATCTCGGAAAGAAAGACCCAGTAGCAGTTCACTGAAATATTCCGGGAGTTTTCTGTGGTTTGAGAGGAGTGTATAAAGATGATAAAGAAGGAACTCACGCACGTTACTCACGGGGAGCGCAGAGCAATGAGCCGCGCCTGCAGCTCGCTGAGTCTTTTCTTATATAACCTCTGAACCCGGAAACAAAGCATCTCCAGCCTGTTTTGGAGATTTACAGTTCAGAAAACGTCTGTCTCCAGCAGAAACTGATCTTCCTGCTTTAGTTAAGGTTATCGGAATCGGCAGCTGCTGTGGGGGTATAGCGCTTGTATCTCTCTTCTCTGGCTAAACACTATCTACTGTAAAGTATAGAAATAGAAGATGAAATACAGCTACAAATACTTCAGTAAGGCCGAGCAGATAGGAAAGTTTAAATCAAATGTTCTATAAATCAATTTGCCTATATTTTCGAACTCTCTTTTCAAGCTCTGATATAATCCTCTCTGCTCCTGCCGCTGTCACTCTGCATTCCGTAGGGCTACAGGTTGATTTCACAATGCCACATTTAATTAAATACAGGAGAAACCGCAAGGACAATGATATGTTTTAATAAATCTTCTTCTGGATTTATATTTCGGTCTTTCACCGTTGAATGCATACATTGGCCATAAATCTTTACTCGATTACAGGCAGCCCAAACAGTTCTTAAGGCAGAAATCGAAGCCTATTTGACTTTCTGCTAATAACGTGTAAGTGTTCACGAAGCATTTCACTGCCCATCATGTGCCTACAAACCGGTTTCTCCGTTTTCCTCTTCCTCTCGTTGTCAGTGAGCACAACAAGACTGGAAAAATGCAAGAGAGGGAAAAGAGAACAGCTGGCAGGAGTGGGATTTGAACCCACGTGTCTATTGAGAGAGCAGAACACCCAAGCAATGAAAAGACAGGAGTCCTTGAGTCTGTCACCTTAGACCACTCCTGACAAGCTAGGCAAGTCATTGTGTTAAAAGCACCAGTAGGTCACAAAACTGAGAAATGCTTTGCTGGAGAAGCACCACGTTGCCTGTTGTTGCCTAAACGGATCACGGAAATCAAATATTCGGATCGATTCAGAGTGTGCTTTACAGCCTTTGTGTAATATTTTAAATTGTATTTAAAAAGTGTGTACTGTGTACTACCTTTAAGACTAGTTAGTGTGGTAGAATATGGAGATCATCTCCAGCTCTGAGCTCAACTGCAACAAGAAGTCATGCTGAACAAGTCAGAGCCCAGCTGATCTTGTGCTCAGTGTGGTGCTCAGGACTCAGGAGTATTGTTGTGGTTCTAATTTGCAGGGGCTCTGAATCAGAACATTTCAATTTATCTGTTCAGTAAGTTAAAATGCAGGACACGTTAAAATAGGATTATTACTTTGTCTCTGTCCCGTTTTTATATAACTGAACGTCCCTTACATTTTTAAGGACACAACCCTACTAATGCGATACTCATTGCAAATAGTCCCAAAACAAGCACGTCCGGCAGCTGCGGGGTTGAAGGTGAACATGTATCGTATTCTAATGGCTTCTATTTCCATTGATGAATGAGACAGATTCACAAGGAGATCCTTCATACGATTAAGCGAACACATTGCCTTTTCTGTCTGATGTAGAGGCTACATTTGTGTCAGCAGTACTATACAGGTAAGTCGAATACACTTTCAGGGGCTGCATCTGTAGGGCTTCATCTAAGAGGATTGTTAGAGCACAGTTACATTCACCCACCCAACTTATTCTTTGATCATCTAAGAGGATTTTTTTTACTTTCGCACATGGTTACATTTGCCCACACAACATATAATCTCTGAATGTCCAATGGCTCAATAACCCTTTTTTCCCCTTGGAACCACCAGTGTACAGTCCTATCCCATTAAAAAATATAACAGATATACTCAATTGATATATTCAATTAACAAATATAAAAAGATATAATGAACAAGAGAACTCTTGTTCATATAGATCCAGGTTTACACAATTAATTTCATGCATACTCGAAGTGCCTGAAGTCTTGCTCTGCTGTTTTAAATATACCTCCAAAGCATTTAGTTATGTTAACTACCAAATTATTTGAACTAATTTAACGTTACAGTATATTCAGGAAATTCAGAGAATTCAGACTTGTCGTGGCTGTTGAAGAAGCCATCTGCTGAATCTAGCCCGGGATTTCTTGAGAGATCGTTCAGCGAGAGAGTCCTCCTTCTGCACTCCGCACTGAGCTGAAAGCTGCATCGTATAAAATATCCATGGTACAACTCGAGAAAAAACTGAAAGACTAAACAACGACTTTTGATGATTACAAGAGATTCAAGAAACACAACCGTCCGCACACGGGCTTGGATCCTGTATGCTTAAGTTAAAAGACAAAGTGAAGGATGCAAACTGTAAACTATCTTCATGTCTTACAGTTTATGAAATAAAACAATTTCTTACTTTCTTAATAATTTCTTACTGCTGATAGACGATTTATTGCATTTTAACAAAATCACAATTAGAAACATTTTGGGTTAAACTATTATTCACATACTCCAGCGGAGAGAAACGTTAGTGTCTTCAGGTGTGTGAGCCCATTTCTAAAAAAATAAAAAATATAAGTTATATGAAATTAATTGTTCTACTTTTTAGGCTTGCATAACCTTATAAATGTTTTGGTTAAATCTTTTTTTCTGTAGTAATTTCAGTTGATATTAATATTAGTCAAGATTTAAAATTTTTGGACATGGTTCATCTGAAATAATTTTGTAATTAGTTTCAATTTTGGAAAATTGCACCCAGAAGCTACCACAACCGGCAATGTTCATATAATGTGTAATGCAATAGCAGCATTTTGGGTGGGAAAACAAAAAGTATTTCTTGGTATGAATCCCAACACTTCATAAGCGGCGTTCGAGGACTTCTCGCTTCAGATAAAACTGTCAATACATCATAGATTTTTACTCAATCAATATCAGCAGTGTTATCGCTACCAAACGCTAAATATAGATCCTGGCAATACTTCGTGAGATCTTCGTAAGAAAATCCAAAATACTAAGGAAGCAATCAATTTATACGTTTCTTTTGGATCTAGAAGAGGATAATTATGAGATTCAAAACATGCCTGTCTTTTCTTTTTTCGAGGACAAATGGATTATTGAGGTGTAAAGTTGGGTTCAAAACCAAAATCATCTGCTATTGCTGCTGTTTCTTTGATAGTTTCTTCAAATCCTTCAACTGATCATCGATATCGAGGAATAATATTATACAAATTGTGGTTTTCTGTTAATTGCCAATTTTATTGTAATTACATCTTCGTTTACAGATGTCTTGCATGTATCACAAGGTATAATAGTCGCCGTGCGTCCTCAGCTAAAATGTTTTAAAAAGTACGACAAAGGTACAATATGCTTAACAACTTTTATGGTTATATCTATATTAAAATGAAGGTCAATATACCAAGATATTAAAACACAAAAATTTACAGTCCTAACCTAATAATGCTTGTGACGTTTTCCAATAAATCTGAACAGTAATTTTGAGATCAAATTCAATGAGTGAAAATACACAAGTAGTTCACTAAACTGAGTTTCTTCCCTGAAATGATTTGCTTGCGAAGCACTAAGCAGCTTTGAACGGATCGCGGGAATCAAATATACAGATGGGTTCAGAGTGTGCTTTCCGACTTTTGTGTAACATTTTCCTTTGATAGGGCAGAGTTGTCTTCACAATCCGGGTTAAATAAAAAGGAGTGACATCAGTGTAAAACAGCCTTCCTTCTTGGAGAACAACGGTTGTGTTCAATATTTCTAATTATTTTGGTTTCAAGATCGCAATTTAGTGTGAAACATAAAAGCCAGCTGGACCTTTCAACTTATAGCCCGTGCAGGGATCAAACCCTATTGATCCCTGTTGGAACGAGTTGCGTAAGGCTCTGCAACATGCAGATAAGAAACTAACCTCCGATTCTTCATTATATACACAGTGAGCTATTTTTGCGAGCCTTCTACTCCCTACGGGCTCTGTATTTGATTGCGATACAAGAGCGGCCATGGAGAAATGAAGTGAGGAGGGTGTGTACATTAAAAGGCTCATAGCGTCCCTGGGAGGGCTCAAACCACCACCCTTTTGGTTAACAACCGACTCACAAAGACTCATGTACAGCTTAACACTCCTCGGTCTCAGTAAAAGTGATACACTCCGTAAAGTTTCCGGAGATTCAATTGTTTTTAAAGGAAAATCACAAACATCTACTGGAGTTTTTCATTCTATACAGCGATTTCTGAACGGTACCCTGTGAAAATACGAGTTTTGACGAGAAGGGATGGACATATAAGGTCAGCAGGCTTTGGGAATTTGACATTATGATTAAAGCTGTGGGTTCAGCAAAATCAGAACCTGATCAGTATCAGTTGACTCCGATATACTCTGAAAATTAACTTCGGGATTTAGAGACAGACGTGTTACAGTTGCACCATGGGGTACTTAATTAAAGAAATAGAAAAACAATCAGTGTTCCTGGATCTGTTATCGAGAACAACACCTGTACAAGAGCTGCGCAGGAAAAATAAAATGTGGTCTGGGAAGAAGAAACTCTCTTCAGAAGAGCGGCGCTCCTCACAGGAGGAAAAAAAATTTTTTTTTTGTGAAGCTGATTTTTCTCCTTTGGGGAATTCAAATCCGTAGACAGCTGTGACCTTGTGGCGCAACGGTAGTGCATCTGACTCCCGATCAGAAAGCTGTGTGTTCAAATCACACCGGAGTTACCTCATAGTTTTTCAGGTTCTGCTGGTCCTGAACACGGAATTCACACCATGCAGTTGAGATCTGTGTGTACACCACATACTGTAGATAATCTAAACAAAATAGAGCTCACACAGCGAATACCCTTGAACAAAAGAGAAAAGGCACAGTTCACATCTGCTAAACATCACGTCTGACTTCAGAGACAGCTACATCAGAAAATGAAATGGAATCCTGGAAGTTTCAGCTAACTTTTTTTAATACAGGTTCAAGCAAACCTGCTAGGGAGTTTCAGGACACTTTTGTTTTATTAAAATTACTCTGAAGCCTGAAGTAAATGTAATTAAAAAAAAAACGCTATTGGGCAGCTGGTGCTTTTTGTAACGATTTGCTATTTCATGCTGGAAAAAAAAGAACAGACCCAACGTTTGCTTTCAGGTGCAGTTCATTACATAATAGACATCTATTACTGCGGAGCCTGAGTAAAGTTTACACGAGCCAGGTAGAAGTCTAACCTACAATCTTATGATTCGAAATCAGACTCGTTATTTATTAAACCTCTGGTACATCACATAACATGAATTGCGCCATAGTGTGCTGCGCTGCTACTAGTAATACACCACCCCGTCTAAAATTTCAAAGTGAGAAACAGGTGTTTTCTACATTTTTATGAGTTTTAAAATATAAACTCTTTAAATCAGACAAAGGGTTTATGTGTCGCACTGAAATTCCGACTGATTTAGAATTCAAAAAAGACTGTTTTCTTCCACAATGCCGAGAAATGATCAAATCTTTCACTCTTGTAGTAAAGCAGACCTCGACGGGTGAACATTTGCTCCGGTAAGTTAGGTCACGTATCATGTTAAATCATTTCTTCTCAACACATTTCCTGGTGCACGTTTTCTCTATGAAAAAAATGACATTTTTTCCTTGCGCGATTTCTTGTTTTTTTTTTTATCAAAGCGCACAGAAAGAAAAAAGAAGAAGAAATAGTGTCACAAAAGAACTCTGTCGCCCTTGGGAGATGTCAAACGCATTGGACATGAAAATGCCAGATTAAAGCCAGTTCTCTTCGTTTCTCAGTGTCGGGGCTGCTATGTAAAAGAGGCAATTTGCTCTGAGCGCAGATTCAGCGCTTACTGAACGCAGATGTCTCAGAGCGGTGTGTCCAAGTGGCTGTAAAAGGTGATGGTTGTCCTTTCACCGTGCCTTACTTAGTTAAAGCACCTGTCTATTACACAAAAGAATTTAGATTCCAATCCCAGCTGTGTCTTTCTTCTTATCTTGTGGTACAGAACGTACCATTTCGGGCAATCACAAAGGGCTTGATTTCGTTAAATGCATGTGTTCAGTTCCTTTCTGGAAAACTTGTTTTTCAAGAAATTCACACAGCTTGCAAAAAAATGAAATTCGATTCTTGGTTATCAGTGCAGAAGAAATATTACCGGCTGGCAAAAAGTGACTTGGAAAGCAATCAGTGGAATTGTGTTTTGACAGTCTCTTGAGAACCTAAGCTAAGTTTTTAGAGATACTTTGTCAGCTTGACATCAAGGCAGAAAACAAAAGCTTTACTGCGTCCTCTCAACCCAAATGCGCTTTGCCACCTTTAGCGTTATGCAGGGAACAACGTCTGCTGAGATCACTTTCGAGTCAGTGCAAATCGTAGTGTTTTAATGTTGGTTGTGCTGGCGTACTGCTTCTGTCTGTGAAACTTCAATGTTTTGCTTCTTCACGGCGAATCGTTGCCGGGAGTTGAGCTTGTTAAATCTTTGCACACAGCTCCATCAGAAATAACAAATAGAACATTTTTGGAACAACAATAATAATAATAAAAATATTTCAATCCCTTGATTGCATAAGAGTGCAAACCCTTTATATAGGGGGTTGTAGTTGTTGAAATGTAACCAGTCACATCCCAAATCATGAACGAAGGTTATTTGCCTTCTCCAGACATCAATTATTATATCAATGATTATTCCTATTTAATATCAGTTCATCTAATATAACGAACCAGATTTCAGAGAACAAACGTTCAAACTGCACAACAGAACCTGAATCCATCTGCTGATTGTCACAAATTATCCGCTGAGCTGTTTTAAGTGTCCGGACACCTCTGTCTTTCCTACTTTGCAGTGGGCACAATTCTTTCAGTTTCTTCTCTTGTATTTTCCTTGCTATTTTACTGTCTCTTTCTTCCACGAGGAAATGGATCCACAGCCAAAACCCTGCGTTTCTGCAGTGTCACTCAGTGTAGAGAGAAATACTTGCACAGCTCCAGTGCACCACTGCAGCAATCGTTCTCAACAGCAGTGTGCAATGAAGTCATGCTGAGGTTGTGAGTTTCCTGGAGAAGTCTCGCCTGTGTTTTCAGCTGCAGAAGATCGCTGTTGAATTTATGTTGGTTCTTCTGTTACTTTTTCTGCTCGATGGCCTCTATTAAATCAGGCACACCTGCTTCCTCGGCAAGTTACTTTATCGCTTCTCACAAACCAACATACTGCAGGCACCTCTAATACCGTCACTGCTTGTGGGCCACGTGTTCCTGCTGTCAGCCTACTATACCACGTTCATGCACATCTAGAAACATTACTTCTCTAGTACAAGAGCGAAAAATGAAATGAAAACACAACCACTTAAAAAAGGGTAGTGCTTTGCTGTGGCTTCGTTGGTAAAAGTGCTTAGGTAGTAAACAGGACATCCTAGGATCAAATCCCAGTGGTGCCTATATTCCTGTCTTTTTGCACCATTTATCA
The DNA here is from genome assembly GCF_055471065.1 of Atractosteus spatula. Classification (NCBI taxonomy): domain Eukaryota; kingdom Metazoa; phylum Chordata; class Actinopteri; order Semionotiformes; family Lepisosteidae; genus Atractosteus; species Atractosteus spatula. Next base: position 21,146,776 of record NC_142715.1, on the reverse strand, counting down.
GTATAGACAACATGCTTCTGCATTAAGTTTAATGGAGGTGTTCATTTAGTTTTTGGCACAACTTGTTTTTAAAAAAAATCCACACATTGTGTGTAAGTCTTACATGTGTTCTGTCACATCTGGGTGTTAAATTAATAGATGTGTTGTGTTATTTAATATGATTTGACTCCACGCTTGTGTTTCTCGGGAGACAGCAGAAATATTGGGGATTTGCAGCTACAGAAAAATATATGAACTTTACGGGCAAATGTAAGGTTACGTTAAAGCAAAAAAAAATTATTATCACTGATGAGGATGGGATTCAAACCCCATGTGCAGAGCACAATATATTGTATAATCAATCACCTTAACCACTCAGCCACCTCACCTAGAAACCCACTCCCTTCAGACATGATTTGGCGCCATTAAGATGACCATCTTTCTGCATTCTTGAGGGTCATTTTCCTCTTCCACCTGTAATTTCACTATTTTCCTTGGGAGATGTCAAGTCACCAAGCCTGTGCTATGCTTCGGTGGCGGGTGTAGAGGACACCCTGTTGTACACGGAAAGCACATTGATCTCCTTGGACATGAAAAGTGCCAGATAAAAGCCATTTCTCATCCTGTCTCTTAGTATCGGGCTGCTAGTGCATTAAAGGAGGCAACTTGCTCGGTGAGTAGGCTCAACGCACACCGAACGCAGATGTCTCATGGCGGTGTGTCTAAGCTGCTATAAAAGAAGAGCGCTCTGCCGGGGCCATGACAAAGTTGATTAAAACACCTGTTTAATAAAGAGGAGATACTGGATCCGAATTCCAATGGTACCTTTCTTCCTGTCTTGTTTTACAGAACATGTAATTTGGGACACTCACAGAGGTCTTGATTTGGTTTAATGCGTGTATTAATTTCCTTTGCGGAACCCATCTTGCTTTTTATTAACCATATAGCTTACGAAAGATGAAATGCGAGCGAATTTTTTGTTCACCAAAAGCATGTAAATGAAAAAAAGCAAGGTGCAAGCATTTTTGTGGTGCAATCGGTTCGCGTGTTCGGCTATTAACCCAAAGGTGGGTGTTTTGAACCCACCCAGGGACGCACTTCTTCCTGTAGTAAACATCATCACCGCAAAAATTTTATTTTTCCGCAAAACCTGAACTATTTTGATATTTGCAGTAGTAAACAATTGAGAAAAGAGTCAACATTACCTGGAACTTCCAATAATTCCCGACATTGGCAACTTCCAAGCAGATAGTATTCACCCATGTTCATTTATGTTCCAATGGGTGGCGGGAGAATTCACTTCTACTCCCGTTGCATCTTCAGCTAAAGTAATTTAAAAAACAATGCAAAATTGTTTGAGAACTTGACAAGCAAAAACAACAGATCGCCGGAGTTCTATTTTAATATTTTCGTAAATTTACCTTAATTTGAATATAAATGTTAACCGAAGTGCTGTTCAATATAATGTAATGTTGTTGTACTTTTAAAATATTTTAGCTGAGGGTGAGAGGGGGGATATTACGCCTTGCCAACCATCTAAAATAACAGTAAAAGAGGATGGCATTTTAATAAAACTGGCAATCAAAAGAAAGTTACAATTTGTATGGTATTATGCTTAATATCCCTCGATTTTTGAAGGTCAGATGAGGAATTTGAAGAAAGTATCAAAGAAACAACGGCAATAGCAGAGGGCGTTGATTTTGAACCAGTGTTTGCACCTCAATAATCCATCAGTCTTCGCTTGACAGGCTTCCTCAAGATATTCGGTGTTCTATACAAAAAATCGACAATTAAGCGAAAATGTGACAAGAGGCAAAGACTGCGGTAGAGGAGGAATAAACTCCACACAATGACTGTATGTATACGTCTGTCTAATATTCGGCCCCTGCAGGGGCATCATATTCGCTGAACTGCCTGCCAGCGTGTGTACGGGCTTATAATTCAAGAATATCAATGGTCAGACGCTTACAACGGGTATTTGTGTTTGTATTATTTAGAGAATTGGAAAAAACATTTTCAAAACTACAGCTCGAATGAAATTTAAAAAAAGTTTATTTGTCTCTTTGCTGTAACAACTGTGCCAAAACTATTCAGATACATCAGAATGTAACTAGATTTTATTGGATTTTAGGAAATGTATTTTTGCGCATTTCTCTATACGATCAGAATACCTTCCTGTTTTCACCGTGTTTATTGTTTCTGCCTATGATCTCGGAAAGAAAGACCCAGTATCTGTTCACCGAAATATTCCAGGAGTTTGCTGTGGCTTGAGAGGAGTGTATGAAAGTAATGAAGGAGGGAGGACACGCGCATTCCGCACGGGGAGCGCAGAGCAATGAGCTGCGCCTGCAACTCTCCGAGTCTTTTCTTATACAACCTCTGAGTCCAGACACACAGCGTCTCCAGCCAGTGTTGAAGGTTTACAGTTCAGAAAACGTCTCGAGCAGAAACTGATCTTCCTGCTTTAGTTAAGGTTTGGTTATTGTGGGGGTTTAGCGCTTGTATCTCTCTTCTCTTACTAAACACTATCTACTGTAAAGTATATAAATAGAAGCTAAAATGCAGCTAAAATACTTCAGTAAGGCCGAGCAGATAGGAAAGTTTAATAAAAATGTTATATGATCTATGTTCTAGTTGCCCATATTTTTTTAACTCTCTGTTCGAGCTCTGATTTAATCCTCTCGGCTCCTGCCGCTGTCACCGGGAGAGTGGCTGTATTCCGTAGGGCTACAGGCTGATTTCACAATGCCACATTTAATTAAATACAGGAGAAACCGCAAGGAAATAAATGTTTTAATACATCTTCTTCTGGATTTATATTTCGGTCTTTCACCTTTGAATGCATACCTTGACCGTAAATCTTTACTCGATTACAGGCACCCCAAACAGTTCTTAAGGGAGAAATCGAAGCCTATTTGACTTTCTGCTAATCACATTGAAGTGTTCACGAAGCATTTCCCTGCCCATCATGTGCCCGCAAGCCGGTTTCTCCGTTTTCTTCTTTCTGTCGTTGTCAGCGAGCACAAGACAGGAAAAATGCAAGAGAGGGAAAAGCTGTCAGGAGTGGGATTTGAACCCACGCCTCTATTCAGAGACCAGAACACCCAAGCAATGGAAAGACAGGAGTCCTTGAGTCTGGCGCCTTAGACCACTCGGCCATCCTGACGAGGTACGTAAGTTGGTGTGTTAAAAGGACCAGTAGTTCACAAAACTGAGAAATGCTTTGCCGGAGAAGCGCCACGTTGCCTAATGTTGCCTAAACGGATCGCGGAAATCAAATATTCGGATCGATTTAGAGTGTGCTTTACAGCCTTTGTGTAATATTTTAAATTGTTTTAAAAAAGTGTGTACTGTGTACTACGTTTAGGACTAGTTAGTGTGGTAGAATATGGAGATCATCTCCAGCTCTGAGCTCAACTGCAACAACAAGTCGTGCTGAACAAAGTCAGAGTTCAGCTGAACCTTTGCTCAGTGTGGTGCTCAGGACTCAGGAGTATTGTTGTGGTTCTAATTAGCACGAACTGCAGGGGCTCTGAATCAGAACATTTCAATTTATCTGTTCAGTAAGTTAAAATGCAGGACACGTTAAAATCGGATTATTACTGTGTCTCTGTCCCGTTTGTATATAACCGAATGTTTAAAAGATACCAGTAAGGACACACAACTACTAATGCGGTACTTATTGGAAATAGTCCCAAAACAAGTACGTCCGGCAGCTGGTAGACCCCTGTAATAATTTTGCAGTGACACTTTGAAGAGTTACACTCTATTTAAATATTAATTTACTAAATTTCAGTTCTCTTTTCTCACATTCCCTGGCATAATTGAACTCTCACTCTCGCATACTAAAGGTTTTACATGCATTAGCTGTGATACAGATTCTAATAAAGACAGAATGAAACAGTTTGTTTTGTGTCTCATGGTGATCCTCTTCTCGATCCAAATGAAATGTTTAATATGATCCCTCGAGAAAGAAAAGGAGTTAATTTCCGCCTGGAATGATTGATGCTCCATCAAACATTTTGTAATATCTCCGGAAGTTTATACAGTAGAATCCTGGTTTGTGGCTTAAATTCAAGGTAAACAAGACTAAGGAAACGAGTTGGAAACGATGTCAATCTGGGATTTAAATCATCCGGAACATTTCAGTACATTGGACAGTATGTGCCAGAGAGCAGCTCCTGACATCTGTTGATAGCTCAGTTGGTAGAGCAGAGGACTGTAGCGGAAACAAGAGGGAATTCTTAGGTCGCTAGTTTGACTCCGGCTCGAAGGAAGGTGCCCTTTGTGTATTTCATTCAAACAGTTAAAATAGCCGATCTTCTTTTACTCAGACTTTGATCAAAAGCTCAATAAACGACGAAGCAGAGGCTCTTGTTCCGAATTCAGCTCACGTCTGATTGTCTTGTTTTGGCCAAGATCTGATCTTTGAATTCAGGGACTACTCTGTCTGCTTTGTACAGTAATTCAAAAGTAGATACAAATGTCACATTTTTATTGTAGATATAAAGGTGTTCTGTTTTCAAAGGATAGGTACTTAATTGGCTTTATGATTTGGTTTTGATTTTGTATCGTTGTATTATTAAGTTTGTGCTTTTTGTGTTTTTAACATATTGTGAACTTATTTTTGAAACAAATGCTTACAAAGGCAGACATGGCACACATCTCTTTATACCAGCGGTGAATTGTATATTTGTATTAAGTAGAAGCTACTGCGCACTTCTGGGAGTATAACAGGTTCGATATAAAGTGGCAAAAATATAAAAGGGGAAAATACCCCAGACTGGGTGTAAAGGCCTCGTTGTGACTGTTGTTTTATTGTTGAACATGGCATACTGTGCACAAAATGTTGCAGAAACACAATCTGATAGTTAAATAATTATTATTTTAATAATTTGATAAGTATGAGGCCCCGGATCCAAATATTCAGCTCTGATTTTTTTTAAGTGATATCTTCCCTTCCTCTGGTAGAAGTAACACGATGTGAGTAATTGTTTTTTGTTCTTTTTTTTTCACGTTGCGATCCAAAAAGCCTCAGATGCACAGTCTGACAGCAACCAAACCAGAATGGATTCTGCTGGGAGCCGGACTGAGCTCATTCTTGCTCCCTGTGCTGAAAACAGAATTAGCTCTTACCTGAGCACCATCTACAGCTGCTGGATTGTACTCTACGTCCTTCTGCTCCAGCAATTATTTTGACGAAAGACAGATCACTTGTACGCTTTTAACCTTCTCGCAGCTACAGGCGAGACTGAAGCTGGCGATATCAATGTCACGCCCTCTGCAGCCAGAGGGCGCTCCTTCTCTGTCCTGTCCCTTGTTTCCGGTCTGCTGTCCTTCCGGTCCCTCTCTTTCCCTTGGGCTATATATTTCCGGGTCTTGCACTCTGTCCTCGCTCAGCATTGACGTTCGGATGTCCTGAGACCCGCCTAGCACCAGGGCGCCCCACGTCCGCTCCCTGAGGGCATAGGTTTCTATACGGCATTCCTGAACTCTTTGCACTATGAGCCCGGGCCTTTTTCCCGTCTCGCCGCTACACATATGGGTCTTTTTCCGCTCTCCTGCTCCCCACGGTTAGTCCCTTTGGACGTCCGTGACAATCAAGGCACGCACTGGTACACCGTCTCTAACTTTCACAATTGCGATAAACATTTTTTTAAGACCTTTGAAAAACTAGATATAGATATAGATAAAACTAGATTAAAAATATGAGCTTTATCGGTTTTTACACTAATCAATTTTGAATCAAATTTGATCTTTTTACATTGCATTTTACGTTGAAATGTAGCATGCATACCTAATCCACCAACGGACAGAGCAATATTTTACGTTGCCTTCCAGAGCTTCCAACGTGTGATGGATTTGTATGGGTGTCTGTATGATACCACTACAGCACTGGCGCAGGTGCAAAATCCACTTTCACACGACTTTTTCAGTGTCTTCTCTCTCAAATGGACCGAAGCACAGGAGCCAATATTAGAGAAAGCGACAGGTGTTTAAACAGAGGATGTCCCAATGTCTGGGACAACGCATTGTGATTTTGTATAAACGCAAATGGTTTCTCATTTAAAAGCCAACAATATTCTTTTTCTCCCTGGCGCTAATAAGCTACCACACATGCAAGCTGTTGTGTGAAAGAAAATTCATATGTCCATAGGAAGGCAGAATAAAATCCAGAACTGTGTTGGTGATATCGATAAACAGGGCTCCTGTTCACAACAAAACTTTACTGTATAAAAAGTTAAAATTCGTAAATATATATTTTTTTATTATGGCTTTGTCATTTACTGTAGTTATTCAGGAGAACATTCTGTTAATCGTATAGATGAAACGTTTAATATATTCAGGTGGGTAGCTACGTCAGCATGCGTATCTGCAAAGGAACAAGTAATATTGTAGGTTTATTCCATGCTGAAAGGAGAAAACAAACCTGAAGAAGGTTTCACAGCTGAAACGTTGTGTTTTCTCTCTTCTCTTTTCAGCATGGAATAAACCTATTACTTGTTCCTTTAATATATTGTTCGGTTTGACTCAAAATGCTTTACTACTACAAGAGAGAATTATAGTATGGAGGATGAGACACATTTATGATTTCTTGGAAGAAAATGTTTTTTCTTTGCATTCGAAATGAATCGAAACTTTAGCGCGACACACAAACCCTTTGTCTTTTTTAAAGATATAATATTTTTAAACCGACAAGTATAGAAAACGTTTTTTTTTACTAAGCAATTTTGGCCGGGGGCGATGTATTACTAGTAGTGGCGCTGAGGTCACTATGGTGCAGTTGAGCACCGTAAGATTAGGGCCAGTGACGTAATGTATAACGCATCTGACTTCGGAACAGAAGATTGTAGGTTTGACTCCTGCCTGGCTCATGTTGCTTTTTTAACACGGTACTGTCTGAAGATCAGCTCCTGCTCTGAGCTCAATAGCAATGCAAAACTGTGCCTAACAAAGCTGGCGAGCAGCTGAACTTGTGCTCAGTAGTCAGTACGGTGCTGAGGGTTCAGTACTGGCGTTGTTCTAATTAGCACGAACTGCAATGGCTCTGAATCTAACCATTTCTATGGAAGCCCGTTTCCGCCAGGGAGTAAAAATAAAAACGCGCTATGGTATCTCAGAATTCCAACTTAGTAACTGAGAATTGCGACTTAAAAACTCAGAATTCCGACTTTATATCTCACATTTGGGACTTCGAAATAACCCATTTTTCATTGTCTGTCCTTTTGTTATTGTAACGGATTCGGGTTCTAGGGCTTGTGCCCTCGCCGCTCCCACCCTAGTTCGTGCCTCACTGCATTGGCTCGAACCCAGGCCTTGCCAGCTGAGCTAAAGGAGAGTTTCTTTTTAAAGTGAAAAAGGACATACAATGGAAATATTTAAAAAGTATAAGTTTCAGCTTTTATAATTGTGAATTCTTCTGGATGTGAAGTGTCTATTTCTGTATCTTATTTCATCTTCTGTCTTCGTTTTTGTATTTCTGGTGTTTAAATAAAAAAAAAATTAAAAGCCCACCGTCCAGTATTCCATCTGTGTACTATGGAAACCTCACTACCGGAAATGGGATTCCATAAAAATTAGTGTAATTAATTTGATTTTTATCAGGGCACTGTACATGACAAGTCTTCAGGCTTATTGATCCTATGATCTTGTACGATTCATCAATATAGTGTAACGGAACGGCCAACATACAATTTTTAGTTCAGGTGGGTAGCTGCGTCAGCATGCGTAGGCTGCAAAGGAACATGTAATAGGTTTATTCCATGCTGAAAAAAAGAAGAAAGAAAATATGTTTTGGCCGAAATGTACCAGTAAACTTTACATTAACAATACCAGCCAACGGTACATTATCATTTCACACCGGTTCTACAGGAATCTACAGCAGAGCCCTGAGTTGACTCCCAGAGTCCCACTGAGCCCATAGAATTCCACATCACCCATCACTCCTGCACACAGTCCGCTGAGAGCGCCTGTCCATAAACTACTGGATTGAGAATGGGATCAAATAATTCCCCATTTTCTTAATTCTACATCAAAGGACTGTTAAAGGTCTATTTGAAGGCATCGATTCGTATTCTTAAACCAGATGAACGCCTGGAATAAGTTAATATTACTTATAAATAGTCGTGCTACAATACTCCAGTTGAAGGCACGCTTCTAGCTTTGTGGTACTCTGGTGCGTCACAAATTTATGTTTGAATTTCTGTGGATGAACTACTATAGGTGTACCCTCGCTCACTTTCTTTAGCGACAGTCGTTGCTCTTCATCTGAGTGATGTATTTGCCTGTTTTTCAGTTCACTTCCCTGCAAGGAATATTTACCTCAGAGCTCTCTTTCACAGACTGCAGGCGCTATGTTTGTTAACAGGTGTTATAGTGATGACATCTTTCTGTATGATCAGGACAGGAGCTGCAAGTCCACTGTGTTGTGGCTCCAGTACAATTTTAGCTTATTATTAGAATACTTTTTAACAGCGACAGATTCTTAAGATCACGAGGTGTTTACGATATTATTTCAGCATTAAGCTGTTACTACATTCGGAACTGTCCCATAGGATTCAGTGTTCTATTAGTTTGGCACTAAACTACTTAGTCTATTGCAGGAATTGTACTTAGTCCTGTCCTGTAGTGTCCTCTAGAGAGCAGCAGCTGTTTCCTTGGGCTCATTGCAATTGGGAACATTGTGATTACTGAGCAGGGGACTAAAGTCAGCAGACGAGCGAGTTGCAAATCGGTATTAATCTGGCGTACAGAGCTGCATGCTAATCTCTGGATCATCTCCAGTTAATGTGATGCTGTTCTTACCTTGCAATTGACCCAATCTGACTACTGGCACCAACAACCCTGTTATTAATAATAAACTTCTTGTGTACCTACCGTGATACATAAGTTTGGTGGAGAGGTTTGGCAGCCCATATTCAGTCAAAGGTGTGTGTACAGATCACTGTGATATACAGGCATCAACAAACTGACATACAATATTAAATGTTTAACTGATAAAACCCAAATGAACCAAACCTGAATAAATTAGTGGTGGAAAGGAGTCTTTTTATATAGCAAAAGGTCTCTGATCCTTTGGTAAGAACGATGGGTATATAACCCATTGTCCTCAATATTAGAAATGAATCCTTGAGCACTGCTGTTGTACCAACGGTCCTCAAAAGTGCTGCCACTTCCCCAGTCCCATAAAAGCCTAACATTACCCTTTCTTGCATAAACTGTAGAATGTGCCTTCACATTTCAGTTGCAGTTTAATCTATTATCACCCTACTCCCCACTTCATAACCTTCAGTCTTCTAATTCTGGTCTCCTAACAGTCCCCCAAGCCCATCTACACTGTATGGGGGACAGGGCCTTCTGCTGTTACGCCCCCAAGCTCTGGAACTCTCTGCCCAAGGATACCAGAGTCACCTTCCCTAAACTCCTTCAAATTCAGACTCAACACCTTGTTCTGTAGAAGAGCCTTTACTGAACTGGTTCCATTCTTTACCCCTCTGCTTCTACTTTCCTTAGTACCGCCATCCATGGTCTCCTCGGTCTATTGGAATTGTTTTATCCTGTGTATTCTTATTGTAATTATGTCAAGTGCTTTGAGAAGCCACCTTTGGAACCATTATATAAAATAGTTTATCCTAAATCCTTGAAGCTTTAATAGGGCAGTGCAGTAGGGTTAAGAATTAACAGTGTTAGTGGGCCAGCAGGATTTGTGCAAACTATAGGTAGTCACAAAGGAAGACTAGGATTCACTTGAAATTCATGACATGGGACACTGAAACAGGGGAGAGGCTTTGTGTAGTAAGCGTTCAGTCTCAATATACACAGCTTGTGCTGCTGGTAGAGGTGGTTGTGAACACCTGTCTTCCCAGTCTAGTACTGGGATCTCCAGTCTGAATCCTAATACTTCCCATGACTGTCCAATACCACTACTGTGAAACCAACACCCATAAGATAAGACCTCCGAGATTCTAACTGCACCATTATTCACTGATGTTTGTGCACCAGTATTGTTCCTCTGCTAAGGAAGGGAAGGCCTACTTTATACCAAGCCCCTGTTGACAATTCCTTCCTTGTGTTTCTTTTAGTCAGTTTGTGCAGCCTAGAATAGGACACCAGATCTCACTCTTACTGGGCACTACAATAGCAACTCACACACCATAAGCACTACCCCTCTCGGAAACAGGAGGATTTCCAGTATATTGAACACCTCTGTCTCTCCCCCAGTAAAAAAAAGTCACACTGCCCTGCCCAAGGAATAGTGCGGCCATCTTCCCCCAGTACAATGCTTTATTACTCCAGCCATTTTCAGTCCTCATTGGCAGCAATACGGGAAGCATTCTTGAAAGGGGAACCCCCCACAAATACTTCCATTGATTAATGGGTCTCACTTCCCTTGAATTCCTCCACCCCATTCAAACCTATAAACCATAAAGAAACAAGGGCAGGCAGAAGGGTCTTTCACAGCTTTATTGAAATGTTGCCATTACAAGGCAAGTGGAGGCAGGAGAGTCACAAGGGCCAGGCTGGAGCGTTCATTCAGGCACCTGGGGAGGAAGAAGGAGAACAATCCAGCTGAACTGCAGGACACCCACCCCTCCAAGAGCTCCTCCTGCCAGACCCTACCTGTTCACTGGCCAACATCTCCAAAGTCCTCTGCTCCCTCCAAATCCTCACTGGTGCTCTCAGCATCTTCACTGGAGCTCTGAGGGTCTCCCTCCTCATCCTCAGTCCAGTCAGCTCCCACATCCAGAGGACCCTCTACTGGTGCCACAGCCACCCGACTGCTGGTCACCAGGCTCCTGGTACCTGTGGACAAGCAGCACCCAGGAGTGAGGGATCCGCTATACCCAGAGTCCCACAGTGATGCTACTCATCTACACAGTCCCTTTGTCCAGCATGGGATCATTCCTCAGTTGTCCAAGCATGGTTGTCTCTTGGGCAGAGATGCATCCACAAGGGATAGAGAACCAGACCCACCTTCATTCCGACTGCCAGCACACCTGGACTCACAGCAGGCACAGACCTCATGGTCACCATACAGCTCCTCCCACCTGGAGGAGAGGAGGACAGGTGAGGCCTCCACCTGGCATGTCCCAGAGCACCCTCAGCAGGCTCCTTGCAGAAGTACCTCTTCGCCTCCCTGTTGTAGGTACAGGACTTGGTCCCTGGTGTTGCTTTAGCAGGAGCCACAGCCATGACACAGTGCATGTACAGCTCAGTCACTTCATGCTGCAAGAGGGAAAGTCACAGCATTAAGGGATCAAGGCCAATAGAGGGACAGAGAAGGACCTTCTGCCATCTGTGAAGGCAAGCTGGCAGCTCTAGGCACTACAGCTGCCACGGTCTGGTTCACATCTAGATCATGGATGGAAAAGCAGACAATGGATCAGTAGAGCAGGAAGGCTGAGTGGCTTTTGAGAGCAGTACCTTCCTGGACAGCTTCTTCTGGAAGAGGAAGGCATCAATTGTGAAGCGGAGCACATCCTTCTGCTTGGAGGGGACAAACCTGGACAGGCAGCCATCTGCCCTGCTGTCCACCATGCACCTGGGGACAAGGACAAGGATGAACCCCTGCAGGTTCTCGGGGCTCCTACCCACCTCTCCTCCCAGAAGGGGCCGTACCCCAAGTTGTCGATCACAGGAAAACGGGGCTGGGACTGCTGGTCCGGTTTCTCCGTTACGTAACACGAGTGGATGTACAGCCTCTGCTCCACTGTGGCAAAGTAGGCAGTGGCCTGGAAGTACATGGGCTGACCCAGGAAGTACTCATCCTTAGGAGAGAGCCGGACCCAGTGGGCTGGAGAGAGAGAGAGGCAGCATTACACCTGCACACAGCACCCCCTGCAGGCAGGAGGAGCCACTCACTCAAGGAGCTTACAGTTGGTGGTAAGCAGCACAAAGCTGTGCTTGTTCTTCAGGTCCTTGAAGAAGGTCCTTCTCCTGGCCCACGTGGGGACATAGCCAACCTTGTAGGAGTAGTGGAACCTGCAGGACAGAGGGGATGAGGGGCTTCTGGTCACTTTCCCAGCAGCTTCTCAGCAGCAGCAGAGCCCTGCCTACCTGTTGTAGGAGCACTTGACCGGCACAGAGAAGGGAATGAAGCGATGCACAGGTGCACTGGAGGAGGGTGGGGCATAGCGGAGAGTGTTGGAGTACACCAGGCGGCCCTGGACAACCTGCAGGGTCACAGAGGAAGGGATATTCCCAGGAAAGGCAACCCCGACACTAGCCCTACAGCTCACATTGATACACTGCATGTAGATGAAGACCCGCTTACCGATCGCTCGGTGCCGCACTCGTGAAGCCCGTAGATGAAGTAGAAGTAACTGCGTGTGGTTCGGCTGACGCTGCAGTTGCCCAAGGTCACCTCCGATGGCCGACAGCTGAAGCCGAACAGGAGCCGACTGACCCTCACGTACATCCTGCTGGAGTCGCACCACACAGCCACTCCTTGGGTGCCCCCGATGGCCGGGCGAGCCGGCTGCCGCCCTCGCTGGGGAGGAAACAGGATGCTCTTGATGTAGGCGGGTAAGGGGCGGCTGCCGGCTTCGGGCTTCATCTTCTCCTTGTCGAAGTAGGGCGAGTACGCGTCTCTGGACACGGGAAGGCGGCGAAAGTCGGGAGCCAAGGACTGCGAGTCGTTCTCGCTTGCCGACAGGTCTTCGGAGGGCGCATCTGCCAGGCTCAAGTCCTCCGACTGGGCTGCGTCTTCAGGAGCCGGGAGGTTGGCCTGGAGCGCTAATTCCCGAGAGTCCCAGCCAGCCGGCCCGGCAGAGATCAGTGCAGGGAGCCCGGCCCCTGCGCACAGGCACAGGCACAGCACAAAGAGAAACGAGCGCATTGCCAAATTGACGTCCCGCTAAACTGCTACAGAAGTAAAACAAGTAAACCACCAAACTGTGTTGAAGCAAGAGAGCATAAAGTGTGAACGCGGTGACTAGGTTTTTATACTAGCAGGACTATGCTACCACACACATGGTCACACTACCGCTCAATCAACACAATCAATTACATACAGAGACCCGGATTGTTCTCAGCGTCTAATTAGAACCTGCTTCCAGTCTGAGGCGGGACTCCGTGAAGCCGCCTGAACACTTTCCCGTGCGTATCTGAGCTCAGCGGAGGAGTTCCACGCAATTTCGACAGAATTAAATCACCCACACGTGTAAAATTTGCTCAGATTAATTTATTGTTCAATTAGTTTCTAATTTCCAAGGACAGTGTGTTAAACTCGCTGTCAGACAGAGTTCGGAACATGCGACACGTCCGTCCACACTTTCTTTTATCGAGGGGGCTATTCTATCAACATGTACCGTAATGAAAATAATTTTACTATTTTTCATGTGTAATTGCATGTCACATTAAAATGTGTAATACAAGCATTTCTTTGCTTCCCAGTAAAGAAATACTGATCAGCTTTTGACATGATCTGATAATAATTTGTCTGATTTTCCAGAGATTGCTTTTGCTTCGCAGCACTGAGAACCAATGGAAGCCCGTTTCCGCCAGGGAGTAAAAAAAAACGCACTATGGTATCTCAGAATTGTGACTTAGAATCTCAGAATTGCGACCTAAAAACTCAGAATTTTGACTTTTGATCTCACATTTGCGACTTCGAAATAGCCCATATTTCATTGTCGGAGTTCTGAGTACCAAGTCGCAATTTTGAGTTACTTAGTCGGAATTCTGCGATACCATAGCGCGTTTTTTTAACTCCCTGGCAGAAACGGGTTTTCATACATTTCAATTAGTCTCATCAGTGTAGAACAAGTTAATGTAGAACCATTGCTATGTCTGTCTCTTGTTTGTATATAAATGAATGTCTTTGACAACTTAATGTTAGTTTTTAATTTAGTTTTACGATGTAGGTCATGCGTTAACATATGCACGAGCATACGAAATGTCTCCCTCTTGATTCAGCTCATGCTCCATAGGAGTGAAGCGATTTCTCCTGCTTCTCGTACAACCATATCAGAACAGAAGCCCGTGTCACCCAGCTCTGATTCAAGAGCAACTCACATCTTTAGCCCCTTTTTTTATTCGTGATCATAATTTTCTTAAGTTATGATCAATATTGAACTTTTTCTACATAAAACGACAATAATCAAACATGCAGGCAGACTTTTGAAAAGTATTAGGAGTTGACAGGGTGCCCCTTTGGAATAGTCGTCAGAAAATGTGAGAAAAGGAAAGTTACCTAAGCTCTCACACACAGCATTAGAGATTGGAATCTGATTGTAAAAAAAAAAAACTACCTGTCTCCCCTTCATTTAACGGTGCTGTTGTTTTTATTTTACATATTGTTAGCATTTTAATGAATTGTTAAAAGATTGATACACAAATCGCTAAATAAGAAAACGTAAAAACCCAACTGTAAGCAATTGACCATTCATATTCCTGAATTTTAAATCCCTATGTTTATCTGTGTCCAAGTGCCTGGTGCAGCTATTTTGAAAGCAGAGTCTATGATTTATTGCGGAAGCGCATTGTTGCCACCCAGGAAAAAAATCTTAATTAATAAATACCAAATTATCGCCTAATTACGAGATAGCAACGATATCATATGTGTGTATGAACAACCTGTTACATTTGTAATGGCAGTACCTACAGGCTATCGAAAGGTTTGCTGGCACTGTGGGTTTAGTTTTCCTGACAATGTGCATGCTGAGAAATGCGCACGGACTGACTTTCTTCTCGTAATGAAAATGTTACCGTTTGTAGCTCATATAAACACAGTTTTAACCATTAGCACACTCATATATATCCTGAATCAATAACGAATGTGACCTAGAATCCATTGTACCGCTTCAAACTGAAAGTCAGATATTTAGTCTCAAAACTACATAACTCAGGATTTTTTTTCCTTGATGGCAGCATTGGCTTCTGTTATTTAGATTCAACCACTGAAGAGGTTGGTTTTGTGTTTTTAGCTATTGAACATAACTGGTAAGTTTAAGTCAGTTCTTGTAACTCTTTCCGCTCGAAAGCGCTGTATTAATACCGGCGCACCTGACTCCACAGGAAAGTTATTGCTGTTCCCAAACCAATGTACTGCAGCTTGTGGCCACGTGTTCCTGCTGTCAGCCTGTGATACCATGTTCTTCCACCGCTAGAAATATTACTGCTCTAGTACAGTAGTAAAAGAGGAAACAAATGCAAACACCGTTTAGAAAAAACACACACGTCTCAGGCCTTAACCATGACAAGGATGGGATTTGAACCTAGACGAGCAGAGCACACTGGATTAGCAATCCAAAAAGTGACTCCCGTTTAATTTTCTTTTCGCTTGCTCGATGTGTAGTACGCTCCTCAATCCTTACAACCGATAAACAAAACGGCTTCATGTGCCACAGCATTCTGCTGCAGGTATGGTTTGCACCGTGTATTGGGCGAACCCGAATGAAATATTTCAAATATGTGAAGAATTTGACATTATGACAGCTGTCAGCAGAGTGGCGCAGCAGAAGCGTGCTGGGCCCATAACCCAGAGGTTGATGGATCGAAACCATCCTCTGCTATCTACACTTTATGCACGACTGATAAGCATACCATCAGTTTAATGAAGTGCATTAAAACTGTTTTTTTCTCTCGTATGTATGAAAGCTTCACACTTAAGGTACTCTTTCATCTTTACCAATAGCAGAAGCCCAAATGTATCTTTGGTTGTTCTGCGATCCTTCATAGTTTCCTCAATTCCTTCAAATGAACATCCATATCAAAGCAATTATGTATATATATACATTACAATTAAGGTACATATTAAAAATATCAACGCACATTTGTATAATGCTCATTTAATGATTGTCAAGGATTGTCAAGTTCTCCAACAAATCTGTGATCTAATTTTAAAATATTTTTGCTAAGGATACAACAGGTGTATAAATGAATTCTCCTGACAGCCAGTTGAAGATAAAATTCCACACGTGAAAATGGTTCTCTTGAACATTGACTTAGGTACTTAATTGTTTACATGTAGTTCCACACGAGTAAAATGCACATTTCCTGCAAAGATCAAGAGGGTTTGCAAAGAAATCCCATCAAGTTTAAACAGAGATTATGGTTATAGCGGAACAATCTGAAGCGCATCCCTGAGTGGGTTTGAACCACCAGCCCTTTGTTTAACAGCTGCACAGAAACACACTCCCGTTGTTTTTTTGCCATTCATACATTTGTAGTTAAAATAAAATACTGACATTTTCCTGCCAGCCAGTAGTATTTCTCCTGCACTGACCATGAATAACCAATAACTTTATTTCATCTTTCGCAGGCTGTAATCTACAGAAAAGGAAGTGAATACTTGTATTAAGCTAAATCATGCCGACGGAAATGCACTGCCATTGTTTTTCTCCACTTTTCGTTAAAAGGAGAAAAATCACTGGCATTTTCCTGCGGTATTTCTTCTGTCCTGATAAGCAAGACTTGTATTTTATCTTTCAGAAGTTGTTTGAATTTCTTGAAGTTCAGAAACAACTTGTTCCAGAAAAGAAATGAACACTTGCTTCAAAGTAAATCAAGACGTATGTCTCTCTCGCTGCGTGTGCTCTTATCTGTCCATCTCTCTCTCCTCTTCTCTCTGGCAGTCTGTGCAGAGTATCTGAAGGGGATGTAACACCACTTGGCAAAGAAGAAAAATTCTGAGGCAGAATAAAAAAAAACATTATTCTCTTCTCAGTCAGATTCACAGCTTAGACTCACACTCAGACAGAAGCTCAACTCCGTACTGCTCTCTATCCTCACAATCCAGAACCAGAAGATATTCAGACAATCAGTGCTGCTACATGAAAAATATCAGACAGAACAGCCTGGACTCAAGTCACATCTCCCCCTTTTCTCATTTCTCCCAGTCCTCTTAGAGACATAAAAGAGCTCCTGGTTCTCCTCTCTGTGAACTGGGCTCAGGGGTCACTGATCTGGCAGCTGTGGGCTCTGTTCCAGGGCAGAAGCAAGAAGCTTCTATTAACCCTTTCCAGGACTTCCAACCCTTCAGTATTACTTTCTTTACTGTATATCAGCCTCCAAACATGTTTTTTAAGTGTTTTATAACACAAGTGAGTGTGGAATTATATTAGTATTTATGTAATAAACACCAGTATTGACACTCTGATCAGTATATTGATTATTAGTAGCCTATGGGCCGATGGTCATGACTACAATAGTGACCAGTTGACCAGTCTGTATCTCTGAGCAGTGCTCTGGTGACTCTACACCAGCCCTGGGATTCAGCTGCTCTCACAAGTGTCTCACAGACAGTCTTATAAATGTACAATTAGATGAAGTCTTGTAACAGTTATACAGTTAATTTAAATCATCAGACTACCTATAGAGCTGAGAGCTGGGTGGAAATGAAACCAGGATACACATTTTAACCTCCAGGAACATGAGTCTGATCCTCCTGGCTTCTATACTCTGATGATTCATGTAAAACCCTTAAAAGCACTTATTTCAGGGACTCGTGCTCGTTCTCTACTGCTCCACATGGGTACGCTTTGTAACGCATTAATCTGTGAAGTAAACTTTTTTTTTCTGTTTAATGAATTTAATTCCTCGGTTTGTCGCTCTCCTCCTCCAACTGTTATAAATCGCCTCTCTTCACAGCCCGTTTTTTTGGGGGAGATGTTATATTTGTATGAAAAGCCCTCCGGGCTCCAGACAGGAGTCTCCTCCAGCAGAGACGCGCTCTTTTTTTTAATTAAACGTATAGAATTTACAAATATAACTACAACCAGAGGATCAGAAACAGGTACAAGAGAAAAAAACATTTAACCACCAGAGGTAATGAAGTAAATTATGTGATCAAATTGTATTTTTACATATATGTTTTCCTGGCTTTATTATTTCTCAATTATTTATAGAATTTAGTGTTTCAACATGCATGCATTTCCTGTATAAAATAAAAATCAGCACTCACTTTTTTACAAAACGAAAAAGACGCTTTTCTTTTTGCAACATTTCGAGTACCTCTGGCATTCCTGAAAAAGACACACAAAAGCAGCAGAGACGCGCTATGTTCTGTCAGAATAAGCGCTGTGACATCACAGACACCAGCCAGAGAGCCAGGATCAGAGAGAGAAAGAGCGCGGGAGGCGCACGGAGCACACGGAGAAGAGTTATTGATCACTTATCTATCGACAACCAATTATTTCAACTGAAGAACTGTAGAAAAATCGATTAACTTCACCGATTGGTGAGTACTGATTCTTTTCTTGATCCTGTTTAAATATCTAAAAAACAGTTAATAATAATAATAATAATAATAATAATAATAATAATAATAACAATAATTGCTTACACTTATATAGCGCTTTTCTGGACACTCCACTCAAAGCGCTTTACAGGTAATGAGGACTCCCCTCCACCACCACCAATGTGCAGCATCCACCTGGATGATGCGACGGCAGCCATAGTGCGCCAGAACACTCACCACACATCAGCTATCAGTGGGGAGGAGAGCAGAGTAATGTAGCCCGTTCATAGACGTGGGATTATTAGGAGGCCATGATTGGTAAGGGCCAATGGGAAATTTGGCCAGGATGATAATGACTGTATCGACCAATTACCATAGTGCATTTAGGGTTAATAATAATAATAATTGCTTACACTTATATAGCGCTTTTCTGGATACTCCACTCAAAGCGCTTTACAGTAATGGGGACTCCCCTCCACCACCACCAATGTGCAGCATCCACCTGGATGATGCAACGGCAGCCATGGTGCGCCAGAGCGCTCACCACACATCAGCTATCAGTGAGGAGGAGAGCAGAGTAATGAAGCCAATTCATAGATAGATAGGGTTAATAATGTTCAATCCGAAATTAAACAATGATTATTCATATTATTATTTAGGTAACTGTATCCTAGAGCTAGAAAATGATATTTCAAGTTCATAAATGTATGTAAGTAACAGTTTAAATGCATTTTTCCAGTGTTTATAAATCATAAGAATGGTAACCAAGGCGACAGGCGCTCCGTCACTGCACGCGTTTAAGTGTCTCGCATTTGTCACAGAGAGCGGTGTGACATCACGGGCAGCAACTAATACTAATATCAGTGTCTTCATGTTAATATTAGTGAGAGTACAACTGGTAGTTTTAATGCTAGTGTTCATATGAGTATTAATGACAGTGGCACTACTTATTGTTTTAGTTTTAATGTTCATATTCATGTTAATATTAATTATAATTATAGTGTTACTGTTAGAGTATTAACACTAGTAGTAATGTTAGTTTTAGTAACAGCATTACTGTTATTATTAGTAGTTTGTGTCAGTGTTAGTGATAGCGTTACTGTTGTAGTATTAGTAGTATTTATATTTGTGTTAGTTATTGTGTATCTGTGGATAAGTGTGTTTGTGGTATCTGTGCGTGTGTGGGTGCATGTCTGGAAGTGTGTGGTGTCTGTGCATGTGTGGGCTGTTAGTTTGTGAGCGTGTGAGGTCTCTGAGTGTTTGGTGTCTATAAGTGTGTGTCTGTGAGTATGCGTAGTGTCTGTTTCTGTGAATGCATGCCTGTGAATGTGTGTGTATGGTGTGTGTCTGTGAGTGTGTGGTGTCTGTCAGTGTGTAGTTTTATATTTGTAAGTGTATGTGTTGGTATGTCTGTTAGTGTGTGTAGTGCCTGCGTCTATGTGAGTATTAATGATGATAGCATGTGTGAGTGTATATATGTGAGTGTGTAAGTGTCTGATTGTGTGTATAAGTGTGTGATGTGTCTGTGATTGTAAATGTGTGTGAGAGTGTAGGTGTACAGTATATCTATCAGTGTGTGTGAATGTGTGTGTAGGTGGGCTTGGGTTCCACTGATGTGTCTGACAGAAGTGACCCATCAACAGGTGTTGAGTTCCAGAGCCGCTTGCAAATAAAAACACTTTCTAGAGTCATGACCAACATCCAGAGAGCTGTGAGTTCACTGTTTTTATCAGTATTAGTAATAACGACAGAAGTAATTCCCACGCAAATGATTATTAACCAAGACAGACATCAGAAAATATCGCCTTTGCAATGATGTCACACCTTTTCTTCATAAATTTTCTTTAATGACAGGACATTTCTGTGTCTGAGTGTCTACTGCAAATAGTGCGACAAGCCATTTCTCTCCAATATTTTCTGGTGCGGTTATTTATCGCATACAAAATATTATTCTCATTAAGAATATTTTACCTGCAAAGTCACAGTGAAACTGCTACGGCGAATGAACTTTTTATGAGTGGAAAACATTCAGAAGACTTAATGGCTCCAGGGGAGGCTTGAACTTATAACCTCAGCATGACTCCACTGTGCACAGCTATATAAGTAACACAGACTGACTGATTGTACCACTAGACCTGTGCAAGGCAGGCTTTTACACAGATTGTAAAACTGGCACAAATGCAGGGTGAAACATGGGGTTTTGGATGTGGATACATCTCCACATGGGGGAAAGGGATAGTAAAATATCAAGGAAAATATAAGAGAAGAAAATGAAATATATGTGCTCACTGCAAAGTAGGAAGAGGTGGTGAGACAAGCAAAACAGCTTTGCAAATAATGTGAAGCAACATTGTTTTGTGTCTATCTGCTCACGAATTTCGCTTCATGTGCCTTAAGCTGTGCAATTTGTATGGCTGTTGAATGAGATTGGTTTCTTCAAAAGCCCGGTCAATTGCCAGTGGAGAGCTTGCCATGCACACCTTCATGAAGACTCCTTTAATTGTCAAGGTGCCTCCTTTGCATAGAATAGTAGCACCAACACTAAGAGAAAGGATGAGAAGTGTCTTTTATCAGGCTATTGCAGTGTTTGTTTGACTGAGGATCCTTGTGTGCTGAACTGGCCTCTGGAGAAGTGTAGTGCAGTAAAAGAGAAGGTTTGTGTCACTCAAGACTGTCACAGAACAGAACAATACAATTACAATACTTTTATGAGAGTAAATATTACTGGTGAAACACAGTTTTTATAATGGTGAAAACAGGAGCACCTTCTCTACATTTTTGACTGAAATATTTAAACGACAAGAAATACTATCACTATGTAATTCATTAATGCAATTTAGCTCCTCTAAATGTTCTAGTCTGGTGAAACAATGCATAGAATTAGGTGACAATATCGGAATTAATTCAAATGCACAAGATAAAGTTTCAGCAACAAAAATGCGCTCGAAAATATTTTACAAGAAAGAAACCTTAGATTCACCTTAAACAACATTCACCCTCTACGTTAGCAGAGAACAGTAGGACAGATAGTGTCACTGGACACTGCGTCACAGAGGCCGATCTCTTCTCCCTCATTATGCAGGCTTACCCACTCATGATGAACTGTCCTCCAGTGATACTCAGCTGCCATCACCGACTCAGGTTTCAGACTCAGTTCTGTCACGCCCTCTGCAGCCAGAGGGCGCTCCTTCTCTGTCCTGTCCCTAGTTTCCGGTCTGCTGTCCTTCCTGTCCCTCTCTTTCCCTTGGGCTATATATTTCCGGGTCTTGCACTCTGTCCTGGCTCAGCATTGACGTTCGGATGTCCTGAGACCCGCCTAGCACCAGGGCGCCCCACGTCCGCTCCCTGAGGGCATAGGTTTCTATACGGCATTCCTGAACTCTTTGCACTATGAGCACGGGCCTTTTTCCCGTCTCGCCGCTTCGCATATGGGTCTTTTTCCGCTCTCCTGCTCCCCACGGTTAGTCCCTTTGGACGTCCGTGACAAGTTCATGTACATATTATACCTTAATTGTACCTGCCACTGCATTACAATCATTTGATCAAAACAACTGCTAGACAATTATCAAATATTTCCTTTCTTCTTTTAGCAGATAGAAAATAAGTATTTATTCCTTTCCTCTCCTACCAGTCTTTGCAAGCCACCCAGTTTTCTCTGAGCCAGTGTGAGGTATGAGGCAGTCAAGAGCACTCTAAAGAGCTGGATTAAAGCTCCAGACTCTTTGGTGACGTAAGTTGGAATCCCACTACTGCCAAATATCTCCAACTATCTCTGTGTTAAGAAGCACTTAATTTTTTGTTGTTACATCCCTTGATTTAAACCAATTTCATACCAATACATTTAAATAACCACACTGTTCTTACGGCATTGCTCTGCCTGGCAAAAAAATAACATGACACCTCCTTTAAAACACACATTTTCTATGGAGGGAAAAGGAGAACTCGTGCCATTCAAGCGTGATGTCATTTTCTCACGCTCATTTTAAGATGCTTGTGATCGAATCTATGATCCTTATGAGTGCGCTCACCCTCCATAAAGGTACCACAGATATAATGTGCCACGTTTTCAGAGAATTGCTTTAAATACAGGTCAGAAGAAGGCGACAAAATGTCCGCTAGGCAGTTCAGCGATGTCAACGGTGTTCTCTGTTGTTTAGGTGTAGAGTGCCAGCCGTTACAACCAGGAACCAGACAGTTTCAGGCATCAAAAAGACTTCCCCAAAACCATGACTCTCTCCTTGCTCCGATGATGGCATTTAGACATTTCCTGCAACAAAGCCACAATACGGTCTCCAACAACATGAGTGAAAAGCTTGTTCCCTACCCCTGCAATCCTTCTCAAAGAAGGACCAAGTGTGCTCAGTGTTAAATGCACTGTTCATTATTAATAATAATAATAAACTTTACTTTATATAGCACCTTTAAAGGTGGCTTCTCAAAGCACTTTGCAGAATGAGAACAATACAATGAAAAAATACACAAGATAAGCAGGATGAGAATACACAGTTAAAGGAGACAGTAGATGGTGGTACTAAATACAGTAGGAGCAAAGGGGTAAAGAATAGTTCATTAAAGGCTCTTCTAAAGAAGGAGGCTCTGAGTCTGGATTTGAAGGAATTTAGACAAGGTGACTCTCTGATATCCTTAGGGATAGAGATCCAGAGGTTGGGGGAATAACCGGAGAAGGCCCTGTCACCCGTAGAGTGTAGACGGGCTTGGGGGACAGATAGGAGACCAGAATTAGAAGAGCCAAGGTTGCAATTAGGGGAGTAGGGCAATAAGAGCTCAGACAGGTACTGAGGTGCCAAGCCATGGAGAGGCTCATAGGTGAGCATGAGGATTTTGAAGTTGACATGAAACTTGACAGGAAACCAGTGCAAGGACTACAGGATAGGAATAATGCGATCACTGACCAAAACATGCTAAAACATAAAAAACCTGCAGAAAGCTGTAACACATGCATATCCTTTCATCCTTAAATTGAGCTCCAAAAATATTGGCAGTGATTGGCCTGGTGTCTATGAATAGATACCACTGGGATTCACACCCAGGATCTCTTGTTTTTTAGTCAGACACACTAACCAGCTAAGCCATGGCACCAAACATGCAAAATGTTATCTACAGCTTCAAACATCTGTGAGAAACAGGCAGCTTTGCAGTGTTTCACCTGCTGGCTCAAAAGGTTAACCTTTTCAAAGATGAAGATCGGGAGAGGATTTCTTTGTCAATTCAATCAAACGTTTCAGAAATGCTGAAAGATTGGTGTGTCTCATGCGCAGCACAGGCTCTTGTTTGCTTACAAATAGAATTAATTTCTTACTCCAATCTACTCAACTTCAATTTTTGCAAATCATTTTGTTTAATTGCTTCCTACTGTATACTGCGCTGATTACTGCACTGTTCAATTTACCAGTTGATTTTCATTTCTTGTTTTGTAAGACAAAGAGGCTGTTCAAAACGTTACCTCACACTTCAGCTGCTCTTTTATTTCCAAAGGCGCAGAGAGAGACACTACAACAGGTAACACCCTGTGAGAAATATCATGAGCATCTGTAAAACCTCTCTACCTGCAAACTCCCCACACTGACGTGTGAGGAGGGTTTTAAAGGGACATTTTGAAGTGTAGAAACATTTTATCGTTCCGTAATTTTCTGTGCAGTTTGTTCCCCTTCAACTATGCCCAACAACAGAGCTAGTGTTTAATACGACAAGAGGAAAGGCACACTGCACATCTGCAAAAGATCACATCCGAGTTTAGTTACAGCAACATCAGAGATTGGAAGGTACAGTTGGTAGTTTCAGATCACTTTTTTATTCAAGTTTCAAGCAACCCTGAATACCTTCTCAAGAAAAATGTGAGAATCCCAGCTAAATCCAGTACGATAGCTGCACTGATCTACAGTATACAGTTAGAACACTGTTTGTGCGTTAAAAGAAGACACACCGCCCAGAGCATTTCTAAAACAGGAATTACACATTTCGGAATGCGCCCTCCTATATAAATTAAATAAAAGGTCCGAAGTCTGCTCCAAAGAAGAACTATATTCAGAGCTGCCAAAGAAGTTGAGATTTCAACAAGTGACAGGAAATATCTCATAAAACGAAGGTACAGTCGTTTCCATGTCGGACAAGAGCTAAAGCCCAGTGTTCTTTGATCGAGTAATGTGAGGAAGGAATGTGCTGCAGAAGGTAGTGTGGCTGCGTCGTCTAAGGTGCTGGATTTTAGGCTTCAGTCTTTTTGGAGGCATGGGTTCAAATTCCAGGTTCTTCTATGTTAAGACCTTGCTTCCGATGAGAATTTAATCAGTTAAGAATTTATTTGACAGTCTGTCGGGAGATTGCGATATCTTTCAAGATAGTCTTTGTCAGCTCAACATCAAAGCAGAAAAAAGCTTTAATTTGTCATCTCAACAGAAATGCTCATTGACCCTTTCAGCTTCATGCGGGTAACAACAGCTGCCGAGATAACTTTTCAGTCAGTGCGAATCGTAGTGTGCTGTCTATTCTATTTAATATTGCTTTTGGCTTGTATTCAGCTTTTGTCAGTGAAACTCGAATGCTCTGCTTTTTCACACCGAATTGTCAGCAGGAGTACAGTTTATGAAATCTTTGCACACAGCGCTCCATCAGAAATACTTTGTCCAAGTTTAGAAGAAATTGTGGGATTCTCTGCATGCGTTCACAACGCATACCTCAAACAACAACACCATTCAATGGGAAATTGATTCTGCTTCTTGCTGTTGTTCCTGTGCTTGCGGTAGTTATAAAGTTGAACGCTCTTCCACCTTCTGCTATAGTATTCACGGGTCGGCTTCATCAATTGGCTCACAAAGGTCAACTGTGATTCAGGTCCGGAAAAAATCAGCAGCAGTGTCGTTATTTTGTCAGTGGGTATGGCCGTCTTTTAAAACACATGAAAAACACGAGTTTGTGGATTTCTCCAAATAGCAACGGCAAGTTTTAAACCTGCGATAAACATTCTTCCAGTTGAATAGTTTTCCTTCAAGGAAAAGGCAGCACAACAGGGAGAGTCAATATTTAAAGACTTCAGCATCTGTATTGGATTGCTTGTATGCAGATATCGCTCAGAATCCCTAATATTATTCTCCCGAATTCAGTTGTGCAGTGCTTTAGCTGTTTCAGAGTTTCTTTTATCGACACTGCTGTAGTAGAGAAGTGACATAATCACAAACGCAACCATTTGTGCTGGCTGTTTCACTATAAAGCTTTGTTAACTATCACATGATTTTAACTAATTTAACGTCATCTTCAGGAAGGCAAGAGAGCGCTGCACACTGAGCTGAAAGCTGTGTGAGCTCCTAACTGGGTGTCCTGTGCTGTTACATGCGCTCTCATGTAGATTATCTACCTGCAGCCCAGTGACAATAACACCTTGAACTTGTTTCGCATTTGAAAGAAAATGCTAAAGAGCCTGAAAAGATTGAACATTTAAAATATCCATGGCACAATTTGAAAAATTGAAGGACAATACATCAACTGTTTTGGGCGTTCACAAAAGCCTCAGAAACACAGCTACCCAAACAGGTACTTAAAACCTGGACCCCCATATTGGAAATCTGATGCTTTACCGACTAAGATAAAGACACGACCTGCTAAGCGCTCTTCATAGTTCATAGTTTCTAAAATATTTTTCTTACTTTCTTACTATTGATAGAAGATGTATTTAATTTGATAAAAATAATGATTACAAACATTTTGAGACAAGCTGTTTATATGCATGCTCTAATGAAGAAAAAGTTAAGTGTCTTGTGATGTGTGTGCACATTTCTCAAAAATTAAAAGACATCATCTGAACTGATTTTTTCTACTTTAAATGCTTTCCTACTCTTGAAATATTTCAGTTAAAACTTTTATTTTGAAGTACTTTCCATTGATATTAACACTAGTCCTGATGAATGATCGCTGGGATTTGGAACCAGGACCTCCCGTTAACTAGACAGGTGCTTTAACTTACTAAACCACGGCGCCAGCAGAATGCTCCTCTTTTACAGCCATTTGGACACACCGCTGTGAGACATCTGTGTTCAGTAAGCGCTGAGTCTGCTGGCTGAGCAAGTTGCCTCCTTTACACACAATCGCAGCCCCGACACGAAGAGAAACAAAGAGAAATGGCTTTTATTGGGCATTTTTCATGTCCAATGCGCTTGACATATCCTAAGGGCGACAGAGTTCTTTTACGACACTACTTTTTCTTTTTTTCTTCTTTCTGTTCTCTTTGATAAAAAAAGAGAAATCATCAAGGGCAAAATTTCTTTTTTTTCATGGAGAAAACGTGCACCAGTGTTTAGAAGTGATTAAACATGATACGTGACCCAATACAACTACAAGAGAGAAGTAGAGTGAAAGATTTGATCATCTTTTCTTTTAATTCTAA
Organism: Atractosteus spatula; assembly: GCF_055471065.1. NCBI lineage: Eukaryota > Metazoa > Chordata > Actinopteri > Semionotiformes > Lepisosteidae > Atractosteus > Atractosteus spatula. Next base: position 21,120,221 of record NC_142715.1, on the reverse strand, counting down.
ATCAATCAGAATTTCAGAGCGACACATAAACCCTTTGTCTGTTTTAAAGAGATGCTATTTTAAAACTGATAAGAATTTAGAAAAGACATGTTTCTCACTTAGAATTTCATTTTAGATGGGGTGATGTATTAAGCCTGTCAAAAAAAAAGTGGTGTGAAACTTCTTAACTTCCATTCTCGGATGAAACTCTCTTTAAAGTCAGACGTGATGTTTCCCAGATATGCAGAGTGACTTTATCATTTTCAAGAGTATTCGCTGCATGAGCTCCTCACCGCATGTCCTGCACTGCTCTGTTATTTCATTAAGATTATCTATGTGGTGTACAGATAGAACTCAACTGCATGGTGAGAATTCCAGGTTCAGCACCAGCAGAACCTGAAAGATTATTGCCTGATCTCGACATGATTTGAACACAAAACCTTGTGATTGGGAGTCAGACGTGGTACCGTTGCAAGGTCACAAACTGCACTCCTTTTAATTCCCCAAAGAAGAAAACTCAGCATCCTGAAAAAGATTTTTTTAAATGTATATTCTCTCCTGTGAATAGTGCCGCTCTTCCGAAGAGAGTCCCTTCTTCCCAGACCACAGACTGTACTTCCTGCACAGCACTCACACAGAGGGTAGATACACCATCTCCACTAATGTCCTCATGAAATTCACATCTTTACCTCTTCCAGGAGGAGCACAATTAACAGAGAATCATCTCTCCATTAAGCAAATAACACAAAACACTGTTTACCTGTCAAGACAGAAAACCAAGCTGCTCCAGCTGAGGCTTAAACTCACAACCTCGGCATGACTCCATTGATTATGTCAGTTTATATTGTTACATGACATAACAAGAAGTTAAGGTGGTGTTTTTGATAACAGATCCAGGGACACTGATTGTTCTTCTTTTCAACTTGATGAAAATAGGTGGAAATTCATCCACCTATTTTTACACACAAGTGTATCATTTTCAATGTTTGGTGTATGGATGTATGGAGGATATCGGAGGTAAGTGATACTGATCAGGTTCTGCTGCTGCTGCCGAACCCGCAACCTGCAGCCCTCACCATACTGTCCAAGCCTGCGGACCTTATATGTCCATCCCTTCTCGTCAAAACTTGTGTTTTCACAGGGTTCCCTTTCACAGAATGGAATGAAATAAACCTGCAAATCTCAGCCACTCTTGGTTCTTTTCCTTGAATCTCCAGAAATTCATCGAGTGTATCAATTTCACTGAGACCAAGAAGTGTAAAGCTGTACTTGAGTCTTTGTGGCTCAGCTGTTAACTGAAGGGGTGGTGGTTTGAGCCCTCCCAGGGACTCTGTGAGCTTTTTAATGAACACACCCTCCTCACTTCAAGACCGGTCCTGTACCACAGTCAAATACAGAGTCCACGGGGGGCAATAGGTTTGCAAATATTGCTCACTGTGTATATAATGAAGAAGCAGAGGTAAATTTCTCATCTGAATGTTGCAGAGCGTAACGCAGCTCATAACAACAGCTGGGGCTTGATCCCTGCACGGGCTATTAGTTGAAAGGCCATTATAAATGATTTGTAAGAGATTTATACAGCTGGCTTTAATGTTTCACACTAAATTGAGATCTTGAAACCCAAATCATTAGAAATATGGAAAACAACCATGGTGCATCGAGAAGGAAAGCTGTTTTATACTGACGTTACTCCTTTCACTTTAATCCACAGTGTGAAGACAACTGCGCCATATCAAAGGAAAATGTTGCACAAAAGTTGGAAAGCACACTCCGAATCCATCCATATATTTGATTTCTGCGATCCGTTCAAGGCAGCTTGGTGCTTCACAAGCAAAGCAGTTCAGGGAAGAAACGTAGTTTCGTAAACTACTGGTGCATTCAGCACACCATTTGTTTTCACTTGTCAGGATGTCTGACTGGTCCTGACCAGGTCTAGTGTTCACATTACTCTCCTATCCTGGAGTCCTTGCACTGGCTACCGGTCAAATTTCGTGTAGACTTTAAAATCCTCATGCTCACCTATAAGGCTCTGCATGGCTTGGCACCTTAGTACCTGTCTGAACTTTTATCAACCTACTCCCCACCTCACAACCTTTGCTCTTCTAATTCTGCTCTCCTTACTGTCCCCCAACCACGTCTACATTGTATGGGTGACGGGGCCTTCTCTTGTTATATCCTCAAGCTCTGGAACTCTCTCTCCAAAGATATCAGTGAGTCACCTTCTCTAAACTCCTTCAAATCCAGACTCAAAACCCTCTTCTTCAGAAAAGCCTTTACTTAACTGGTTCCATTCTTCACCCCTCTGCTTTTCTTACTACCACCATCCACTGTCTCCTCTATATATTCTAATTGTGTTTTATCTTGTGTATTTTTCTTATTTATTGTTGTTGTCATCCTGTAAAGCGCTTTGAGGAGCCACCTTTAAAGGCGCTATATAAAATAAAGTTATTTATTATTATTATTATTATTATTATTATTATTATTATATAACAAGCTCAACGCCTGCCAACGATTCGGTGTGAAGAAGCAGAACATTCAAGTTTCACAGACAGAAGCAGCACGCAAGCACAACCAACATTAAAATGGAGGGAATTAAAACTGAGTTTCTCGAGAGACTGTGAAAAAGCAATTCATTCCCTTTCATTTGAAGTCAGTTGAAAACAACAAAACTACATACAATACAAACAAGAGCACATGTAACATATCAATAAAATCGGCAGGGGCACATGCTATAATACAATTACACTTTATGAAAAAGGATTACACAAGGTAAATAAAGATAAGGTCCGCACAGCTTGTTCTTACATTTCGAAAGAGTCCGTAAATACCCCTTTACGTCTTTTTTGAACTGTTCAAATGTAGGACTCTTCCCAGACCATTTCACTTTATCTCACATTCCTAAACGAGAATGCATCTCCTGTTTTAGAACTATTTTGGGTGGTATGGCTTATGCAACACACCCACAGTATTCTAACCATGGACTGCAGATCTGTGCTGTAGTTCAGCTGAATTCGAGGGATCCAGCAATCGTACTGGGTTTGACCGGGATTCTGAAATTTCTCTTGCAAAGGTATTCGGGTTAGATTGAACCTTTAATAAAAAAGTGATCTGAAACTACCCAGCTTACAATCTCTGAAGTAGTTGTCACTAAACTCGGACGTGATGTGGCACACATGCGCCGTGTGCCTTTACTTTTGTAAAAAACTGGTATCGGGAAAAGTTTCTTAATATTTCTTTTGATTAGCATGCAAGAAAATTTGATCATTACCTATGGAATTTCCCGCCAGCGTGGAGCTTGAATTAACAATCTTGAGATTCAGTGTTCAAGAGTCACAGAAGAGGTCGGCCCGGTCTTCAGTTTGCCAACGATAAGCTCCGGCAGTGCTCCTCTGTAAAGCAGATTGTTCGGATCGGTTATGTGGGATGGCACTTCGATACTAAGATCGTTTGCAGCACACGCATGGTTTCCCCCCTCCATGCAAAAAACATAGACGAAGGAAGCTCTCTTGTCTTGGGCTGCTGACTCCCGGATTTAAAGCGCTCTGGGTGCCTCTAACAAGTCTTTAACAAGCACACTATAAAGAAAGGAATTTCACTTTGCTCACGTCACGCATGGAATGGCGAGGCTACTTGTTCCAATATTATCTAGTCTCACCTCATATGGTGCCGATTCCTGGTTTTCATTTAAGAAAGAGCACTGCAAACACCGTAAACAGTGCAAAATGTGTGATGAAAAAAGTCTTTTCCCCCCTTTGTCTAAAGCAAAACACAGCGGAGTCATGCCGAGGGTTGTGAGATCAAGATTTCAGTGGAGCACTGTCGTCTACGTCTTAAGCTACATGAGTTGGACATCCTCTTGTACACGGAAAGCAGATTGAGATCCTCTGACATGAAAAGTGCCAGATAAAAGCCATTTCTCATCCTTTCTCTTAGTGGTGGAGCTATCGCATGTAAATGAGGCAACTTGCAAGGCGAGCAGGCTCGGTGCACACTGAACGCAGATGTCTCAGAGCAGTTGAGACGTGTCCAAGTGGCGGTCAAAGGGCAACCCTTCGCTGGCGCCATGGCTTAGTTGGCTAAAGCGCCTGTCTAGTAAACAGGAGATCCTGGGTCCGATTCCCAGCAGTGCCTTTCTTCCTGTCTTACTGTACAGAATTTATCCTTACGGGCAAATCCCATACCTTTTAACTCAGGTGAATGCAAGTGTTCGTTTCCTTTCTGGAACAACTTGTTTTGAAAGAAATCTATACAGCTTGCGAAAGATGAAACACAAATCTTGCTTATCAGTGAAGAAGAGGTGCTCCCAGCAGGCCAGCTAATACCAGCAAAGTTTTTTTTTCACCCTGACCCAGAGAATGGAGAAAAGCGAGGCGCCTGTGGCTCTGCAGTGTAATCAGTTTGCGAGTTCGGCGGTTAGCTGAAACAGTGGTAAATGGAGCTCGTCCCAGCCCGTCCTCATACTTTTAAAGAGGATAAAAAATTAACTTCGCCGCCATTACTACCAGCTTTAAAAGACTGCCATGGGCATGGAAAAAAACACACTACAGATGACTTTTCTGGAACCGAAGCAGAGATTCCTTTTCGAACCAACTGATAAAGCTCAGCCAGTGAATACAGAATTTAACAGAATGTGAAAGCACGATCAACTTTGTAACTGCAACCACAGGAAAAACAGCAAGAAGCAGACTCCATTCCCCATTTAAATCTGTCGTGCGAGGCATGCTTTTTGAACGCATGAAGTAAATCCCACGATCGCTTTTGAACTTGGACAAAGTACTTCCAAGGAGCGCTATGCGTAAAGATTTAACAAGCTCAACCCCCGCCAACGATTCGGTGTGAAGAAGCAGAACATTCAAGTTTCACAGACAGAAGTAGCACGCCAGTACAACCAACATTAAAGCGGAGGGCACACTACGATTTGCATTGACACAAAAGTGATCTCGGCAGACGTCATTCCCTGCATAATGCAAAAAGTGGCAAAACGCATTTAGGTTGAGAGGACGCAAGAAGGTTTTCGGTTTCTGCCTTGATGTCAAGCTGAGAAAGTATCTTTAAACACTTTGCTTAGTTTCTCGAGAGACTGCCAAAAAGCAGCTCCCTCCCTTTCATCTGAAGTCAGCTGAAAGGGGGTCTGGACATAAGCACCTGGCAGCGGTGGGATTCAAACCCACACCCCCGCAGAGACTGGAGTCTTAGTCCAGCACCTTAGACTGCTCGGCCACGCTACCTGCTGTGCCCTCTCTCTTTGTCTCATTACTTGCCTGGAGGAAGCCGGGTGGGTTTTGCTCTTGTCGCCCGACAGAGTGGCGTTATGACCGTGGAACCGACTGCACCTGCTTTTTCTGAGATGCTTGCCCTCTCATGGCGAGATCTCGACTTCTTTAACACCTCTGGATAAAGATCTTCTGTGGAGCAGGTTTCAGACTTCTGCATACAGCACCCTTGATGTCATTTTATTTTTACAGCAGCCGCATCCGGAAAGTTGTGTCTTTTACTTTTTATTTGAACAACAAAACTACATACAATACAAACGAGCACATAAAACGTATCAAGAAAATTGTCAGGGGTTCATGCTATAATACTGTACTGTTTTCAGGTTCCCTCTGGAAAAGGACAAGTGGCGACATGATAGTAAACCAAGCGACAGCTTTATTCTTTTATCTAAACCACACAAAACCAAACACAGGACATACACACACATGAGGAGACTGATGGAACACGTTCACATCGTTAGGGTGGTAATTACTTAACAACAGGCTATACACTTATAAGGCTAGACGGTACCATGAATGCCTAGGTGCGCTTCCTCCTCACCACCGGGCCAGGGGGGTTACACTGTCCCCACCTGAAGCGTCTGGCATCCCGCCGACATCGAACTCCCCCCTCAGGCTATACTCATACTAGGCTAAAGGCTGTGGAACTCTGCGTGAGCAGCTGTTATGAAGCGGTGGTGGCCGGCGGCCCGCGGTCACCCCATTGTCGGTCGGCTCCGGCCCTGGCTGCTCCTCCGGAGCCTCCCCGCGGGGCTCCTCCTCCCGGTCCCGGTAGGGGGCCAGGCGGTCTCGGTGCAGAACCACCACTCTCCCCCGGTAGCAGACCTTGCCTACCATCCCGAGGACCTCAGCGGCCCCCTCCCACAAAGGCGCCAGCTTAGGGCTGAGGCCTTTGCGGCGGCGCGGGCTGTAAACTCAAACCAAGTCCCAGGGCTGGATGGCAGGCCCCCTGCAGCGCAGGTCGTAGTTCTGCCGGACTCCCACCTGAGTCAGATGGGTCCGCGTAAAGCTGTGCACCCGCTGCATCCACTGCTGCAGGTCCTACTTGTAGTCCAGTCCAGCTGGTGGTGCCAACTCCTCTCCGGGCGGCGGGCCGAAGACCAGGTCCACCAGGGTTCGCATTTCCCGGCCCAGCATGAGTGAGGTCAGGGTACACCCGGTAGATTCCTGGACAGTGGTCCGATAAGCCCAGAGCTCGAGGGGGAGGTGGCGGTCCCGGTCCCGTTGGTGCCAGGACACCAGGGAGGCCAGCTGGGTGGCGAGCATCCGATTAAACCGCTCCACAGACCCGTCGCTCTGGGGATGCAGTGGGGTGGTCTGAGTCTTGGAGATCCCCAGGCGCTGGCACACTCTGGCGAAGACCTGGGACTCGAAGATAGGCCCCTGGTCACTGTGTAACTCCTCCGGCACCCCCAGCCTGGCAAACATCCCCTCCAGTTGTGCATCGGCCACCGTGGGGGCACTCTGGTCCGGGAGGGCATAGGCCTCCGGCCACTTCGTGAAATAGTCCATTGCTACCAGGACATAGCGGTTTCTGGCCTCGGCCTAAAACGTCCACCCCCACCCGCTCCATAGGAGCCCCTGCCTGGTGTTGTTGGAGAGGGGACCTTTCTGCGCCATGCACACCGCACACGTTCGGCAATACCGCTCCACGTCCCGGTGGCAAAGACCCCAATAAAAATGGCCTCGGAGACGCTGCAGGTTTTTTTACAGCCGAAATGCCCCACGCCCGGCTGGCCATGCACCACTCTGAGCACAGCTGCGCGGAGCGACTGTGGCACCACCAACTGTCACCGTATCTCGCCACTGGAGGGTGCCTGCCACCCCCGGCGCAGCACCCCATCCTTTACCTCCAAGGCCTCCCACAGGGCGCAGAGGGCCTTGACGGACTTTGGGTGAGGGGCAAGCTCCTCTTGCATAGGCCGCGCTCCTGCTGCCTTCCAGCGGAGCACCGGCCCCACATCTGGATCAGCTGCCTGTCGCTGCACCACGTCTGACAGACCCACCCCCAGCAGCTCCTCCAGGGCCGTGGCCACGACGCTAGACTCCGCCACGGTGCGGACGGCCCCTCACACTGCTCCCGCTGGGCGCAGTAGCAGCAGTCCGCTGCCTCACAAGGGCACCGCGAGAGAGCGTCGGCATTGAGATGGCGAGATCCCGCACAGTGTACGACAGTGAAGTCGTACTCCTGCAGGACCTCTGTCCATCGCACCATCTGCCTCTCCGGCTCCTTAAAGTGGAACAGCCAGGTGAGGGACGCATGGTCGGTCCTCAACCGTAATCGGGTCCCGAACAGGTACGGCCTGAAGTGGCGGACCACTGCCATCACCAGCAGCTCGTGACGGGTCACGCAGTAGTTCCATTCAGCCTTATTCAAAGCCCGACTGTAGTAGGCAACTACCCGCTCCCCATCTGGCCCCTCCTGTGCCAACACCGCGCCCACCTCCGAGACACTCACGTCGGTATCTAGGATATACTGTAACCACGGATCGGGGTAGGCTAGCAGGGGGGCCCCCACCAGAGCTTCACGTAACCGTCCGAAAGCCGTCTCGCAGCCCGAGTCCAAGTCAAAACGGCGGCCCTTGTCGGTGAGGCAGTGCAGCGGGGGAGAGATGCTGGCAAAATCCCGGACGAACCTCAGATAATACAAAGCCAACCCCAGAAAGCTGCACAGCTCTGCGACGGTGCGGGGAGTCGGCCATCCCCTCACTGCAGCAACCTTACCTGGGTCTGTAGCCACCCCTCGCGGTCCAAAAACATGTCCGAGGGAGGTCCCTTCCCGCCGCAGGAGCTCTCACTTGTGGTGGTTGAGCCTCAGGCCAGCACGGCGGATGCAGGCCAGCACTGCCTGGAGGTTCGTCAAGGCCTGGTCGAAATCCTGGGCATGAACCAGCAGGTCGTCCAGATACAGCACGGGTTCCACGGGACCGATGCCAGCACCCTCTCCATCAGCCTCTTAAAAATCGCCGGGGCATTGCACAGGCCAAAGGGAATGACAGTAAAGTGCAAGAGGCCCTGGCCAATGGAAAAGGCCATCTTCGAGCGAGCATCGGGAGTGAGCGGTACCTGCCAGTAGCCGCAGCAGTGGTCCAGGGAGCTGAACCAGGTCGACCCGGTGATCCAAGGCGTCGTCTATCCTCGGCAGTGGGTAGGAATCCTTCCGGGTGACCTCGTTCAGCTTGCGGTAGTTAACGCAGAACCTCCACGAGCCGTCTATTTTTTGGACCAGTACAGCCGGCGCCGTGGGCTCGCGGAGGGCTCAATCACCCCTGCTGCGGCTATCTCCCAGATCTTTTCCTTGGTGGCGGTCCGCTTGATGTGAGCCATGCGTCCAGGTGGGATGCGGATGGGCCGAGCGTCGCCGGTCTCGATGTCATGTTGAACCAGGGCAGTTCGGGTGCAGTCTTCATCTCTCGCCACAAAGAGGTCCTCGTTTTGGGCGAGTAGCACCTGGAGCCGCTGCCACTCGTCCGGATCAAGGCCCTCGCAGCTTCGCTGGTAGAGGTCCTCAATGGCGCATCTCGCTTCCACGCAACGCTCGGCCCCCGCCGCCGCCGCCTTGTCTGGCCCCCCGGGTGACTCAGGGGCAGGAACCGGGACGCCTGCTCCCCGGCTCGCAGGCCCAGTCCGCCCCGGCGACTGCTGCTGCTGCTCTCTACCTGCTCCGCGGTACTATGAGTGTCTAGGTGCTCTTCCTCCTCACCATCGGGCGAGGGCATTACAATACTTACGAGGAAGACATCGCTCTCTCCGACCCCCGAAATCGTGTCCCGAAACACCATGCTGGAAGCCGACGTGTGCTGTGATTCCTTTACGGAGCAGAAATGACCACCGAGGAGCCGAGAGATCATTTCAGCATTTCTCGTCTGAACGGAAAACACAAACGACCAACGCGGAATGACTTGCTTTTGACACTTTTCAAAGCGTTCTTTGTGCACGACAACTGCGCCGCCTAGCAGATATAAATGGGTTGTACAACTTTGAACTAGCAAATGTAAGAGGGCTAAGCCCTGTAGTGTGCTCTCACGAGGCACCAGTTCTGTAGGGTTTGGGCATTTACTGGGACAATTATTAATTGTAGCAGTTAATCACAAAATTGATTCTTTTAATGGCCTTAGAATCCAACCATGCGATATAACTCAAACAATGCACACACACAGGTACTAATACACGAGGATACATTTATTAATACATAGAATATGCATGTAAACCTAACAGATCTTATCGAGAGGGTTATCAGAATACAAAAGATATATATTCAATCAGTAACGAAGAGTTACACATATTAAGAGACCATACGTTGAGTATATCATTCATTTCGACCGTTTCGGAAATGAACTTGGTTATAACTTCTACATTGGATACTCAAAACAAGTACATAACTCTTAGGAACTAAATTGATATCAACTGGTTGGGATAACAATTGAATTCTCGAGCTGTAATACATTGAAGTGTAATACTCATCCAATCTCTGGGGATTCAGGTCTCCTGAGGGCTCTCTGGCTCCGTGCCAGGCTGTGCTGTGCGGCTTGCGACGGTGCGCTGCTGATGCTCACTGACCGGCTAGTTAGTGTTGGCTTTAACTAGCAAAGTTTGTGCACAGGAGAAAAGATGACTGTGGGTCCCAGCAAGTCAGGAAGAGGACCGGTTCGTTCCTGATGAAGCGCTAGTTCTGAATAGTGATTCAGCTGTCCAAAGTTCCGACCTGTTCGCGAGACTTGCTGCTGATGCTAACCTCGGGTGGATCCTCTGGTTACTCTCTGGCAACCTCCGCTCTAGACTCTTAGAACAGAGGAAAGTTCTGGCACTCGGACACACTGGCCGTTCCATGGTTGTCCGGGCTGAGTCTCAGGATGTCCTGCCCTTGGGAGCCTTTCTGCTCCTGGGCCATCCTGCCCTGGAATTGTCTCGCATCCCTGGAATTCTCCTTTGAATTCTCTTTAGAAAAGTCCTTCAAATAGTCTTGGAGCTCTGTGTTGCCTGTTTTTAACTGGAGGAACTCATTCATTGGTTGAAAGTTTCATGGGCATCAGAGACCCACGTGGGTTACTCGGCCCTACCAGTCCCTGATTGGTTGATCAAGGTGAGATATGAGTCACTTACTCCTGACACCTAGGAATGCAGTCCAGATGTCCATCTGGCACTCCCTAGACAGATAGGCGCCAATGGATGACCATTGATCATGATAGCCAGGCTTAGCTAAGTGCATCCCCATTTGGGAGCTGTCCCTTATCAAAAGAAAACATCTCTAAATCAGCCTGCATGAACAGAGAGATGGGGCCTCATTTGGGAAAGGACAGCAACACTTTATTCTGTCTTATTAACAAGCATTACCGCTACAACGCGACTCCCAGAACGCCAGCCGAACAAGTCTCCACAACTGAAGTGCTGTGTCTCTTTTCAGCTGGCAATAAACCTTTCCTAGATCCTTTGCGGACTTGTAAAACTGTCAATGGTCATCCATTGGCGCCTATCTGTCTAGGGAGTGCCAGATGGACATCTGGACTGCATTCCTAAGTGTCAGGAGTAAGTGACTCATATCTCACCTTGATCAACCAATCAGGGACTGGTAGGGCTGAGTAACCCATGTGGGTCTCTGATGCCCATGAAACTTTCAGCCAATGAACGAGCTGAATTTCCTCCATATAAAAACAGGCAACAAAGACAATTCTAAAGAACTATTCAAAGGAGAATTCCAGGGGTGCGAGACAATTCCAGGGCAGGACGGGCCAGGAGCAGAAAGGCTCCCAAGCGCAGGACATTCTCGCAGCGCGCCTCCTGACCATCCTGAGACTCAGCCCGGACAACCACGTAACAGCCAGTGCGTTCGAGTGCCTGAACTTTGCTTTGCTCTAACACTCGAGAGCGGAGGTCGCCACGAGTAACCAAAGGATCCACCCAAGGTTAGCATCAGCAGCAAGCCTCGTGAACAGATCGGAACTATGGACAGCTTAATCATTATTCAGAACTAGCGCTTCATCAGGAATGAACCGGTCCTCTTCCTGACTTGCTGGGTCCCACAGTCATCTTTTCTCCTGTGCACAACTGTGCTAGTTAAAGCCAACACTAACTAGCCCGTCTTCAGAGAGCATCAGCAGCGCACCGTCGCAAGCCGCACAGCACAGCCTAGCACGGAGCCAGAGAGCACGGACTGGACAGCAACAAGCCTGCAACTGCTTCTTTGTGCCTGCACGAGATTTGAATCCCCAGAGATTGGATGAGTATTCAGCTTCACTGCATTACTGCTCGAGAATTCAATTGTTATCCCAACCAGTTGATATCAATTTAATTCCTAAGTGTTATGTACTTGTTTTGAATATCTAATGTAGAAGTTGTAACCAAGTTCAATTACGAAACGGTCAAAATGAATGATATACCGAACATATGTCCTCTTGATATGTGTAACTCTTCGTAACTGACTGAATATATACCTTTTGTATTCTGATAACCCTTCACGATAAGATCTGTTAGGTTTACATGCATTTTATGTATTAATAAATGTATCCTCGTGTACTAGTACCTGTGTGTGTGCGTTGTTTGAGTTATATCGCATAGTTGGATTCTAAGGCCATTAAAAGAATCAATTTTGTGATTTACTGCTACAATTAATAATTGTCCCAGTAAATACCCAAACCCCTACAGAACTGGTGCCTCATGAGAGCACACTACATAATTGGCGTACCTGGGTGGGCGTGGTAAGACTGAAATGAGTCAACCAAGCGGAATAATTCATATAAAACGCTGCGGGTTTCATACACGACAATACAGTGTGCTGAAAGCCGAAAGGAAAAAAGTTCCCCTTGCTCTTTAAGCAGTGCTTGATTGTTTTGTGATCTTTTGCGATCTACCGGGTTGATTGCATACTTGATCTTGTGGTTTTCTGTGGTAAAACTGTGAGTTCGTACTTAAAAGTAATACTCTTTAAGTTTAACGATGGTTGCTAAAAGGTCTGAATTCGAGTCGCTATTAAGCACTCTCTCTAGCACCGACAGGTCTGACCACGATCTCTTCCATATCTCCGTCAGCGGAGAAGCTAGAAGGATAAATCTCCATTCTCTGAGAGAGCTAGCGAAGGACATAGAGAGATTTGACCTCGCAGTGTCAGAGAATAATATCGAGAGTTATATTCAGGACCTCAGGTATACCCTGCAGTACCTGCCAAATGCCACAGAACAGGAGAAAGTGTTTCTGTTCTGGAAAACTACCAGCAGAGCCGTACATGAGTGGATGGCTAGGCAGATGAAAGAAGTCTGTAATAATTTTGAGGAGCTGTGTCAAGCTCTTATCCAAGAATACAGTGCATTTATTGACCCGACTGCTGCCGTAGCCTCCGCCCTTAACATTAAGCATGAGAGAGCCGAGTCCCCTCGCGAATATTACGAGAGACTTAGATGAAATTATTTTGCAGGGCGAAATGATGAGGGTTGTGAGGAGAACAGAAATTTCAAGGGTTTATTCATTGCAAATCTCCATCCATCAGTCAGAAAGATGATCGTAATGCATACAGATGCACAGACCATGAAAATGACTGATATTAGGAGATTTGCGCAGAAAGCCTTGGAATATGATGTCCAAAGGCGCTCCAAGCAAAAGGCTGTTAAAGCGACTGTGTTCGCCATCAGAGGCAGCAGGGTTAATCCCCTCCTGCTCGAAGGAGCACAGGCTCCTGAGCTGGCTAAGCCCCGTTCCAAAGCAGGCACACAGGACCTCACCCAGCGTCCTAAATGCCATGAGAACACCGGGGGAGGGAAAGAGCTAGAAAAGGCTGAACAAAAAAGATTCAGTAGCCGCCCACCTGGCCAGGCTTGAACAAGATTTATTAGGACAGGGACAATCGCTCCCCAAGGCTGCCGGAAGCGTGAATGAGCTGATACTCTCCACTGGAGGAGGCGGAGACCCGCCCCCTCGCCCTCCCTCAGTCTATCTGATTGAGCGGAAGGGTTCCTGCCTGGATGAGGCCAGCCACTCCCAGAGTGCTGACTCCACCCCTGAAGTCACAGAGCAGGCAGTAAAACAGAGAGGAAAAGCAAGAAGCTTTTACCTCAAGACTGCCATGGGAGATGTCTTACACAGTGAGACAGTGATTGACATTGAAGTTGAAAGGTGTTTGATGTCACACGGCAAGCTCAAACGGGTAGAAAAAGAAAAGGGCATGCGACTCAGAGTGGAACCTTTGGTGGATCACCAGAAAAGCAAAGTGTGGAAACAGGTCAAGGCTCCTCAGCCTTCTGTACAGAAGGAAAGGGGTGCCAAGAGGCAGACTGTGCTCACACAGTGCCCACCGAACACAGAAGCCCATGTGAAGATTCCTTCTGTTCACTCTGGACAAGAAATAAAAATATTTTATAATAGACCTCTAAAGTTATCCGTATAATAGACCTCTAACCATATACGTATAATAGTCCCCTAAAGTTATCCGGAACTCTAACCATATATGTATAATAGTCCTCTAAATTTATCCGTATAATAGAACTCCAACCATTTACGTATAATGAACATCTAATCATAGACGTATAACTGACGTATAACAATAGACGTATATTAGAATTTCATTCTAGACGAATTGCGGACCACATTTAGACGTCTAAGGTATGCGTTTAATAGACGTATATTATACGTCTTTTGCCCACTGGGAATGGCAAGATCATATTTGGAGTCAAGCATTTGTTATTTCTTATGCAGAGCCGTCGACTCGGAAAGCACTGCCGAGCGCAATAAGGAATTGTGGCTTCAGATCGCTGTAACTTAGAGTTGCCTTAGTCTGTTCATGCTGCCTACACGATTTGAATTGCTGGCATTTTCTGCAAGCGTTCCATTCTGAGGTTTCATGAAATACCTTACATTTGAGACAACACTAAAATATTTCATTTCGGTTACCTAATACATAGTGCAAACTGTATCTGCATGGGAATCCTTTGGCTCATGAAGCCATTTGTTATTCTGTTGTGAGGTGTGAGGGGCAGAATGCAAATCGAGTTGGTGAATAGAAAATGAAACAGGAGTCACATCTTGAGCTACGAATTCCAAAAAGTATGAAAACCTGTGCATTTTAACAGTGCAGAATACTCTGCAAATTGCACTGAGTTGCTTGCTTACTTCTGCTGCTTTTACAGTCATTCACTGTCAGCAAGCACTGGAACAATTCAAGAGAGGTAAAAACAGAAGCTGTCAGGAGTGGGAGTTGAACCCACCCCTCCATTTGGAGACCAGAACACCCAAGCCAGCTAGAAAGACACACACCCTAGAGTTCGGCACCTTAGACCACTCGGCCATCCTGACAAGTGAGAGTAAAAGGTGTGCTGAATGCACCAGTAGTTGACTAAACTGAATTTCTTCCCTGAAATGATTTGCTTGTGAAGAGCCAAGTTGCTTTGAACGGATCTTGGAAATCAAATATGAGGATGGATTCAGAGTGTGCTTTCCAAAGTTTGTGTAACATTTTCCTTTGCTAGGGTACAGTTATCTTCCCAATCCTGATTACGTAAAACCGGGTCCCATCATATAAAACAGCTTTTCTTCCTGGGGAACAAAGGTTGTTTTCAATATTTCTAATTTTGGTTTCAAGATTGCAATTTAGTGTGATTTTAAGAAATTATTTAACATCATATGTGATCTAATTTTCCGGAGCAAATGCGTTTTTCTATTGTAATCTCTTGTGAATGTGTGCATAGGTTTCATGGTTTCAATATAAGACTATAAAATGTCTTCTTTGTATTATTCTGTAGTAATTTGTGAAAAGACAATAAAGTTCTTAACAAATCCCATATATTTGATTTCTGCATTCTGTTAAGGCTATAACAGATAACTTTTCTCTACAATTTTGAGACAGAGTAACAAGTAGAGACGTTTTGCAAGTTACTTTACAATCTAGATAAAATAACATGGCGGTGAATAAGGAAGCCACAGTAGGTTTAGAAGACCGACAACTTAGCTCTTGGCCACCATCCCATTGCATTCAAAGTCTCAGCCTACTATACTATGTTGAATCAACGCTAGTAATATTACTGTTGTAATAGAGGAGAGCTGGCGACCCTTAAGTTCAAGATTGTGGATTCAAGGGTTGTTTGTGTCCTTTCTGATCCTTCTAAGCTTTTAGTTGGACAGTTCAAGCAGGATGTTATAGGGTACAGTGACCCCGAGTGCCTTATGACCTTTGCCTGATTCAGCTCTCTTTCCATTTTGAGCCTCGATTCAGATATTGCTCTGAAAGCATCGGGCGAGCAAGAGTGTGTCTGACTCGAGGAAGATCTGCTCACAAGTATTAAATACTTCAGCATTTACTGTTTGAATACCACACTTTGTTAAAACACGGCTGCTTCTTAAGCTAATGGGTAGCGTTTTTTGAGCAGGCATTGTATAGTTAATGCTGTTATTAATAAAACCTTAAATTCACATAATGGAATTTTGATGGCGCAAAATAGTCTAGCTCCTGTACAACTGTACATGCCCGCTGATTAGAGCTTAAAACTACAGTAGCAAGAGTAGCAATAATGGCAACAACGAGTTCGGCATTTCTCATGTCTTCTGCAGAGCCATCTTATTGGAATGCACTGCCCGAGATAAAAGAGGACTTGTGGCTTCGTTTTTACAGACTGCTGCGTTGCTCTGTTCATGCAGACTACACGCTTTAAATTTATGACATTTACTGCAAGAGTTGATTTTCCAGGGTTTTTTTTAATTCTTCGCATTTGAGCACGCACTAAAATATTTCATTCAGGTTCGCCGAATACATCATGAAACCGGTATTTCCAACGGTCTTACATGAAACCTTTTTGTTATTCGGTTCTGAAGTTTGAAAATGAAAATGAAAAGGGGGTCACCTTCATAGGCTTGAAAGAAGTCCAAGCCACATAAAAACCCGCGAATTCTCACAAATTGCCTTGTGCTGCACCTTTCTTCTGCTGCTTTTATAATTCGGGCTTCAACATTTGAATGCATACCTTACTGCTGCTAATCACATTCACGTGTTTACGAAGCTTTTTTCTGTCCGTTATGTTCTTGCTAAGCAGTTTCTCCGTTTTCCTCCTATTGTGATTGTCAGCGAGCACAAGACTGGAACAGTGTAAGACAGGGTAAAACGCCTTACTATCGGCAGTGGGATTTGAATCCGCGCCTCTATTTGGAGAGCGGAACACAAAGCTTAAAAGACGCTAATCTATGAAATCGTTATTTTAAACCATTCGACTATCCTGAAGAAATGTACGCTGAATGCACCAGTTGCATCCGATTTTCCGTAACTTTAGTACGATTGACACAACTGGAAGAACACAATTTGTGGCGTTTTTAAGACTTGCAGGCAGACAATGTTTTGTTCCACTACTTATATAATTTTATCGTTTACTCGTTTAAAAAAAAAAACCGCGGTCTTCTCGTTCCTAAGTCAGATTTTAAGTGCTTTCGAACCTTACTTCCAACTTAGACTGACAGCTCACCCGATCTGTTTGTGATCAGACCATGGAGTGGGGGGCTGTACCAAACGCACGTTCCTTTCTAATGCTGAGACGATCATTCGGAAGATGGGTGTGAAGAGAGACAAGCCTTGTCGACTGAAAAACAAGGCAGGATATGCAAGAATACTAATCACTGGCGACAGTTATAATCTCTTACTATTGAGACTCCTACATTGCGAGTTTTTTTGAAGACTTTGAAACTAAAGGAAAGCGGTGACAAATGAAACAGGCACAGGTGGGGTTTAAACAAACGATCTTCAGTTTACGAGACCGACGCCGTACCACTTGGCCACCGCGCCTTCAAGTAAACATGGGAATAATGTTGTTCAAATTATTTTTTTCTGAATCTGGGTTCCATCGCCTGGAGGCAGCAACAACAATAAAAGGGATACTTAACAAGGAGATACGCTGTAGCAGTGTGACTCCAACAGATGCTCCTGAAGAGACTGGAGGTTTAAGTCAGCTCCTTAGAGCGCTCGGCCGCGTTACTCTCAACAGCGGCTCTTCAGCTCTTGTTGTTTGACCTAGTGGTTTTATAACGCGTGGAAACTGTCACGACCACCAGGCAGTCAAGACCAAAGCGTAAGCGAGCTAATCAGCCCCAGCGGCGGGTGATTATTAGCAAGCGCCGCCGCACGAGTTAAACCACCTGCGCACACCCACTGTGCGGTGCGCACTGCTATGTAAACCATCTTCACCTGCTTCACACTGCTCGGTATTGAGTCTACTCCTTGAGAGCTCTACCTGGCGTTTTTCCCCGTACCTCGTTTATTCTGGATTTTGGATTCCCCTTCTGCCTTTTCGACTTTGCACCTCGCCTCTCGCCTCGGACTGTCTGCTGCCGGAGAACTTCCTGGATTACGACTTGCCTCTCGTTTTGGTTTGTTCGCCTGCCTCATCTATCACCCGTGCCTGCGTCTGCACAGGATCCGTGTATCTTCCCACCAGGGATTCCTAACAGAAACGACCGCAACTTCGTTTTCTGAGATGCTTTCTCTCACGAGGTGAAACCTCGACTTCTTTGGCACCTCTGGATATACTTCTTCTGTAGAGCAGGCTTTCACACCTTAGCTTATAGCACCCTTCAAGTCATTTTATTTTTATAGAAAGACGCATTCCTGTTTTAAAAATGCTTTATGAGGCGTGTTTGATTAAACGGACAGTTTTCTAATTGTAGAATGCAGATCTGTGCAGCAATTGTACTGGATTTGACTGGGATTCTGAAATACTTCTTGCAAAGGTATTTAGACTTTCATGAACCTATACTAAAAAACAGACCTGAAACTCCCTAGCTTCCAATCTCTGATGTTACTGTCCTGAAACTCGGACGTGATGTTCTGCAGACATGCAGTGTCCCTTTACTCTCGTTGTTTTCAAAACGACCTCCGTTGTCGGGCGCAGTTGAAGTGGAACTGGCCTGACCGCACAGGAAAGTACGGAATGATAAAATGTTTCTACGGCTCAAAATGTCCCTAAATGGGACTAGAATGAAATTCTAATATACGTATATCGTTATAAGTCAATTAGACATCTCTGATTAAACAGTATGTCCATTATACATAAATGGTTGAAGTTCTATTATACGGATACATTTAGAGGACTATTATACCTATATAGTTAAAGGTCTATTATACATCAAAGATAGGTCTTATAGGTGTAGAAACTAGTAAATCAAGCCAATGAATTGGTTTAGAAATTTATTCTGAAAATATACAATTATTCACGCCTGAAAAATATGTAGTTCCAATTATGCGTTTTATACAATATTGTAATAAACATGATAATGTTTATTACAATATTGTTTATTACAATATATCATAAAAAACGCAACTAGTAAACTTCAGCTACAAATTATAGTAACATGGGAATATATATATATATAGTAATGACAAACACAAACTAATTACATTAACACGCTAATATTTAACTCAAAACCACATTTCGATTCAAATATAAGTTTTAAAAATCACAACTTCTATATTTCCACGAAAATATTTTTAATGTAGCACAAACACTACTTTCTAATAAAGACAGAATTAAACTGTTCTGTGTCTCATGGTGATCCTCCTCTCGATACTAATGAAATGTTTAATATGATCCCTCGAGAAAAAAAAAAGTGTCAATATCGGCCTGGAACGTTTGATGCCCCATCAAACATTTTGTAATTTCCCCGGAAGTTCATACTGTAGAAACGTGATTCGTTGCTTAAATTCAAGGGAAACGATACTCGCTACACCCCTTCGATAGCTCAGTTGGTAGAGCGGTGACTGTAGGGGAAATAGTGAAGCCTCCTTAGGTCGCTGGTTCGACTCCGGCTCGAAGGAATGTGCCTTTTGTGAACTTTAATCAAAGAGATAAAATAGCAAATCTTTTTCACTCAGACGTTGATCAAAAGCTTAATAAACCACGAAGCAGAGGCTCTTGTTCTGAATTAAACTCCCATCTGATTGTCTTGTTTTGGCCAAAATCTGATCTTTGAATTAAGGGACTACTCTGTCTGCTTTGTAATTCAAAAGTATATACAAATGTCACGTTTTTTTAGATATAAAGGTGTTCTCTGTTTTCAAAGGAAAGGATATGTACTTAATTGGCTTTATGATTTGGTATTGATATTGTATCGTTATATTATTAAGTTTGTGTTTTTTGTGTTTTTAACGTATTGTGGACTTTTTTTGTGGATTTTTGAAACAAATGCTTACAAAGGCAAACAAGGCACACATCTGTTTATACCAGCGGTGAATTGTACATTTTTATTTACAAGCTACTCTGCACTTTTGGGAATATAACAGCTTCGATATAAAGTGGCAAAAATATAAAAGGGGAAAATACCCCGGACTGCCTGTAAAGCCCTCGTTGTAACTGTTGTTTTATTGTTAAATACGGCGTACTGTGCACGAAATGTTGCAGAAACACAATCTGATATTTTAATAATTATTATTTTAATAATTTGATAAGTATGAGGCCCCGGATCCAAATATTCAGTTCTGATTTTTTTAAAGTGATATCTTCCCTTCCTCTCGTGGAAATCACACGATGTGAGCAATTGTTTTTTGTTCTTTTTTTTTTCACATTGCGATCCACAGAGCCTCAGACGCCCAGTCTGACAGCAACCAAACCTGAATGGATTCTGTTGGGAGCTGGACTGAGCTCATTCGCTGTGCTAAAAACAGAATCAGCTCCTCCCCGAGCACCATCTACAGCTGCTGGATGGTACTCTGCGTCCTGCTGCCCCAGCAATTATTTTGACGAAAGACAGATTACTTGTGCGCTTCTAACCTTCTCGCAGCTACAGGCGAGACTGAAGCTGACGATATGAAGGCACGCGCTGGTACACCTTCTCTAACTTTCACAATCGCGATAAACATTTTTTTAAAGACCTTTGAAAAACTAGTGTAACGCCCTCGCCTGGTGGTGAGGAGGAAGCGCCCCTAGGCGCTCGTAGTACCGCTGGGCATGCTGGGAGTGGTAGTCGGGGAGAGTGTGAGGGTCAGCACGATGACCAGCGGCTGACCCTACCTGTGTAAATAATGTCCTAGTAGTTCTAGTGCCCTGTGTAGTCCTGTAAAAGTGTAGTGTGTTGTTAGGTAATTACCACCCTAAAGTTGTGTACGTGTTCCGTCAGTCTCCTCATGTGTGCGTAGATTCTGTGTTTGGTTTTGGGTGGGAAAACGAATAAAGCTAATGCTTGTTTGTTAATTGCGT
This sequence comes from Atractosteus spatula, assembly GCF_055471065.1. NCBI lineage: Eukaryota > Metazoa > Chordata > Actinopteri > Semionotiformes > Lepisosteidae > Atractosteus > Atractosteus spatula. Next base: position 21,099,817 of record NC_142715.1, on the reverse strand, counting down.
CTCCGCTCGTCCTTGTTCTGAAAAGAACCTGCAAAACGCTACATTGGTGTCAGAAGCGGGCAGAATGGACAACTCGTGGCAGACAATACCCGATTCTATTAAACGCCGGCTGACGCTGGAAGAAACAGAACCCATCGGCAGCGCACATAGGGAGCCTGAGCAACTCCTGGGTGCGACAGGTGGCCACAGCCCTTACCAGGGCTATTCAATAGTGGTCCCGCCGGTAGAATTGGGGCGACCGGCCGCTACTCCTGGTCAGCGAGCACCGCAGATAGAGGATACTCTCCCTGCCGGAGCCGATCAGCGATTCTCACGCCCATCGGCGCGGGTGAGACCAGGTCGCTACAATGGGGAAGCGCCGTGGGAAATCTACGAGGCGCAGTTCCAGCTCGCGGCCCGGACGAATGGCTGGAGATGGTCGGCCACCTGGCGGCGGCGCTGGAAGGAGCGGCCTGCCAGGCGCTCCTGGACGTCCCGGAGGAGGACAGAGGCGAATACACGGCGCTGGCAGCGGCTCTCCAGCTGCGCTTCAGTGTGGAGGAGGCGCCGGACTTGATGCGGGAGAGCGACTGGGCCCGGTTGCCGCTGATGTCGCGTTCCTCGCCCGCCGAGGATACCCAACTTTCCCCCGGAAGGCGCAGCGGGAGATGGCTCTCCAGGCCTTTCTCAAGGCCCTCTCGCCCGAGGAGCTGCGGCACCACGTGCAGCTGGCCGCGCCAACATCGCTGGAGCAGGCCTTGGTCCTTGCTACACGGGCTGAGGCCGTGTTCGGGGTGGCTGGAAGCGCCAGCAGACACAGTGCGCCCTGCCGGCTGACTGAGACGGCGACGGAGGGATCCAGCGAGGGGGAAGAGGAGCCAGCCCGGGCAGCGACCCCCGCGGAACAGCCCCGCACGCTGATTTGCAACCGCTGCGGGAAGAGGGGACACCGAGCCCGGTTCTGCCGGGCACCCGAACCTTGCACTCCTCAATCGGTGTCGGGAAACGGGAACGGGGCGGCTCAGCGTGGGGAAGGCCGCCCCTCGAACACCTCAACCCCCGCTCCGGAGAGCGCTGTTAAGACCGGCGCCCCTCACGCCACCGTGGGGCGAGTCGGCTGTAGCCGGGGCCTGTACCTCCACTGCAAAATCGAGGACCAACCCTGCCTGGCCCTACTCGACACTGGTTCATCGGTAACCCTACTCCGGCCGGGCGTCCTCCCGGACACCGAGGGCACCAACCCCCCAGGATGGGAGGCCTCCAGCCTGCGGCTAAGGACCGTGACGGGACAGCTCGCTGCAGTCCGGGGGAAACAGGTGCTTGCCTTCCGTCTAGGTGCAGCGACGGTGCGCCACCCCTGCTACCTCGCACCCAGCGAGTGCAGCGAGTGGGGGCCAGTTTGGACTTGAGCCGGCAGGAGTTGGTGTGGCAGGGGGAGCGACTTCACCTGGTGGAGGGCAGGCCCGGCGAAGGCCGAGGGACGCGGGCTTGCCGGAGCCAGGAGAAAAAGAGGCAGTGGCGGCGGCAGCGGCGGCGGCAGCGGCAGTCGCCGGGGCCGACCAGGCCTGTGAGCCGGGGAGCGAGCGTGCCGGATCCTGCTCCCGAGTCAGCCGGGGAGCCAGACAAGGCGGCGGCGGCGGGGGCCGAGCTTTGCTTGGAAGCGAGGCGCGCCGTTGAGGATCTCTACCAGCGGAGCTGCGAGGGCCTCGATCAGGACCAGCGGCAGCGGCTCCAGGAGCTACTCGCCCAGAACGAGGATCTCTTTGCGGCGAGAGATGAGGACTGCACCCGCACTGCCCTGGTCCAACACGAGATCAACACCGGCGACGCTCGGCCCATCTGCATCCCACCGGGACGCATGATTCACGCCAAGCGGACCGCCGCCGAGGAAAAGATCCGGGAGATGGCCGCAGCGGGGGTGATTGAGCCCTCCGCGAGCCCGTGGTCGGCGCCAGCTGTTCTGGTCAAAAAAAAAGACGGCTCGTGGAGGTTCTGCGTCAATTACCGTGAGCTGAACGAGGTCACCCGGAAAGATTCCTACCCCCTGCCGAGGATAGATGACGCCCTAGACTACATCACCGGGTCGACCTGGTTCAGCTCCCTGGACCTCCGCTGCGGCTACTGGCAGGTACCGCTTGCTCCCGATGCTCGCCCGAAGACGGCCTTTTCTATCGGCCAGGGCCTCTGGCAGTTTACTGTCATGCCTTTTGGCCTGTGCAATGCCCCGGCGACATTCAAGAGGCTGATGGAGAGGGTGCTGGCATCTGTCCCGCGGAACCAGTGTGTGCTGTACCTGGACGATCTGCTGGTTCATGCCCGGGGCTTCGACCAGGCCTTGACAAACCTCCAGGCGGTGCTGGCCTGCATCCGCCGTGCTGGCCTGAGGCTCAACCCCCGCAAGTGCGAGCTCCTGCGGCGGGAGGTGACCTTCCTGGGACATGTTGTTGGACCGCGAGGGGTGGCTACGGACCCAGGTAAGGTCGCCGCAGTGAGGGGCTGGCCGACTCCACGCACCGTCGCGGAGCTGCGCCGCTTTCTGGGGTTGGCCTCGTACTACCGGAGGTTCGTCCGGGACTTTGCCAGCATCGCTGCCCCGCTGCACCGCCTCACCGACAAGGGCCGTCGTTTTGACTGGGACTCGGGCTGTGAGACTGCCTTCGGCCGGTTGCGTGAAGCTCTGGTGGGGGCCCCCGTGCTGGCCTACCCCGACCCGCGGTTGCCGTATGTTCTCGATACCGACGCGAGTGACTCGGGGGTGGGCGCGGTGTTGGCGCATGAGGGGCCGGATGGGGAGCGCGTAGTGGCATACTATAGTCGGGCTTTGACTAGGCCTGAGCGGAACTACTGCGTGACCCGTCGCGAGCTGGTGGCGGTGATGGCGGCGGTCCACCACTTCAGGCCGTACCTGTTCGGGACCCGGTTCCGGCTGAGGACCGACCATGCGTCCCTCACCTGGCTGCTCCACTTTAAGGAGCCGGAGGGGCAGATGGCGCGATGGATAGAGATCCTGCAGGAGTACGACTTCACTGTCGTGCACCGTGCGGGGTCTCGCCATCTCAATGCCGACGCTCTCTCGCGGCGCCCCTGCGAGGCCGCGGACTGCCACCACTGCGCCCGGCGGGAGCAGCGTGAGGAGGCTGTTCGCCCCGTGGCGGGGGTGAGCACCGCGGCCACGGCCCGGGAGGGGCCGCTGGGGGTGGGCCTGCCAGACTTGGCGCAGCGTCAGGCAGCTGATCCTGACGTGGGGCCGGTGCTCCGCTGGAGGGCAGCAGGAGTGCGGCCTACGCGAGAGGAGCTCGCCCCGCACCCAAAGTCCGTCAAGGCCCTCTGCGCCCTGTGGGAGGCCTTGGAGGTAAAGGACGGGGTGCTGCGCCGGGGGTGGCGGGTACCCTCCAGTGGCGAGGTACGGTGGCAGCTGGTGGTGCCTCGGTCGCTCCGCGGGGCGGTGCTCCGAGCGGTGCACGGCCAGCCGGGCGTGGGGCACTTCGGCGGTAAAAAAACCCTGCAGCGTCTCCGAGGCCATTTTTATTGGGGTCTTTGCCACTGGGACGTGGAGCGGTACTGCCGAACGTGTGCGGTGTGCGTGGCGCAGAAGGGTCCCCCTGAGCGCTCCCGGGCCCCCCTCCAACAACACCAGGTGGGGGCTCCTATGGAGCGGGTGGGGGTGGACGTTTTGGGCCCGTTTCCGCGCACCGAGGCCGGGAACCGCTACATCTTGGTGGCCATGGATTATTTTACGAAGTGGCCGGAGGCCTACGCCCTCCCAGACCAGAGTGCCCCCACGGTGGCCGATGCACTGCTGGAGGGGATGTTTGCCAGGCTGGGGGTGCCGGAGGAGTTACACAGTGACCAGGGGCGTAACTTCGAGTCCCAGGTCTTCGCCAGAGTGTGCCAGCGCCTGGGGATCACTAAGACGCGGACCACACCGCTGCATCCCCAGAGCGACGGGTTGGTGGAGCGGTTTAATCGGACGCTCGCCACCCAGCTGGCCACCCTGGTGTCCCGGCACCAACGGGACTGGGACCGCCACCTCCCCCTCGCGCTCTGGGCGTACAGGACCGCGGTCCAGGAATCCACCGGGTGCACCCCGGCCTCGCTCATGCTGGGCCGGGAAATGCGAACACCGGTGGACCTGGTCTTCGGCCCGCCGCCCGGAGACGGGTCGGCACCGCCGGCTGGACCGGACTACGAGTGGGACCTGCGGCAGCGGATGCAGCGGGTGCACAGCTTTGCACGGACCCACCTGACACAGGCGGGGGTCCGGCAGAAGCGGTACTACGACCTGCGCTGCAGGGGGCCTGCCTTCCAGCCCGGGGACTCGGTTTGGGTGTACAACCCGCGCCGCCGCAAAGGCCTCAGCCCTAAGCTGGCGCCGTCGTGGGAGGGCCCCGCTGAGGTACTCGGGGTGGTGGGCGAGGTCTGCTACCGTGTCCAGTTGCAAACACGGGGGAGAGTGGTGGTTCTGCACCGAGACCGCCTGGCCCCCTACCGGGCCCGGGAGGAGGAGCCGTGTGGGGAGGCTCTAGAGGAGCAGCCGGGGCTGGAGCCGGCCGATAGTGGGGCGTCCGTGGGTCGCCAGCCGTCACCGCGGCGCAGTGGCCGCTCACGCAGGGTTCCGCAGCAGTTGGCTGAATACGAGTACAGCCTGAGGGGGGTGTTCGACGTCGGCGAGACGCCAGACGCTTCAGGTGGGGGCAGTGTAACGCCCTCGCCTGGTGGTGAGGAGGAAGCGCCCCTAGGCGCTCGTAGTACCGCTGGGCATGCTGGGAGTGGTAGTCGGGGAGAGTGTGAGGGTCAGCACGATGACCAGCGGCTGACCCTACCTGTGTAAATAATGTCCTAGTAATTCTAGTGCCCTGTGTAGTCCTGTAAAAGTGTAGTGTGTTGTTAGGTAATTACCACCCTAAAGTTGTGTACGTGTTCCGTCAGTCTCCTCATGTGTGCGTAGATTCTGTGTTTGGTTTTGTGTGGGAAAACGAATAAAGCTAATGCTTGTTTGTTAATTGCGTCTCCACTCGTCCTTGTTCTGAAAAGAACCTGCAAAACGCTACACTAGATATAGATATAGATAAAACTAGATAAAAAACATGAGCTTTATCGGTTTTTTCATTAATCGATTTTGAATCAAATTTGATCTTTTTACATTGCATTTTACATTGAAAAAAGCGTGCATACCTAATCCACCAACAGACAGAGCAATATTTTACGTTGCCTTCCAGAGCTTCCAGCGTGTGATGGATTTAGATGGGCGTCTGTATGATACCACTACAGCACTGGCGCAGGTGCAAAATCCACTTTCACAAGACTTTTTCAGTGTCTTTTCCTCTCTCAAATGGACCGAAGCACAGGAGCCAATATAAGAGAAAACGACAGGCGTTTAAACAGAGTATGTCCCAATGTCTGCGACAACGCATTGTGATTTTGTAGAAACGCAAATGGTTTATCATTTAAAAGCCAACATCATTCTTTTTATCCCTGACGCTAATACGCTACCACACATGCGAGCTGTTGTGTGAAAGAAAATTCATATGTGCGTAGGAAGGCAGAATAAAATCCAGAACTGTATTGGTGATATCGATAAACAGGGCTCATGTTCACAATAAAACTTTATTGTATAAAACGTTAAAATTCGTAAATATTTGTTTTAATCGTGCAAAGGGTCTGTTAAACCATTCATGAAGCATTCTTAGGCAAAAAAACACACCATTATATGAGAAAATATATTTACTATATGTGCATTTAACTTACTTTTTAACAATTTCAGTTTCAAGGTCAATGAAAATTGTTTCCCTGCTTTTTTGTCATAAATACACAAGCTTGTTATGTCTTGTGTCAGAAATAAACTGCATGAAATTTGCTAAAGCAACAAAACGTAAGTGCGACAAAGAAGACAAACATTTGCGTTTATAGTGCAATGTTATCTCGAGCCTTTAAAATTACTTTAAACACAATTTGTTTTTCTCTGTGGCTCTAAGGCTTTGCCATTTAGGTGTGCTGTTTTTTTTTTACATGTTGTAAAAAAGTCGCTAAATCATACGAAACATAAAAACTCCAATTGTAAACAATTGACCATTCATATTCCTGAATTTTAAACCTATGGAGTATTTATACCTTGTCTTTGTATTTGTGCATATTACAGAGCTCCTTTTCAAAAGCTGTCAGTATAGATTAGTGCTTAGGTTTCCTGTTTTTTTACCCAGGTGGTCCAGATAAGACTCTTGGTGTATAGGAGCACGTCTGTGTTGCCTTCTGGATTTCAAATGAGCAGCTCAGTGCAGAAAAGAACTCTGTAGATTAGCATGTACATTTGCATGGACAGTAGATTTTTCAGAAAGTGTATTTGGATTATAGCACATGCCCCTGACGATGTTGTTGATACGTCATATGTGCTCTTTTTTGTATTATATGTATTTTTGTTGTTCAAATAAAAAAATATAAAAAAAAACTTTCAGGATGCTTGCTGCTGTAAAAATAAAATGACATCAAGGGCGCTGTACGCAGAGGTCTGAAACCTGCTTCACAGAAGAACTTTATCCAGAGGTGTTAAAGAAAATTGATTTATTTTCCTGATTGCAATGTATGGTGAAGCATAAAATCTAGCTGCATAAATCTCTATTACGTGTCATTTATGAAGGCGTTTCAAATAGCAGCCAGTGAAGGATTAACGCTTTTGGAGCATGTATTATATTCTAAATACTCTTATTTAAATAAGCTTAAATTCGCATACTGTTATTTAGACATCGCAAACCAGTCTGACCTCATACAACATTCTGTGCCCGCTGAGTAGATCTTAAAGCAGCTTCAGCCAGAGTAGCAGTAATGGCAACACAGTGCTTGGAGTTCAGCTTTTCTTATTTCTTCTGCAGAACCAGCGGTATCGGAATATATTGATCCGCATAAGAAGCGCTTTCGGTTTCTGATCGTTTTTATTGAGCGCTGCTCTAAACTTTACATTTGCTCGTACTAGTTTTCCCTATGAACAAAAGACATTTCCCTAATTACATGATTTCACTTTTTTCTTTTCAACAAGTAGAAAGAAATAAAATATAATTCCATATAAAAGCCCCAGGCAGGATGGTTGGTGGTCTAAGGCGTTGCATTCAGGTTGCAGTTTCTCCTTGAGGCGTTTGTTCAAATTCCACTTCTGACAAAGAAGTTAGAGTAGAAACGATAAAATCCCTAGGTAGAAAACATCTCTCATTTCACGTGTTTAATATTAGTTGTCTCAGTGGTTGCCTCGGTGATTGATGGATCTTCTCTCTTGCAGGGCGACGGCAAACGTCTTCAGAGAGGGAGTCTCACACGCACGCCTTTTCTTCATCAAGAGCGGAGACAACAGAAACAGACTTCAAACTGAAATGAATTACTTCTTGAGCGTTTATGACCGTCTATAAAAAGCTGAGAGCAGGTGAAAACGTCTTTTGAAATGAGGAAATGTCAACTGACAGTAAACAGAGCTCACGCTGAGCTCCGGACAAGCGCTCCTCGTTAGTACAGTGCTGAGTACCCCCGCTTGTTGCGCGGGAGACCGGGGTATGTTTCTGTGACAGGGCGCTGGTTTAATTTTTTAACAACCTGACTTCCCTTAAAAAGTGTGTACTGTGTACTAAGTTTCGGACTAGTTAGTGCGGTAGAATATGGAGATCATCTCCAGCTCTGAGCTCAAATGCAACAACAAGTCATGCTGAACAAAGTCAGAGCCCAGCTGAATGTGTGCTCAGTGTAGTGCTCAGGACTCAGGAGCATTGTTGAGTTCTAATTAGTATGAACTGCAGGGGTTCTGAATCAGAACATTTCAATTTATCTGATCAGTAAATTAAAATGCAGGACACTGTTAAATAGGATTATTACTGTGTCTCTGTCTCGTTTGTATATAACCGAATGTCCCTCACAGTTTAAAAGATACCAGTAAGGACACACAACTACTAATGTGATACTTATTGGAAATAGTCCCAAAACAAGCACGTCTGGCAGCTGGTAGACTCCTGTAATTTTGCAGTGACAGAACACTTAGAAGATTTGCAATCTATTTAAATATGAATTTATTAAATTTCAGTTCTCTTCACTCCCAGGCATAACTGAACTCTCACTGTCGCATACTAAAGGCTTTACATGCATTAGCTGTGATAAAGCTTCTAATAAACACATAATGAAACTTAGTTTTGTTCCTCATGGTGATCCTCTACTCGATCCAAATGAAATGTTTAATATGATCCCCCGAGAAAAAAAAATGAGTCTATTTCCGCCTGGAATGATTGATGCCTCATCAAACATTTTGTAATATCCCTGGAAGTTTATACAGTAGAATGCTGGTTCGTGGGTTAAATTCAAGGTAAAAAAGACTAAGGAAACGAGTTGGAAACGATGTCGATCTGTGATTTAAATCATCCGGAACATTGCACAACATTGTTTAAATGTGGATTTCTTTTGGATCCACAGGATGATCAGCATGAGCCATCAAAGAGCCTGTAGCTACAAGACGGTTAAAAGCGCACAAGTGATCTGTCTTTGGTCAAAGGAATTGCTGGAGCAGTAGGACGCAGAGCAATATCTAGCAGCTGTAGACGATGTTCGGGGAAGAGATAATTCTGTTTTCAGCACAGGGAGTGAGAATGAGCTCAGTCCGGCTCCCAGCAGAATCCATTCTGGTTTGGTTACTGTCAGACTGGGCGTCTGAGGCTCTGTGGATCGCAATGTGAAAAAAAAGAACAAAAAACATTTGCTCACATCTTGTGATTTCCACGAGAGGAAGAGAAGATATCACAAAAAAAATCAGAACTGAAGATTTGGATCCGGGACCTCATACTTGTCAAATGATTAAAATAATAATTATGAAAATATCAGGTTGTGTTTCTGCAACATATCGTGCACAGTACGCCATTTTTTTCTAAAAATACAGTAGATTGTACTTAATAAAAATGTACAATTCACCGCTGGTATAAACAGATGTGTGCTGTGTTTGCCTTTGTAAGCATTTGTTTAAAAAATAAGTTCACAATATGATAAAAAAAACAGAAAGCACAAACTTAATAATATAACGATACAAAATCAATACCAAATCATAAAGCCAATTAAGTACCTATCCTTTGAAAACAGTGACATTTGTATATACTTTTGAATTACAAAGCAGACAGAGTAGTCCCTTAATTCAAAGATCAGATCTTGGCCAAAACAAGACAATCAGATGTGAGCTGAATTCGGAACAAGAGCCTCTGCTTCGTCGTTTATTGAGCTTTTGATCAACGTCTGAGTGGAAAAGATTTGCTATTTTAACTCTTTCATTAAAGTACACAAAAAGCACCTTCCTTCTAGCCAGATTCAAACCAGTGACCTAAAGATTCCCAACTGTTCTTACTACAGTTCTCCACTCTACCAACTGAGCTATCGAAGGGTTGTCAGGCACTTCTCTCTGGCATATACGGCCGAATGTAGTGAAATGTTCCGGGTGATTTAAATCCCACTTCGACATCAGGTTTCCAAATCGTTCCTTAGTCTTGTTTACCTTGAATTTAAGCAGCGAACCAGGATTCTACTGTATACACTTCCAGGGATATCACAAAAGATTTGATGGGGCATCAATCATTCCAGGTGGAAATTGACTCCTTTTCTTTCTCGAGGGATCATATTAAACATTTCATTTGGATCGGGAAGAGGATCACCATGATACACATAACAAACAGTTTCATTCTGTCTTTATTAGAATCTGTATCACAGCTAATGCATATAAAGGCACAAGTAATAGGTTTATGCCATGCTGAATAGAGAAGAGATAAAACAACGTTTCTGAAAAAGGCTTCACAGCTGAAACATTATCTTTTCTCTCTTCTCTTTTCAGCATGGAATAAACCTTTTACTTATTCCTTTGCAAACTACGCATGCTGACACAGCTACCCACCTGAACGAATGCATGTAAAGCCTTCGGTATGCGATAGTGAGAGTTCAGTTATCCCGGGGAGTGAAGATAACTGAAATTTAGTAAATTCATATTTAAATAGAGTGTAAATCTTCAGTGTTCTGTCACTGGAAATTTGTTACAGGAGTATAACGGAAGTGGGGACTGTACCCACGCAGACATTTATCCATTTGATGGAAAATCTAATGTTTTAACCACTCAGCCATCCAGGTCTACAGTAAAGCCCCTTTTACATGGGTTCATTTCTGAACAGATTGTCAGTTGTTTAACATTTCAATATGAATTGGATTCAAACATTTGCAATTATTCACCTATAAAAAGATCACTCCAACTAATCAATGGCCCAGCCATCCTGGGTTCACCTTTCCAGCTCTGTGTTACACAGTTCTTTAAATATATTTGTTATAAGTTTGAAGGGGATGGGACTGTAGGTTGGTGATTCCCAGGGGAAAACAGGGTTATTGAGCCATTTGGCATTCAGAGAATATGTTTTGTAGGTGAATGTAACCGTGTGCTAAAGTAAAGAAAACCCTCTTAGATGAAGCGCTAGAGATGCAGCCCCTGAATTCATAGTACTGCTGACACAAATGTAGTCTCTACATCAGACTGAAATAGTAATGTGTTCGTTTAATCGCGTGAAGGATCTCCTTGTCTCATTCATCAATGGAAATAGAAGCCATTAGAATACGATACATGTTCACCTTCAACCCCGCAGCTGACGGATGAGCTTGTTTCAGCTCCGTAAAGTTGGCCCCCCTACAAACAACACAAACGATGAAACCCACCTCAGTCTTTAGTGCTGTTTTTGTGCCGTTGAAAGTAGCATTTGTGCTACATTAATAATATTTTCTTGGAAATACAGAAGTTGTCAGTTCTAAAACATATTTGAATTGAAATGTGGTTTTGAGTTAGATATTAGCATGTTCATGTAATTAGTCTGTGTTTGTCATTACTATATATATATATTGCCATGTTACTAGAACTTGTAGCTGAAGTTTACTAGTTGTGTTTATATGATGATCAGCCATATGTTGATTACATTATTGTATATAATGTATAATTTGAACTACATATTTTGCAGGTGTGAATGATTGTATATTTTCAGAATACATTTCTAAACCAAATCATTGGCTTGATTTACTAGTTTCTACCCCTATAACATCTATCTTTGATGTATAATAGACCTTTAACCATACAGTATATGTATAATAGTCCTCTAAAGTTATCTGTATAATAGAACTCCAACCATTTATGTATAATGAACATATAATCATAGATGTCTAATTGACCTATAGAGACATACGTATATTAGAATTTCATTCTGGAGGAATTATGGACCACATTTATACAGTACGTCTAAGATATTAGTTTAATAGACGTATATTCTACATCGTTTGCCCATTGGGATGTCCCGATTTTAATTGAACAAAGCTAGATACACATTTTCTAATGCAGCCTTCATTACAAGACAGTTTATTTCTCGAAAGCACGTTATGTAAAAAAGAGAAAAACAAAAATATATGGATGACAATCTTTTAAAGCTGAAGATTTTACTCATGAGAAATTGTCATCCTATGTATCTAAACACTTTTCAACCACTGGTTTTAGAACTTTGCTGTGCTTCCTGCGTCATTTTCAGTGTTATAAACTGGGTGTGGAGGTAGCGATCACTTTGTAGAGCAGTTGATAGGCTGGAGCTGTTCAGACTACTCTTGTTATTTCTCAAATGCTTCCATCATTTTTCTTTCACGCTAGGACGCGAGTGTGTACATGTGTTTGGTTTTCGTTTCTCTGATTCTCATTGAAGATTTGGGAATTAACGACGAAAGAATCAGTTGCCTCAGAAGGCAGAAGCTTTGGTTCTCAATGATCTTGAAGACACGCCCATGTAGAGCAGCGTGTGATGATTTGTACTACAAAACACCAAGTGCTCAATGTGACGTCTGCGTTTACCGTTGAAACTTTTCATCTCGGGTGAAAAAGCAGTTGTATTGAATAGCTCCCCTCAGCAAAAGTGTGCCGGGCCCCTTACCCTGAAGTCGACGAATGGAAACCATCCTCTGCTATGCGCATGATTGATAAGTACACCATCAGTTTAATGAAGTGCATTGAAACTGATTTTTTCTCTCGTGTGTGGAAACTTCACACTTTTGGTGCTCTTTAATCTTTACAAATATGCAGATGCCCAAATGTATCTTTGGATGTTCTGAGATCCTTGATAGTTTCCTCAAATCCTTCAAATGAACATCCATATCAAAGCAATTATGTTTATATATATATTTTCCAGTTGAGGTACATATAAAAAATATCAACGTACATTTGTACAGTGCTCATTTAATAATAATTGTCAAGGATTGTCAACTTCTCTAACAAATCTGTTTTCTAATTTTAAAATATTTTTGCTAAGGATACAACAGGTGTATAAATAAATTCTCCTGACAGCCAGTTGAAGATAAAATTCCACACGTGAAAATGGTTCTTGGACGTTGACGTAGGTACTTAATTCTTTACTTCTTTACAAACAATCTGAGCTTGAACCACTAGCCCTTTGTTTAACAGCTGCACAGGAACAGGTTTTTCACCATTCATACGTTTGTAGTTAAAGAAAATAAAATACTGGCATTTTCCAGCCAGCTGGCAGTATTTCTTCTGCACTGACGAAGAATAATCAAGAACTTTATTTAATCTTTCACAGGCTATAATTTCCAGAAAAGGAAGTGAATACTTGTATTAAGCTGAATCAAGCCGACGGAGATGCATTTTTTTTGCAGTATTTCTTCTGTCCTAATAAGCAAGATATGTATTTTATCTTCCAGAAGTTGTATGAATTTCTTGAAGTTCGGAAACAGCTTGTTCTAGAAAAGAAATGAACACTTGCTTTAAAGTAAATCAAGACATATCTCTCTCGCTGTGTGTGCTCTTATCTGTCCATCTCTCTCTTCTCTCACTCTGACAGTCTGTGCAGAGTCTCTGAAGGGGATGTAACACCACTTGGCAAAGAAGAAAATTTCTGAGGCAGAATAAAAAATCATTATTCTCTTCTCAGTCAGATTCACAGCTCAGACACACACTCAGACTGAAGTTCAACTCCATACTGCTCTCTATCCTCACAATCCAGAACAAGAGTACATTCAGACAATCAGTGCTACTACATGAATAATATCAGACAGAACAGCCTGGACTCAGGTCACATCTCCTCCTTTTCTCCTTCCTCACAGCCTCTTAGAGACAGAGCAGAGCTCCTGGTTCTCCTCTCTGTGAACTGGGCTCAGGGGTCACTGATCTGGCAGCTGTGGGCTCTGTTCCAGGTCAGAAGCAAGAAGTTTCTATTAACCCTTTCCAGGACTTCCAGCTCTTCAGTATTACTTTCTTTACTGTATGTCAGCCTCCAAAGATGTTTTTTATAAACGTTTTATAACACAAGTGAGTGTGAAATTATCTTAGTATTTATGTAATTAACACCAGTAGTGACACTGTGATCAGTATATTGATAATCAGTAGCCAATGGTCTGAAGGTCATGTCTACAATAGTGACCAGTTGACCAGTCTGTAGCTCTGAGCAGTGGGACTCAGATCACACAGAAGACCTCCCACACGTCTCTCAGAGTCTTATAAATATCCAGTTAAACAGAGTCTGATAACAGTTATACAGTTAATTAAATAATCAAACCCGCAGAGGAACTGAGAGATCAGGAGTCTGAAGATTACACTGAAGATTCGTGTAAAACCCTTAAAAGCGCTTATTTCAGGGACTCGTGCTCGTTCTCTACTGCTCCACATGGGTACGCTTTGTAACGCATTAATCTGCTAAGTAAACTATTTTTTTCTGTTTAATGAATATCTTTCTTAGGTCCATCGCTCTCCTTTTCCAACTGTGATGATTTGCTTCTCTTCACAGCCCGGTGTTTTTTTTTTAATTTGGAGATGTTATATTTGTAAGAAAAGCCCCCCGGGCTCCGGACAGGAGTCTCCTCCAGCGGAGACGCATTCTGCTCTGTCAGAAAGAGCGCTGTGACGTCACAGACACTAACAGGATCGCCGGGATCAGAGAGCAAGACCGCGGGAGGCACACAGAGAGCACGCAGGAGAGTTATTGATCACTTATCTATCGACAACCAATTAATTCAACTGAAGAACCGTAGAAAAATCGATTAACTTCACCAATTGGTGAGTATTGATTCTTTTCTTGTGCCTGTTTGAATATCTAGAAAACAGTCAATAAAGACTGTATCGATCAATAACCATAATGCGTTTAGTGTTAATAATGTTCAATCTGAAATTAAACAATGATTATTCATATTATTATTTAGGCAACTGTATCCTAGAGCTAGAAAATTATATTCCAAGTTGATAAATGTATGTAACAGTTTAAATGCATTTTTCCAATGTTTATAAATCATAAGAATGGTAACCACGGCAACAGGCGCCCCGTCGCTGTGCGCCTCTAAGTGTCTCACATTCGTCACAGAGAGCGGTGTGACGTCACGGGCAGCAAGTAATACTAATACCAGTTTCTTCATGTTAATATTAATGAGAGTACAACTGGTAGTTGTAATGCTAGTGTTCATGTGAGTATTAATGACAATAACGCTACTGACAGTTTTAGTTTTAATGTTCATTTTCATGTTAATATTAATTATAACTAAAGTGTTACTGTTAGAGTATTAACACCAGTAGTAATGTTAGTTTTAATAATATCATTACTGTTATTATTAGTAGTTTGTGTCAGTGCTAGTGATAGTGTTACTGTTGTAAAATTAGTAGAATCAATTTGTGCTAGTTATTATGTATCTGTAGATAAGTGTGTTTGTGGTATCTGTGTGTGTGTGTTGTCTGTGAGCTTGTTATGTCTGTTAGTGTGTGAGCGTGTGGGGTCTGAGGTCCAGATTAGCTTGTGAATTTAAACACTTTCTAGAGTCCAGACCAACATCCACTGTGCACAGTTGTGTATGTACCATACACTGATCGATTGCACCACTGGACCTCTGTAAGGCAGGCTCCTACACAGATTGTAAAACTGGCACAAACGTAGGGTGAAACACAGGGTTTTGGCTGTGGATACATCTCCACATGGGGGAAAGGGACAGTAAAATAGTAAGGAAAATACAAAAGAAGAAACTGAAATATATGCGCTCACTGTAAAGTAGGAAGAGGTTGTCAGACAAGCAAAACAGCTTTGCGGATAATGCGAAGCGACATTGTTTTGTGTCAATCAGCTCATGGATTTCACTTCATGTGCCTTAAGCTGTGCAATTTGTATGGTTGTTGAATGAGATTCTTCACAAGCCCGGTCAATTGCCAGTGGAGAGCTTCACGACACACACCTTCATGAAGACTCTCTTTAAGATGATTACACCTTTCATTGTCATGTCGCCTTCTTTGCATACAATAGTAGCACCAACACCAAGAGAAAGGATGATAAATGGCTTTTATCAAGTGATTGCAGTGTTTGTTTGACTGAGGATCCTTGTGTGCTGAACTGTGTAGTGCAGTAAAAGAGAAGGTTTGTGTCATTCAAGACTGTAACAGAACAGAACAATACAATTACAATGCTTTTATGAGCGTAAATATTAGTGGTACATCACAGTTCTTATAATGGTGAAAACAGGAGAACCTTCTCTACATTTTTGACTGATGTATTTAAAAGGCAAGAAATACTATCATTATGCAATTGAGCTCCTCTAAATGTTGTAGACTGGTGATAAAATGTATAGAATTAGGTGACAATATTGGAATAATTCAAATGCACAAGATTTATTTTCAGCAACAAAAATGCGCTCGAAAATATTTTACAAGAAAAGCCTTACATTCACCCTCTACATTAGCAGACAAAAGAAGGACAGATAGTGTCACTGGACACTGCGTCACAGATGGCTGATCTCTTCTCCCTCATTATGTAGGCTTACCCACTCATGAAGAACTGTCCTCCAGCGATAGTCAGCTGCCATCACTGACTCAGACATGATGTTCGTGTACATATTATACCTTAATTGTACCTGGCACTGCATTA
Organism: Atractosteus spatula; assembly: GCF_055471065.1. Taxonomy (NCBI): domain Eukaryota; kingdom Metazoa; phylum Chordata; class Actinopteri; order Semionotiformes; family Lepisosteidae; genus Atractosteus; species Atractosteus spatula. The sequence goes on along the minus strand of NC_142715.1, from coordinate 21,083,915 downwards.
CAATAATTTGATCAAAATGTCTAATGAACAAACAATAATCAAATATTTTCCTTCTTTTAGTAGATAAACTCTTTGTCCAAAAATGAAGCATTTGTTCCTTTCCTCTCCTACCAGCCTTTATAAGTCACCCAGTTTTCTCTGAGCCAACAGTGTGAAGTATGAGGCAGTCAAGGCTAACACAGCCGAGCGCTCTAAAGAGCTGGATTAAAGCTCCAGTCTCTTTGGGGGCATTGACTTGGATTCCCACTGCTCCCAAATATCTCCAACTATCTCTGTGTCAAGAAGAACTTGTTTTTTTGTTGTTACATCCCTGTGGTTTAAAAACATTTCAGACCAATTAATTTAAACAACCATGCTGTTCTTATGGCACGGCAAAAAAAAATAACATGACACCTCCTTTAAAACACACATTTGCTGCAAAGGGAACAGGAGAACTCAGCCTTAGAGTGTAATGTCATTTTCTCATGCTTATTTTAAGATAATTGTGATCGAATCTATGATCAGATCTATGACCCTTGTAGCGGCAATGCTTGTAATAAGACAGAGTTAAGCGTTGGTATGCTCCTAAAGGAGGCCCCATCTCACCCTCCATCTCTGTGGTGCAACCACAGAGAAAGAATTCATGCAAGTTGATTTAAGATGTTTTTCTTTTGATAAGAAGCAAGCTCCCAGACGGGGATGCCATTAGCTAAGCCTGGCTATCATGATCAATGGTCATACACTGGCGCCTATCAGTCTAGGGAGTGCCGAATGGACATCTGGACTGCATTTCTAAGTGTCAAGAGTAAGTGACTTATATCTCACCTTGACCAACCAATCAGGGACTGGTAATACCACGTGGGTCTCCAATGCCCGCCAAACTCTCAACCAATCAGCACACATCTGGGTCTTGATCAAAAAGGGAGCGCAAGCTCAGTTCTGGGCTCTCCTTGGCCATTTTCGCGCATCCTCAGAGACAATCACGTGACAACTGCTGTTGTCTGCAAAAGGACTTGGACTTTGTTCTAAGCGCGAGGCCGAGGATCCCGTACGTACTCAGAATTCTACCAACGTGAATGCTCCGCTTGATCAACGGCAGCCTACAGTTGGACCCTCGTCGACAACCTGAATAGCTTATTCAGAAGCAGCGCTGGACCGGGAACGAACCAGTTTCTTCCCAGGCAAAAGAGTGACTTGTGAGGACTCGCGGTCACACTCTGTGCATAGAGACTTTCTACTAGCCAGCCGGACTGCTGGTAGATCCCCTCGGAGCAACGACTGCCCTGCGCGCCGCAGTCAGATTCCTCCGCCCGTCCTACTCCGAGCTGCACCTCGACTGGTTGGCCGGTAGCCAGAGGACGCCGACACAACGCCCATTGGACATCCGCTGCAACAGAGGCTGCAACAGAGCCTGTCAGCTGGTTTGGTGTTCGTGCCGGGAAATTCCAAATCCAAACACAGTGGATAAGTAAACCCCATGTTCTACATTGCGTCTCGAGAATTTAATTGTACCTCAACACAAGTTGTTATCAATTTAATTCATGAGTAATGTATTTACTTCCGAGTTTAGAGTAACAGTGGGTAATAACACTGATTAGCGATTTGGTAACCGAACGATATATATTGACATATATTCTCTGTTGTGTATCTCTTTGTGTTTGCATCTCTTCGAGATTATATACCTTGTATATTGATAACCCTCACAGTAAGGTCTGCCGCTCGTATCCAGGCAGACTAGTATATGTTTGGTGCACAGTTTATATTAATAAATGTATCTCGTGTATTGAACCCGTGTGTGTGCGTTGTTAGTTGTTCTGACGATTGATTTTCTAAAAGCCCCAACGAACAACCTCGTGGTTACTGCTACAATTGATAATTGTCTCAGTAAACCCATCAAACCACTACATTTAATGGCGTCCCTGGGTGGGCAGTTTAGAATGAAATGAGAATCAATCGCACAGAATAACTGATATTGCTGTGAGTTCAAGTTCAGCACAGCACCGCGGCTTCTATACGCGAATACCGGGTGTGCTGATAACTGCGTAAAGAAATCCCCCTGTTTTCTAGCGTTTAGTGTAACGTGTGCTGATTGGAAATCCATCTGCTCGGGTGTTTAGATTCCATACCGTATTTTGGTAAAAGAAGAAAAAAGTAATACTCTTAAAGTTTCTCTGACGTAATGACAATGGCTGCTAAAATGTCTGAAGTGGAGTCGCTTATAAGTACTATTTCTAGCGACGACAATCCTGGTTACTGGAGCGGTATCGAAAAGTTGAACTTTGATGATATTGAGAAGCTGCAAGTAGATTTAGTAGCTAAGGTAGCGAACCAGCTTAACACAGGAGGGTCCGTGAACGCAGTTCAGGTCCTATCGAGTTTCGCCTTAAATCTAGCTAAACAGCCTGAACTGTCTTTGTCCGAGCTGACAAAGTTTCAAAAGCTTCAGGGAAAGCTAGAAAGATATAAGGCGGAGCGAGTTGAGTTGTTGGATATAATCAGAGAAAAGAGAGTGAAAAATGAGGAAAGTGAAGACAGACTCAGGGAAGTTTTAGGTAAATTAGATGACCTGTCTGCTAGAGAAACTGCGGCTGAGGTAGCTAGGAGAGACCTGGAAGCGAGCTTGAAAGAAAAAGAAAAAGAAATTGAGCGTTTAAATGATCTCAGCCAGGAAAGGCAAAAGGAGTTAGATGCTGCCGTACTGGAAGCAAAACAGGCTAGATTCCACTTGCATGCCAGCCCATCTAGCAGCCCGGAGCGCTCACCCAGCGCGCCGGGGGGAGGTTTCTCCCGGCCAGGGTCTGTGGTCGGATCGGCATGGGGGAGATCGCCGAGTCCTGCGCGAGACGCAAGGGCGATGCAATTCAGGCAGAGACCCCCTGCTCCTGATCACGGCCGTCCCCCTGCCCGCGGAGAAACCGTAAAAATTAACCTCCACTCCCTGAGGCAGTTAGCCAAAGATGTAGAAAGGTTTGACCCGTCAGTGTCAGGGAATAATGTGGAAACCTACATCGATGAGCTGAGACACACTTTGCAGTTTATGCCCGGAGCGTCCGAACAGGAAAAGGCTATGTTAGTAAGGAAAACTACTAGCCGAGCGGTCCACGAGTGGATGTCTAGACAAGGACCGGAGGTCTGTAATAGCTTTGAGGAGCTGTGTCAGGCAATGATCGGAGAATTTTCGGCTTTTATCGATCCCATAGCTGCCGTGGCCGCTGCGCACCATATTAAGCACGAAAAAGCTGAAGCCCCTCGCGACTATTATGAGAGGCTTAGGCGCACTTATTTTGCAGGGCGGAATGAAGAGGGTTGCGAAGAGAACGTGAATTTCAAAGGTTTATTCATTGCTAATCTGCATCCCTCAATCAGGAAAATGATTGTGATGCACACTGATGCAAAAGCGATGAAAATGGCTGACATTAGAAGGTTGGCTCAAAAAGCCTGGGGAGCTGAAGTCTCTGCTTCCTCAGAGCGAAAACCTGCTAAAACGGCCGTGTTCGCCACTAAAGCCAGCAGGGTTGACGACTCGCCTCAGCTCGAGGGAGCTGAGGTTCCTGAGCCCGCTAAGCCCCGGCGCAAAATAGGCAGGCAGGACCGCACTAAGCGTCAGAGCCGCCGTGAGCGCTACGGGGAAGGCAAGGGCACAGGCAGAGCCTATCAGAAGGCTGGACGAAGGGAGTCGACTGCAACCCGCCTGGCCAGGCTTGAACAAGCCCTGCTTGAGAGATCAGGACAGGGTAAACCTTCCGCACCGAATGCCGGAAGCGTGAATGAGCTTAGGGGGACCACGCCCCTTCTCACTGGAGGAGGCGGGGATCCATCCCAAACCCCTCCCTCAGTCTATCTGATTGGGTGGGAGGGTTCCTGCCTGGAAGAAGGCTGTGACTCTGAGTTGGGCGCTGACCCCGCCCCTGAAGTCAAAGAAAAGGCAGGCTTCCAACAATTCTTAGGGAATCTCAGCCAGAAAGGCAAAGCAAGGCGTATTTATATCAAGGTTTCTCTTGAAAACGTCTTAGATAGAGAAGCACTGATTGACACTGGGGCTGAAATTAGTTTGATGTCAGCCGATCTACTCAGCGAGCTCAAACGAGTAGCGAAAGGAAAAGGCATCAGACTTAAGGTAGAACCGTGTAAGATAGATATTTCCAGCTATACCCAGGATCATGCCAGGATCACACACCGAGTGTGGGTGGCACTTAGGTTCGGGCCAATGAACGTGGTGCATCCTGTTTACATCTCTAGGTTTAAAACAGAGCCACTACTCATTGGCCAAGACCTGCTTGACAGGCTGGAGCCTCTGGTGGACTGCCAGCGTGGAAAATTGTGGGCTCAGGTCAAAAACCCTAAGCCTGTCGTACAGCAAAAAGGGGGGTTCAGTGGTTATGCTGTGATCACACAGTGCCCACTGAACACTATAGCTGAGTTGGAGGATCCTCCTGGTTCCTCTGGACGAGAAATAAATGTCTCTTCTTGCTTTCCAAAACTACAGGGAAGTCCTGCCCAGGCCAGCACTCCCACGGTCTCCCAACTACAGGAGCAGTGCTCCGAGCAGCTGCTTGACCCGCCAGGTAAAGCACACCCCTTTTTCATCCCTGAAGAAGAGTGGATCTCCCTGTCCGGTAATGAATGGGAGTCCTTTCTGTGCGCCCTGGTACCTCAGGGGGACCAGGACTACCACCCCATGGTGGTGGGAGGGGTCCAGGTGGCAGAAGTGCAGGTTGATGATGTAATTCTCAGCCTCAGCTCTGAGAAGTCCATAATCAGTGAAGTTCTGTTCGAGGACCTGTCGCGAAGCCGTCAGGTGACCCTGGTGACGCAATCACAGGTTCTGTGGTGGGCACCCCCACCTCATAGGTCTATTTGGAGCAAAGGAAGCTGTGCAGCTTCCATCTCCATCGGAAAAAGGAAGTTTGCTCACTACTTCCAGGTAGCACCTCAGCTGACCCATTCGGTCTGTATTGGTGCAGACCTGTTGGTTCGACTGGGCGCCCAACTGGACACAGTAAACAGTGTGCTGTGGACACGGGTGAACCCAGATGCCCACTCTCTAAGCGGCGACCCCGAGAACATTCGGTCAGGTCAGACGATTCCTCAGGCCTGCCAGGTAGTAAACGAATCGGACCTGATCGTTCCTGCGTCAACAGCAGGGTTTCCGGTACGCCTTGTCCTAAAGAAGGGACAGAGAATGGATGCTGAGATGGTTTTCTTCCAACCATCAGCTCAGTTTATCAGACTGAACCTAGCAGTCTGTGGTACCCCCAGACTGGAAAGGAATGGCCGAGCCACCTGCCTGTTGGTGCAAAACATAGCAAAACAAGATGTCAAAATCCCTGCTCGCACTGACATGGGACTGGTAATTGACAATGGTTTCTATGATTTCGAACTGGCCATCCCAGTACTGGGGCAGCTCCCTGGTCCCTTGGCCAGGGAGGGGGGAACCGAGCAGGTGTACTACACCTACCCCCGGCGGATGATTGCAATTATGCCAATAGAGGGATTCTGCAACCAGGAAGTGTGCAGAGTGGACCTTAGCGATAAGGATGAGATGGTTGTGTATACAGTACACGCAGGGGTTCCGACGGACCACTCAGCCGAGAGTGCGACCCGGGACACCGCCATGCCGTCAAAAGCGGGGTTCCTAGAGCAGGTACAGGAACAGGTTGGTAAGGCAGATGCCCTGGAAACGGAAAGCCAGCGTCAGCAGCTGCGTCAGATCTTCCAGGATTTCCAGGAAGTGTTTGCACGGGACGCCTATGACTGCGGGGTGACGGATTTGCACACAGTGCGCATTCCTACGGCCCCTGGCGCCCGCCCAACCTATGTCAGGCAGTATCGCATTCCCCTCACGGCATACGAGTCCATAAAGCAGACGTTGGATGCTCTACTAGAGCGTCAGATCATAAGGGAGTGTAACTCCACTTATAACTCCCCACTGTGGCCGGTGCTGAAACCCAATGGTAAGTGGCGTCTGACCATTGACTACCGGCAGCTGAATAAACAGGTTCCTTTGTCACGATGGCCAATGATCTACCTAGATCAGGAGTTAGCCAAGGTGACAACAGCGAAATATTTCACCACAGTGGATGTGGCCAATGGGTTCTGGACCCTTAAGGTAGAACCGACAGACCAGTACAAACTGGCCTTTTCCTTTGGAAACAGGCAGTTCACCTGGAATCGATGCCCCTTTGGGTATTCCAACTCCCCAGCGGAGTTCAACATATTTCTGCACAAAGCCATGAGTGATGCAGCCGCCAGGGGCAACTTGGTCTATGTGGACGATATTCTGATGCGGAGTCAGACCTGGGAAGAACACATGGCCGAGATCAGGCATGTGTTGACCCAGCTCTCCCGTGCAGGGGCCAAACTGTCTCTGGCTAAGGGACAGTGGTGTAGGACCCAAGTGGAGTACGTGGGACTATTGGTTGGAGCCCAAGGCATACAGCCACAGTCCAGCAGAGTCCAAGCTATCCAGAATATGAAGTCGCCCACTAACCTGTCTGAACTGCACAGCTTTCTGGGAGTATGTAATTATTCCCGGCAGTTCATTGAGGATTACGCTGAAATAGCAAGGCCCCTCCACAAGCTGTTGCAGAAAGACGTGCCCTTTGAGTGGGGACCTTCCTCAGAACAGGCTGTAATGGAGCTGAAGCGCAGACTCGGTAGTGCGCCGTGCTTGGCCTACCCTGACAAAAATAAGGTCTTCTACCTTGAAGCAGGGTTCTCAGAGCACTGCCTTGGGGCTGCTCTGAGTCAGGAATATGACCAAGAGCGAAGGGTGGTGGCGTATGCCAGTCGAGCCCTGAGCCCAGTGGAGCAAAAGTTCTTGGACTGCGAGAAGGCCCTGTTGTCTACGGTCTGGTCGGTAGAACACTTCCGTAGTTATGTAGGGGGACAAAAGATCATCATCGAAACCTGCCACCAACCTGTGACATTCCTGCATAGCCAGAGACTGAAAGCGGGCAGGGTGTCAAATAGCAGGATTGTGGCATGGATGATGGCCCTACAAGGCTATGAGATAGAGGTACGTTATGCACAGAGCAAGAAAATGTACCTGGGACAGGGCCTGGCTTTGGGCCAAGTGTGTCACGGTTGTGACACTGACATGGAAGCTCCAGAAACAATTCCCGCTGCTGAGCTACCGAACAATCACCGGTACTACGATGAAAACGTGGGCCAGGGCTTACCCATGGCCTATGTTGACGGTTGCTCTTTTCGCCACGAACAGCAGGTGCTAGCAGGGGTAGGAGTAGTCTGGCAAGACAATACTCCCTGTGGGCCGACCCGCTATAAGCTAGGACCAAAGACTAGTCAGTATGCGGAAGTAGCTGGGGTGCTGATCACCCTCCAGCAGGCCCTGACAAATGGCCTTAAACAATTTGTCATCTGTAGTGACTCGAACTACGCCCGACATAGCTTCGTGTCCCATCTTCCGTATTGGAAGGGTAACGGCATGAAAAATGCCCGGGGCAAGGAAGTAAAGAACAAAGAGTTGTTCCTGGCCAGTGACAAGCTCACGACCGAGGCTGGAATGATGGTTTACTGGAGGAAGGTGAAGGGACACTCCCAGGTGAAGGGACCCGACAAAGACGGGAATGATGAGGCCGACCGGCTGGCTAAGTCTGGCGCCTTAGAGGGTGAACCCTGGCAGTTCCAGCAGGAATGGCTACCCCCAGAAACCGTGGCTGAGGTCAAGGCGGTCACCCGAAGCAGGGCTAGACAGGATGTCGGAGCTGACCCTCAATCTGTAGTGCTTGGGTCACAGGGTTTTAACACCGATCTTGCGGAAATGCAGAAACAGGACCCAGCAATTGGGCTAATGTATCAGCATATCGCTGACCCAGTGCGTCAACCTCTTTCGGAGCAGGTGCTGAGCCAGTCTCCAGAGCTGAAGGAGCTGGCAGAGGTGAAAGACAACCTAAAAATCATAAAGGGGTTGTTGGTTTGGGTACCAGTTGCACAAGGTGTCCCAAAGTGGGTAGTTCCCCGCTGCCATCGGGGGGTCATGATCCAACACGCTCATGACGAGCCCTGTGGGGGCCACCGGGGAATCAAGGCCACGTACGACACTATCCAGCAGGTGGCATTCTGGCCTCACATGGGCCAAGACATCGCCGCATATGTAAAGGGGTGTCTGACGTGTAGCCAGTTCCAACCATCACGGCCCTTGCACCGTGCACCACTCCAGAAAAAGGGCATGACATTCCCCTGGTCCAATCTACAAATGGATTGGGTGGGGCCGCTGGTGAGGTCATCCAGAGGGAACAAATATTTCCTCACGGTTACGTGTGCATTCACAAAATGGATTGAGTGCCTCCCAGCGCCCAACGACACGGCAGAGACAACTGCAGTGCTGTTGGTGAACCATGTGTTCAGTCGATGGGGACTCCCCCTGACCGTGGACTCGGATCGGGGAACCCATTTCACAGCTACAGTAATGGCAACCCTGTGGAATATGCTTGGGGTCAAGGCCCAGTTGCATATCTCCTACCACCCTCAATCCTCGGGCCAGGCAGAAAGGGCAAACCGAACGGTGGTTAGTATGCTCAAAAAGTTTGTCTCCACCAGCAGTAGGGACTGGGACATTAAGCTGCCCCTGGTTCTGATGGCCATCCGAGCCACGCCCCATTGCTCTACGGGGGTCCCACCTTTTGAGATGATGACAGGTCGGAAGATGACTCTTCCCCTACACTGTCTTTATGGGGTGGAGGACCTGAGCACAACGGGGGCTGCTACGGCCCATCAGTATGTGTCAGACCTGCGAGCACATCTGCAGGCAACCTTTGCTTTTGCCCAGAACAATCTGGGAAGGAGTGCAGAGGGTAGGAAAGCATACTATGACCGAAAGGCAGTTAACCAGGAACTCCAAGTAGGAGACAAGGTCCTGTACTTCCAATTTGCCAAACCCACAGGGGTGGCCCGGAAGTTCTTACCCAGTTGGACAGGACCCCACGAGATTGTCGATAAGGTATCACCGGTAGCTTATCGAATTCGGATTGAAAAAGGAAGACAATCTCTGGTCTATAAGTGGGTGCATCGCAACCACCTCCGGTTGTATCGCCCACCTCAAATGGCGCCGGAGGACACAGAATAGGGTTAAAAATCTAAACCCGATCAAGAGGGGGGTGCCCCTTTGTAGCTGCAGGTAGTTAGGTATTGTAGTGTAGGTCCTCCTAGGAAATATATATTCAAAATTATAGTGGAACTGTACCATGTGCCTCATCTGTGTTCCAGAATGGGAATCCTAAAACTGCCACGGCTGGTCCTGACAGTGCTGTGGATCGCCTCGACACAGCCCCTTGAAGTTGTGGAACCCGGTCCTCCTACCGGCATAGTCCTGCAGGACGCTCCCGGATTGTTGTTAACAAATTGCAGAACATATACTCAGCGAGTGTATGTGCGGCTGGACCCAGGTGATGTGTTTCGGAAGCACATCAACATGAACAGTAGGGTGTCCCATCATGGCAGGCAGTGGGCTAAGGATGCTGTATGGCATGCCCAGCTAGATACTATACACATGCTCCGCCAGCTGAGAAAGGCAACAGTCAGCCAGGAGGAGATGACAGGCCTCAGCCGCCCCAAAAGGTTCTTGGGGGGTCTGATTGCTGCGGCCTCTGCCGTGGGCTCGCTATTTTCAGCTGGTCTGTTTGCTGCTAACACTGTCACCCTGACCACCCTGAGAAGGCAGGTGTCTGGGTTACTTAAGGAAATGCCAGAAATTCAGGACAGGCTGTATCAACAGCAGCAGCAGCTGGAAAGCCTAGGGAAAACCTTACAGGGCACAATATTAGCAGTAAACCTTCATGCAGCAGTGTTAAATAACACCCTCCACACCGTGGGCAGGATTGTCGACGTGTTACAGTGGGATTATGCTTACGTGCAACAGGTCAGGATGCTGATGCAGGATTTGCTTAGGGAGCTTAGTGCCACGATAACTAGCCTAGCCATGGGACAGATTCCAACTTATTTGGTTCCACTGTCCTTAGTAGAAGAAGTACTTAGGACAACCACTTCTGAGATGGTGCAGCCATTACAGGTACATCTTGCATACAGTCTAGGCAGTGCCATTCCTATACATGTCAACCCCGAAGCCAAGGAAATAGGTTTCCTGTTGAACCTTCCCATCGTGAGTGGCAAGGATATCTATAGACTCAAGTCTATATCGAACGTTGGCTTCTGGAGGGGGGACATGCATGTGAAGTTGACCACCCCACCGCTCGTAGCTTACCAGGAGGATGATCCAAATTTGTATCTTGCTCCAAACCTGGAACTGTGTATGTCAACCAAGGATATCCACTGGGTATGTCCAAGTAAGCCTTTCCTTAGGGACACAACTCAGAGGTTGTGTGGTATCAGAAAGGGGGCTGCCACTGAAAAGTGTAAAGCCACAGTGACGAGCAAAAGAGAGGTTAACGAACCCCAGGTTGAGCAGGTGGGAAAGAAATGGCTGGTCAGCACACCACAGTTAATGGTTACAATAACATATGACAGGCATGATACAGCTACCGAAGTGCAGCTACCCAACCAAACAGTTTTTCTACAAGTTCCTGAAGGAGCGATAGTGCATCTCAACGATTTAGCACTGTATCACCTGGAGTCAGAACTGTATGAAACGGAACTCGAGATTGTGGACGCTTTCAGAGGACACGGCGTTGACTTGGATGAGAGAATCCAAGAGACAGTAAGTCTTGAGGGTGTACAGGTAGTCGAATTTGTTCTTAATGACACAAACTTAAAAACTACACTGGTAGGTCCCAAGCACAGTCGTTGTGGATCCTCTGGGGCGCTAGGAACAATAAACGTGGTCATCTTGACACTGCTGCTGGGTAGCTGGATCATGGCTGGGGTAATGTGTTGGATGTTGTTCTCTTGTATCAAAGCCTTGCGGGGTAGTTTGAATGAGACAAAGGGAGCAATGGTTTATCACCGAAATCAGGTAACCACTCCCAAACGTCTGCCTGCTGCAGAGCTATCCGATACTGATAGTGAATTGCCGGAAGTTTAAGGTCTAGGGCTAATGATGATGCCCAATGCCTCATTCCTAGGTACCTTATAACTGAGAGCAGGTATACGCAATGTTCTTTCCAACACTATTTCCTGTACAAATTCTCGAGAGGTAATGTGAATATTGGGTGGTAGAATCCACCGTGGTACAACAAACATCACTTAACACTGTTTTTGTTTTGAAGGCAACAACGCCTCAGGACCTCGTGACCTTCAAAAAAGGGGGGATATGTAGCGGCAATGCTTGTAATAAGACAGAGTTAAGCGTTGGTATGCTCCTAAAGGAGGCCCCATCTCACCCTCCATCTCTGTGGTGCAACCACAGAGAAAGAATTCATGCAAGTTGATTTAAGATGTTTTTCTTTTGATAAGAAGCAAGCTCCCAGACGGGGATGCCATTAGCTAAGCCTGGCTATCATGATCAATGGTCATACACTGGCGCCTATCAGTCTAGGGAGTGCCGAATGGACATCTGGACTGCATTTCTAAGTGTCAAGAGTAAGTGACTTATATCTCACCTTGACCAACCAATCAGGGACTGGTAATACCACGTGGGTCTCCAATGCCCGCCAAACTCTCAACCAATCAGCACACATCTGGGTCTTGATCAAAAAGGGAGCGCAAGCTCAGTTCTGGGCTCTCCTTGGCCATTTTCGCGCATCCTCAGAGACAATCACGTGACAACTGCTGTTGTCTGCAAAAGGACTTGGACTTTGTTCTAAGCGCGAGGCCGAGGATCCCGTACGTACTCAGAATTCTACCAACGTGAATGCTCCGCTTGATCAACGGCAGCCTACAGTTGGACCCTCGTCGACAACCTGAATAGCTTATTCAGAAGCAGCGCTGGACCGGGAACGAACCAGTTTCTTCCCAGGCAAAAGAGTGACTTGTGAGGACTCGCGGTCACACTCTGTGCATAGAGACTTTCTACTAGCCAGCCGGACTGCTGGTAGATCCCCTCGGAGCAACGACTGCCCTGCGCGCCGCAGTCAGATTCCTCCGCCCGTCCTACTCCGAGCTGCACCTCGACTGGTTGGCCGGTAGCCAGAGGACGCCGACACAACGCCCATTGGACAACCGCTGCAACAGAGGCTGCAACAGAGCCTGTCAGCTGGTTTGGTGTTCGTGCCGGGAAATTCCAAATCCAAACACAGTGGATAAGTAAACCCCATGTTCTACATTGCGTCTCGAGAATTTAATTGTACCTCAACACAAGTTGTTATCAATTTAATTCATGAGTAATGTATTTACTTCCGAGTTTAGAGTAACAGTGGGTAATAACACTGATTAGCGATTTGGTAACCGAACGATATATATTGACATATATTCTCTGTTGTGTATCTCTTTGTGTTTGCATCTCTTCGAGATTATATACCTTGTATATTGATAACCCTCACAGTAAGGTCTGCCGCTCGTATCCAGGCAGACTAGTATATGTTTGGTGCACAGTTTATATTAATAAATGTATCTCGTGTATTGAACCCGTGTGTGTGCGTTGTTAGTTGTTCTGACGATTGATTTTCTAAAAGCCCCAACGAACAACCTCGTGGTTACTGCTACAATTGATAATTGTCTCAGTAAACCCATCAAACCACTACACCCTTCATAAAGGTAGCACACATATAACGTGCCACGTTTTCAGAGAATTGCGTTAAATACAGGTCAGAAGAAAGTGACAAAATGTCCGCTAGGCAGTTCAGCAATTTCATCGGTGTTCTCTGTTGTTTAGGTGTAGAGTGCCAGCCGTTACAACCAGGAACCACACAGTTTCAGGCGTCAAAAAGACTTCCCCAAAACCCTGATTCTCTCCTTGCTCCGATGATGGCATCCACACATTTCCTGCAACAAAGCCGGGATACAGTCTTCAACAACACAATTGAAAAGCTTGTTTAGAGAACCACACAGTGTCAGGCGTCAAAAAGACTCTCCTAAACCCTGATCCTCTCCTTCCTACAATGATGGCATCCAGACAATTCCTGCAACAAAGCCAACAAAACGAGTGAAAAGAATATTCCCTGCAATCTTTCGCAATGAAGGACTGTGTGTGGTCTGTGTTAAATACACTGTTCATCATTTATAATAATCATAAACCTTATTTTATATAGCTCCTTTAAAGGTGGCTTCTCAAAGTACTTTACAGAATGATAACAACAATAAAATAAAAAAATGCACAAGATAAGCAGGATGAGGATATACAGTTAGAGGAGACAGTAGATGGTGGTACTAAGTACAGTAGAAGCAGAGGGGTAAGGAACAGTTAAATAAAGGTTCTTCTAAAGAAGAAGGTTTTGAGTCTGGATTTGAAGGAGCTTAGAGAAGGTGACTCTCTGATATCCTTGGGGAGAGAGTTCCAGAGCTATGGGGCATAACGGGAGAAGACCCTGTCACCCAGGGAATGTTGACGGGCTTGGGGGACATATAGGAGACCAAAATTAAAAGAGCAACGATTGCAAGGTGGGGAGTAGGGCAATAACAGCTCAGAAAGGTACTGAGGTGCCAAGCCATGCGGAGCCTTATATGTGAGCATGAGGATTTTGATGTCGACACAAAACTTGACAGGCAGCCAGTGCAAGGACTACAGGATAGGAATAATGTGATCACTGATCAGGCATAGTGCTAACTTCTCCATTGTGGCCACTGGTTCATTTTCGACTGTCGGCTATTAATAAGTCCTCTATTTGACTCTACTTGATCAACACCAATCCCTAGAGATTAAATCAGTGAAAGATTTATTTGACAGTCTGTCCTGAGGTAAGTCTTTCAAGAACATCAAGGCAGAAAAAAGCTTTAATTTTTCTTCTCAACAGAAATGCTCATTGGTCCCTTCAGCTTTATGCTGGAAACAACAGCTGCCGAGAGTCACTGCAAACCGTAGTGTGCCATCAGTTCCACTTAATATTGCTTTTGGCTACACCACAGAGAGAATATAATATCATGCCAGCAGCAAGGACTCGCTCTTGTGTACAGAACTCTTCCATTGTGCTCAGCCTCTTGATGTGGAATTGGGAGTCCAACGGTTCTGTACACCTTCTCACACGCCTCAATTTATCTCTGATCTCTATAGGAGACTCAATACCCACTTCTGAAACTCTGAAATCATTCACATTTTGTATCAGCATTTGAAAGGAATTAGGTGAGGATTTTCTTACACAATTGTTATATTAGCATTACTGTAGTGTTGCTAATGTGCTACATGCAATTTATAATCCTAAAATTTTAAAATTCCTACATTTGTAGTTGATTTTGTGTGATCTTCACCTTCACACTATTTTATGTGCCATTTATTGCTTATTAATGTACTATTTTTAACCAAAATACTATTAAGTAAGACCTGTATGTATTCAAATAGTATTATTATTATTTATACTTACTTGTCAAAAGAGGACTGCTGAGATTTTTGCAGATTTCTTCTTCGTTGAAAAACGTGAAAGTATTTAACCAAAATGGCGACTAACGAATATCAGCAATGTATTGTGGTATATAACCGGAAAAGTTACTGTTTGCAATGTCAATTATATATGCGTTTATTAATGTTGTCGATATTACAATTGCAATTTAACATTGATAATACATCGCAGCAATGTGCTCCCTGCTGTGTGCTGATGTGCAACTTTAAGGCATGCAGTTAGTAAGGAAACGGTCACTGTTGTAAGGTATTATATATAATGACATTATGGAATAGGATGGGGACAGGCCTGGCGTCACGGGGGGAGGGAGGAGTGTCGCCCTCTCAGTTCTGGACAAAAGGATTTTTGAACACTTTCTCTAACTTAACCTGCACCCTAAAAAAAAGTTGTACTTTGTCAATGGTCAGATAACACTAATTGACACTAACAGTCACTCGGACTGTTTGATGTGAAGGAGGGCTATCCGTCCAGGAACGGCACATATCAGTGTCATTATTGGGTGTCAACATCAAGATCCTGTTTGTTCAGGTGGACCGATTCCTTGCAGTAGTTTATCCTTAAACTTAAAATCGTTATATAACTAGACTAGTTATAGCAGTCTGTGCTTTCTGTTGGTTTTACAACTATTTTTTCTTAATGATTCAGAATCTCGTTACCGTCGGATGTAGCTGCAAAAACGAACGCGTTAGGTATTTTGTCGCTCCAGGCAATACTAACCGTGAGAGTGCTGAAAAATGTGAAACTGAACTTCATCGCAAATACCAGATTGCTAGTCTTTATTACAGAGATGAAGACAAATTTCAGCGGCCAAGTTCGTTGCAATCGACCCGTTGTAGATATCGATCAGCCTCAAGAAAAAAACATCACTTAAAAAAAAAAACAGAGTTGTAGGTATTGAGGTAATTTCTGGTAGAATGTAAGAACTAAAGTTAACTAGTCCGACAGTAATGCGTGGGGAAAAAAAATAGTTGTAACCCGAAAACACAACAACCACAACACGAGAAGTCTTCCGGAAACCTAGGTAAATCCCTGTAGTAATCTAACAGCTCTAAAAACAATCAAATGAAACAACTTAAAAAGAAAAAAAAAACATTAAAAACATATCTAGAGAGCAACAAAAACACAGAATCTAACTGCAAGAGCTTTTTCAAGTTTCCGGTACTCCATCGTGCTCCTCTCATTTAAGAAGATATCTCTCATCTATCTGTGTACAGGTCAGCTGGAGGTCCACAGCTGATGGTAATTTAAGTAAGTAGCTGTGCTAGCATGCATGGGCTGCAAAGGAACAAGTAAAGGTTTATTCCATGCTGAAACGAGAAGGAAGCAGTGGAGCCTTCTTTGGGTGTGATACCAAGGCATCAAAAGTTTATTTTTAATTATTGTTCCAAAAAATGTTCTGTTTCTTTTCTTTCTTAAATGTTGTTGATTAAAAGATCTTATTAAATGTGAAATAAATTTCATAATCTGATTATGAAAAGGTCAAAATGTTAGTGAAAAAATGTGTAATGTGAGGAAAGATGAATTGTGGGAGCCCCTTGACTCCTCATGTCGTACTGTATTTGTCTCAAATTCTACTGGGAGTGCGCTGTCACTTCTGGATAAAGTCCGTCAGTGGTCATTCCAGACGGGTCAGGTACGACTGCGCTTTGGCACAAGAAGAGACATGTGACTTGCGAGGATCCCGACAGTGTTGGCTTTCTTCTGGAGCCTGGATAGCTCAGTCAGTAGACCATCAGACTTTTAATCTGAGGGTCCAGGTTCAAGTCCCTGTTCAAGCAGTTGTGCTTTCCTTAAATCCATTGTGAATGTCATTATAAATCGGTAAGGTGTCGGACTCGTAAACCGAAGATCGCGGGGTCCAACCCGGTCCATGCCTATTTCGTTTGCCAAGACTTGACTTTATTTATATCGTCAATTGTCTTGCAATGCAGAAATCTCTGTAATAAGAAGAAAAGAACTATCAGCAGTAGTTAATAATCCTTTGACAAAGAAACGGGCGCATTCAAAACACCAGCCTCCACTGCTTGGTAGGATGGCTGAGTGGTCTTAGGTGCCAGACTCAAGGACTCAATCATGTGTAGTGACAGTTTTATATTATTCACAACACGGATTTCCATTCATGTTTATTAAGATGTGTAATTTGTATGTTGGTTGTATGAGAACAGTTTCTTCAAAAGTCCTGTCAATTAACAGTGGAGAGCTAACCAACGTATGTCTTCATGAAAACGCTCTTTAAGGCGATAACAAATGTCTTGAACAAATCTGCATCATATTTTAAAAATAGTTTAGCTCAAGATGCAACGGGAGTATAAATGAATTCTCCCGCCCTCCATTCCAAGATAAAACTCCATGTGTGAATATTATTTTACGTGAAGTTGATGATGTTGGTCACTACTGGAAATTGCCCAGTGATATCGACTCAGGTACAGTACTCAGTTGTTACGTGCTGTAATTCGATACATGCAAAGCATTTGTATTCCCTCCAATTATCAATAAAGTCAATAATGTATTAAACATTACATGCCACTTCTTCCCTAGATGAAGTTCATGTTGGATCAGTGAGAAAGGCATGCCAGGTTGTGCTTGAACCAGCACCTTACTATCATTTTAGTCCCAACCTGACCGGACTTAGCAATTGTACCACAGAGACTCAAACTCCATTTACGGTTTTTGAGAAAAAAATCATCTGCATTTTTAAGCAAGATTGTATTTTAAATTTCACAAATTGTGAGTATTTCTGGAAAAAGGCTGTTTCAGAAAGAAACTGAGTAGACGGGAATAGCCCAGTCAGTAGAATATTGAACTTTTCATCTCAGGGTCCCTATTCAGGTGGCTGATTTTCTTGCAACTACTTATTCCATGCTGAAACGAGCAGGAAACAACATTTCAGCAGTGGAGCCTTCTTTGGGTGTGATATAGAAAAAACCTTTACTTGTTTCTTTCAAATTAATTTAAACCTCATCTCCAGCACCTAGACTTGTCAGTTGCTTTCAGTAGCTAAAGACACAGGCCATACTGCCCCAGGTGAGGATTGAACTCACAACCTCAGCATAGTTCCGCTGTGTACTGCCGTATAGGTACCACGCGCTGACCAATTGCACCACTGGAGATGTGGCATACTTACTCCTCATACAGACTGAGGCGGCAGAAACACAGGGTGAAAACAGTGTGTCGGTTGTGAATCCATCTCCACATGGGGGAAAGGGACAGTACAATAGAAAAGAATATACAAGAGAAGAAACGGAAAGAATTGTGCTCACTGCAAAGTAGGAAGGAAAGAGGTGGCCGGATACATAAAACAGCTCGGTGGATAATTTGTAACGACATTCTTTGCTGACAACCAGCAGTCGGATTTCTTTTCATGTTCCGCTGTGCAGTTTGAACGTTTGTTCTCCCAGATCGGTTGGTTATATGAGATCAAATGATATAAATTAGGACTAATCAGAATCAATACAATTGACGTCTAGCAAAGGCAAATAACCTTTGTACATGATCTGGAATGTGACTGGTTAAATTTCAGCACAGTTGCAACCCCCTTTAAAAAGGGTGTGCACATGTATACAACCAGGGCATTGAAAGTTTTTTGTTGTTTATTGTTCCAAAAAATGTTCCATTTCTTTTCTTTCTTAAATGTTGTTTATTAAAAGATCTTATTAAATGTGAAAAAATCTGATTATGAAAAGGTCAAAATGTTAGTGAAAAAATGTATAATGTGAGGAAAGATGAATTGTGGGAGCCCCTTGACTCCTCATGTCGTACTGTATTTGTCTCTCATTCTACTGGGAGTGCGCCGTCACTTCTGGATAAAGTCCGTCAGTGGTCATTCCAGACGGGTCAGGTACGACTGCGCTTCGGCACAAGAAGAGACATGTGACTTCCGAGGATCCCGACAGTTTCATATTTTTTCCAGAGCCTGGATAGCTCAGTCGGTAGAGCATCAGGCTTTTAATCTGAGGCTCCAGGGTTCAAGTCCCTGTTCAGGTGGTTGTGCTTCCCTTAAATCTGTTGTGAATGTCACTGTAAATTGGTAAGGTGTTGGCCTTGTAAACTGAAGATCGTGGGGTCCAACCCTGTTCCTATTTCATTTGCCAAGACTTGACTTTATCTATATCGTAAATTGTCTTGCAATGCAGAAATCTCTGTAATAAGAAGAAAAGAACTATCAGTAGTAGTTAATAATCCTTCCACAAAGAAACGGGCGCATTCAAAACACCAGCCTCCACTGCTTGGTAGGATGCCTGTGTAGCGGCAATGCTTGTTATTAAGACAGAATAAAGTGTTGTTGTTCTTTCCCAAATGAGGCCCCATCTCTCTCTTCATCTCTGTGGTGCAGCCACAGAGAAGCTGTTCATGCAGACTGATTTAAAGATGTTTTCTTTTGATAAGGGACAGCTCCCAAAGGGGGGTGCACTTAGCTAAGCCTGGCTATCATGATCAATGGTCATCCATTGGTGCCTATCTGTCTAGGGAGTGCCAGATGGACATCTGGACTGCATTCCTAGGTGTCAGGAGTAAGTGACTCATATCTCACCTTGATCAACCAATCAGGGACTGGTAGGGCCGAGTAACCCACGTGGGACTCTGATGCCCATGGAACTTTCAGCCAATGAACGAGCTGAAGTTCCTCCAGGTAAAAACAGGCAACACAGAGGGCCTGAGAGAATTCTGTGGACTTTTCTGAAAGGGAGAATCTCAAAGGAGAATTCCAGGGCAGGATGGCCCAGGAGCAGAAAGGCTCCCAAGGGCAGGACAGAATGTCGCGCCTCCTGACCATCCTGAGACTCAGCCCGGACAACCACGGAACGGCCAGTGTGTCCGAGTGCCAAAACTTTGCTTTGTTCTAAGAGTCTAGAGCGGAGGTTGCCAGAGAATAACCAGAGGATCCACCCGAGGTTAGCACCAGCAGCAGGCCTCATGAACAGGTCGGAACTGTGGACAGCTGAATCACTATTCAGAACTAGCGCTTCATCAGGAAGGAACTGGTCCTCTTCCTGACCTGCTGGGACCCACAGTTATCTTTTCTCCTGTGTACAAACTTTGCTAGTTAAAGCCAACACTAACTAGCCGGTCAGCAGCATCAGCAGTGCACCGTCGCAAGCAGCACAGCACAGCCTGGCACGGAGCCAGAGAGCCCGCAGGAGATCTGAATCCCCAGAGATTGGATGAGTATTCAACTTCAATGCATTACAGCTCGAGAATTCAATTGTTATCCCAACCAGTTGATATCAATTTAATTCCTAAGAGTTATGTACTTGTTTTGAGTATCTAATGTAGAAGTTCATTTACGAAACGGCCTAAATGAATGATATACTGAAAATATGTCCTCTTGATATGTGTAATTCTTTGTAACTGATTGAATTTATACCTTTTGTATTCTGATAACCCTCTCGATAAGATCTGTTAGGTTTATATGCATATTTTATGAATTAATAAATGTATCCTCGTGTATTAGTACCCGTGTGTGTGTGCGTTGTTTGAGTTATATCGCATGGTTGGATTCTAAAGCCATCAAAAGAACCAATTTTGTGATTTACTGCTACAATTAATAATTGTCCCAGTAAATGCCCAAACCCTACAGAACTGGTGCCTTCAGAGAGCACACTACATTTATTGGCGTCCCTGGACGGGCTATGGTAAGACCGAAATGAGTCAACCAAGCGGAATAATTCATATAAAACGCCGCGGGTTTCATAGACGACAATACAGTGTGCCTAAGCTGAAAGGAAAAAAGTTCCCCTTGCTCTTTAAGCAGTGCTTGATTGTTTTGTGATCTTTTTCGATCTACAGGGTTGATTGCATACTTGATCTTGTGGTTTTCTGTGGTAAAACTGTGATTTCGTACTTAAAAGTAATACTCTTTAAGTTTAACGATGGTTGCTAAAAGGTCTGAATTCGAGTCGCTATTAAGCACTCTCTCTAGCAGTGACAGGTCTGACCACGATCTCCGTCATATCTCCGTCAGAGTAGAAGCTAGGAGAATAAACCTCCATTCTCTGAGAGAGCTAGCGAAGGACATGGAGAGATTTGATCCCGCAGTGTCAGAGAATAATATCGAGAGTTATATTCAGGACCTCAGGTATGCCCTGCAGTACCTGCCAAACGCCACAGAACAGGAGAAAGTGTTTCTGGTCAGGAAAACTACCAGCAGAGCTGTACATGAGTGGATGGCTAGGCAGATGAAAGAAGTCTGTAATGACTTTGAACAGCTTTGTCATGCACTTATCGAAGAATACAGTGCGTTTATTGACCCGACTGCCGCGATAGCCGCCTCCCTTAACATTAAGCAAGAGAGAGCAGAGTCCCCTCGCGAATATTACGAGAGACTTAGATGAAATTATTTTGCAGGGCGAAATGATGAGGGTTGCGAAGAGAACACACATTTCAAGGGTTTATTCATTGCGAATCTCCACCCGTCAGTCAGAAAGATGATCTTAATGCATACAGATGCACAGACCATGAAAATGACTGATATTAGGAGATTTGCGCAGAAAGCCTTGGAATATGATGTCCAAAGTCGCTCTGAGCAAAAAGCTGCTAAAGCGACTGTGTTCGCCGTCAGAGCCAGCAGGGTTAATTCCCTCCTGCTCGAAGGAGCACAGGCTCCTGAGCTGGCTAAGCCCCGTTCCAAAGCATGCACACAGGACCGCACCCAGCGTCCTAAGTGCCATGAGAACACCGGGGGAGGGAAAGGGCTAGAAAAGGCTGAACAAAAGGATTCAGTAGCCGCACGCCTGGCCAGGCTTGAACAAGCTTTATTAGGACAGGGACAACCGCTCCCCAAGGCTGCCAGAAGCGTGAATTAACTGATACTCTCCACTGGAGGAGGCGGAGACCCGCCCCCTCTCCCTCCCTCAGTCTATCTGATTGAGCGGAAGGGTTCCTGCCTGGATGAATTCAGCCACTCCCAAGCGAGTGCTGACTCCATCCCTGAAGTCACAGAGCAGGCAGTAAAACAGAGAGGAAAAGCAGGAAGCTTTTACCTCAAGGCTGCCATGGGAGATGTCTTACACAGTGAGACATTGATTGACACTGAGGTTGAAAGGTGTTTGATGTCATACAGCAAGCTCAAACGGGTAGAAAAAGAAAAGGGCATGCGACTCAGAGAGGAACCTTTGGTGGATCACCAGAAAGGCAAAGTGTGGAAACAGGTCAAGGCTCCTAAGCCTTCTGTACAGAAGGAAAGGGGGGCCAAAAGGCAGACTGTGCTCACACAGTGCCCACCGAACACAGAAGCCTATGTGGAGATTCCTTCTGTTCCCTCTGGACAAGAAATAAAAGTATTTTCTTGTTCCCAGATATACAGGGAAGTTGTGTCCTGGCTGAGGTCCCAACAGCCTCCCTGCCACAGGAGCGGTGCTCCGAGCAGCCGCTTGATCCACCAGGTAAAGCACACCCCTTTTACATCCCTAAAGAGGAGCAGATCTCCCCACCTGGCGATGAAAAGGAGCTTTCCCTGTGCACCCTGGCACCCAAGAGGGGTCAGGACCACCACCCTGCAGTGGTGGAAGGGATCCAGATGGCAGGAGAGCAGGTTGGTGATGTAACCCTCACCCTTAGCCCTGAGAGGTCCTCTATTAGTGAGGATCTGCTTGAGCAGCTGTCACGGGGCCACCACCAGGTGCCCCTGGTGCAACATTCACAGGTTAGACAGGAGGTCCAGCTGGACGCTGAGACTACTGCGCTGTGGACACACCTGATCCCAGATGCCGATTCCCTCTGCTGTGACCCAGGGAACCTGCAGTCAGGTAACATTATTTCTCACAACTACCAGGTAGTGAGTGAGACTGACCTGATTGTTCCTGCCTCAACAGCAGGGTTGCCAACACACCCAGTCCCCCAGAAGGGACAGGGAATGAAAGCCGAGCCGGTTTTCTTACAGCCACCAACTCAGTCTGTCAGCCTAAGTCTGACCAACAGTGGTTCAGCCAGACTGGAGCTGGATGGTCAAGCCACCCGCCTGCCAGTGCAGGACATCGCAAAGAGGGATGTCAGAATCCCTGCCTGCACTGACATAGGCCTGGTGGGTGATAGCGAGTTCGAAGACTGTGAACTAGCTATCCCAATGCTGGGGCAGCTCCCTGAACCCCTAGTGAGGGAAGGGGGGAGCGAGCAGGTGTCCTATACCTACCCCCAGCGAATGACTGTAAACATGCCGATAGAGGGATTCCTCAATCAGGAGGTGTGCAGGGTGGACCTGAACAGTGAGAATGGGGTAACAATCCCAGATCACTCAGGTGCTCCAGATGACCACTCAGCCGAGGGTCAGGCATGCTCCACCGCTGCACCGCCCCCCTGCAGGGTTTCTAGAGCACAGGCATGAACAAATCGAAAAAGCAGATGCCCTGGAAATGGAGGAGCAGCATCAGCAGCTGCGTCAGATCTCCCCAGATTTCCAGGATGTTGGTGCCCAAGATGCCACATGGCATACTGAGAAAGACACCATGTACATGCTGCGCCAGCTTAGAAAGGTGACAGTCACTCAGAAGGAGATGACTGGGATCAGCCACCCGAAAAGACTTTTGGGAGGACTGATTGCTGCCGCCACTGTTGTGCGTTTGCTATTTCTGGTAGGTTTGTGTGCTACTGGCACTCTCACCCTGACTGCCCCAAGAAGGCAGGTGTCAGAGATGCCAGAGGGTAGTGACAGACTGTATCGACAGCAGCAAATGTTGGAAAGCTTAGGGAAAACCCTACAGGCAACTTCCTATGCAACAGGGTTAAACCTTATTCCCCAACCAGTGGACATGATTGTTGGTGTTATACAGTGGGTATATGCTTGTGTGCAACAGGCCAGAATGTTGACACAAGACCTGTTAAGGGAGCTTAGTGCCACTGTAGCCAGTCTAGCCATGGCACAAATTCCAACCCACTTGATTCCACTCTTCTCAGTAGAGGAGTATGTGACATTAACCCCATCGTTCATAGCTCACCCAGAAGGCAATCCAAGATTGAATTTGGTTCCAAATCTTGAGATGGGTATGGCTACCAAAGCTATCCATTGGCTGTGTCTAAATGATTCACCAATGAAGGGTGTAAAGCTACTAACGAGCAGAGGGAGGTTAATGAACCTCATGAAGAGCAGGTGGGAAGTAAATGGCTGGTCAGCACACCACATTTAACTGTCACTATGACTTGTGACAGGCATGATACAGCTACCACAATGCAGCTACCTAATCAAAACCTACACAAGATAAGCAGGATGAGAATACACAGTTAGAAGAGACAGTAGATGGTGGTATTAAATACAGTAGGAACAGAAGGGTAAAGAATAGCTCAATAAAAATTCTTCTAAAGAAGGAGGTTCTGAGTCTGGATTTGAAGGAGTTTAGAGAAGGTGACTCTCTGATATCCTTGGGGATAGAGATCCAGAGCTTGGGGTAATAAACGGAGAAGGCCCTGTCACCCGTAGAGTGTAGACGGGCTTGGGGGACAGATAGGAGACCAGAATTAGAAGAGCCAAGGTTGCGATTAGGGGAGTAGGGCAATAAGAGCTCAGACAGGTACTGAGGTGCCAAGCCATGGAGAGGCTCATAGGTGAGCATGACGATTTTGAAGTCGACATGAAACTTGACAGGAAACCAGTGCAAGGACTACAGGATAGGAATAATGTGATCACTGACCAGGTCCAGTGCTAATTTCTCCCTCGTGGCCGCTGGTTCATTTTCAACTGTCAACTCAGAAGAAGTCCTCTATTTGACTTGATCAACACCAATCCCTAGAGGATTTTGAAAGGCTGAATCAAAATGACACATGACTCTGGTGGGACTCAAACCCACAACCTTTGAATGACTTTATTGTATCAACACCTAAAAGTCCAACACCCTCTCCGTTGTGCCACAGAGACAACAGCTATGCTACCTTATAAAACACCAGTAGAAAGCTGTAACACATGCTTCTCCTGTGTTTATGACTTTATTCTACCGATGCGCTCCATTGCGCCACAGAGCCAACAGACGGGTTAAGATATAAAACACCTGCAGAAAGATGTAACACATGTGTATCCTTTCATCCTTAAATAGAGCTCCATAAATATCAGCAGTGAGTGGCCTGGTATCTATGAATAGATACTGCTTGGATTCACACCCAGGATCTCTTGTTTTTTAGTAAGGCACATTAACCAGCTAAGCCATGGCACCTACCCTGTGAAATGTTATCCACAACTTCAAACACCTGTGAGAAACAGGCAACTTTGCAGTGTTATGCCTGCTGGCTTAAAAGGTTAACCTTTTCAAAGATGAAGATTGGGAGAGGATTTCAATCAAACGTTTCAGAAATGCTGAAAGATTGGTGTGTTTCATGCGCAGCACAGGCTCTCATTTGCTTACAAATAGAATTAATTTCTTACTCCAATCTACTCAACTACAATTTTCGCTAATCATTGTGTTTAATTGCTTTCTACTGTATACTGCACTGATTCCTGCACTGTTCAATTTCTCGGTTCATTTTCATTTCTTGTTTTGTAAGATAAGGAGACCGGCTGTTCAAAACGTTACCTCACACTGGAGCCGCTCTTTTCTTTCCAAAGGCACAGAGAGAGATACTACAACAGGTAACACCCCGTGCGGGACATCATGAGCATCTGTAAAACCTCTCTACCTGTCTTCTCCCCACACCGATGTGTGTCGGAATTAGCAGAATTAACATTAATATACTGTAAAGTGCTGTTACTTGGGAGTGTTAATCTACAATTAAAAGAAACACATGGCATCTTAAGCTCTAAAGAGGTGAACATAGACGTCTGTAACAGATTTTTTCAGTTCATTGCTGTTTCTCTGACTTGGTGAGCCTTTGGAATTTTAAAACAGCCTCTCATGTGGTCTGTGTATCAGTCCATTAAGAGCCTCACCATCACTGTGGTGTGAGTGGTCCTACACAACTACACAGCTATCTACTGGAGTTGTCTTCTGTCGGTTGCAGTTGAGAACGGATTTAATACAGAGCTGCAGAGAACTTTCTGCGGCAAATATCGCTGCAGAACATGCCCGTGCACAACACCGAAGATAAAAAGAAATACTACAGAGTTGTCCATAAGAGGGAAAAATATAAATCTTTTTCCCTCTTATGGAAAAAGTAAGTCTTCCTCTTACAGTGGTCTCATGTTATTTTTCTTGCAATAAGAACAGTGGGATTGTTCAACTGTATCGTTCCCCAACTGGTTAAATAATAATAATAATAATAACGGTGGTAGCTGATCGTTCTTGTCCGTGGCCGAGTGACCTGTGCGAATATGTTGATGTATTCTCCTCAAGGCATCGCTTTACCAATTAAAAGAGCGTGGGTTTTAACCCATCCAGCGCTTATTTCAACTAACGCCACATACCTGTTTCTAGGTCTTCAAATAATTAACAATGTAGAAGTACAGTACGGCTGCTCTTCATCAAGAGCCGAGACAACAGAAACAGACTTCAAACTCAAATGAATTACTTCTTGAGCATTTATGACCGTCTTTAAAAAGATGAAAGCAGGCGAAAACGTCTTTGGAAAAGGGGAAATGACTGCTGACAGTGAACAGAGCTCACGCTCAGCTGCAGGCAAGTGCTCCTCGTTAGTTAAGTGCTGAGTACCCCCGCTTGTTGTGCGGGAGACCAGGGTATGTTTCTGTGACAGGGTGCTGGTTTATTTTTTTAAATTGTTGAATTATATTGAAAGGTTAAACAACTGAAAAGTGTATCGCTGTAGACCAGGATGGCCGAGTGGTTAAGATGCTGGACTTAAAATCCAATGAACAAATGTCCACGTGGGTTCAAACTCCCGCTAGGCTTCTGCAAATACTTTGACGTGACAGATTTCTTTGAGGATTTACACTCTATTAAAATGTCAATTTACTAAATTTCAGTTCTCTTCACTCCCTGGGATAACTGAACTCTCACCATCACATACTGAAGGCTTTACATGCATTAACTGTGATAATGTTTCTAATAAAGACAGAATTAAACAGCTTGTTCTGTCTGTCATGGTTATCCTCTTCTCGATCCAAATGAAATGTTTAATATGATCCCTCGAGAAAAAAAAAGAGTTTTTAAAATTAGTCAAGCAATATGAAGCATCTCTTTTTACTTTTAAGTCTCTTAAATATCATTAAGCACAGCTTTCTCACCACTTAAACTACTTTTTGATACCATCTTTAGACAAAGCAGAAACTTGTTGTACTTTCTAATGACATACAAGTGGAAAGATTACAGATTTTAATCTGGATGTGCATTTATTAATTCTAGAAAAAAAGCCTTTCTTGATTTCTCTAGTTCCTAGTTTCTCTAGTTCCCTTTAAAATAAACTATTATTCCACAATGCAGAGTGTTACATGGCCAGTATTTACATATGATATTTGTGATTTAAAGAAATTAACACAAGCAGCTTTTGGAGATTTAAGTGTTGGCTGAGTTATTGGAGGATAAAAGACTAGAGATGTTGGTAAGAAAAATATAATTTTGGGAAAGTTGGTGGAATACACTGATAACAAGAACACTTCCTAATGGGGTTAGGCATACTTTTGATGAAGATGATGAAGTTAACAGACTGTATGTTTACATAGATACTGAAATGAAACCATGTAACCCAGAGAGAACATGCAAACCCCACACACACAGGACGGCAGGAATTGAACCTAGGACCCCAGTGCTGCAAGATAGTTTTGTGGTGTTTGTATAGATGAAACGTTTCTAAAATGTATAACGTAACAAAATTAAAGACGATTAAAATCTGTAATCTTTCCACTTGTAATGTCATTAGGAAGTACAACAAGTTTCTGCTTTGTCTAAGGATGGTATCAAAAAGTAGTCTAAGTGGTGAGAAAGCTGTGCCTAATGATAATTAAGGGACTTAAAAGTAAAAAGAGATGCTTCATATTGCTTGATTAATTTTAAAAACTAAGTTATAAATGCAGACACGATTGGTGCATTAAGCGCTCCAGGCAGCAGAACTGAGCTCTGCGCCTCCTCCCTCTCTCGGTGCCACACCGGGACTAAATATCTAAAAATATGTATCTACTGTATATAGCAGGTAGTGTCACTGTATTCCACTTTCTTTGTAAACACGGAAAAACAGATTCAAAACACAACGCTGTGTCACTGTGTAAAAAAAAATGGTTTGAACACCCTATAATGTAATGAGCTAAGAATAGGAGTTCCTGCTGTCAGAGGGGGTGGAAAGTGCCCAGGGTCATTTAATTTGTATTACAATTCGCACTGAATTGAACGCATTCAGAGCCTACATTACATTTTAGCATTTCATTCAGAGCAGAAACCCTCACACCTGAAGAAGGCTTGAGTTTTCTCTCCTCTTTTAAACATGTGTACAATGCTGTAATACAATTTAAAATAAAAGTTTAAACAGTATCAACTAAACTCCATTATTATAAGTATCGAGTGATATTAAATAAATACAGGTTTTCAGTATAGATTACACTTTTCTAAAATGCATTTAAAAAATAAAAATGAATAAAATTTAATCTTTCCATGTTTGATCCCAAAATCCCAAGAAAAATAAATCTAAATGGGGAGAAAGCTATGCTGAAAGTTTATTAAGATAACTTAGAGGACAAAGATAACACTTTATGTTGCATTTGTCTGATTGTGAATAAAACAATGCATATCATTAAACACGCGTTTGCGATTTAAATCAAAACGCGATTTAAATCAATATAAATGTTTATATTGTAATGCATACTGTACAGCCTCCATTTTTCTATAAAAATTTAAAAGATCGTTTGCGCAGCCTAAGAGGGGGGGTCTACTCTCAGTGACAGATGACAATCCTCCATAGATTCAAGTGAAAAATTAATAATACCAATGTAAACGTCGTATTTGCGATTTGTTGATAATAGACATGTTAAGTTCTCTAAAGCTTTGTGATAGTTTACCCAGGCAGCAAAAGATCAGCTACACTGGGAAGATGTGACACCGAAGATATGATTAATATTTTTTTTAATCTGAAGGGGGATCTAAAGGGATCTCCCCACACACACACACGATAGAAGTGGGAAGCAGAAGCAGGGACAGTTGTCAGAAGGAAAGAAAGTGACTATTCATTGTTATTAAAAATGACTTAAATTCGATCATGTTGTGATATTTAGAAATATAAAAAGTCAATTAATTGTCCATAATATTGCTATTCTATGTTTTCAAAGAAATGTTTGTTAAAAAAAAAGTCAGAGTGCTGGCTGTATTTGAACACACAACCTGGGGGTTATTAATCCAGCACATAAACCAGTCAGCTACCAGGAAGGTTGTATAAACAGTGGTGAAACAGCCCTACATATACAGAATCAACAGACATTGTACAGCGTGTATTACTGTGTTGCAGTATATGAATATAATTATATCATTTTTAATTTCTTTAGATACGCGATTCCATATTATATTAGCAGAAAAGCTTAAAACTGGATATTGGATATAGATTCCTAGAATCTGACTGGCTGACACCCTTCTGAAGTGGTATCATAATCTCTGGTATATGGAAAAGAAAGCATAGATAAAAAAGCTTGGATTCTCATGTATCTGATACAAGTATCTTTTAATACAGTCTTTGCTGTGCTCTTGAGGATCTTTGTGATATTTTGAGCTCTCGTTGAATGATAAGTGTCGCAGTTTAAATAATTTTCGTAGTTAGAAATTATGAAACGCTCTGTTAAAAGCAAGGGAGTTTTTATGTCCGTTACAGTAAAAGAAAATGCCTGACAAAGTAGGGCTTGGACAGATTCCAAGTGCTTGTACAAATGTGCTAAAGCAATGAGCAAAAATAGTCATTTATTCCTTTATCGTAATGGGTAGCTTATGTCCTGTCCTCGTTAGTTAGATCAACGAAATGCTGTGGTGTTTGTCAAAGAAAAAAATAAAAGTATTTTCATTTAAAATGACGGTTAGAAAGAATGTGGACCAGCATAATACTTCGAGTTTAAAGCTTGTCCAAAGTCATTCATTATTAATACTATTAGTAATATCTTCGGTAAAGGCTTTGATGCATAAATATTTCTGATAAAGGTAGGTTGTGTACTTTTGTCCAACTGAGCAATCTTGCTTTCATAAAATATACCAACTTTTTAATGACTGATGATTAACATGCTGTAATACACAGTTTAAATTTAAAAGCTCAAATGCTGTACATGAGAAGTTAAGCTTTATTGGCTCCTCCTAGCGGTTTTACAAGGTGATTCCAGATACTTTCAGGCATGATGTCAAATGACGCGGTATACCGCGTGATACTGTGCTTTGATGCGACATGCCCACCGGGGTATACCGCGAAATACCCCGCCCATTTTGAATAGCTGCATCTGTATCACTATTAGTAGTAATGACAGAAGTAATTACCATGCAAATGATTATTAACCAAAACAGCCATCATAAAATATCACCTTTGCAATGATGTCACTACTCTTCTTCATTAATTTTCTTTAATGACAGGACATTTCTGTGTCTGAGTGCCTGCTGCTAATAGTGAGACAAGCCATTTCTCTACAATATTTTCTGGTGCAGTTATTTATCGCATACGAAATATTATTCTCATTAAGAATATTTTACCTGCAAAGTCACAGTGAAACTGCTACAGCGAATGAACTTATTATGGGTGGAAAATGTTCAAAAGACTTAATGGCTCTAGGGGAGGCTTGAACACACAACCCCAGTATAACTCCACTGTGCACAGCTGTGTGCATACCACACACTGACTGATTACACCACAGGACCTCTGGAAGGAAGGCTCCTACACAGATTGTAAAACTGGCACAAACGTAGGGTGAAACATGGGGTTTTGGCTGTGGATACATCTCCACAGGGGGGAAAGGGACAGTAACATAGTAAGGAAAATACAAGAGAAGAAACTGAAATATATGCGCTCACAGTAAAGTAGGAAGAAGTGGTCAGACAAGCAAAACAGCTTTGCGGATAATGTGAAGCGACATTGTTTTGTGTCAATCAGCTCACAGATTTCGCTTCATGTGCCTTAAGCTGTGCAATTTGTATGGTTGTTGAATGAGATTGGTTTCTTCACAAGCCTGGTCAATTGCCATTGGAGAGGTTCACGACGCACACCTTCATGAAGACTCTCTTTAAAATGATTACACCTTTTATTGTCATGTCACCTCCTTTGCATACAATAGTAGCACCAACACTAAGAGAAAGGATAAGAAATGACTTTTACCAAGCGATTGCAGTTTTTTGAGGATCCTTGTGTGCTGAACTGGCCTCTGGAGAAGTGTAGTGCAGTAAAAGAGAAGGTTTGTGTCACTCAAGACTGTAACAGAGCAATACATACAATACTTTTATGAGAGTAAATATTACTGGTGCATCACAGTTCTTATAATGGTGAAAACAAGAACACCTTCTCTTGTTCTCTACATTTGTGACTGAAGTATTTAAACTGAAAGAAATACTATTACTATGCAACTCATTAATGCATTTGAGCTCTTCTAAATGTTATACTCTGATGAAACAATGTATAGAATTAGGTGACAACAATTCATTCAAATGCACAAGATGATGCTGGTGTCTGTGTGTGTGTGGAGTCAGCGTGTACCTGCTGGGGGTCATACTGGTTTCTGTGTGTGTGGAGTCTGTGTGTTCCTGCTGGGGGTCGATGGACTAGTGTCTGTGTGTGTGGAGTCTGCGTGTTCCTGCTGTGGGTCACTGGCACTGGTGTGTGTGTGTGGAGTCTGCGTGTTCCTGCTGTGGGTCGCTCGTACTGGTGTCTGTGTGCGTGGAGTCTGTGTGTTCCTGCTGGGGGACGCTCGTACTGGTGTCTGTGTGCGTGGAGTCTGTGTGTTCTTGCTGGGGGTCGCTGGTGCTGGTGTCTGTGTGTGTGGAGTCTGCGTGCTCCTACTGTGGGTTGCTGGTACTGGTGTCTGTGTGTGTGGAGTCTGCGTGTTCCTGCTGTGGGTGAGAGGTACTGGTGTCTGAGTGTGTGGAGTCTGCGTGTTTCTGCTGTGGGTCGTACTGGTTTCTGTGTGTGTGGAGTCTGTGTGTTCCTGCTGGGGGTCGATGGACTAGTGTCTGTGTGTGGAGTCTGCGTGTTCCTGCTGTGGGTCGTTGGTATCTGTGTGTGTGGAGTCTGCGTGTTCTTGCTGTGGGTCGCTCGTACTGGTGTCTGTGTGTGTGGAGTCTGCGTGTTCCTGCTGGGGGTCGCTGGTGCCGGTGTCTGTGTGTGTGGAGTCTGCGTGTTCCTGCTGTGGGTCACTGGCGCTTGTGTCTGTGTGTGTGGAGTCTGTGTGTTCCTGCTGTGGGTGAGAGGTACTGGTGTCTGTGTGTGTGGAGTCTGCGTGCTCCTACTGTGGGTTGCTGGTACTGGTGTCTGTGTGTGTGGAGTCTGCGTGTTCCTGCTGGGGGTCGCTCGTACTGGTGTCTGTGTGTGTGGAGTCTGCGTGTTCCTGTTGGGGGTCGCTGGTGCTGGTGTCTGTGTGTGTGGAGTCTGCGTGTTCCTGCTGGGGGTCACTGGCGCTTGTGTCTGTGTGTGTGGAGTCTGTGTGTTCCTGCTGTGGGTGAGAGGTACTGGTGTCTGTGTATGTGGAGTCTGCGTGCTCCTACTGTGGGTTGCTGGTACTGGTGTCTGTGTGTGTGGAGTCTGCGTGTTCCTGCTGTGGGTGAGAGGTACTGGTGTCTGAGTGTGTGGAGTCTGCGTGTTCCGGCTGTGGGTCGCTGGTGCTGGTGTCTGTTTGTGTGGAGTCTGCGTGTTCCTGCTACGGGTCGCTGGTACTGGAGTCCGTGTGTATGGAGTCAGCGTGTTCCTGCTGTGGGTCACTGGTACTTGTGTCTGTGTGTGTGGAGTCTGCGTGTTCCTTCTGGGGGTCGCTGGTGTCTGTGTGTGTGGAGTCTGTGTGATCCTGCTGGGCGTTGCTGGTGCTGGTGTCTGTTTTCTGTGGAGTCTGCGTGTTCCTGCTGGGGGTCGCTGGTGCTGGTGTCTGTGTGTGTGGAGTCTGCGTGTTCTGCCGGGGGTCGCTGGTGCTGGTGTCTGTGTGTGTGGAGTCTGCGTGTTCCTGCTATGGGTCGCTTGTGTCTCTGTGTGTGGAGTCTGTATGTTCCTGCTGTGGGTCACTGGCGATGGTGTCTGTGTGTGTGGAGTCTGCATGTTCCTGCTCTGGGTGAGAGGTACTGGTGGAGTCTGTGTGTGTGGAGTCTGCGTGATCCTGCTGTGGGTCACTGGCGCTGGTGTGTGTGTGGAGTCTGCGTGTTCCTGCTGTGGGTCGCTGGTGCTGGTGTCTGTTTGTGTGGAGTCTGCGTGTTCCTGCTACGGGTCGCTGGTACTGGAGTCCGTGTGTATGGAGTCAGCGTGTTCCTGCTGTGGGTCTATGGACTAATGTCTGTGTGTGTGGAGTCTGCGTGTTCCTGCTGTGGGTCACTGGCGCTGGTGTGTGTGTGGAGTCTGCGTGTTCCTGCTGTGGGTCGCTGGTGCTGGTGTCTGTTTGTGTGGAGTCTGCGTGTTCCTGCTACGGGTCGCTGGTACTGGAGTCCGTGTGTATGGAGTCAGCGTGTTCCTGCTGTGGGTCGCTGGTACTTGTGTCTGTGTGTGTGGAGTCTGCGTGTTCCTTCTGGGGGTCGCTGGTGTCTGTGTGTGTGGAGTCTGTGTGATCCTGCTGGGCGTTGCTGGTGCTGGTGTCTGTTTTCTGTGGAGTCTGCGTGTTCCTGCTGGGGGTCGCTGGTGCTGGTGTCTGTGTGTGTGGAGTCTGCGTGTTCTGCCGGGGGTCGCTGGTGCTGGTGTCTGTGTGTGTGGAGTCTGCGTGTTCCTGCTATGGGTCGCTTGTGTCTCTGTGTGTGGAGTCTGTATGTTCCTGCTGTGGGTCACTGGCGATGGTGTCTGTGTGTGTGGAGTCTGCATGTTCCTGCTCTGGGTGAGAGGTACTGGTGGAGTCTGTGTGTGTGGAGTCTGCGTGATCCTGCTGTGGGTCGCTGGCGCTGGTGTCTGTGTGTGTGGAGTCTGCGTGTTCCTGCTGTGGGTGAGAGGTACTGGTGTCTGAGTGTGTGGCGTCTGCATGTTCCTGCTGTGGGTGAGAGGTACTGGTTTCTGTGTGTGTGGAGTCTGTGTGTTCCTGCTGTGGGTGAGAGGTACTGGTGTCTGTGTGTGTGGAGTCTGTGTGTTCCTGCTGTGGGTGAGAGGGACTGGTGTCTGTGTGTGTGGAGTCTGCGTGTTCCTGCTGTGGGTCGCTGGTGCTGGTGTCTGTGTGTGTGGAGTCTGCGTGTTCCTGCTGGTGGTCGCTAGTGCTGGATTCTGTGTGTGTGGAGTCTGCGTGTTCCTGCTGGTGGTTGCTAGTGCTGGATTCTGTGTGTGTGGAGTCTGCGTGTTCCTGCTGTGGGTTGCTGGTGTCTGTGTGTGTGGAGTCTGTGTGTTCCTGCTGTAGGTCACTGGCGCATGTGTCTGTGTGTGTGGAGTCTGCGTGTTCCTGGTGTGGGTCGTACTGGTTTCTGTGTGTGTGGAGTCTGCGTGTTCCTGCTGTGGGTTGCTGGTACTGGTGTCTGTGTGTGTGGAGTCTGTGTGTTCCTGCTGTGGGTCATACTGGTGTCTGTGTGTGTGGAGTCTGTGTGTTCCTGCTGTGGGTCACTGGTGCTTGTGTCTGTGTGTGTGGAGTCTATGTGTTCTTGCTGTGGGTTGCTGGTACTGGTGTCTGTGTGTGTGGAGTCTGCGTGTTCCTGGTGTGGGTCGTACTGGTTTCTGTGTGTGTGGAGTCTGCGTGTTCCTGCTGTGGGTCGCTGGTACTTGTGTCTGTGTGTGTGGAGTCTGCGTGGTCCTGCTGGGGGTTGCTGGTGCTGGTGTCTGTGTGTGTGGAGTCTGCGTGTTCCTGCTGTGGGTGAGAGGGACTGGTGTCTGTGTGTGTGGAGTCTGCGTGTTCCTGCTGTGGGTGAGAGGTACTCGTGTCTGTGTGTGTGAAGTCTGCGTATTCCTGCTGGGGGTCGCTGGTGTCTGTGTGTGTGGAGTCTGCGTGTTCCTGCTGCGTGTCGCTGGTGTCTGTGTGTGTGGAGTCGGTGTGTTCCTGCTGGGGGTCTCTGGGGCTGGTGTCTGTGTGCGTGGAGTCTGCGTGTTCCTGATGCTGGTCGCTGGTGTCTGTGTGTGTGGAGTCTGTGTGTTCCTGCTGCAGGTCTCTGGTGTCTGTGTGTGTGGAGTCTGCGTGTTCCTGTTGCAGGTCGCTGGAGCTGGTGTCTGTGTGTGTGGAGTCTGCGTGATCCTGCTGTGGGTGAGAGGTACTGGTTTCTGCGTGTGTGGAGTCTGCGTGTTCCTGCTGGGGGTCGCTGGTGTCTGTGTGTGTGGAGTCTGCGTGTTCCTGCTGGGGGTCGCTGGTGCTGGAGTCTATGTGTATGGAGTCTGCGTGTTCCTGCTGTGGGTCGTACTGGTTTCTGTGTGTGTGGAGTCTGTGTGTTCCTCGTGGGGGTCACTGGCGATGGTGTCTGTGTGTGTGGAGTCTGCGTGTTCCAGCTGGGGGTCGTACTGGTGTCTGTGTGTGTGGAGTCTGAGTGTTCCTGCTGTGGGTGAGAGGGACTGGTGTCAGTGTGTGTGGAGTCTGCGTGTTCCTGCTGTGGGTGAGAGGTACTGGTGTCTGTGTGTGTGGATTCAGTGTATTACTGCTGAGGGTCGCTGGTGCTGGTGTCTGTGTGTGTGGAGTCTGCGTGTTCCTGCTGTGGGTGAGAGGTGCTGGTTTCTGTGTGTGTGGATTCTGTGTATTACTGCTGGGGGTCGCTGGTGCTGGTGTCTGTGTGTGTGGAGTCTGTGTGTTCCTGCTGTGGGTCGTACTGGTTCCTGTGTGTGTGGAGTCTGCGTGTTCCTACTGGGTGTCACTGGCGATGGTGTCTGTGTGTGTGGAGTCTACGTGTTCCTGCTGGGGGTCGTACTGGTGTTTGTGTGTGTGGAGTCTGCGTGTTCCTGCTGTGGGTGAGAGGTGCTGGTGTCTGTGTGTGTGGATTCTGTGTATTACTGCCGGGGGTCAATGGCGCTGGTGTCTGTGTGTGTGCAGTCTGCGTGTTCCTGCTGGGGTTCGATGGACTAGTGTCTGTGTGTGTGCAGTCTGCGTGTTCCTTCTGGGGGTCGATGGACTAGTGTCTGTGTGTGTGGAGTCTGCGTGTTCCTGCTACGGGTCGCTGGTACTGGTGTCTGTGTGTGTGGAGTCTGCGTGATCCTGCTGTGGGTCGCTGGTGCTGGTGTCTGTATGTGTGGAGTCTGCGTGGTCCTGCTGGGGGTCGCTGGTGCTGGCGTCTGTGTGTGTGGAGTCTGCGTGATCCTGCTGTGGGTCGCTGGTGCTGGTGTCTGTGTGTGTGGAGACTGCATGTTCCTGCTGGGGGTCGCTGGCGCTGGTGTCTGTGTGTGTGGAGTCTGCGTGATCCTGCTGTGGGTCGCTGGTGCTGGCGTCTGTGTGTGTGGAGACTGCGTGTTCCTGCTGGGGGTCGCTGGCGCTGGTGTCTGTGTGTGTAGAGATTGTGTGATTCTGCTGTGAGTCGCTGGCGTTGGTGTCTGTGTGTGTG
Organism: Atractosteus spatula; assembly: GCF_055471065.1. Taxonomy (NCBI): domain Eukaryota; kingdom Metazoa; phylum Chordata; class Actinopteri; order Semionotiformes; family Lepisosteidae; genus Atractosteus; species Atractosteus spatula. The sequence goes on along the minus strand of NC_142715.1, from coordinate 21,048,100 downwards.
GAGTCTGTGTGTTCCTGCTGTGGTTGAGAGGTACTGGTGTCTGAGTGTGTGGAGTCTGCGTGTTCGTACTGTGGGTTGCTGGTACTGGTGTCTGTGTGTGTGGAGTCTTTGTGTTCCTGCTGCGGGTCGCTGGCGCTGGTGTCTGTGTGTGTAGAGTCTGTGTGTTCCTGCCGGGGGTCGCTGGTGCTGGTGTCTGTGTGTGTGGAGTCTGCGTGTTCCTGCTGTGGGTGAGAGGTACTGGTGTCTGTGTGTGTGGAGTCTGCGTGCTCCTACTGTGGGTCGCTGCCGCTGGTGTCTGTCTGTGTGTGGAGTCTGTATGTTCCTGCTAGGGGTTGTACTGGTGTCTGTGTGTATGGAGTCTGCGTGTTCCTGTTGTGGGTCGCTGGTGTCTGTGTGTGTGGAGTCTACGTGTTCCTGCTGGGGTTCGATGGACTATTGTCTGTGTGTGTGGAGTCTGCGTGTTCTTTCTGGGGGTCGATGGACTAGTGTCTGTGTGTGTGGAGTCTGCGTGTTCCTGCTACGGGTCGCTTGTACTGGTGTCTGTGTGTGTGGAGTCTGCGTGATCCTGCTGTGGGTCGCTGGTGCTGGTGTCTGTGTGTGTGAAGTCTGCGTGTTCCTGCTGGGGGTCGCTGGTGCTGGTGTCTGTGTGTGTGGTGTCTGGGTGTTCCTGCTGTGGGTCGCTAGTGCTGGTGTCTGTGTGTGTGGAGTCTGCGTGTTCCTGCTGTGGGTCGCTGGTGTCTGTGTGTGTGGAGTCTGCGTGTTCCTGCTGGGGGTTGCTGGTGTCTGTGTGTGTGGAGTCTGCGTGTTCCTGCTGTGGGTCGTACTGGTGTCTGTGTGTGTGGAGTATGTGTTTCCTGCTGTGGGTCGTACTGGTTTCTGTGTGTGTGAATCTGCGTGTTCCTGCTGGGGGTCGCTGATGCTGGTGTGTGTGTGTGTGGAGTCTGCGTGTTCCTGCTGGGTCTCGCTGGTGCTGGTGTCTGTGTGTGTGGAGTTTGCGTGTTCCTGCTAGGGGTTGTACTGGTGTCTGTGTGTGTGGAGTCTGCGTGTTCCTGCTGTGGGTGAGAGGTGCTGGTGTCTGTGTGTGTGGAGTCTGCGTGTTCCTGCTGTGGGTCTCTGGCGCAGGTGTCTGTGTGTGTGTAGTCTGCGTGTTACTGCTGGGGGTCGCTGGTGTCTGTCTGTGTGTGGAGTCTGTGTGTTCCTGCTGTGGGTCGCTGGTGTCTGTGTGTGTGGAGTCTGAGTGTTCCTGCTGTGGGTGAGAGGGACTGGTGCCAGTGTGTGTGGAGTCTGCGTGTTCCTGCTGTGGGTGAGAGGTACTGGTGTCTGTGTGTGTGGATTCTGTGTATTACTGCTGAGGGTCGCTGGTGCTGGTGTCTGTGTGTGTGGAGTCTGCGTGTTCCTGCTGTGGGTGAGAGGTGCTGGTGTCTGTGTGTGTGGATTCTGTGTATTACTGCTGGGGGTCGCTGGTGCTGGTGTCTGTGTGTGTGGAGTCTGTGTGTTCCTGCTGTGGGTCGTACTGGTTCCTGTGTGTGTGGAGTCTGCGTGTTCCTACTGGGTGTCACTGGCGATGGTGTCTGTGTGTGTGGAGTCTACGTGTTCCTGCTGGGGGTCGTACTGGTGTTTGTGTGTGTGGAGTCTGCGTGTTCCTGCTGTGGGTGAGAGGTGCTGGTGTCTGTGTGTGTGGATTCTGTGTATTACTGCCGGGGGTCAATGGCGCTGGTGTCTGTGTGTGTGGAGTCTGCGTGTTCCTGCTGGGGTTCGATGGACTAGTGTCTGTGTTTGTGCAGTCTGCGTGTTCCTTCTGGGGGTCGATGGACTAGTGTCTGTGTGTGTGGAGTCTGCGTGTTCCTGCTACGGGTCGCTGGTACTGGTGTCTGTGTGTGTGGAGTCTGCGTGATCCTGCTGTGGGTCGCTGGTGCTGGTGTCTGTATGTGTGGAGTCTGCGTGGTCCTGCTGGGGGTCGCTGTTGCTGGTGTCTGTGTGTGTGGAGTCTGCGTGATCCTGCTGTGGGTCGCTGGTGCTGGTGTCTGTATGTGTGGAGTCTGCGTGGTCCTGCTGGGGGTCGCTGGTGCTGGTGTCTGTGTGTGTGGAGTCTGCGTGATCCTGCTGTGGGTCGCTGGTGCTGGTGTCTGTATGTGTGGAGTGTGCGTGGTCCTGCTAGGGGTCGCTGGTGCAGGTGTCTGTGTGTGTGGAGTCTGCGTGTTCCTGCTGTGGGTCGCTGGTGTCTGTGTGTCTGGAGTCTGATTGTTCCTGCTGCGGGTGAGAGGTACTGGTGTCTGTGTGTGTGGAGTCTGCGTGTTATGCTGTGGGTCTCTGGCGCTGGTGTCTGTGTGTGTGGAGTCTACGTGTTCCTGCTGGGGTTCGATGGACTATTGTCTGTGTGTGTGGAGTCTGCGTGTTCCTTCTGGGGGTCGATGGACTAGTGTCTGTGTGTGTGGAGTCTGCGTGTTCCTGCTACGGGTCGCTTGTACTGGTGTCTGTGTGTGTGGAGTCTGCGTGATCCTGCTGTGGGTCGCTTGTGCTGGTGTCTGTATGTGTGAAGTCTGCGTGTTCCTGCTGGGGGTGAGAGGTACTGGTGTCTGTGTGTGTGGAGTCTGCGTGTTCCTGCTGGGGGTTGCTGGTGTCTGTGTGTGTGGAGTCTGCGTGTTCCTGCTGTGGGTCGTACTGGTTTCTGTGTGTGTGGAGTCTGTGTGTTCCTGGTGGGGGTCACTGGCGATGGTGTCTGTGTGTGTGGAGTCTGCGTGTTCCTGCTGGGGGTCGCTGGTGCTGGTGTCTGTGTGTGTGGTGTCTGGGTGTTCCTGTTGTGGGTCGCTAGTGCTGGTGTCTGTGTGTGTGGAGTCTGCGTGTTCCTGCTGGGGGTGAGAGGTACTGGTGTCTGTGTGTGTGGAGTCTGCGTGTTCCTGCTGGGGGTTGCTGGTGTCTGTGTGTGTGGAGTCTGCGTGTTCCTGCTGTGGGTCGTACTGGTTTCTGTGTGTGTGGAGTCTGTGTGTTCCTGGTGGGGGTCACTGGCGATGGTGTCTGTGTGTGTGGAGTCTGCGTGTTCCTGCTGGGGGTCGCTGGTGCTGGTGTCTGTGTGTGTGGTGTCTGGGTGTTCCTGCTGTGGGTCGCTAGTGCTGGTGTCTGTGTGTGTGGAGTCTGCGTGTTCCTGCAGTGGGTGAGAGGTACTGGTGTCTTTGTGTGTGGAGTCTGCGTGTTCCTGCTGGGGGTTGCTGGTGTCTGTGTGTGTGGAGTCTGCGTGTTCCTGCTGTGGGTCGTACTGGTTTCTGTGTGTGTGAGGTCTGTGTGTTCCTGGTGGGGGTCGCTGGTGCTGGTGTCTGTGTGTGTGGAGTCTGCGTATTCCTGCTGTGGGTGAGAGGTGCTGGTGTCTGTGTATGTGGAGTCTTCTTGTTCATGTTGTGGGTGAGAGGTACTGGTGTCTGTGTGTGTGGAGTCTGCATGTTCCTGCTGTGGGTCTCTTGCACTGGTGTCTGTGTGTGTGTAGTCTGCGTGTTCCTGCTGGGGATCGCTGGTGTCTGTGTGTGTGGAGTATGTGTGTTCCTGCTGGGGGTCTCTGGCGTTGGTGTCTGTGTGCATGGAGTCTGTGTGTTCCTGCTGTGAGTCACTGGCGCTGGTGTCTGTGTGTGTGGTGTCTGCGTGTTCCTGCTTTGGGTGAGAGGTACTGGTGTCTGTGTGTGTGGAGTCTGCGTGTTCCTGCTGTGGGTCGCTGGTGTGGTGTCTGTGTGTGTGGAGTCTGTGTGTTCCTGCTACGGGTCGCTGGTACTGGTGTCTGTATGTGTGGAGTCTGCGTGTTCCTGTTGTGGGTCGCTGGTGTCTGTGTGTCTGGAGTCTGAGTGTTCCTGCTGTGGGTGAGAGGTACTGGTGTCTGTGTGTGTGGAGTCTGCGTGTTCCTGCTGTGGGTCGCTGGTGTCTGTGTGTGTGGAGTCTGTGTGATCCTGCTGTGGGTCGCTGGTGCAGGTGTCTGTGTGTGTGGAGTCTGTGTGATCCTGCTGTGGGTCGCTGGTGCAGGTGTCTATGTGTGAGGAGTCTGCGTGTTCTTGCTGTGGGTCGTACTGGTTTCTGTGTGTGTGGAGTCTGTGTGTTCCTGGGGGGGTCACTGGCGATGGTGTCTGTTTGTGTGGAGTCTGCGTGTTCCTGCTGAGGGTCGTAGTGGTGTCTGTGTGTGTGGAGTCTGCGTGTTCCTGCTGTGGGTGAGAGGTGCTGGTGTCTGTGTATGTGGAGTCTGCGTGTTCCTGCTGTGGGTGAGAGGTACTGGTGTCTGTGTGTGTGGAGTCTGCGTGTTCCTGCTGTGGGTCTCTGGCGTTGGTCTCTGTGTGTGTGTAGTCTGCGTGTTCCTGCTGGGGGTCGCTGGTGTCTGTGTGTGTGGAGTCTGCGTGTTCCTGCTGTGGGTGAGAGGTACTGGTGTCTGTGTGTGTGGAGTCTGCGTGTTCCTGCTGTGGGTGAGAGGTATTGGTGTCTGAGTGTGTGGAGTCTGCGTGTTCCTACTGTGGGTTGCTGGTACTGGTGTCTGTGTGTGTTGAGTCTTTGTGTTCCTGCTGCCGGTCGCTGGCGCTGGTGTCTGTGTGTGTAGAGTCTGTGTGTTCCTGCCGGGGGTCGCTGGTGCTGGTGTCTTTGTGTGTGGAGTCTGCGTATTCCTGCTGTGGGTGTGAGGTACTGGTGTCTGTGTGTGCGGAGTCTGCGTGTTCCTGCTGTGGGTCGCTGGCGCTGGTGTCTGTGTGTGTGGAGTCTGTGTGTTCCTGCTGTTGGTCGCTGGTATCTGTGTGTGTGGAGTCTGCGTGTTCCTGCTGTGGGTGAGAGGTACTGGTGTCTGTGTGTGTGGAGTCTGTGTGTTCCTGCTGTGGGTCGCTGGTGCTGGTGTCTGTGTGTGTGGAGTCTGCGTGTTTCTGCTGTGGGTGAGAGGGACTGGTGTGTGTGTGTGTGTGTGTGTTTGTGGAGTCTGCGTGTTCCTGCTGTGGGTGAGAGGTACTGGTGTCTGTGTGTGTGGAGTCTGCGTGTTCCTGCTGTGGGTGAGAGGTACTGGTGTCTGTGTGTGTGTAGTCTGCGTGTTCCTGCTGGGGGTCTCTCCCTTCTCTCCCTGTCTGTGTTTCTCCTGGAGAGCAAGCTGGGGTCTGTGAAAAGACATGTTCCTCATGCAAGAAATTGTACATGGCCAATCAAGTGATCTTTGATTTATTATTTCCCCAACATGTCTCACCTCTTGGGACAGGATCACCTCCCATCAGATTTCTACCACTGTGAGTCCCTGAGGAAGCTCTCTGTGGTCAGAGACATGGTAGTGTTTCCACATGTCCACTAGGGGGCACTAATTGTGTCCTACCGGTTGTTCACTCTGTCACTTTTTGAATCACCCTATTACGTCACTTCCTGAAACAACCCCATTACGTCACTTCCTGAAACACCCCATTACGTCACTTCCTGAATCACCCCATGACATCAGATCCTGATGTACAACACAACTTATTATGTCACTTCCTGGAACACCCTGCTACACATCTGACTCCCTTCAGCAATTCACTAACAACTCAGCAGATGAGTCCGGACCTCATAAAAAGAGAGCCCTGCGTATGAGCAGAGGGGGGTGGAATACTCACACAGACGCCAGGACTTTCGGCTGCTCGCCCCCTGACCTGGAAGAAAAAAGATTTTGCATTCAGACTGACGGGACCCCATTGGTTAGTGCCAGACACCTTAATTCTGCCGCACGGTGTCTGTAACTCAGAGCAACTAATAATCACATATTAATTTAAGAGTTTTTGCCTCAAACTCTATATTATGCCCACTGCAACCAGAAGAATTAAAAGAGAGAAATTACCTGTATTTCAAAACGAGACTGGCAGCCAATATCTTTTTTTCCATGACAGCTATTTTGAGATATGTACTTGGTGTTATTGCTTATTAAAACACTATTAATTGAGGACCCTGCTGCCCAGCCCTGTTGTTGAAGCCGATACCCTGGCTCCTCTCCAGACACAGCAGGATGAGCTCCTCCAGTCAGGACAGGAGGCTCTACTGTACACAGAGAGGGGTGGGAGGGGGGAACAGGCTGCTCAGCCACGTGGTTGAAGCCGAGACACAGGTGCCCCAGCCAGGACAGAGGATGTTCCTGAAGCCCGCAGGGTGTATCGAACACACCTGTGAGACAAGGTGAGGTGGAAGAGTAGGTGCCTCCGGACCGCCCTGTCAGGGAAAGAAGGCGAGAGTTAGCTGTGCTCACTGTCTGTTCCTCAGGCTGGGACAGAGGATCACACGCTGTATTATTATTATTGAGAGACAGGCTCACTGTCTGCTCCTCAGGCTGATACAGGAGGTCACACACCGTATTATTATTATTGAGAGACAGACTCACTGTCTGTTCCTCAGGCTGGGACAGGAGATCACACACTGTATTATTATTATTGAGAGACAGGCTCACTCTCTGTTCCTCAGGCTGGGACAGGAGTTAAAGACTTCGATGCTTAAAATGTTTAGGGAGAAATGGAATACTGGTGTGTATTTTTTTCTTTAAAGTACCAAGACCAGCTATATACTGTATGTTTATGTTCCAAAATTAATATCGTTTATGGCCTTCACACGCGTTACAGTATGCTCCTATTCTTTTTATGCTCAGCTACTAAGATTTCCCTTCAGTGGTAAAATTCAATATCTACAACGGGCACAGTAAAGACATTTACAGTAAGTCTTTCTACGACAGACCAACGGACCACGAGTGCCCCTGTCGGTCAACCAATCACGCACCGCGGTACCCAGCGTCATCTTGCGTCATGATACGCGACACCACAGCCAATTACCTGCGGTACGTGTCTGTACCGCGCACTTTGAATGGCTGCATCTGTAGCCCGAGATTCCTCCCGAGGAATCTTCCTCCCGAGATTCCTCCCGGAATTACCCGAGATTCCTCCCGTACTTCCTGGCCGGAATTGCGCTGTCGCTCGGGTGAGTGTGGTTCCAGCGCCGCGCTGACGCTGCTGTGTTGGTGAGGTCCCCCGGATCACAGCTCACCCACGGGCCCACGGCGCCCGGTATGGGAACCGTGCAGACTCCCCCGACAAGGACCGCCGTCCTGAAGCGGTCCCCCGCTCAGAACCGGTCATGTGGCCGCCCAGCCTCGGATCAGTCACTCCCCAGTCCGTGGAGATATCCCTGGGTCCGTTCCGGCACTTCTGCATCCGAGGAATGAATCCGGTCCCTTCTTCAAAGGCTGTGTGAGAGGAGGCTCAGGTCCCTCCTGATGAGGGCGAACCAAGAAGTTCAGTGGAGAACTACAGAACAGGGGACGCTGGGATACCCGGTCCCACCCCCTTCTCCCTCCCCACGCAACACACTTCCTGTTTTTCCTGCTCGGCCACAGAAATGTCGTTCTCTGTCTCCGCAGGGCCCTGTGGCTGTTCCAGGCTGTCACCCCCCATGCGTTGAACAGGTAGGCAGTACGGGCCAAGCTGGAGCCAGAACCGGCGCCACAGGTGGGCCCAGCTCCTGGAGCTGACGGCAGTGAGACTGTGCTTGTCCCTGATGGCCCTGTCCCCTTCTCTTCCCATCCCCAGCTTCTCCAGAGCAGGAAAGAGCAGATGAGTGATTAACGAGGCCAATTAACTTACCAAGGACTAGAATTCTTGCATCCCCACCCACTTTGGCAGCTTGTTCCCCCCTCCAACCCCTCTCTGTGTACAGTAGAGCCTCCTGTCCTGACTGGAGGAGCTCACCCAGCTGTGTCTGGAGAGAAGCCAGGGTATCAGCTTCAAAAACAGGGCTGGGCAGCTTGTTCCCCTCTCCCACCCCTCTCTGTGTACACACTGGAGTGCGGCAGGGTGGTCAATATTGGTGAAGCTGGTGAAGTTTGGGGCCTGAGCCTGCTCTGCTGGAAGTAGGACATGTAGACCTGAGCTCGAAATACTTGGATCGTGGAAAATGCATCGTTTTCTGAGCGAAATATCGCGGGGGAGTTCGCATGTTGCCCTGTAAGGTCAAGTGCACGAGCGCCTATTTCTAAACTAAGAGATCCTGCTACCCCTGGTGCTGGTGAAGTACAGACTTGTTCCCATCTCCCCCCACTCTCTGCGTACAGCACACAGAGCGATTCATTCCGCTGTGTGCCGGCAACGTTTCCGTCCGTCTCCTCACAGTTAAAACCGTTTCTGAGAGCAATTCTGGTGGGGACGATCGGAGACACTGTGGTGACTAGAAGAATGGGATTTGACCACCGACCCCTGACCCCTGACCCGAAAGAACGTGACCCAAGTTCATGTCTCTTGCACTAACGCCCAGCATTCTGACTTTTAAAAGGAAAGAGTGGAAGAGGACTCAAGGGATCAATGTCGGTCCGGAGGGGTGAGTATTTCGGTTTGTCTTCTGAGAAACCCTGGCTGTGCTCTTTTCTGGTTATGCGACACCCTTAAGATTAAAGTCCGACATCATCTGTAACCCCAGAAAAATAATAATAATAATGTGTCCTAACCTCTCTTTGGAAATATTTTTCCAACGCAAACCAAGTCTCTCAATCAGTTCTGAGGTCGACTTCAAGGATAACCCCAGTCCTGGCGTCCCTGTGCTGGCTTCCAGGCAGTTTTTAAGTAAGGACCAAAGAAAACCTGGAGAGATCAGTGTTGAAGGCAGATCAGGGCAGCGTGCGGCTGAGGGTGATGAAGACGAGCAGAGAGTGGGATCTGCTGTCTGCCCAGGCGAACAGTCCAAGAAATCTGCCTGTTCATTAATGAATGAGTGGGCGCCAAGCAGCGCTTTAATTCTGAGACTGAAACGGCTGTCTTCCTTTTCCAGGTTCGTTAACAAACAGACGAAAGTATTGGACCCTCCGTGAGTATCCAGACCCACGCTGCTCCTAGACTTCCTTCCGGATAAGATCACGTTCTGGGAGACCAGAGACATTGACCTCCCTGTTGTATTGTGAAGGAATTGATCCAGTTCTTGAGATGGGTACCAGGGTCATTCAGGAAGTGACATAATAGGGTGATTCAGGAAGTGAGTTAGTAACCAATGGGAGAGAATTGTACCAGCTACTGGATACTGAGAACGTGAGACTCAGTGGAATAAATCTGATAATATCACTTTATTAGCCCTGTACAATTTCTTGCTTTAGGAATTTATCTTTTTCACAGACCCCAGCTTCTCTCCCTGTCTCTGTGTCTCCCCTAAGGTCTCTTTGACAGTCTTCGGATTCCAGAGTGGCCTTCAAACCAAATCCCAGTCTGATGCTGGAAATTCGGCGTTACCTCTCTCAGTGGAGAGAATAGAGAACTCTGTGTGATCAGTTCTCTCTCTCTCTCTCTCTCTCTCAATCTCTCTCTCTCTCTCTCTATATGATGCCTCTTTGTTCCGAACTGAAAACTCCTTATTTCCCGCATGATCTCTCTTTCGCTCTTCAAAGCTTGGGAGAATCACCTAGATTGCCAGAGGAAACAGCCTCTGGGATGTGAAATCGTGCAGCAACGCACTGCTCGGTCCAGACCTGTGACTGCCTCTCTCCTATCCCAGGAGGAGAGACGTGCTGACCGTCACCCCCTGGTTGGCGCCCATCGTCTGGGAAGGGACCTTTGACCCCTCGATCCTCGACGGCATCTACAAGCCCCTGAACATCACCGTAGCGACCACGGTGTTCGCCGTCGGCAAGTAAGCCTGTTTTTTTTTTCCTGTCACCCAAACGGGAACAAGCAAAAGCTCTCAGGCATCAGGCTTTCTCTCAGCTGCTTGACTGGTGTTTTGGGGCTGTGTTTGGGGGCGCTTGTGGCAATGCGGGTCTGCAACCAGTGTGGTCATTTCCTCTGCCAGGTGCCTTAATGCCAGAGTATGTCCCTGTATATTCACTCATCTGTTTAGCCACTCACAGCCCTCGCTGTCCCTGGGTCCCACTTCCCAGGCCTCTCGGATACGATCACACGGTGTCCGTCTGTACTGGGCACCGTACTCCACGATCACAGCTCTTGCTGTGCCTGGGTCCCACTCCTCCTCCCTTTTGCTCCCCAATCCCCCACTGGCTGGTGTCCAACTGGTGCGGTGTTGACCCTCAACCAATCTGAGTTGGTGTTTTGGGGGACCTTTTTGGGGCTCATGCAGCAAAGTCAATCTGTAACCAATGAGGTCATTTCCTCTGCCGGTGCGACTCCAAGCCAAAGTTGACTTTGTTTCGCCTATGTTAGAATATGACCGAACTGCTGAATGCCCCTGGTTCGACAGCACCGTTCCCAAGCTCTCTCGTTCTGCTCTTTCCCAGGTATACCCGTTTCCTGAGGGGCTTCCTGGAGTCGTTGGAGAAGCACTACCTGGTGGGGTTCCGGGTGCACTACTACGTCTTCACCGACCAGCCGGGCGAGGTGCCGTAGGTGGACCTGGCGCCCGGGAGACGTCTCACCTCCATCCAGGTGCCCAAGTTCGGCCGCTGGCAGGAGATCTCCCCCGAGTACATGTGGGACGACAACAAGAAGCGAGCGGGCGACAACTAGAAGTGCGGGACAACTAGACCCAGCTAAACGATCCGGATTTGGCGGCGAGGTCCAGCTCATCCGCTTCTCGACGCTCAACAAAAAACCTGGCCGAAGTGTGGGACAACTAGACCTAGCTAAACGATCCGGATTCGCCCGATGCGGGCCCCCTCGAACCCCTTTAAACGTGGCGGGGAGAGTCGGGAGTGTTGCAGGTGGGCGCTCGGGAGATCCTCGCCTCGTTTCACGATGTTGCCAGGGGGCCCCAGGCGTGCGATGGGACAGATCGGCACACAGGTCTGGTGACGAGCTCGATCCGGTCCAAGCTCGCCAGTCTTGGTCCTGCTGTGCTTGACCTTCCATTCTGGGGCTGGATAACGTCACTCGTCTGTCAGAAGGGAAACACCTGAAGTTGAGGGGGGATTTTAAGGAAGAGTAGAACAGGTGCTTCTGAATGCAGGACCGCCCCAGGCCCTGAAGTTATACTTCATTGTATATTTATAGAGTCTGTTTTTTTCCAGGTTTAAGTTTATACTGTTGCTGTAATGGGTGTCATAATAAAAGGGGGAACTGCTTGCCGTACCCCATCGAATGTGGAAGTCTTTCTTCACGGGCGGGAGGGCCTGTCCAGGTCGGTGACACGGCCTGTGGTTTGCTGATACTCCCTAGCGATGGTGGGGATCTCCAGCCCCTCAGAGGAGCTTGAAGAAATGTCTCAGAGCACCCAGGGGCTCGACTTGGATTTTGCGCCGTCTGTTTTCTGACTGGTTTTTCCAGTACAGGGGCTGCAGGAGGGCTGGAGTCTATCCCAGCATGCAGCAGGTGCAAGGCAGGACACCAGTCTGTCACAGGACACACACTCACACACCCTGGACAGGACACCAGTCCATCACAGGACACACACACACACCCTGCACAGGACACCTGTCCATCACAGGACACACACACACACACACACACACACCCTGGACAGGACACCAGTCCATCACAGGACACACACACACTCACACACCCTGGACAGGACACCAGTCCATCACAGGACACACACAGACACACCCAGGGGCTCGACTTGGACACCCGCTGGGCTGCAGTGGGGGGGGCTGCCAGTGGTGGGTTGCAGGGTGATATGGCTGCTGGCGCTGTAACAACACAAATACACAGACAGAACAAAAGACAGAACGTTGCCGGGGAAACGTACTGTCAACCAAAAATACACGTTTGGGTGGAGGGAGATAACACAAGTAAAAGATTAAACAAGCTAAATGAAGAAAAGCTCCGCTCAGCCTTCGTGTACGTGTAAATACGCCTATTTTAGACTGTTCAAACACGGGTCTCTTGCCAAAACCATCACAGGACACACACAGACACACCCAAGGGCTCGACTTGGACACCTGCTGGGTTCCAGTGGGGGGGCTGCCAGTGGTGGGTTGCAGGGTGATATGGCTGCTGGCGCTGTAAAGGTGCCGCTGATAGCAATACGCACATGGATACCATGAAGCAGGACAAACTCCCCAGTTTCCCAGTTTCCCCTGACAGCAGCTACAAGCTCCCCACAGCTCTCCTGGAGGTGTGCGCCTGGTGTTGCCCTGGGGTTATTCACCATGGCGTTAGAGTCCCTGTAACGCCCAATTACAGTCAAAAGTATGTTGTTGTTTTTTTTACTTTTTACTGTAACAACACAAACACGCAGACAAGACAAAAGACAGAACGTCGCCGGGGAAACGTACTGTCAACCAAAAATACACGTTTGGGCGGGGGGAGATAACACAATTAAAAGATTAAACAAGCTAAATGAAGAAAAGCTTCGCTCAGCCTTCGTGTACGTGTAAATACGCCTATTTTAGACTGTTCAAACACGGGTCTCTTGCCAAAACCCCGTTCACTTTATATACAAATATGTGATGACGTGCGAGCATGAAGACACGAGGTATTTTCAGCTGGTTTCCCATGGGGGGTTCAAATTCAGCCGAACCCCCTTGCAGTTTGGTACCGACAGATAGTGGCCGGGTGCGGCACCTCGGGTCGTTTCACGAAGCTATCGCAACAGGGCTAAAGACAAGAAGGCAAATCGCCTGAAAAGCTATGGAGCGCAAGTACAAGACATGAATAACCGGCCGAGCTCAGCTGCTCGCTGAAAGCTCGTTTCGTTATTGGACGATTCGTGGGCGCTACGGCGTGTAATGCGATTCAATTCACTTCGATTGATTTGGATATAGCGCCTATCCGTGTGAGCGCCGCGGTCACCCAAGGGGACACCCGCTAACGCCCTCAAACAGGCGCAGAAAGCGATTGAATTGCCCCCCAAATCCACGATCTGAGAGGGAGACCTGCAGGTGGGCTACGACAGGACCTCGGGTGCGACTTTGTCATTACGAGACAACTCGGGGGGGGGGTCTTTTTTCCTTCCTAGATGGGCAGAAAGGCGCTTCTCTCAGCTCTCGGCCTCGAAGAAAATGTGTTTTTTAAATGTCAACGTGTTTCGACATTCAGGTCGTGAGGTTTGGGGTGGAGGCTGGGGGGGGGAGGGGAGCGCCAGAGTCACGGGAGACGTCTCTCGGCCCGGCGAGACCGGTGTGACGAGAAAAGCGAGGCGCAGCTCGACGGGTGGGCGACACCCACAGCCCTGAGCAGCACTTCGTCAGCCGAGGCCCCGACAAAACGCCGCCATCACTGTCTGCTGCTCCTCGGCAGCGCAGGAGGCCGGGCCGGCCGCTGACCCCGGGTCACCCGGCAACGCGGGTCGTCGCCCCGGCAACGCGGGTCGTCACCCCTGCGACCGGGTGGTCGCCCCGGGCAACAGGTCTAAGCCCTGTGTGTTTCTTGTCGGGCTGAAAGGGTGCATCATTATTATAGATATATATTATCTTTATATGATGTATATTGTATATTTGTATATTATTTGTGAGGTGGAGGTGTGTGAAGTCGCTCTGGACAGACCGGCAGAGTAGTGTTTGCAGGCTTGAAGGATTTTGAGATGTTATTGTGCCGTTTAATAGACAATTCGGAAAAAAAGAGCATTTATTTACAGTCAGTTTATTAGTCTTTCTGGGTGAATTTCCCCTCCATCAATCCAAAGGGTCTAATAGTCCTCCCCCTTTCAGTACTTTCGAGGCGGAGCGGAAACGCTCTTTAGCTTCTATTTAAACAAATTGGAGAAATACTAAAGCCAGGAAAACATGATCTGTGTAAAAAAATACAGTTTGAGCACATCATTTACTTCCTGAGCTCTGCCGGTGAGATGTGTTTTGTTCCTCTTGTTGTAGCTGTATTTGTAGATTCTTTATACGTCTCATAAAAACAATTAAGACAAAAGATCACAACTGAAAGAAAGTAAATACATGAAAAAGGTATAAGCCCTGCCGGCGAGGGGTGTTAATTATAGTAATTTGAGCGTCGCCATGGGCAGCGACGGGTCGGGTTACACGCCGAGAAAGAGCCTCCAGCCCAGGATGATAAAATCAGTAAACATTGTTCCCCTCTCCCTCTGTACTATATCAAGACGTGGGGTCGCTTTATAACCTGTCAGAAAACAACCGTGTGGCGCTGCAGCTAAGCCCCACGCCTCTGAAGAAACCTATAACGTGAACCTCACCCCGCTGCCACATCAAAATGAGCGCAGCGGGTCATCGGGACACGGCACCGGGAGAAATACTGCCCACGCAGGGCGGAGAGGGTCTATCTTCTGTCACGTTGTGAATGCTGGTGTTGCAAAACCAAATTTAACACAACCTAGCGTCTTGACATAATCCTCAACTCGATAATCTTAACACCCCAGCATACAAATTAACGCAGCAGCTAAAAACACGACCCGACACACAATTCTTAACGCAGTACTCCACCGTGACCGCTGGGTGTCGCTCTGCACATATACTGTAGCTCTCGCATATCCCAGTCATAAGATAAAATAAGATGAGGGTTGCACTTGAAGTTTCCTTACATTTCAAGTAGATTACGAGTGGGAAGATGGAATAAACTCCCGAGAAGCTGCCTGAGGAACAGACAGTGAGCCTGTCTCTCAATAATAATAATAATAATAATACAGTGTGTGTGATCTCCTGTCCCAGCCTGAGGAACAGACAGTGAGCCTGTCTCTCAATGATAATAATACAGTGTGTGATCTCCTGTCCCAGCCTGAGGAACAGACAGTGAGCCTGTCTCTCAATAATAATAATACAGTGTGTGATTTCCTGTCCCAGCCTGAGGAACAGACAGTGAGCCTGTCTCTCAATGATAATAATACAGTGTGTGATCTCCTGTCCCAGCCTGAGGAACAGTGAGCCTGTCTCTCAATAATAATAATAATACAGTGTGTGATCTCCTGTCCCAGCCTGAGGAACAGACAGTGAGCCTGTCTCTCAATAATAATAATACAGCGTGTGATCCTCTGTCCCAGCCTGAGGAACAGACAGTGAGCCTGTCTCTCAATAATAATAATCCAGTGTGTGATTTCCTGTCCCAGCCTGAGGAACAGACAGTGAGCCTGTCTCTCAATGATAATAATACAGTGTGTGATCTCCTGTCCCAGCCTGAGGAACAGTGAGCCTGTCTCTCAATGATAATAATACAGTGTGTGATCTCCTGTCCCAGCCTGAGGAACAGTGAGCCTGTCTCTCAATAATAATAATACAGTGTGTGATCTCCTGTCCCAGCCTGAGGAACAGACAGTGAGCCTGTCTCTCAATAATAATAATACAGCGTGTGATCCTCTGTCCCAGCCTGAGGAACAGACAGTGAGCCTGTCTCTCAATAATAATAATCCAGTGTGTGATTTCCTGTCCCAGCCTGAGGAACAGACAGTGAGCCTGTCTCTCAATGATAATAATACAGTGTGTGATCTCCTGTCCCAGCCTGAGGAACAGTGAGCCTGTCTCTCAATAATAATAATACAGTGTGTGATCTCCTGTCCCAACCTGAGGAACAGACAGTGAGCCTGTCTCTCAATAATAATAATACAGTGTGTGATCTCCTGTCCCAGCATGACGAACAGTGAGCCTGTCTCTCAATAATAATAATACAGTGGAACAAGTAATAGGTTTATTCCATGCTGAAAAAAAAGAAGAAAGAGAACACAACGTTTCGGCCGTGGAGCCTTCTTCAGGTGTGAGAGAGACAGGGCAGTAGGCAAAGGTAAAGTAGCAGGAGAACAAAGGCTGGGAGGGAGGAGGAGTGAGAGGCGGGAGTAGGGGACAGAAAGAGAGGCCAATCAAGAGGTGTGAAATGAAACTTCCAATGAATGGAGAAAATTTAAAAGAACAGTAGTCTGTCGTTAAGAGAAGGGAGAATGTGTGATCCTAGCTGCAGAATAATTTTGGTTTCGGTGGTCTTTCTGATGTACGAGTTTGGAAAACCGTCTTTGAGAACACAGACGGAGAGATTAGAGTGGTCGTGGCCGTCAGAGGTGAAATGAGAAACAATGGGCTTGGAGAGATCTTTAATCTTCACAGCCCTGACGTGTTCCCTGAAGCGGTCTCCGAGTCTCCTTCCTGTTTCTCCAATGTAGATGGCTGGGCATTTACTGCAAGAGATACAGTAAATAAGGTTGCTGGAGGTACAAGATGCTGTCTGGGTGATCCGGAATTGTCCTGAGGGGCCTTGAATGAGTGTGGTGGTGGATGTGTACTTGCAGGTGATACAGCGAGTTCTGTTTCAAGGGAAAGTACCTGGTGTGGATGGTTGTTGAGGGCGGTCAAGGGAGCTGTGAACAAGGAGGTCACGCAGATTAGGTGATCGGCGATATGAGATGATAGGGCGATCAGAAAAGATGTCCCCCATCACTATACTGGGGCATCAGGACCCACACAGACCGCAGGGTGAGAGCGCCCCCTGCTGGCCCCACTCACACCTCTCCCAGCAGCAGCCTCAGTGTTTTCCCAGGAGTCTCCCCTCCAGGTACTGGCCAGGCTCACACCTGCTGGGCTCCAGCAGGCTGTCAGCTGGGAGTTGAGGGCGATATGGCTGCTATCCCACGTTCCTCTCCTGCGTGACGAAGGTGGTGCGCTTTTAAGCTCTCCGCCCGCCGGAAACTCCTCCCGCACTCCCTGCAGCTGAAGCTGGTGGGTTTTTCAACTGCCTTCCTGACTGAAGCTCTTCCCACATTGCTCGCAGCTGAAAGGTCTCGCTCCCGTGTGCGTCAGCTGGTGTTTTCGTAAGCTAGCGGCCCAGCTGAAACTCCTCGTGCACTGACTGCAGCTGAAAGGCTTCTCTCCTGTGTGAACGGACTGGTGGGTTTTTAGACTGTCCGAGCGACTGAAACTCTTCCCACACTGACTGCAGCTGAATACTCTCTCGCCCCTTGTGACTTAATTTCCCTGACCTCTGAAAACACTGCTGCTGTCTGTGCTGTACCGACACTTCCTCCGTTTTATCTGAACAAGGCGTTGAAGGCTTCCTGATCCTCTGGCCCACGACGATGTGTCAAACCACCTCGGCGCTGACAGTCTCTGAATTTGCACAGAACAAGGTCTTGGTACTATCGAGCCCTGTAGGTGCTGCTCTTGCTCCTCCCTGTCCTGACTCTCCTCTGGGTGCTGTGACTCAGCACTGATCTCTTCACCAGGTACAGCAGTCTGCTGCTCTGCAGGGTCCATCAGCTGGATCACCACGTACTGCTCTGTAAGAGGAAACTCACCCAGTTCTTCATTGTGCTCTTGTACAGAGACAGAGTCCTGCTCCTTACAACTTTCACTAATATTCTTAATGTCCAAATCATTAATCTCGTTTGAGGGCTTTACTAAGAGGCTCTCAGGCTCGGTCTTCATCATGGGCACAGAGTCCAGATCCTCCACACTCTCTCTGCTCTCTGTGTGCTGCTCCCTGAGTCTCTCTTTCCCTTGTGCGGCGGTGAGCTCTGTCTCCTGCCTCAGACTGGAGCCCCACTCCTCCCGCTCACTGTGCTGCTGTTCAAGAGAAGCCCTGTCCCCAGCGTCAGGGAGGGCACTGACCTCTGACCCTGAAAAACACAGGACAAGAGGACAGGGCCTTTAACACGGGCTGAGGGTAGAGGCCAAAACCTTCTCAGAAAACAAAATGTAAAGTAGCAATAACTAAATAATCTTCAACAATGAAGATCAAAGAAGAATTGTGACAGAGATGAATAAAACATCTACCAAATTGCAAGACCGTACATGCGCCGCACACAAACGCAGAAAGCTCAAGTCTTTCAGTTAACGTACGACTCCAGCTGATGTATGTGTGGATTATTGTATCTGCAGGGTCAGTCCACTGGGGCTCCTATGTCCTGCTCTGCAAGATGAAACTCACCCAGTTCTGCTCTGAGCTCTGGTGCATAGAGACGCTGTCCAGTTCAATACAATGTTCTGCGATATGCATGGTGTGCGGATGATTGATCTTCTCTGTAAATATTAAGAGCCCAGGTGTCTCACTCTCAGGCTAGGTCTTCATCGTGGGCACAGAGTCCAGATCCTGTCTCTGTCTGCTCTCTGTGTGCTGCTCACTGAGTGTCTCTTTCCCTTGTGCGGCGGTGAGCTCTGTCTCCTGCTTCAGACTGGAGCCCCACTCCTCCTTCTCACTGTGCTGCTGGTCAAGAGGAGCCCTGTCCCCAGAGTCAGGGAGAGCACTGACCTCTGACCCTGAAAAACACAGGACAAGAGGACCAAACCTTTAACACGAGCTTAGAGTACTGCTCAAAAGAAGTGATACCCATGCAAAGAGCAGCTTCAAATTTCAATTTGAAATTGCAGAGACATTCTTCAGAAGGCTGGCTCTGTGTTGGGGATGAGACTCGACCCCCTGGAGGTGGTGGCTGAGAGGAGAATGCTGACCAAGCTCACAGCCATCATGACCAACGCCTCTCATCTGCTTCTGCACATGTTTTATTGTTTCTACAGGGACTATGGGCATCACATTTTGCACATACCTATGTATTTATTTTATATTTATTTTGTTGTCTTTTGTTTTTATAACTATTCTGATGTCTGTTTTTGCTTGTCTTGGGCTGGACTGCTATAGTTCCCTACGGGATCAATAAAGTCTTATCTACAGTGGTGTGAAAACGTTTTTGCCCCCTTCCTGATTTCTTGTTTTTTTGCATGTTTGTCACACTGAAATGTTTCAGATCATCAAACAAATTGAAATATTAGACAAAGATAACACAAGGAAACACAAAATGCAGTTTTTAAATGAAGGTTTTTATTATTAAGGGAAAAAAAATCCAAACCTACATGGCCCTGTGTGAAAACGTGATTGCCCCCTAAACCTAATAACTTTTTCACACCACTGTATAATGTAGGATGTTGGAGTTGATATGTTAGCAGTCAAGAAGAACCTGTTGTGGTAATAGCTCTGTACAGACTGGTAATTGGCTGCCAGACCTGGGACATGATAATATACAGGAATTCAGGCAGAGAGTCTTTGTCTATTTTAACAGAGCAGTGGTTTGCTATTGTGAAGACTGAGTCTGTCCAGAGACTATTATATCCATTGACACAGTAAAGCTCTTCGGTATCAGATGAATGTTCGACTAACAACGCTATAAAAACAATGCAGTGTCGACCATGAAAATGTCTGAACAGCCGAAATGTTGTTTCTCTTTCTCTCCCGTTCCTTTGCGGGATCCAACATGTTGTAAACGAGTCTCATGTTCGCGGTGCTCCGGGATTTCTGTACGTCAGCTTGTTCATTTGATAAAGTTATTTTAGACACATCCCACCCTTTTCTGAATACAAATACGCAAACAAATACACAATTAAAGTTAGGAAAAGCCACTGACTGGACAAACCGTGATAAGTAAAACATGCTGATTACAGAACAGGTAACGTAACGTAAAAGGGTAAAACCGACGCGAGACTCGGGTAAATTACATTCACTCACTAAAACACAGTGAGTTCGGGGTTCCCAGTCCTGGTCCCTGGGTCACCTGGCTCTAGGTGAGCTCTGTCCCAGACTGATGGTTCAAGCTGTCTGTTTCACAGGTGACAGGTGCGTCTGTGTGAACCTGCGCCCAGGTGTGTCGCCTGCTGTCACTCAGAGCTGTCTGTCCCGCGCGCACAGGTCAGAAATAGCCCAGCCAAGGAGTATTAGTGCTTTATCAACAAACTGTAATAACTTTTATTTTATACAGTATCTTTCCTGGGGCCTCTCATGACATCAGTTTGTTGTCATTAATTTCCCTATGTCGGATTTTTTACCAGTAAGAACAGTATCTGCGACACACACAAGCAAATACACAGGCTTTCTGAGCACCGCCCGCGTGTAAAACGAGCCTGACAGGTTACCGAAACCGAAAGTACTTGAGTGTTATGAAACACTGGCGTCCTCACCTGCACAATCACCTTCGCTTTGGTGTTTTAAGGGCTCTTTTTCTTTCTCTTTTTCATTTTTAAGAGCTCGAATCAAACAGAGCAGGGGCATGATGATGCTGTTTGCTGCTCTGGTGGGTTTGGGTCTTCCAGGCTGGGTCGCTGGAGATGAGTCCTGCTGGTGCTTTTCCAGATGCACGAGTAGTAAACTCGGGATAAGGGCTCGCTGTTTTTTTTATGTTTATGTACGGCTAAAGCTATACTTTAATCATAATTTTATTGTCGTCACTTAGTTTGCATCTGTACATTTCGTTTACAGCCTTGGGGGTCATTAATTATGATAATTATGATACGCTTTCCGTGAAGCACAACAAAAACATAATTTCCTCTTCAAGTCTCAATTCCATAGATTTAACGTACAAACAGGCCTGTTGTCGTGACTGAGTGATTTCTAGCAATTGGTGTCTTGCCAGAATTTCATAAGGGTCCAAGGAAAGTGTGCTCATATTTGGAGCAAAAGTGTCTACAGCGCTGAAAATTGACGGACCTGAAAAGCTGGGAGAGGCAGTGACAAAAAGGCTGTATTTATACACATGAACTAATTTATGTTAAATCAGCTGATTTGGTATGAAAAAAAATGCAAACAAACCATCTCTCCAGGACCACTGTTAATATAATATTATATTATATAATACATTATATTATGTATTATATTATACATAATAGAATGTATTATATTACATATAATACTGAATACACACCTGAAGAAGGCTCCACGGCCAAAACGTTGTGTTCTCTTTCTTCTTTTTTTTCAGCATGGAATAAACCTATTACTTGTTCCTTTGCAATATAATATAATGTTGAGTGTGTCTGTATTAACCTCTCTTAATGCAGTGTAATGTCCAGTCAGTGTGTCTGTATTAACCCCTCTCTCTCAGTGCAGTGTTAATGTACTGGAGTGTCCAGTCAGTGTGTCTGTATTATCCCCTCTCTCTCGGTGCAGTGTTACTGTACTGAAGTGTACATACTGTGCAGTAAGTATTAACATACTATTTCTTTTTTTTCCAGAGAGACATATTTTGGTAGACTCATATATGGTTGAACTTGGTTCGGAACAGAATGGGAAATTCCAGGGCTTAGTCTCTCTGGATGGGGAGCCCTTGATGGAGTACAGCAGTGGTATGAAGCGTGTCATGTTCAAGCAGGACTGGCTGAAGCAGGTCGCAGTAGATTCTGCAAACCAATGCATTCTGGAGGAGCTTTTCTTCTTTGAAATGATGAAAGAGCTAAAAAACGTAACTGGTGGTGAGAGGAAAAACCTAATATTTTGTCACAAATATGTGATATTTTGTCCTCACATGTATAGAACTCTTTGTTGACACATAATGTTGATTGCCTGTGAATTGTGTATGTTATTTCTCTGGTGGTCTCTCAGGTGTTGAAGAGAGGTAACAGTGAAGCTCATTCTTGTCCGTCTCTCAGGGGTTCATTTCCTGCAGAGGTTTGTGGGCTGCTCAAAGGATGAGAAAGGAAGGGTGGAATCATTCGACTGGATCGGGTACGATGGGGAGGACATGCTCGAGTTCGACAGCTTCAACACCCAGTGGGTGAATCTCTCTCCAATCCACCAGTCTCTCAAGATGCACATGGACCGCAACACAGACTACAATAGAGAGAACAGAGATTATCTGAAATACATTTGTCCCGAGCTCATGGACAGCTACCTGAAGTTTAGGGGACATCACTCAGGTGAGTGTGTGAGAGGAAATTGTGCCAAAATATGGGCCAGGAATTAGGTGTGCATAAATGTGCCAGTAGCCATATCACCCTGTAACTCACAACTAATAACCCCCTGAAGCTCAGCAGGCATGAGCCTGGCCAGTACCTGGATAGGAGACCTCCTGGTAAAGTTAAGGTTGCTGCTGGAAGAGGTGTTAGGGGGGGACAGTAGGAGATGCTGACTCTTTGGTCTGGGTGGGCCCTAATGGCCCAATATAGTGATGATTGTGAAAAGGCACTGTCCTTCAGATGACGTGTAAAACCAAGGTCCTGACACTCTTTTGTCATACAAAATCCCAGGGCATCTCTTGAAAAGAGTAGGGGTGTTACCCTGGTTTCCTGGTCAAAAAATGTCCCATTGGCCTTTATCAATCATGGCCTCCTAAAAATCCCCATCTATGAACTGGCTTCATCACTCTGCTCTCCTCCCCACTGAGAGCTGGTGTGAGGGGAGTGTACTGGCGCACTATGGCTGCCTTTGCATTGTCCAGGTGGGGGCTACACTTTGGTGGTGGTGTGGAGGGGAGTCCCCATTACTTGTAAAGTGCTATGAGTGGAGTATCCAGAAAAGTGCGACGTAAGCGTAATTATAGAGGGAGTGTGCTTTGGGTCTAGAGTTTTGAGGAGCCTCTACCCTCTTGACCCTGTCTGTTTAAAATGTAGTTTCCTTTATGCAGGAAGAGAACTATAAGTCCCAAGATACCTTGGGGGGAAACAGCCTGCTCATTTTTTTTCTGAGCTGTGAGGAATTATCCGCCTTCTCTCTGGCTCCAAAGGTGGTAGCTTACAAGTTGGGGCCTTTTGTTTGAAGAGAACTTAACAGACAGTCTAGCTTTTGGTGATGGTTTATTTTAGACTCTAGAGAGGACAAAGTGAGTAATACTGAAGAAGTTGCTCATATTATTCCTCCTAAAAATAGGGAGCTGTGTTTTTATTTTTGGTTGGTTTTACATAGGGTTTTGTAAAGCTCTCAAGGCTGAAGTACTTTACTGACCCTTCTCTGGTAATACAATGTTAAGATCCATGTTGGTTGTGACCCAGCGAACTCTGAAATTATTCCAGAATAAACAGATAAGAAGCATGTTTGTGTTCAGTCAGTGTGTCTGTATTAAAACCTCTCTTTAAGTGTAGTTTTAATGTACTGGAGTGTCCAGTCAAAGTCTGTATTAACCCCCCCCTCTCTCTCAGTGCAGTGTTAATGTACTGGAGTGTCCAGTCAGTGTGTCCGTATGAACCCCTCTCTCTCTCAGTGCAGTGTTAATGTACTGGAGTGTCCAGTCAGTGTGTGTGTATGAACCCCTCTCTCTCTCAGTGCAGTGTTCATGTACTGGAGTGTCCAGTCAGTGTGTCTGTATGAACCCCTCTCTCTCTCAGTGCAGTGTTAATGTACTGGAGTGTCCAGTCAGTGGGTCTCATTAATCCATGTCTTTCAGTCTCTCCTCAGGTGTTTGTCTCTGCCAAGCAAACGGGATTCTTTCAGACTCTCTATCTCTCCTGTCTGGTCACTGGTTTCTACCCTGGAGACATAGTGGTCAGTCTGTCCAGGAATGGAGAGAACGAGACAGAGGAGGTGCAGTCTAGTGGGATCAGACCCAACGGTGACGCCACCTTCCAGCTGAGGAAGAGTGTGGAGATCAGAGCCAGTGAGAGAGAGGAGTACAGATGTACTGTTATTCACCGTGGCTCCAACTACAATGTTACATTGACATGGGGTACGTCACTGGAACTCTTCAGATTATATTGTACTAATTCTACACTGAAGCTCTCCAGTCTCCTGTGCTATAGAGATTGGCACACTGTATAACTCTGTGCTGTGTGTGTTGTCAGGTGGATCCGAGTCCCAAGATCCCAGAGTTGCCATCAGTGTAGCTGCAACTGCAGTTTGCTTGGTACTTCTTGCAACAGGAGCGGTTTGCATTCTTCTCTGGAAGAGGAAGATGGGTAAGAGTTAATTACCAGTTTACACATACAGATGAAGCAGAAGTTAACACTGAGCTACAGATGCAGCCATTCAAAGTGTGCGGTACAGACACGTACCGCAGGTAATTGGCTGTGGTGTCGCGTATCATGACGCAAGATGACGCTGGGTACCGCGGTGCGTGATTGGTTGACCGACAGGGGCACTCGTGGTCCGTTGGTCTGTCGTAGAAAGACTTACTGTAAACGTCTTTACTGTGCCCGTTGTAGATATTGAATTTTACCACTGAAGGGAAATCTTAGTAGCTGAGCATAAAAAGAATAGGAGCATACTGTAACGCGTGTGAAGGCCATAAACGATATTAATTTTGGAACATAAACATACAGTATATAGCTGGTCTTGGTACTTTAAAGAAAAAAATACACACCAGTATTCCATTTCTCCCTAAACATTTTAAGCATCGAAGTCTTTAACTAAAGAGATACCGGAGTCAACAAGCATACTTTTAGAATTTGATTAATAGGGAATATAATATGGAATCGCGTATCTAAAGAATTTAATAACGGTATGATTATATTCGTGTACTGCGACAGGGCTGTGTGGGGCTGTTTCGCCTCCCTGTTCATGTGAGTTGTCTTGTAGCCTACTGGTCTACGTGCCTGACTAACAACGGGCAGGTTGTGTGTTCAAATCCAGCTGGTGCTGGACTTTTCTTTTAACAAACATTTCTTCGAAAAAATAGAATAGCGATATTATGGACAATCAATTGACTTTTATATTTCAAAATATCGCAACATGATCGATTCTAAGTCATTTTTGATAACAATGAATAGTCACCTTCTTCCCTTCTGACAACGGTCCCTGCTTCTGCTTCCTGCTTCTATTGTGTGTGTGTGTGTGCAACAGAGTAAATTTTTATAGAGAAATGGAGGCTGGACAGTATGCGTTACAATATAAACATTTATATTGATTTAAATCGTGTTCTGATTTAAATCGCAAACGCGTGTTATCCTTTACAGGATAAAAACAACCAGAACAGCAGCAACAACAATATTGTATTTCATTGCACTTTGAAAACCAAGTAATAACCTAACTATACAGTACGTGCAAACGTTTCATATGTTGCTGTCGTGAATGCCTGTGTACCCATAAGTATCTTATTTGCCTTGAGTCCTGTCTATCTCTGTCCCCCTCCCCCCTCTCTCCCTCAATTCAATTCAATTCAAGGTGTTTTATTTGCATGACAGATGGGTACAATTCTTGTTGGGAATGTATATTTTGATATTTACACCCGGCGCGGCACCAAGGGAGTGTCTGCATTTATAACTTAGTTTTTAAAATTAGTCAAGCAATATGAAGCATCTCCTTTTACTTTTAAGTCCCTTAAATACATTGAGCACAGCTTTCTCACCACTTAAGATTGCTTTTTGATACCATCCTTACACAAAGCAGAAACTTTCTGATGACTCACAGTACAAGTGGAAAGATTACAGATTTTAATCGTCTTTAATTTTGTTACGTTATACGTTTTAGGAACGTTTCATCTACACAAACACCACAAAACTATTCTCGATTGTATTTCTGAATGTTATGTTACACCTGCAGTAGTTCACTGTTTTAAATACATCGAATTAAGAAAGTTATGTGTAGCACTTTAGATCTTTTTTTCTGAACCAGAAAATGCCTGTGAATGCCTGTGGAGTGTATCTTATTAAGCTCTAAATTGCATTTTGAGTGCGGTTTTTGACTTTTTTTAAATTGCATTTTGGGCGCGGACAGCACATACAAGGGTTAATGAACTGCGCCAAGAAATTTAAAATAGTATTCTTTAGGTGTGAGGGTAGGAGTGGACCGCAGCAGGCATAATCAGCAAACCAGGAAAACAAAGAACAGGACAGGTGAGATGTGTATCCAGAAAACGAGTGATCAGAAAAAGGAAATGGTGTTACGCCCAGGTTTTCGACCCAATTGTTTTAACTTGCTAATGCATCAGACACATTTCCTGGCGTATTGTGTTTTAAATAAAATAGGAGTGTCTTTCCCTGGCTGCTGTTCTGGTTGTTTTTATCCTGTAAAGGATAACATGCGTTTGCGATTTAAATCAGAACACGATTTAAATCAATATAAATGTTTATATTGTAACGCATACTGTCCAGCCTCCATTTCTCTATAAACATTTACTCTGTTGCACACACACACACACACAATAGAAGCAGGAAGCAGAAGCAGGGACTGTTGTCAGAAGGGAAGAAGGTGACTATTCATTGTTATAAAAAATGACTGCGTGACACTGCGTGATACCGCGACACGCCCACCGGGGTATGCCGCGAAATACCTCACCCATTTTGAATGGCTGCATCTGTAGCAAGTACTGCACTGTCTCTTCACATTACAGTATCTGTCACTCATACTGTCAGTGCTGTCTCTCTGTATTCTGGATGTGTAGTTCAGTATTATAGAATGGTCAAGGGTCACACATGAGAAATGCCTCTCTGTATGACAGTGATATTGGACTGTATTAATATAGTACACAAATATGAATTTAGAGATTCAAAGTTAAAAAACTCCTGGTGACTGTGTTGTCTGCAGACTAAATAACATGACTTACTGCTTCATTCCCAGGAAGAGAGATGCTGAGTAAAAAAGTCTCAGTCCCCTAAGTGGACAGTGGAGACTCAGGTGAGACTCTGCTGAAAGGGGGAGGGTGATGGGAAGGGTCTGTGGGAGCGATAATGGCCAGTGTGTGTCTGTATTTGTTGGTGGTCAGGAGCAGGTGGCTGTAGGAGCAACGATGTTCAGTGTGTGTCTGTTGTTGGTGGTGGTCAGTAGTCTGTGGATGTGGGAGCAGTGATGGTCAGTGTGTCTGTTGTTATTGTTGGTCAGTAGTCAGTGGCTGTGGGTGTGCTGATGGTCAGTGTGTCTGTTGTTGTTGTTCGGTAGTCAGAGTGTGTAAGCAGTGATGGCCAGTGTGTGTCTGTTATTGTTCAGGAGTCAGTCTGTGTGGGAGCGGTGATGGCCGGTGCGTCTGTTGCTGTTGGTCAGTAGTCAGTGTCTGTGTGAGTGGTGATGGTCAGTGTGTCTGTTGCTGTTGGTCAGTAGTCAGTGTCTGTGGGAGTGGTGATGGTCAGTGTGTCTGTTGTTGTTGTTCAGTAGTCTGTGGCTGTGGGAGCAGTGATGGTCAGTGTGTCTGTTGTTGTTGGTCAGTAGTCAGTGCTTGTGGGAGCAGTGATGGTCAGTGTGTCTGTTGTTGTTGTTGGTCAGTAGTCTGTGGCTATGGGAGCAGTGATGGTCAGTGTGTCTGTTGCTGTTGGTCAGTAGTCAATGGCTTTGGGAGCAGTGATGGTCAGTGTGTCTGTTGTTGTTGGTCAGTAGTCAGTGGCTGTGGGAGTGGTGATGGACAGTGTGTCTGTTGTTGTTGGTCAGTAGTCGTGGCTGTGGGAGCAGTGATGGTCAGTGTGTCTGTTGTTGTTGTTGGTCAGTAGTCAGTGTCTGTGGGAGTGGTGATGGACAGTGTGTCTGTTGTTGTTGTTGGTCAGTAGTCGATGGCTGTGGGAGCAGTGATGGTCAGTGTGTCTGTTGTTGTTGTTGGTCAGTAGTCGGTGGCTGTGGGAGCAGTGATGGTCAGTGTGTCTGTTGTTGTTGGTCAGTAGTCAGTGGCTGTGGGATCGGTGATGGCCGGTGTGTCTGTTGTTGTTGGTGGTCAGTAGTCGGTGTCTGTGGGAGCAGTGATGGTCA
The DNA here is from genome assembly GCF_055471065.1 of Atractosteus spatula. Lineage (NCBI taxonomy): Eukaryota > Metazoa > Chordata > Actinopteri > Semionotiformes > Lepisosteidae > Atractosteus > Atractosteus spatula. The sequence goes on along the minus strand of NC_142715.1, from coordinate 21,020,987 downwards.
GTGTGTCTGTTGTTGTTGGTGGTCAGTAGTCGGTGTCTGTGGGAGCAGTGATGGTCAGTGTGTCTGTTGTTGTTGGTCAGTAGTCAGTGCTTGTGGGAGCAGTGATGGTCAGTGTGTCTGTTGTTGTTGTTGGTCAGTAGTCTGTGGCTATGGGAGCAGTGATGGTCAGTGTGTCTGTTGCTGTTGGTCAGTAGTCAATGGCTTTGGGAGAAGTGATGGTCAGTGTGTCTGTTGTTGTTGGTCAGTAGTCAGTGGCTCTGGGAGTGGTGATGGACAGTGTGTCTGTTGTTGTTGGTCAGTAGTCGTGGCTGTGGGAGCAGTGATGGTCAGTGTGTCTGTTGTTGTTGGTCAGTAGTCGGTGACTGTGGGAGTGGTGATGGCCAGTGTGTCTGTTGTTGTTGTTGGTCAGTAGTCGATGGCTGTGGGAGCAGTGATGGTCAGTGTGTCTGTTGTTGTTGGTCAGTAGTCAGTGGCTGTGGGATCGGTGATGGCCGGTGTGTCTGTTGTTGTTGGTGGTCAGTAGTCGGTGTCTGTGGGAGCAGTGATGGTCAGTGTGTCTGTTTTTGTTGGTCAGTAGTTGATGGCTGTGGGAGCAGTGATGGCCGGTGTGTCTGTTGTTGTTGGTCAGTAGTCAGTGTCTGTGGGAGCAGTGATGGTCAGTGTGTCTGTTGTTGTTGGTCAGTAGTCGATGGCTGTGGGAGCAGTGATGGTCAATGTGTCTGTTGTTGTTGGTCAGTAGTCAGTGTCTGTGGGATTGGTAATGGGCAGTGTGTCTGTTGTTGTTGGTCAGTAGTCAATGGCTGTGGGAGCAGTGATGGTCATTGTGTCTGTTGTTGTTGGTCAGTAGTCAATGGCTGTGGGAGCAGTGATGGTCTGTGTGTCTGTTGTTGTTGTTGTTGTTGGTCAGTAGTCAGTGTCTGTGGGAGTGGTGATGGTCAGTTTGTCTGTTGTTGTTGTTGGCAAGTAGTCTGTGGCTCTGGGAGTGGTGATGGCTGGTGTGTCTGTTGTTGTTGTTGGTCAGTAGTCAGTGTCTGTGGGAGCAGTGATGGCCAGTGTGTCTGTTGTTGGTGGTCAGTAGTCTATGGCTGTGGGAGCAGTGATGGTCAGTGTGTCTGTTGTTGTTGGTCAGTAGTCAATGGCTGTGGGAGCAGTGATGGTCTGTGTGTCTGTTGTTGTTGTTGTTGGTCAGTAGTCAGTGTCTGTGGGAGCAGTGATGGTCAGTGTGTCTGTTGTTGTTGTTGGTCAGTAGTCAGTGTCTGTGGGAGTGGTGATGGACAGTGTGTCTGTTGTTGTTGTTGGTCAGTAGTCGATGGCTGTGGGAGCAGTGATGGTCAGTGTGTCTGTTGTTGTTGTTGGTCAGTAGTCGGTGGCTGTGGGAGCAGTGATGGTCAGTGTGTCTGTTGTTGTTGGTCAGTAGTCAGTGGCTGTGGGATCGGTGATGGCCGGTGTGTCTGTTGTTGTTGTTGGTCAGTAGTCGGTGTCTGTGGGAGCAGTGATGGTCAGTGTGTCTGTTGTTGTTGGTGGTCAGTAGTCGGTGTCTGTGGGAGCAGTGATGGTCAGTGTGTCTGTTGTTGTTGGTCAGTAGTCAGTGCTTGTGGGAGCAGTGATGGTCAGTGTGTCTGTTGTTGTTGTTGGTCAGTAGTCTGTGGCTATGGGAGCAGTGATGGTCAGTGTGTCTGTTGCTGTTGGTCAGTAGTCAATGGCTTTGGGAGAAGTGATGGTCAGTGTGTCTGTTGTTGTTGGTCAGTAGTCGTGGCTGTGGGAGCAGTGATGGTCAGTGTGTCTGTTGTTGTTGGTCAGTAGTCGGTGACTGTGGGAGTGGTGATGGCCAGTGTGTCTGTTGTTGTTGTTGGTCAGTAGTCGGTGGCTGTGGGAGCAGTGATGGTCAGTGTGTCTGTTGTTGTTGGTCAGTAGTCAGTGGCTGTGGGATCGGTGATGGCCGGTGTGTCTGTTGTTGTTGGTGGTCAGTAGTCGGTGTCTGTGGGAGCAGTGATGGTCAGTGTGTCTGTTGTTGTTGGTCAGTAGTTGATGGCTGTGGGAGCAGTGATGGCCGGTGTGTCTGTTGTTGTTGGTCAGTAGTCAGTGTCTGTGGGAGCAGTGATGGTCAGTGTGTCTGTTGTTGTTGGTCAGTAGTCGATGGCTGTGGGAGCAGTGATGGTCAATGTGTCTGATGTTGTTGGTCAGTAGTCAGTGTCTGTGGGATTGGTGATGGGCAGTGTGTCTGTTGTTGTTGTTGTTGGTCAGTAGTCAGTGTCTGTGGGAGCAGTGATGGTCAGTGTGTCTGTTGTTGTTGGTCAGTAGTCAGTGGCTATGGGAGCAGTGATGGTCATTGTGTCTGTTGTTGTTGGTCAGTAGTCAATGGCTGTGGGAGCAGTGATGGTCATTGTGTCTGTTGTTGTTGGTCAGTAGTCAATGGCTGTGGGAGCAGTGATGGTCTGTGTGTCTGTTGTTGTTGTTGTTGTTGGTCAGTAGTCAGTGTCTGTGGGAGTGGTGATGGTCAGTTTGTCTGTTGTTGTTGTTGGCCAGTAGTCTGTGGCTCTGGGAGTGGTGATGGCTGGTGTGTCTGTTGTTGTTGTTGGTCAGTAGTCAGTGTCTGTGGGAGCAGTGATGGCCAGTGTGTCTGTTGTTGGTGGTCAGTAGTCTATGGCTGTGGGAGCAGTGATGGTCAGTGTGTCTGTTGTTGTTGGTCAGTAGTCAATGGCTGTGGGAGCAGTGATGGTCTGTGTGTCTGTTGTTGTTGTTGTTGGTCAGTAGTCAGTGTCTGTGGGAGCAGTGATGGTCAGTGTGTCTGTTGTTGTTGTTGTTGGTCAGTAGTCGGTGGCTGTGGGAGCAGTGATGGTCAGTGTGTCTGTTGTTGTTGGTCTGTAGTCAGCGGCTATGGGAGTAGTGATGGTCATTGTGTCTGTTGTTGTTGGTCAGTAGTCAATGGCTGTGGGAGCAGTGATGGTCATTGTGTCTGTTGTTGTTGGTCAGTAGTCAATGGCTGTGGGAGCAGTGATGGTCTGTGTGTCTGTTGTTGTTGTTGTTGTTGGTCAGTAGTCAGTGTCTGTGGGAGTGGTGATGGTCAGTTTGTCTGTTGTTGTTGTTGGCCAGTAGTCTGTGGCTCTGGGAGTGGTGATGGCTGGTGTTTCTGTTGTTGTTGTTGGTCAGTAGTCAGTGTCTGTGGGAGCAGTGATGGCCAGTGTGTCTGTTGTTGGTGGTCAGTAGTCTATGGCTGTGGGAGCAGTGATGGTCAGTGTGTCTGTTGTTGTTGGTCAGTAGTCAATGGCTGTGGGAGCAGTGATGGTCTGTGTGTCTGTTGTTGTTGTTGTTGGTCAGTAGTCAGTGTCTGTGGGAGCAGTGATGGTCAGTGTGTCTGTTGTTGTTGTTGTTGGTCAGTAGTCGGTGGCTGTGGGAGCAGTGATGGTCAGTGTGTCTGTTGTTGTTGGTCAGTAGTCAATGGCTGTGGGAGCAGTGATGGTCAGTGTGTCTGTTGTTGTTGGTCAGTAGTCAGTGGCTGTGGGAGCAGTGATGGTCAGTGTGTCTGTTGTTGTTGGTCAGTAGTCAATGGCTGTGGGAGCAGTGATGGTCAATGTGTCTGTTGTTGTTGGTCAGTAGTCAATGGCTGTGGGAGCAGTGATGGTCTGTGTGTCTGTTGTTGTTGTTGTTGTTGGTCAGTAGTCAGTGTCTGTGGGAGCAGTGATGGTCAGTGTGTCTGTTGTTGTTGTTGTTGGTCAGTAGTCGGTGGCTGTGGGAGCAGTGATGGTCAGTGTGTCTGTTGTTGTTGGTCAGTAGTCAATGGCTGTGGGAGCAGTGATGGTCAGTGTGTCTGTTGTTGTTGGTCAGTAGTCAGTGGCTGTGGGAGCAGTGATGGTCAGTGTGTCTGTTGTTGTTGGTCAGTAGTCAATGGCTGTGGGAGCAGTGATGGTCAGTGTGTCTGTTGTTGTTGGTCAGTAGTCAGTGGCTGTGGGAGCAGTGATGGTCAGTGTGTCTGTTGTTGTTGGTCAGTAGTCAGTGGCTGTGGGAGCAGTGATGGTCAGTGTGTCTGTTGTTGTTGGTCAGTTGTCAGTGTGTGTGGGATCAGTGATGGTCAGTGTGTCTGTTGTTGTTGTTGGTCAGTAGTCAGTGTGTGTGGGATCAGTGATGGTCAGTGTGTCTGTTGTTGTTGTTGGTCAGTAGTCAGTGGCTGTGTGAGTGGTGATGGCCAGTGTGTCTGTTGTTGGTGGTCAGTAGTCAGTGTCTGTGGGAGCAGTGATGGTCAGTGTGTCTGTTGTTGTTGTTGGTCAGTAGTCAGTGGCTGTGGGATTGGTGATGGCCAGTGTGTCTGTTGTTGTTGGTCAGTAGTCAATGGCTGTGGGAGCAGTGATGGCCAGTGTGTCTGTTGTTGGTGGTCAGTAGTCGATGGCTGTGGGTGCAGTGATGGTCATTGTGTCTGTTGTTGTTGGTCAGTAGTCAATGGCTGTGGGAGCAGTGATGGTCTGTGTGTCTGTTGTTGTTGTTGTTGTTGGTCAGTAGTCGGTGGCTGTGGGAGCAGTGATGGTCAGTGTGTCTGTTGTTGGTGGTCAGTAGTCAATGGCTGTGGGAGCAGTGATGGTCATTGTGTCTGTTGTTGTTGGTCAGTAGTCAATGGCTGTGGGAGCAGTGATGGTCTGTGTGTCTGTTGTTGTTGTTGTTGTTGGTCAGTAGTCAGTGTCTGTGGGAGCAGTGATGGCCAGTGTGTCTGTTGTTGTTGGTCAGTAGTCTATGGCTGTGGGAGCAGTGATGGCCAGTGTGTCTGTTGTTGGTGGTCAGTAGTCGATGGCTGTGGGTGCAGTGATGGTCAGTGTGTCTGTTTTTGTTGGTCAGTAGTCAGTGTCTGTGGGAGCAGTGATGGTCTGTGTGTCTGTTGTTGTTGTTGTTTGTCAGTAGTCAGTGTGTGTGGGATCGGTGATGGCCATTGTGTCTCTTGTTGTTGGTCAGTAGTCAGTGTGTGTGGGATCGGTGATGGCCAGTGTGTCTTTTCTTGTTGTTGGTCAGTAGTCAGTGTCTGTGGGAGCAGTGATGGTCATTGTTTCTGTTGTTGTTGTTGGTCAGTAGTCAATGGCTGTGGGAGCAGTGATGGTCTGTGTGTCTGTTGTTGTTGGTCAGTAGTCAATGGCTGTGGGAGCAGTGATGGTCAGTGTGTCTGTTGTTGTTGGTCAGTAGTCAATGGCTGTGGGAGCAGTGATGGTCTGTGTGTCTGTTGTTGTTGTTGTTTGTCAGTAGTCAGTGTCTGTGGGAGCGGTGATGGTCAGTGTGTCTGTTCTTGTTGTTGGTCAGTAGTCAGTGGCTGTGGGAGCAGTGATGGTCATTGTGTCTGTTGTTGTTGGTCAGTAGTCAATGGCTGTGGGAGCAGTGATGGTCAGTGTGTCTGTTGTTGGTGGTCAGTAGTCGATGGCTGTGGGAGCAGTGATGGTCATTGTGTCTGTTGTTGTTGTTGGTCAGTAGTCAATGGCTGTGGGAGCAGTGATGGTCTGTGTGTCTGTTGTTGTTGGTCAGTAGTCGATGGCTGTGGGTGCAGTGATGGTCAGTGTGTCTGTTGTTGGTGGTCAGTAGTCAGTGGCTGTGGGAGCAGTGATGGTCAGTGTGTCTGTTGTTGTTGTTGTTGGTCAGTAGTCAGTGTCTGTGGGAGCAGTGATGGCCAGTGTGTCTGTTGTTGTTGTTCAGTAGTCAGTGTGTGTGGGATCGGTGATGGCCAGTGTGTCTGTTCTTGTTGTTGGTCAGTAGTCAATGGCTGTGGGAGCAGTGATGGCCAGTGTGTCTGTTGTTGTTGGTGGTCAGTAGTCGATGGCTGTGGGAGCAGTGATGGTCAGTGTGTCTGTTGTTGTTGTTGGTCAGTAGTCAGTGTCTGTGGGAGTGGTGATGGTCAGTGTGTCTGTTGTTGTTGTTGGTCAGTAGTCTGTGGCTCTGGGAGTGGTGATGGCTGGTGTGTCTGTTGTTGGTCTTTCAGGTGTTTCTTCACACATCAGTTCGGAGGGGAGTACCAGTTCCAGTGTGACAGATAGAGGAGCTTGCGATCAGGCTGAAGAATTTGACCCCATGCTGCCCCCTAAAAGCCAGAAGCTAAACAGTGATGTTGAGACAAAGCAAATTATGCTGGAACATAATTTGTGACCCCTAGTTCACACAATATATTGTCACAGGTGTTTTATACACACTGACCTACACAGTTTCACCAGTGTCTTGACCGCAGCATCAAGAAGCAGTGAAACACAATGCTTAAACACACACTCACCTCCTCCAGCACTGAGAGAAATGTGTGCCAGAGCAGAGAAGCAGGTTTAAAGTCAGCTGTGCCGAGACATTTTCACCAGTAATCTTTCATGCCCTTCTTCACTTATTCTGCTTGTTCTTTAATGTTTGTTTTTTTAGGCCTGTGATTGTATCTAGGTTTCTGGGTTGTATTGTATCTGGGTGACTGTCTCAATGAGATACAGTATGAAACTGGCATAGTTGCTTCAGGCTAATTATCCTGATATATCTGAGACACTGCGCTGTTCAGGGCTCTTCCTCTTGGAGGCACTGTTGTGACAGGAAGCGGTCAATAATCTGGGAACGGAGACAAGACAGGACTAGGGGAACAACCTCCCCGTCTTCCCTGCACCCCAAGAGGAGGACATGAGGATCAGAGGATTTACAAACCAGCCAAGAGCTGATGATACTGGAATCCAGCTACAGTGAGACTTGAGCACTGGGGCTTGGTCATTGTTGCACTACTGAAATTTGAATTTAAAATCAAAATATGAAATTTCCTCTTTTCTTTCTGGGTATTATTTAGCATACGTACTGTATTTGACCATGTTTGAAGATGATTTGCGATAAGTTGACAATGGTATAGTGAGTGGAACATTGGAAAAACATGTTTGCATCTGAATATGCTTTTCATTTTATATTAATTAAATCCATATTGTAGCACATTAAAATGCACCAAGAAGAGAATCTGAGAACTAATTGCATGTTTCTCAGCTCTCAAAAACCTTTCTAGTCTGTCTGTTTGAGAATTTTGCAGGAATATGTTTTGAAACCTGTATTGTAATACTTTTTTGTTACCAAGGTCTTCAATAAAATAAAGCAGACTTTAATATTTGAGGCTTGCAAGCAATGCTGCATGTTAGTGACTGAGTATTGGTTTACTAGATGCTTCCCTACAGGCCTGCATGTTGCACTATGAACCTCAGGGGTGAAGACTTGATTTAAAGTGTTTGCTGTCGAAAGGGAACAGTTTGAAGTGAAAGGGTGCACAGTGTTTTGGTTGATTTGACAGGTTGGTGATGGGAGAGAGGTGGAGGTGGGGCTGGACAGGAGATGTCAGAATGGCGGGAAGTTTGGGTGAGGCTGTGCAAGTACTGAGTGCCCTGTAAACAGATATCTGAGATAGCTACAGCATGCAACTGGGAGAGAGTCACTGTGCCAGGGCTCTGGGCTTTAACACAGGTCTCAATCACAGAAGAGAGGTAGTACATTTTACCAGGTGAGAGAGTCATTGTCTCAAGGTGAAACTGTCTTCGAGGGATGTTGCATCCAAAATACAATGGAAACCATCACATTTAAGCTTTTTTGGGGGGATCGAGAAGACGATCATGGTGAGACTCAAAACATACCTGTGTTTTCTTCTTTTGAGAATGAGTGGATTATTGAGGCGCAAATATTGGTTCAAAATAAAAAAATCCATTCCTGTCATTGTTTATCCTTTGATAGATTCTTCAAATCCTTCCTCTGAACGTTGATATTTAGTGATAATATAAAAATTGTGGTTTTCTCTTATTCGCTAATTTTATTAAAATAACAGGCTCTTTTACAATTGTATTGGATGTTTGGAAGGTATAACAGTCCCTCTTGCATCCACAGCTAAAATATATATTTTTTTTTAAATTACAAAATATTGAATGGCATTTGTCTTTAGATTCACATTAAAATTAAGATAAATATGCCAAAAGATTATAGTAGAACTCTACAGTCCTAACCTAATGACGCCGGCGAGCTGTCATTTTTACTTGTCAAGTTCTCTAACAAATCTGTACTGTATTTTTAAAATATTTTAGCTGAGGAGACAAGAGGAGTATAAATGAATTCTTCTGCCGCCCACTCAATGAATATTTGCATTAAACTAAATCAAGACGTATGTTGTCCATGACTATAAATTCTGTACAACAAGACAGAAAGAAAGGCACCACTGGGATTTGAGTGTAGGATCTGGGATGTTTACTAGACAGGTGCTTTATCAGCTAAGTGCTCCCCTTTTACAGCCACTTGTACACACCGCTCTGAGACACCCAAGTTCGGTGTGCGCTGAGCAAGCTGTCTCCTTTACAAGCAATAGTAGCACTGAAACTGAGAGAAAGGATGAGAAAATGCTATAATCTGGCACTTTTCATGTTAAAGGAGCTCAATGTGCTTTCTGTGTACAACAGGATGTCCTGTACACCCGCCACTGAAGCACAGCTCAGGCTTGGTAGCTTGACAGCTCCCAAGAAAAATTTTAAATTTGCAGTTGGAAGAGGAAAATGACCCTCACCTACAGGGAAAGATGGTCATCTAGAGCATGACACCTCATGCCTGGAGGTGCTAGTTTTCTTGACGAAGTGGCCAAGTAGTTAAGGCGATGGACTACTAATTCATTATGCACTGCACCTGTGGGTTCAAACCTCATCATTACCAAGCTCACAGATGTGCCTTGTTTTAATAAAAAAGCTGGGTATGCTTTCATTTCCTTTTTTGCTCTTGTAGTACATCAGCAGTATATCTGGACTGAACATGCTATAGCAGGCTCACAGCAGGAACGTGTGACCCACAAGCAATGACAGTATCAGTATCAGATCTAGCTGCAGTATATTGGTTGACGAGAAGCAGTAACGATTCTGTGGAAACAGGTGAGCTTGCTTTAATACAGCTCTTTTGAGCAGAATGTGTCACAACAAAACTGACCTAAACTCAACTATTTCAGTAGCTAAAGACATAAGTGATGTTGCTCCAGCTGAGACTCGAACTCATAACCTCGGTATGACTCCGCTGTGCGCTGATGACCGATTGCACCCCTGGAGCTGCGTAAGTTTCTCTCTACACAAACTGACGCTGCACAAACACAAGGTGAAACACAGGGTTTTGACTGTGGATCCATCTCCACATGGGGGAAGGAGACAGTAAAATAGCAAGGGACATACAAAAGAAGGAACCAAAAGAATTGTGCTCGCTGCAAATTAAAAAGGAAAGAGATGGTCGGACATGTAAAACAGCTCGGCGGATAATTTGTAGCAACATTTTTTGCGTCAATCAGCATACAGATTTCTCTTCGTGTGCCTTAAGATGTGCAATTTGTGCAGTCGTTGTATGACATTGGTTTCTTCAAAAGTCCAGTCAATTGGCAGTAGAGAGCTAGGCGACGCACGCCTTCGTGAAGACCCTCTGTAAGGCAATTACACATTTTATTTTCAAGTCGCCTCCTTCACATGCAATAGCAGCACCGACACTAAGAGAAAGGATGAGAAATGGCTTTTATCAAGTGATTACAGCCTTTGTTTGAAGGAGGGTATTTGTGTGCTGAACTGGCTCCTGGAGAAGTGCAGAACAGTAGGATACAAGATTTATCAAAACTGACAGCAGCCCCAGACAATAAAGCTTCACACACGCATGACAAAATGCGTGTACGTTTGGGCTGCTCGCCTTAATGGTATAGAGGCCAGTACTTTGTATTGAGACCACAGTACTCCTGCTTTGAAACTGGGTTACAGCAACCCAAGACAAGAGAGCTGCCATCTATGATATTTGAGTGAAGGGGAAAACGGTCATAGAGCTGATGTGCCGTCCCACATAACCAATCCAAACAAACACTGCTTTACAAAGGAGCACTGCCTGAGCTTATTGTTGGCAAACTGAAGACCAGATCCCCCTCTTCCGTGACGAAAAGTAGAGGACAGGAGCCGCAGTGTTTAATATAAATAAAAGATTTCAGTTTTCTCTGGAGCAATTAGCATGAAACTCTGAATCTCAGGGTTGTGAATTCAAGCGCCAGACTGGCAAGAAATTCCATAGTTAATGATAAGATTTACTTGTATTCTAATAAAAAGACATATTATGAAACTTTTCCCGATACCAGTTTCACAGTGACTTTGTTGGTGTTCTTTATGAAAATAAGATTTTGTATGTGATCAATAACCGCACCAGAAAAAATATTGGAAAGAAATGGCCTGTCACTAAGGAAATTCATTAAGTAAAGCAGAGACATAATCAGAAAATCGACATAATTGTAATATTAATCACTTTGCATATTCTTTTGCGTTTTTTTATAGAACGAAAGTAGTTCAAGATGTTCTAGTCCCTGTACTCCTCATAGATAATCTAAACGAAATCACAGTACAGTACAGGACATGCAGTGAGAAGCTCACGCAGTGAAAATACTCTTGAACACGACAAGAGTAAAGGTACACTGCACATCTGCGGACATCACGTCCAAGTTTAGTGAGAATTACTTCAGAGATTGTAAGCTAGGAAGTTTCAGATCGTTTTTTTAATGAAAGGTTTAAGCAAACCTGAAAACCTTTGCAAGAGACATTTCAGAATCCCAGTCAATTCCAGTACGATTGCTGGATCCTTCGAATTCGGCTGAACTATAGCACAGATCTGCAGTCCACAGTTAGAATACTGTGGGTGCGTTGTATAAGACATACTGCCCAAAGCAGTTCTTAAACAGGAGACACATTCTGATTTCAGAATGTGATATACATAAAGTGAAATGGTCTGGGAAGAGTCTTTTGTTTGAACAGTTCAAAATAGATGTAAAGGCGTATTTACAGGCTACTTTGAAATGTCTTTAATATGCCTTGTTCAATCTTTTTTTTAATAAGGTATAATTCATTATAGTATGTATCCCTGACAATGTTATTGATACTTTATATGTGTTCTTGTTTGTATTGTATCTAATTTTTGTTGTTCAAATAAAAAGTAAAAAAACAACTTTCTGGATGCGTCCTGCTGTAAAAATAAAATGACTTCAAGGGCGCTGTATGAAGAGATCTGAAGACTGCTCAACAGAGGAACTATATCCAGAGGTGCCAGAGAAGTCGAGAGGGGAGAGGGGAGAGGGAGAAGCATCTCAGAAAATGGAGGTGCAGTCGCTTCCAGGCGTCATAAAACCACTAGGATGGACAACAAGAGCTGAAGCCACCCAGCATTCTCCGAGCAAGTAATGTGAAGAACAGACACAGGGTATAGGGTAGTGTGACCGAGGGTCTAAGGCGCTGGATTAAGGCTCCAGTCTCTTCAGGGGTTGGAATCCCACGGCTGCCAGTTGTTTCAGGAACTGAACCACGATCACCTGCTTGGGAGGCAGCTATGCTCACCATTATTTTACCAACGTGCATGCAAGATATGTGCAAATTTTCACTCAAAAGTTATGTAGACGAAAGTGTTCAATAAAAGCGATTTTTGTTCACTCAAAGCCCCACTAATTACTTTGTTGTGATGATGTTTGAATTAATATTTCCCGTGATAAGGTGTCATTGTGTCTCAAAGTTTAAGAGTCTGCTCCCTTTTTTACTATTGGCTGGTATAGGAAAAACTCAATCTTTGTTTTCACAGCTCCATTATAAATTATTTGTCGACGTTCTAACACCTGTGTGCATTTACAAGGCATGTCTCAAAAGGACATATTAAATAAGAACACAATCCTTCCTGTTACCATTCTTCTGGTTGGGGCTGTTGTTTCACCCTTTATAATTCTCGTACAATATTCCCAGGCAGGGCTTTATCACTAGAGTTCTACAGAACAAGTGTGCATCGGCCCATGAAAATCATCAGCAGTGATGGTTTTCTATGCGTGGTTTAAGCGAGAGCACTTAAAAGATGTAAAAAGCTTTCAAAGAAGACAGAATTGAACGACAGTCTAATAAGAAGGTAGAGAAACAACACATCCCCATCGGCGAATCAACCCGTCTCCTGTGTGACTGGATATAGAAACAGCTGATTCATTCGTGCCAAGTAACTGGAAACTTTAATGTGATATTTTTTCTTTCCATTTCTCTTCATTCCTATGAATTTACTCTGCAGTAAAGGAAACGCATAAGTGGCAGACTGCAGACATTTTTCATTTATGTTGGATTGCTTGTGTGCAGGGAGCTTCAGCGTTTCCTAGGTAATCTCCACAGACGCACTGCTGTGTACAAGTTATTTTCTTATTACTTTAGGTTTTTAAAAACCGCACACACCAGGAGCTACTGAAACTGGTAAGGCTCATATAATGTGCAATGCAGTAGCAACGTTTAGGGGGGAGAAATATGCCTTGCCATGAATCCTAACACTTTACAGGAGGTATTTTAATCATTATCGGCTCAGATATAGCTGTCAATAAATACATCATGCATTTCAACTCCATCAATATCAGCAGTGCTAAATGTAGATCCTGGTAATACTTCATGAGTTCTTACATCCACATTACAGTATTAAACAAAATGTTGGAAGAATCAATTGCATGCTGCTGATAAAATCTCTCTTCGATGGAAGTTATAGCGTAGAGATGCAAGGAGTCACAGCAGAGTGAGTTGTACTATAGTTTAGACTTGAAATAGTGTATTGCACATACAAGTATACAATGCAACTATATTGTTTGTGCTCAGTTCAACTTTAAGCAAAATGATACTGCACGTGAATTCTCTCTAGGTTTCTGACACATACACGCTTTTATAACTTTCCCTATTAGGTTCTCCTGTAAAATAGTAAAGATTTCATCTAAGTGTATTCTTATGTTGTGTTAGACCATTGCAAAAGTCTCATTTCAATGTTTTGGTTCTTCTTTGTCTAGGCTTCTCCTAGTTTGATTAAGGGTTTAAGTTGCTGCAATGTTAACTCTGGGAGCTTCACTTTCATGTTGCTCTTTATAAACTCACCTGTCTCTTCACTTTACAATATAAAGTTGTTGTATAATTTCTATTCCAAATGTCAGAAAAGTTTTATTTTTTCACTATCCCATGCATTGTTTGCATATTATTTTGTTTTTGCAGTTTTTTCAACATAATACGTAGTTTTTAACTTTCAATAATCACGTACTCAGAAATATTAAATATATAGTATTCTAATAGTTCATCAACTAACGATTTTCTCATTTTTTTCCTTTTGAGTGATACATTTCCTTTTCCTTAATTTTATATTCTAGATATATGTAATATACATTCCCCCAACTACCAATATAGTAGTATTTTCTTAGGGTTATCATAAAGCTGCTCTTATTATCACTTGTAATGATATATTTACACTGATTCCTTCCTCTCAGCGAGAATATGATGATAAAAGTGGTTGGCTTTTATAATTTTTATATATACAGATACAGCCATTGAAAATGCACAGTACAACCCCGTACTGTGGAAATTTTCTACAGTTCACCGTTGTACCGCAGTAAGTGATTGGCTGGCCAAAATGACTGACAGGCAGCACTCATGATGAATTGGTTGTTAGTGAAACAATTGCTTCATTTGATCTCTTTACTGTGCATGTTTAAATCAGCTTAATATTGAATATTAATATGGACATTTTACAACTAAAGGGAAATTTTAGTAGCTGAGCATAAAAAGAAGAGGAGTATAACGCGTCTGAAGGTAATAAATGATATTAATTTAGGAACATAAACATATTATGTAAAATGTATATGTCTGGTTTTGGTAATTTAAATAAAAAATACACACCAGTATTCCACTTTCTTCATAAACATTTTAAGCATCAGTCTTTCATTCGGTTACATACTGTGGTTATTTTGGAAAAAGTTTTACGTACTTCTGACTGTATTAAGTTTATATACAGAACTTCATTAAAAGTATATAAAAGTATATACTAAGTAAAAGTATAAGTATTAACTTCATTAATATTTATTCATATTTAATTGGGCTCGATATCACGGTAAAAAACGCATACTTTTTATAATTTGATTAATAGGGAATATAATATGGAACCGTGTATCTAAATAAATTAATAACGATATAATTATATTCATATAGCTCAAAATATTACAGTAGTAGGCTTTCTTTGTAAACATCTGCATCAATTTGACTCATTCACCCGCGATTACTTGGAAACCTTTGGCCTGCCCTGTTCAGTTATAAGTTGAACTGTCAAGCAGCGTCTTGGTATAATGGTTTAGGCATCTGACTTGTATGCTGTAAGTTGGGGGATTGAACCCAGCTCTTGCCATGAGTTTTCTTTTAACAGATAAACATTTCTTTGAAAAACTAAAATAGTAAATATTATTGACAATATATTGAATTTGATGGTAATTCTAAATATCACAACACATTCAAAGTTAACTGAGTTAAGTGATTAACCTTTTCTATGAATACTTCTGCTCGTTATCGCAGTAAAAAACCTCATACTTTTTAGAATCCGCTAAATAGGAAATATAAGATGGAATCGCTTATCTAAAGAAATTAATAATGATATTAATTTACTGTACTCCACATTCTTTGCAAACATGGTTTATTTTTAATTTGACTCAATCGCACATGATTACTTTCACAACATTTTAAAACTGTTCGTCTCAGCTGTGTTTTCGAGCAGCCCTTGACAATCCAAGTTCAATACCTGCTTACGGCACAAGTTTTTCTTCTAACAAATACTTTAAAAAAATAAAATAGTAAGTATAATGTACACTATATTAACATGTTTTTTTATATATATTTATCATAACATATTCAATGTTAATTTATATTAATAATGAGATAAAAACGTGAATTATCAAACGGGAATACTGTCAACTGTTCAACCGATTTGATTCAAAACACTTTATTCAGTTGGGCAGTTTAACAGATGCCTCAAGCCTTAAAACTTCGCTTATTAAAATACCTGTTTAGGAGACACAATGTTTCAGATGTCGATAATTTTGTGAACAAATGACAGAGCCTGCAACCTACAGTTTTAAAGATCGTGATTTGTGAAACATTTCACAGCTTTAATTTAAACAATATCTAGTACCTGGTTGCAGTTTTAGAAATTCTAGTTTGAATAAAGCGGATCCCAGGTGCAAGTGATAACGCGAGAAGACATTATGGAATATTTTTTATGCATCACTTAAAGCATGCTGAAGTCTCTCAAAACCGTAAAAATGTAACATAATATTGTGTGGCACGATGGGCAACCGATTCTTTTAATTTTAAAGAAAATCAAAAATAGGAAACAATAAAGTGTGTGTCTCAAATAGACATTGCATGGTTTTAAAACCCATAAAAACGGGTTTAGTTAAAAATACGAAAAAAAAACAATTTCCTTTTGTGTGATCAGCTTAGAACCTTTGTGCAAGCTGTACATTTTTTAAACTTTTTAATTAAACATTTTAAAGACTTTAATATTGTAAACGCAACACAAATTTCTTACAGATACAGAACAATCACATTCTCCTGTTTTCCCGTGGTGTGAAATGAATTAGCAGGAGATTGAGAAAACGCTGTACCCACTGAGCTCAGTCAGAGAAAAGGAGGGCGCCGTAAGGACACCATTCCGCAGCGCAGTGTTTATGGCTCTGAGTGCGCCTGCCTTTAAAACTTAATAATAGAGTGTAAATAATTTATTTTAATTTGAAATATTTTATTATTAAACATAGCTTTTTCACCAGTTCGTTTTATTTTTGAAATGACCGTTAAAGAAAACAGGGGCTTATTGTACTTTCTAATGACATTACACATGGAAAGATTATACATTTTAATCATTTTTAATTAAAAAAATCAATTTTAGAAACATTTCATCTACACAAATATCACATACTATTTTATTTCTGATTGTTATGACAACAGATTACAATCTAATCTTTCCACGTGTGATGCCATTAGGAAGTACAATAGGCTCTTGCTTTGTTTAACGATGGTATGAAAAATAAATCTAAATGGTGAGAAAGCTATGCTTAAAGTTAATTCAGGAACTTAGAAGACAAAGATAATGATTTACATTGTTTAATTTTAAAAACTAAATAATAAATGCAGACGCGATTGGTGCCATTTGCACTGCGAAAGCTCAGGCTGTGCTGCTTCTCCCCCGTCTTTGATGGGGCGCAGTATTTTCACAGCCTCTGACTGGGGAAAAAAAGACCAGCTGATGTGTCCTACATAACAGGAAGAGAAGAGAATGTGATTTTTTTTTCTATATGAAACGTGTGTTACGTTTATGAAATTCGAGTATTTTAAACATTTAATTAAAAAGTAAAAATCTTACAGCTAACACAAAGGTTCAAAGCTGATCACGAAGATGAAAAATCACCCATTTTTTGCGCATAAAAAGTGGTTTTTAACTAAACCAGTTTTTTACAGATTCTAAAGTCATGCGATGTTAGGCAGGGACATGTCATTGTATCTTATTTTTGATTTAATTTAAAAAAAATTAAATCGTTTGGCCATCTGGTTGATAGGCTGTTCTCCAATTACTGGCAATTGTAAAACAAAATAACCATTCCACCCTCCCTTGATTAACTTAAAGATTTCCATTAAGAAATGCTTAAAAACAAAACCATTACGTATAATAATTAATCCAAATACACACGCAGGAGCCAATTTTGCCAGACACAACATCCCAGAGCAAATCAGGCACTTGGGCTGAGACAGCTGGCCAGCCAGCTGGTTTCCTGTTGAATGATGTGACAGACTGGGTTCAATCCCAGGTGGTGTACTATATAGGACAGTTAATTTTTGGTTGATTACTGGCTGATGACATTTGGATGAAGACAAAATATAGATTTTCTCAATTCGGGTGTAAACCTGAAAAAGACACATCATGTTCACAATAAGCTAAAGTGGACTATAGTAGTAGTAGTAGACTATAATAATAAAGGAGTATCTTTATGCATTCAGCTCTGATCGCGCCTAAGTGCGCCTAGGTACATTACTGTCATGATCGCAAACCCCTCCTCTTAAGGGCGCTCCAGCCCTTCCTTGTTTGCCTTATTCCCCACACCTGTCCCTTGTTCCAGCCCCTTTTCAGTTCACCCTTATAAGCCAGACGCAGACGCCAATCTGGGCTCTGCATTGGTTCCTGTATCATGCGAGCCCGGGTCCTGGATGTGTCTGGCTCCGTCATGGTTTTAAGTTTCTGTTCCTGTTCCCCTTGCCGGTCCCGACCCGGTTCTGGTTTTTAATCTCCTGTCTTGGATGGATCTCCTGGCCATGGACTTTTGCCTTGTTTTTGGACTTCTCTTTGGACTCGTCCCCGGATTGTTTGCCTCGCTACACCTTCCCCGACCACCAGCACTCCATGGACACGCCCCCCTGTTTTTATTCCCGTATCCTGCATGACTTTTTCCCCGTGTTTCCTCACTCAACCCCGGATTGTGTCGTCCGCATAGGGTCCAGAAAGAAAGCTTTCGTGACAATTACAGTGTTCATTACCACTACAACGACAATAGAAGTTTTTTTTTAAAGAAACGAATGTCAAAATGTTTCCAAAACGTCCACTTGTGATACTTTAGGTGCTTAGTTACACGATCCCATATTAATATAACTATCAAGTGATGTTAAATCACTACAACATGTATTTTTTTACAATAACAGCAAGTGGTGTTTTTACTACGTATTCTTAGAAAAGGATAAAACGTTATAACTTTTTATGAATTACAGAATATAAGCTTAATAATGTTAGAACAAGCATGTTAAAACCAGAACCCATGTTAGTTACCAAGTTAAAGACTTTGATGCATAAAATATTTCTGCATAATTAAAATATTTATGATGAAGGTGGAAGGTTGTGTACTTTTGTCCACAAGAGCAATCTTTCTTTTATAAAATATACCTACTTTTTAATGTTTAATGATTGACATTCTGTAATACACAGTTTCAAATTATTAAAAATCTAAAGAGTATGCAATTTAAATTCTTAATTGTAAAAAGACTGTCCCTCAGCAGTGACTGGGATTCGAAACCAGGCATTTTCTGGCGACAGCTCAAATGCTGTATATGAGATGTTAAACTTTATTAGCTCCACCTGGTGATTTTACAAGGTGCTTCCAGATACTATAATCATATTTCAATTCAAATGTGGTATGATTCGCCATGCCCACCGCGTTTTACCACCATGTACTACACACATTTTGAATGGCTGGATCTGTAGGTGCCATTGCTCCAGGTGAGGCATGAACACACAACATCGCCATGACTCTGCTGTGCACGCTGACTGATTGTGCCACTGGGGCTTCGCAAGTCACAAGTCAGTCCAAAGACTGTGAACAAACAAATGGTGAAACAGGGTTTCGTCTGTGGATCCATCTCCACATGGGGGAAGGGGACAGTGAAACAGTAAGGAAAATACAAGAGAAGAAACTGAAAGAATTGTAATCACTGCAAAATAGGAAGAGGTGGTTGGACATGTTAAACAGTTTGGCGGTTAATTTGTGACATTTTTGGTGACAATCAGCACACGGATTTCTCTTTATTTTCCTTAAGATATGCACTATATATTTTCATTGTAGATTGGTTACTTCAAAAGTCCAGTAAAGTGACAGTGGAGAGCTATCCGATACACATCTTAAAGAAGACTCCCTGTAAGTCAATTAAATGTTTCATTTTCAAGTCAAATCCTTTACATGAAATAGACACCAACAATAGAAGGGGATGAGAAATGTCTTTTATCAAAATAAACCTGCTATTCACAGACCTCGGCCACAACATCTCCCAGGTACTTCTGCAGGATAAGGTCAAGCTCGGCTGCAGCCTGGCGGAAGCACTTGTCCACCTCAGATAAGTCACACCTGGCCATTGTATTTTCGAAGTAGGATTTCAGCGCCTCTTTCACCTCCTCATAGCTTTCCTGCTTCATGATTCCTGTGTCCTGGGAGAACAAGAAAGGTGAATATTCATCATCATCCCTCAATGATTCTCCAAATTGCCTGACTGCAGCCACCACCATGAGGAGGAGCTGGAGTGACATAACATCATCAGTAGGCAGTGAGTCAAGAGAGGGGGAGTCATCCCACTGTTATCCTTATCCATGATCAAGAGTCTCACCCCCTGCTTTACGCTGTCCCTAGTGGTGATCTGTAGACAGTGTGTCTTCCACCTCACCCACCTCCTGAGGCAATAATCTTGAATAAACAGAGGGCTGGAGGCCCAGCCCGGCTCCTGTCTCTCTCCCCTTGGGGACGGGAGATTTTCTCAGAACCATGTTGAGGTGAAATGGGAGTGGAATGACGCAGGTGTCTTGGAGAGGTGAGTCGCCCCAGCCCCTGCGTACCTCAGTGTGATTCAAGCAAGGGGGAGGGGTTTAAGGGACTTACCAATCCCGCGTATGCACCCTCTGATTCAAAGTCAGGCAGGACTTCATTGTACAGCGCCAGGCAGTCCAGCTGGATAGATGATATCATGTTCTGAGCCCAGGTCCGCACCCGTATCTCCTCCTCCTGGAGCAGCCGCTCTAGCTCGACCTGCAGGCCCTCCCTGAGCCGCCACAGGGCCGCTGGGGTCAGGCCCGGGTGAGCGGGTGTACCAGGGGGTGGGTGAGGGGGTGGGTGAGGGGGCGAGCAATGGGGTATGTGGGCTGCCAAGGAGGAGGTCCATGCCCTGTCCTTCTGCAGATCCCTCTCCGGGCCCTTAGGGTAGTTCCACAGCTGGGTCTCGGTCTCCTGCCTGGTGATTGGCTGGCTGGCCTGAGGGGACAGGGGCACAGAGAGGGCATGAGGAGGACTGAGAGAAAACTGAGAGGGTCTTCTCCAGGAGGACCAAGCCCTGCCCCTGGTCTCCCAGCAATCACAGTCACCATCATTGCAGCTGAAACCAAACTTTCGACAGACGTCACAGACATATCAGGCTCACAGACTTGCAGCTCTCGGCTGCCTGGGGTGAGACGCAGGGGGAGTCTGCTCCCTCTTCCTCTGACAGTCCTATCAGATGACAGCGGCAGACCTGATCCAACCCCACCTTCCCTGTCACACACAGCCACACACAGGCATGACTGTGTCACCATCATCACCACCTCCACCATCACAATCTCCACTATTTTGCATTACCATCATCATCACTTCCACCATCACAACCCCTTCGATCTTCATCACCTTCATCATCACCTCCACCATCACAATCTCCACTATCTTCGTCACCATCATCTTCATCACATTTCTAATAAATGATCTCCACCATCTTCATCACCATATCCTTCTTCATCATGACAATCATCATGTCCACCATCATCATCATAACCACCTTCATTATCTACACTATCATCTGCATCATCCTGAGCGGAACACATTGGTTGTCTTACACTGGAAGAATCTTTGCTCAGAGCCTCAGTATCGGTCGGCCCTCTCCGGCCTTTCAGGGTCACGTCTGTCTCTCTTGAGACCTGTCAACAAGTTGACTGCTTTAGTCTCACCAGCAGAAGCCAACCAAGTTTGTGTCTCAGTACAGGTTTATTCTTAGTCTAACAAAATTAATACTTGGGGAAGAGCATTTAATAATGAGAGCAGGAGGCACTTCTTTACATAGAGGAGGGTGGGGGTGTGGAACAAGCTGTCTAGTCATGTTGTTGAAGCCGATACCCTGGCTTATCTCAAGAGAGAGCTGGATGAGACCCTACAGTCAGGACAGGAGGCACTACTGTACATAGAGGGAGGTGGGTGTGTGGAACAAGCTATCCAACCATGTTGTTGAAGCCAATACTCACGTTCCTGTGAGATCTGCCCCAGGTCTCGGTGTGACACCCTTCTCTCTGCTCGGCCATCCCTCTCTCCACTTGAGGGAGATTCTCCTGGCGGCACTGGGGAGGAGAAAACAGTTAACAGACAAACAAACAGACAAACAAACACACTGTCATCATCATCATGGGCCAAGATGACCCTACATGACAGTGGTCTGTCCTCGATTCAGAAGCAGTGTCCAGCCCTCGTCTATACCGCTTCATGATCCCCAACATCCCTGCCGAGACCTGTTGAGGGGCCAGTTCTGCTAGACCAGGGGTCTCAAGCCCAATCACAATCCCTGGAGAGCCAGGTGCATCTCCAGGTTTTCTTTCCAAACGGGGCTAGCCAATTAAACAATTAATCTAATTATTTTCATAAGAAGATGTGGAAATAATGTGTTTAATAATATATTTTGATGTCTCTCACTGTTGAAGACTCAAAATATTCAAGGCACAGTTGGATATTTAAGGTCTGGATAAAGGTACAGTATTAGAATATTTTTTGTTTAATTAAAAAATTAGATCAACCTTGTAACCAAGACCTCTGGGCAGGAAACCAGATGCACCAGACCCTCTAGGAATGGAGTTTGAGACATGCTCACCCTCTCTCACACACAACCTCACACACACTCACCCTCTCACTACTACTACTACTACTACTACTAATAATAATAATAATAATGCAGACTTGCTTTTCTTGGGGTCTTGGGTCTGGCTCCTGTTTTGGCTGAGTCTCCTGTTACCTCCTTCCTGATCTGGGGAAGTCAGACACAGTTCTGTTACAGACACGGGCTGGACTAGACTCACAAGCACACACACCCACAGACACACACTCCCACACACTAACACACACGCAGATGCACACACTGTCAGGTAGAGTCTTTCTCCTCCTCAAGAGAAGACGACAGAGCCCTGCTGCTGCGATGAGCTTTAATTTCAGGAGGAGGAAGAAGAGGAATAATCACAATATGAAGACCAGCAGTGGACTCACAGCTCTCTGGGTCTGGGGCCTGACTCTCAAACTTGTCTCCAGTCTCTGGTGGGTTTGGACATCTTCTCTGTTCACCTCTGTTGACATCTGTGGACAGGACAGTTCAGTTAGACAAACAAGTTCGACCAGACTTCACTCTCATAGTCAATCAATCAATCTATCAATTTTTTTCTTATATTTTGCCTTTTAATCCAGAACATCAAAGCACTTTACAAAACATACCTGGAAAATAGAGTATAAATGTGTAATACTGTAGTTCCTGGAGTAAGTGCTTGGATAATCCAACTACCACTGTTGTTACTTCTGCTGCTACTACTATGACCATGACTACAAATTCTAATACTAATTCTGATATTAATACTACTACTGCTGTCATTACTAGTAATAGTGATAAAAACAGAGCACTCACAGCTCTCTGGACATTGGTCTGGAATCTAGAAAGTGGTTCCATTCTCAGGCGACTCTGGACCTCAACACCTGTTGATGGGTCACTTCTGTCAGACACACGAGTGGAGCCCAAGCCCACCTACACACACACTCACACACACTGACAGATATACACCCACACAATCACATACATTATCACACACTGCATGACACCCACCCACACATATTCACACACAGACATTACACACACACAGACACTCACACACTGACAGACACACACATACACTACACACACTCACAGACACACATTCACAGACACACACACAGACACAACACACACTCACAGACACAACATACATTTATATACACAATCAGACACTCACACACATACTCGCACACATTCACAGACACACACATAGACTACAAATACTTATAGACACACACCAACACACACACACAGACAAATACACACACACTCATAACTACAAATACAGTATAACTAACACTAACACAAATGCCACTAACATTAAAACAGTAACACTATCACTAAGAATTACACTATCATTATCACTGACACAAACTACTAATACACTACTAATACTAATAATAACAGTAATGCTATCACTAAAACTAACATGACTACTAGTGTAAATACTCTAACAGTAACTCTATAATTATAACTAATATTAACATGAATACTGGCATCAAAACTATCAGAAGCGCAATCACCATTAATACTGACATGAACACTAGCATTAATTTTAAAGCTACCGATTGTACTCTCACTAATATTAAATATGAATACACTCGCATTAGTATTAGTCCGTGACGTCACACCACTCTTTGTGACGAAGGCGAGACACCTAGCTGGGCACAGTGATGTGGCACGTGTCGCCGTGGTTACCATACCTATAATTTGTAAACAGTGGAAAATGCATTTAAACTGTTACCTACACAAATTTATCAACTTGGAATATAATTTTCAAGCTCTAGAATACAATTTCTAAACAATCATTTGAATAATCATTCTTTAATTTGGGATTGAACATTATGAACACTAAACGCACTATGGTATTTGATCGATACAGGCTGTATTGACTCTTTTCTAGATATTTAAAGAATTTAAAGAAAGAAAAGAATCAGTACTCACCAATCGGTGAAGTTAATCGATGATTCTAAGGTTTTTTAGTTGAATTAATTGGTTGTCGATAGATAAGTGATCAATATCTCTCCTCTCAGCTCTCAGCGCTCCTCCCGCAGTCTCGCTCTCTGATCCCGGCGCTCTGACTGGTGTCTGTGACGTCACAGCGCTCTTTCTGACAGAGCAGAGCGCGTCTCCGCTGTCCGGAGCCCGGGGGGCTTTTCTTACAGATATACTGTAACATCTCCAAAAGAAAAAACACCAGGCTGTGAAGAGAGGCGATTCATAACAGCTGGAGAAGGAGACCGACAAACCGAGGAATACAATTTATTAAACAAAAAAAATAGTTTACTTCACAGACTAATGCGTTCTAAAGCATACTCCCGTAGAGCAGAAGAGAAAGGGCACAAGTCCCTGTAATAAGCGCTTTTAAGGTTGAAGAGCATCTCCTGGTTTTATTTCCACTCGAACTCTCAGTTCCTCAGCCAGTTTGGTGATTTAATTAACTGTATAACTGTTATCAGACTCTGTTTAACTGTATATTTATACGACTCCGTGAGAGACGTGTTGGAGACGCTGTATCCCAGGGCTGGTGTGGAATAATACACAGACAGGTCTTCTGTGTGATCTGAGTCCCACTGCTCAGAGGTACAGACTGGTCAACTGGTCACTATTGTAGACAAGACCATTGGTCTGCTGCTGCTGATAATCATATTACACTTATAAGAGTAGCAATACTGCTGTTCATTAAATCAGTAAAAATAATAATAAGAGATAAACACATATTGCTCAATTTTCAGTAAAACACTTCTGACAGAGGGTTGGAGGAGTGACTTACAGTAAAGACAATGAATCAGGGCAGTAATACTGAGGGGCTGGAGTTCCTGGAAAGGGTTAATAGAAACTTCTTGCTTCTAACCTGGAACAGAGCCCAGATCAGTGACCCCTGAGCCCATTTCACAGAGAGGAGAACCAGGAGCTCTGCTCTGTCTCTAAGAGGCTGTGAGGAAGGAGAAAAGGGGGAGATGTGACCTGAGTCCAGGCTGTTCTGTCTGATATTATTCATGTAGCAGCACTGATTGTCTGAATGTCCTCTGGTTCTGAATTGTCGGGATAAAGAGAAGGATGGAGATGAGCTTCTGTCTGTTCAGGAGGTAGGAGTTTGGGTAAAGTACTGAGGGACTCAGAGCTCTGTGTGTGAGTCTGAGCTGTGAATCTGACTGAGAGGAGATACTTTTTTTATTCTTTTCCTTTGCCAAGCAATGTTCCATCCCCTTCAGATACTCTGCACAGACTGTCAGAGTAAGCAGAGAGGAGAGAGAGATGGACAGATAAGAGCACACACTGCGAGAGAGACAGGAAGGGGGAGAGAGAGGAGAAGGAGCAGGAAGACAGTGCAGGTGTTCAACCACACTGTGACCACAGGAGACAGGAGGCTTTTCTCAGCTGCTGAGGAGCTCAGGGCTCATGGCCACTCAGGCTCAGAGGCTCTGGCAGCAGTCAGGTCTGAGAGCGTCTCCTCATACTGACACTGGAGCTCTGAGAGTCACCCTCCATTCTGACAGGAAAAGCACCTCCTTTTCAGCTCCGAGAGATACACTGACAGCACTGTTTGAGGAGAGGACCTGTCACTCTGTAGAGCTCTGAACACTGGACTCTCCTGTGTCTCCCTGTGCAGCACTGGAGCTCTGAACACTGGACTCCCTGTGTGTCTCCCTGTACAGCTCAGCTCTCAGCTGCCTCATCACACTGACACCCACAGCCTCACAGTACAGCCTGGCTTCCTGTGCTGGAAGAGCTCGGAGGAGCACAAACCACAGACTCACTGCAGAGCCTGACCAGTAGCTCCAGTGAAGCTCTGCCTTAAATCACCACTGTATTAACAAGGACTGAACTTTTTTTTTCATAATTTTGTTGCTTTTTCAAATTTGAAACTGACTCCTGCTCTGTGGCTCCTGCTGCTGCAGCTATTATGGTGAAGCTGTAACACAAGAACTCTGCTATATTGAACAGGAGAGTTTAAATACAGCATAACTGCTAATACTACTACTGCTACCACAACTGCTGCTGCCACTGCTACTACTAATATTTTACTGCTGCTCCTACTGCTGCTCCTACTACCTATAATAATAAGGAAGAGGATGTGAGCTGTGCCCTCACACTGTTCAGACTGGGGGTGTATCAGTGTATCAGTATCAGTTCAGCTCCACTGTGCTGTTAGAAAGTCTCAGTCACGCAGTCGGCTCCACACAGAGAGACACTGGGGCCACAGCTGGACGGGTTGGAACATCTGTGTGGACTGGAGCTGCGCAGGGACAGACTCAGGGTCTGAGGGACTCAACTGGAAGAGCTGCTGTCCAACAGGCTCAGTACATAGGGGACAATCACTGCTGAGCTTTTCTTTCTTTTTCATTTAAATTATTGATCACAGTCACAGGACAGCCAGTTCTTATTCAGTCCACCTTGTCTCTGTATTCCTGTGCTGACCTGAATGACCTCACTGCCTCCTTGAGCACAGGCTCTCCTCACACTGCCCTTGACCATGACCAGAAGACATTACTGTCTGGAGACACAACAACTCTGTGACTCACTGCAGGACACTAGTCATTGGACACTGCTTGACACCGACAGCAAGACAGGACCATATTCAAGACACCAGCCACTGGACACTGCCTGACACAGACAACAAGACAGGACCACATTCTGGACACCAGTCACTAGACACTTCCTGATACAGACAGCAAGAATTACAGGGCAATATATACATAATTGATTATCTTGATACTGATTTAAAATTATAATACTTTTCTACAATTTTTTTAGTTTAATATCTGATCTCTTCCTGCCCCTGCAGCACCTGCAGCCCTGCTGTCTGTATCTGTATCTGTGTTTCCTCCAGTGAGACACAGAGCTGCTCCTGTCTCTCCTCTCCTTCGCGCTGCTGGGAGTGTCTTCAGGGAGAGGAAACAGTGATGTGTCTCTGATATATATGGAGAAGACTGAAAGGGCCCTGTGTGATTGGCCGTTGCTCTGTGTGAGAGGTTCCTGCTGTCAGTCTGAAAAGGCAGTGCTGTGTGTGATTGGCGGGGTGGGGGGCTGTGTTGTTACTGGGGGTCTGGGGTGCGGAGCAGCAGCTCAGTTGCCCTGTGGGCTCAGGGGTGAAGACAGGGGTCTCAGCTGCGCTCTGTCCTGATGATGATGGAGAGCTGCGTGTCCATCTTCTCTCTTGCTGTCCTTGTGCTGCACAGCTCTGCCAGTAAGTGTCCAGTCTTCTCCTCTCCAAACAGACAACAAGTGCAATTAATATTTTAGATGAAAAAGTATTGTTTTAAATAGTTTGGGTTGCGAGGTCCAGACAGACAGACAGACAATAACTGGAATTAAAGTTTAGATGGAAAAGTAGCAAGAAGTGGGTAGAAAAATTAATAATTTACCTTAAAATGTGTCTGTATTTTTCAAAATAATTATGTATTTTTTTCTAAGTCTGTGTGTGCAGAAACATAATTAGTTGCTTAGAAACGTTTTAAGTTGAGATCTTTGTGTTTTATTTTAAATTCAGCTCTATAGGATTTTATTGAAATATTATTAAAATAATACATCTGAAATTATTAATATTATAATTAATTTTATTCTGATAGTATAATTCAGGGAAAAAAAGCTATTGCCTAGAACATTTTTTTTTAAAGCACTGTATGAATAATTTCATTTCCATCAATGTACAATCATATGGTTATAGTTTTAGATGGAAATGGAGCAAAAAATAATGGGAAAATGAGCGAATTTGGAAAATGGATAATTTATTTTAAATGAAACTGTGGTATTTTATCCAAATTTGTTCCAAATTACATTTTCTGGGCTTGTTAGTTCCAAAAAAGTTAACAATCTACAATAATTTTATTAATATTTATTTAGTATAATTTAATATAGGAAACATAATTAATATTTACACCATGGGTGCTACATGTACTCCACTCATCTCCCCAGTATACTTCAATTCAATTCAATTTATTTTTATATCATGACTTTCACAACAGGGTTGCCCCAAGGCACTTAATTTACTTAATTACTTGTCAGTTAATTCCATATTTACGTTGGTAATACACTACACTGTGTCAGGCTGGGTCAGGATTGGGTTATTAATTGCTGCCGTGTTAATCATCTATAGTAGCGGTTGGTCACAATCATCCTCTATTGATAATTTGTGAAAATATTTTGTGTGCTAATCTCTTAAAACATTATGTACAAATAATAACAATAATACAATTCTTCATATAGTAGCAGCAATTTGAGTGATTTGCTGGAACATGTGAGACATTCTTCATTTACGTGAAAACAGAAGATGTGTGAGCAATAAAGAAAAATAGTTCTATAATAATATTATACCATACAGGGTGAATCAGAAATATTTACCTGGGATGTTTATTGTTTTATTGTGCTGAACGTTGTACAAGCTATTATTACAGACTGGTGTATTAACAAATATTAGTGTGTTATTAAAGACTAGAGTATTATTAAGACACAGATATTTTATTATTACAGACAGAAATAGTAATAGAATAAGTGTGTTATTAAAGACTAGAATATTTTTGAGATTCTGATATTTTAGTATTAAAGACTGATGTTTTAATAGATAAACAGTAAGTGTGTTATTAACAACTAAATATTAAAGCATTTACGTGCGATAATTAAGACTGGAGTTTTAATGCTGTCATTATGTCACTTGTTTGTTCAAACAGTCACAACAAATGAATCTCACACAGCCTTAATCTGTCTTTTAGATGTGTGAGATTCATTTGTTGTGAAAACAAATATTTCCTCTGTTTTACAGGAATAGGTGTTCCATTGTGATAGGAAGTTATATAATTATGTTTTAAAAATGTAAAGTACTGGAGTGCTAGGACAATTGTAGTTTTTGAAGTGTTAAAATATTAGTACTATCTGGTTCATGTAGACTGGGTTTTCTGTGTTAAGAGATTGAAGAGGCATGCTGTAATGCAAATGAAACATTCTTTACTGATTTGAAAGTCAGAAAATGCAGAATGTAATAACAGTTGTAAAAATTGTTAGTATGGATGCTGCATTATTAGAAACTGGTGTCTTATTTGAAACTGAGGTGTAATAGCAATAATTTAAGAGCTACAGTAGAATGTCATATTATAACAAGAATTAAAAAATGGAAGTTGTGGTTTATGTTAATACAGGATTTGACTGCTATTTCACAGCTAATTAATTTAGTTTGTATTTTTAGATTTAATCTTAGTATCATAATAACGGGTTATTTTTGCATATTGCGACGTTTTAATAAGAATGTGTATTTGTTCTGTGTACATTAGAAATGTATAAAAATATGTAAGTATTTACGTAAGGGTAATGCCAATTAAATATGCTGATGGAAAAAAGAAACATTTTCTGGAATGCGAATACTATAGTTAAAACTTATGTCCTTTTACAAAAAAGTTGTCAATTTGTTTTAATCCCTCTGACCAGCACTACAGCTTGTGCAGTGAGGCATTGCAACTTTCCAATCACACAAAAGCTCGTTAGGTGAACTTTTACCCAATGAGGTCCAGGTGTAACAATGCTTGATCAGTACACCTTTAAAAAGGTCTTAATTCAAAGCTTAAGTCACTGCAAGATAAAGGCCACATTTCTTAGTTTTCTGTGCATTCCATAATGCCTCGAATGTCACCAGAAGCAAAGGAGAGGGCCATTGGCATGCTGCAGGCAGGCATGTCATATGCCCATATTGTCAGACACTATGGAGTAAGCCGTTCCACTGTGTCCCAACTGCAGAGAAGGTTTCAGCACACCAGCAGGACAGATGTCTGTCCAAGATCCGGTCACCCTCAAGTGACCAGACCAGAGCAGAACTGCCACATCAGACCATCTGAGAGATTGTTTCAGATCTACCACCTGTACTGCTGCTGAAACTGTCGGCAGACATAATGCCTGCATCAGTGACAGGAGAGTGAGGCTAAATGGTGCTGGCCTTAGAGCAAGGCGACCTGTCAGAGGCCCTCTGCTCACACCTTCTAGACGTCACACCCGACTGGCTTGGGCCAGACAGGGGCTGCGATGGACTCATCAGCAGTGGCATCAGGTCCTCTTCACGACTGAGTCACTCTTCAGCCTGTTCCATGCAGAAGGCCAGAGTGCGGAGGGGAGGTGTTGCATTTCTTTTTTCCATCAGTATATTTAGTTAATTAATATAATATGATTTAAGTTTTGAAATATTAAACAGGTAATCATGTAGAGATTCATAACTGCAGGACTTTTTAGCAGTTTTTCAACATCACAATCATACAATGACTGTCAGTATCAGTGTTTGTGAAACCCCTCTTGTCACAGGAGCTGGGACAGACCAAAAATATAGTAATTAAAGCCACTGTCCATTGAGGTACCGATATCTCCCAAAAACTAGGAACACAGTCATTAAATCTACTGACCGGTGTGTTGATGTGTTGACCACAGCTCATAGGAACACAGGGAAACAGTCATTACAGTCGCTGTCCACTATAGTGACCATAGCACCAAGAAGGAACACAGTCATTACAGTCACTGTTGACTATAGTAAGCACACCATACAGAAACTGGGGCACACAGTCATTGTTGCCACTGACTGCTGTAATGACCATAAGTTAAAAAGTTGCTTTGACATCAGCTATATAACCCTGCAATTGACACCTGGAAACCCCCTCAGAAGGTGTGAGCCTGGCCAGTTCCTGGATGGGTTGCCTCCTGGGAAAGTTAAAGTTGCTGCTGGAAGAGGTTTTAATGGGACCAGTAAGGGGGCATTCATTCTATGGTCAGTGTGAGTCCTAACACACCAGTATAGTGATGGAGACACTCTACTGTAAAAAACACAATGTTTTTAACATGGGACGTAAAAACTCTTTATTGTCTATGGTTATTGAAAGTCCCAGGGTGTATCTTGAGAAGAGAAGAGGTGTTTTCCCCCTTTGTCTTGGCCAACTCTCACTCTGGCCTTCATGAAACATGGTCTACTTATAATCCCCATCTATGATTTGGCTTCACAACTCCGTTCTCCTTCCCACTGAGAACTGATGTGTGGTGAGTGTACTGGCTGCTGTTGCATCATCCTGGTGGTGGTGGAGGGGAGTCCCCATTACCTGTAAAGAACTTTGAGTAGAGTGTTGTAAGAGGACCAGAGGAAGGGTCATCCAGGACAGGTATTTTAGGAACGATCTGCTCACAATGCTTGACTTGGACCTGACCAGCCGTAGTGATCACAGTTTCCAGAAATGCTTAAACACTGCTTCAGCTGTTTGAAGTCATACAGTCATTACAGCTGTCCACTGTCTACCGTGGTGACAATAGCTCCCAAAATCCAAGTAACACAAGTCCCAGCACTTTGACATCATGAAGTCGTTATAACCAAGGTCCAGTGCAGTAACCCCAGCTCCCAGAACCACTACAACACAAGTCACAGATTTCTGATGTCATATAGTCACTGTCTGCTGTCATGACAACAGCTCCTGGATTATAGAAAAAATGTAGCAATAATTCAATTTTTTCAAACATACAATTCAACCTTTTTCTCTCATGTCAATGACATTAGTTGTG
This sequence comes from Atractosteus spatula, assembly GCF_055471065.1. Taxonomy (NCBI): domain Eukaryota; kingdom Metazoa; phylum Chordata; class Actinopteri; order Semionotiformes; family Lepisosteidae; genus Atractosteus; species Atractosteus spatula. The sequence continues at coordinate 20,990,265 of NC_142715.1, read as the reverse complement.
TGAGTCAGTGTGTGTATTAATCAGTTTGTCTGTCTCTCCAGACATTGTGTTATTAGATCCTGTCCTCTCTTTCCAGGCAGCACTGATGTGAGGTTGGTGAACGGTGCCAGTCCCTGTGAGGGGACAGTGGAGATTCATCGCAGTGGACAGTGGGGGACGATTGATGACAGTGGCTGGGATCTGGATGATGCTGCAGTGGTGTGCAGACAGCTGGGCTGTGGATCTGCTGTTTCAGCACCAGGAGGAGCTCAGTTTGGACAAGGATCAGGATCAGTCCTGCTGAGTCACATCTCCTGCAAAGGGTCAGAGTCTGCGCTGAGGGACTGTGGCTCGCGATCAACAGTTTATTCCCACAATTATGATGTTGGAGTAATCTGTTCAGGTAACAGCCTGCATTCAACAATGAATATTATCTTATAAAAAATACATCTCTCTCGGTTAAATAATAAGAGATAAAACATTAAATATAACAATAATGTAATACTATTTAGAAATGTGAGGAGTTCATTTATCTTATTTTATTTTTCTTCCAGTAGCTCTTTAATCCAGGGACCTCTTTCTTTCTCAGACCTTTGTTAAAGGAAAGCAGGGTTTTGGCTACAACCAAATTGTTAGGTATCTTGTTCCAGACCCCCAGAACCTTTTGTGTAAAGAGCTACATCCTGTTTCCACTTTTAAATGTTTCCACTTCTGTCCTCTGCACCTTGTTTCTCTGACGTCCACAGGGTTGACATTGCCATGGCCCATGTCATGAGGATTTCTAAATACATATGTCAGTTTCCCTCTCTCCTGAAGACTAGAAAGGTGTTGTTCCTTCAGCCTGTCAGTGTAGAATATCCCTTAATACCCCAATATGTATCTGGTTATCCTTTTATGGACTGATACTAGTGTAGCGGTTTATTTTGTTTTTCCTAAGCGGTGACCAGAATTGCACCACAGTGTCAGGGGATAAAGTTACAGAGACACTGGCCAAAAGGGATCAGCTAGTGCCTGTTTGTTAACATGAAGTGACTGATGTCCCTCAAGTGACTTAAAAAAGGATAAAATATGACCCACATGTTGTCATTTGGGCTGCATACTCTAGTGTGTTAATTTCATTAAACAGTGCTGAATTGGTCAGATCTGCATATTAATATCTGTTGTATCTCTGCTACAACAGATGTTCTACTTGTCTCAGAATTGCTTCATAATCTGCTTTCTGTAAATTTGTGAGATTGGTCTCAACCTGTTCAGTTTCAAAATGTACTTTAAAGCACACCATATTATTATTGCAGTTCCATAATTATTCTCACTTTTGTTACTCTCTGTCTTGATTGTTAAAAAAATAGATTTAAATAAGCATTTCCTCTTGTAGATTCTCTAACCAACTGGACAAGAAAGCTGTCACTATCCATCTTCCATTTTGTTTTCTGTTCCTACATTTCTTATAGGTTTTTTCTAATCTACATATATGGGGAAAGTTAAAGTCTCTCATAAAATCCATGTCTTCAAAATAAATTCTTAATTTCATTACACAGTGTTGGAATATTATTAACCGCAGTTATTTCTCTGTGGCATATGCCTACTGTTATTTAGCATTTGATGTATGTGTGAGACGTACTGTAGCCTGGTGTCACAGGGTCGAGGTGCTGACAGCTGTATGCCACCACAATTTTGAAGAGCAGCCTAGCAGAACACAGCTGCTAGTGTGTTAGTGCTGCGCCAAGGAGCCTGGCTCTCAGAGAGAGTGATGCACCAAGGAGCTGGAGAAGGCTCTGAAACACAAACAGGCTCAGTCATTGCCTTTTTGGACCACTGGTAAGGTAATGAGGGAGGTAGAGCAGTTCAGGACAAATGGGTCCTACTGGAAGAGGGTTTGCATTGCTACTACCCCACAAGGGGATTAGTGTGACAGGCAGCTGTCCATGTCTCTCTGCTCTGAGACCTCGGGCATGACCTTGGAGGAGATTACAGAGCAGAACGAGGTAAGAAAACAATTATACCACTGAGGTGTAGCCTAGGGTATTGTGAGCAATGGGATTAGAGATCGTCAGTTAGGTTAATGATTAGAGGGAAGTGTGGTCACCACGAATCCTGTTCTCCAAAGATGGGATTTTGATGATACCCATATTCTTGAAGCAGAGTGAGTAAAAATGAGCCAACAGTCTGTGTTGACTACATGCACCCACCTGGATCAGTGCCCTATTTGGCATATCAATGTGTTAACACATCCAGTATGTTGTTCACAGAATGAAATTTGTAGTTTTCCTTACCCTGGATTTTGTAGATCTACTGAGAAAATCTAGTGATGTTCTTCTCTTTGTTGCCAATGTGTCTGAATTTCACACCTTTAAGAATGTTATTTATAACAATATGATTTACACCAATATCATTTGTACCTGCATTGAAAGGAACAGGGTTACTGGTCACTGGCCTTAGCTAAGAGTCTTCTGACTTTACAGACAACATCAGTCACCTTTATTCCAGGGAGATATCACACTGTGGTCATCTCACATCTCTGATGCAGTCTCAATAGTGCTGATCTAAAGAATATATTCAGAACCAGCTGACTAATGACTCTGTCCTGGTCAGTATGGATAGTTTCAGGACCAGTTGACTGAGAGACTCTGGTCTGGTCAGTGGTCTTGTCTGGTCCTGGTCAGGATGTAAAGTTTCAGGACTAGCTGATTAAGGGTTCTCTGTCCTGGTCAGTGTGGACAGCTTCAGGTTCCAGCTGAGTGAGGGACTCTCTCCTTGTCAGTGTGGACATTTTCAGGACAGGCTGACTGAGGGACTCTGTTGTGGTCTGTGTGGACAGTTTCAGGACCAGCTGTTTAATAATAATAATAATTGCTTACACTTATATAGCGCTTTTCTGGACACTCCACTCAAAGCTCTTTACAGGTAATGGGGACTCCCCTCCACCACCACCAATGTGCAGCATCCACCTGGATGATGCGACGGCAGCCATAGTGCGCCAGAACGCTCACCACACATCAGCTATCAGTGGGGAGGAGAGCAGAGTAATGTAGCCAATTCATAGAGGGGGATTATTAGGAGGCCATGATTGGTAAGGGCCAATTGGAAATTTTGGGCAGGACACCGGGGTTACACCCCTACTCTTTTCAAGAAGCTCCCTGGGATTTTTAATGACCACAGAGAGTCAGGACCTCGGTTTTACGTCTCATCCGAAGGACGGCGCCTGTTTACAGTATAGTGTCCCCGTCACTATACTGGGACATTAGGACCCACATGGACCGCAGGGTGAGTGCCCCCTGCTGGCCCCACTAACACCTCTTCCAGCAGCAACCTTAGTTTTTCCCAGTGTTTGACTGTTAAAGCAGACTGAATGACTCTCTCCTGGTCAGTGAGGACTGCTTAAGGTCCAGCAGACTGAGAGACTCTATCCTAGTCACTCTGAACGGTTTCAGGACAGGCTGACTGCGGGACTCTATACTGGTCATTGTGGACTGTGTAAAGCCTAGCTGACTGAGAAACTCTATCCTGGTCATTGTGGACAGCTTCAGCACCAGCTGACTGATGGACTCCATCCTTGTCAGTATGGACAGTTTCAGGTCCAGCTGACTGGGGGGCTCTATCCTGGTCAGTGTGGACAGTTTCAGGTCCAGCTGACTGACGGACTCTCTCCTGGTCAGTGTGGACAGTTTCAGGTCCAGCTGACTGAGAAACTCTATCCTGGTCAGTTTGGACAGTTTCAGGAACAGCTGACTGATGGACTCTATCCTTGTCAGTGTGGACAGTTTCAGGTTCAGCTAAATAAGGAACTCTGTCCTGGTCAGTGTGGACAGTTTCAGGTCCAGCTGATTGACAGTTAAAGCAGACTGAGGGACTCTATCCTTCAGTGTGGGCAGTTTCAGGTCCAGCTGACAGAGGGACTCTGTTCTAGTCAGTGTGGACAGTTTCAGTTCCAACTGACACATGGACTCTATCCTGGTCAGTGTGGACAGTTTCAGGACCGGCTGACTGAGGGACTCTGTTCATGTCAGTGTGGACATTTTCAGGTCCAGCTGACTGAGGGACTGTTCTGGTCAGTGTTTAGAGTTTCAGGACCAGTTGTTTGACAGTTACAACAGACTGAGAAATTCCATCCTGGTCAGTGTGGACAGTTTCAGGACCAGATGTCTCAGAGGAATCTATGAGGGGGTACCCAATTCCCTGTATAAAGATTACAAACATTAATCTTCTTTACAACTAAAAGCATTCAGTTTTTGAACAATCTAAAAATGTTTGCAGGTAGAGATATTAATGTTGTCTGACTCTTTGGAAGGTACTCTTTTTTGGTTGGTTTAACCTTATAGTACTGTAGGAGTGCACAATTTGTATTCCAATTTGTAGGAATACAAATTGAATGTTATTTTGAGTTATGGTGTTGGACTATTCTTGTATTTGTTGTGAGCTCATGATGTGCAAGACAAATTCCCTTTGAAGAAACAACGTTCCAGGATAGACAGTTGCACTAGCAGTTCCAGTCTGTGACAACTCACAGTGCCAGTCTGTGGTCTTGTCCAGAGTGTCTGTGAGTGCCGAGTTCAGACAGTCCTGCTCTAGCAGTTCCAGGCTGTGGTAGTCCTGGTCTGTCAGTGTCCAGGTCATACAGTCCTGCTCTAGCAGTCCCAGGCTGTGGTAGTCCTGGTCTGTCAGTGTCCAGGTCATAAAGTCCTGCTCTAGCAGTCCCAGGCTGTGACAGTCCTGGTCTTGTCCTGAGTGTCTGTCAGTGCCCAGGTCAGACAGTCCTGCTCCACCAGTGCCAGGCTGTGACAGTCCTGGTCTTGTCCTGAGTGTCTGTCAGTGCCCAGGTCAGACAGTCCTGCTCCACCAGTGCCAGGCTGTGACAGTCCTGGTCTTGTCCTGAGTGTCTGTCAATGCCCAGGTCAGACAGTCCTGCTCCAGCAGTGCCAGGCTGTGACAGTCCTGGTCTTGTCCTGAGTGTCTGTCAGTGCCCAGGTCAGACAGTCCTGCTCCAGCAGTGCCAGACTGTGACAGTCCTGGTCTTGTCCAGAGTGTGTGTCAGTGCCCAGGTCAGACAGTCCTGCTCCACCAGTGCCAGGCTGTGACAGTCCTGGTCTTGTCCAGAGTGTGTGTCAGTGCCCAGGCCAGGCTGTGACAGTCCTGGTCTTGTCTAGAGTGTGTGTCAGTGCCCAGGTCAGACAGTCCTGCTCCAGCAGTGCCAGACTGTGACAGTCCTGGTCTTGTCCAGTGTGTGTGTCAGTGCCCATTTCAGACAGTCCTGCTCAAGCAGTGCCAGGCTGTGACAGTCCTGGTCTTGTCCAGAGTGTGTGTCAGTGCCCAGGTCTGACTGTCCTGCTCCAGCAGTGTCAGGCTGTGACAGTGCTGGTCTTGTCCAGAGTGTGTGTCAGTGCCCAGGTCAGACAGTCCTGCTCCAGTCTCTGAACTGTGTGAAACCTGGAGGGAGAGACGTGCTGTATGAGAATCTACTGTTCTAAAGTTTTTATTTGTTCCATGGGTGGTTCTCTTTTCAGCAGTTCAGTAATATCTATGGACATGCTGAGCAGCAGGACTTATAATAATAGTTTAAATGCTTAATTTGTTGGATCTGGAGCTGAGTCTCATATGGTCAAGACACCAGTCTGAATGCTGACCTGTGTCTCAGCTGATTCTGGGAAAAGTTTGACAGATTTTCAATGGACTCCTCAGCAGTATCTATGGCCCTGGTGATGACAAAGAGAAAGACTTAAGAATCCTGCACTCAGACACACCTACACCAGTCATTCTGTGTGTACTAGTCTCTTTCATTTCTTACTCAAGAGCTGTAATAAGACCTCTGTGACAGAGTGGGTTTTCGGGCTGCCTTTTCGCCCAGTGTAGGGTTGATACTTCTAGTAGAAGCAGAGAGCTGACACACAGTCTATGAGACACCATAAACCAAAGATTTTTAATATTGTAGTAATAAATGTTTCTGCTGGAGGGAACGTGAGAGACCTGTCAAACTCTCAAAACCCCGGCAGCATCATATCCAAGGAAAGGGAACAGGCTGATTTGATCATTTAACAAGATGTTTTTGTATTTTTTATTGGATGTTTTCTTTTTTATTGGACAGCCTGTTGTAGTGAAAATCTTTATCGAGACTCAGGAGTATGGATATTTTTTAGTTTGATTTAATGCAGCTCATCTAGAGGAAGCTCAATTGGATTCACTTGAGTAGATTTAAACCCAGCAAAGTACCTCCAGATTTGACAGTCTTATGAGCTACCACATCCCAAGAGCTACAGAATACAGGCTTTGTACAACTTGTACACGTTGTCTGATGATTTTAATTGTTGCTAAAGCTTCATATCTCAAGGTAGATCTGGGTATGAGGCTTCAGTTTCTCTGACTGCTGTTGAGACCCCAGGAGCTGCTCCTACTGTCTGTCTAGATCTCAGTCCTGCTTCATTCTCTCTCAAGATCTCAGGTCTGTACAGAGTCCAGTCCAACTCTCTGACAGCCCCTCTGCACCCCCTCCTGGATGAGAGGGTGCTGTGACTATGTAAAATTATCTCAAATTAAAAAAGTTTAATTTAACGATTTATGTCTCTGAGCATTTAGAAATGTTACAGAAACTTTTAGACTGAATAAAAAAAGATGTTTTCAAGCTGTTTTAAGTTTAGAATTAAAATATTTAATACAGAAGATCTACACATAGTTATCTCTTTAATTTACTGTATCATGTTACGCACACTGTTAATGTGCTTTAATACTGCTACAATTTGTCAAATGCTTTGTGTATACATCTGTCACATGTCTGATCAAGTCTATTGTACTGGACGTAGATGTATGTGTCCCTAACTGTAAATCTAGACTGAGATTACAACTAGCAGGCATATCTGTCACACCAGAGTAGAATGAGACACATCAAACACACAGAGGGTTCACTCTGGTGTTTTTAATGAAGTAAATACTAGAAAGGAAACTAATAAGAACCTTAGTTTATATTTTGCGCCCTTGTGAAGATTAAGTGTTAATGTCTCTTCAGGTACAGGAGTGCGGTTAGCAGGGGGCAGGAGTCTCTGCTCTGGCAGAGTCGAAGTTCTGCGAGGGACGTCCTGGGGTACGATCTGTGAGGCCGACTTTGACATGAAGGACGCGGAGGTCGTCTGTCGCCAACTAGACTGCGGATTTCCGGCACAGCTGCTGAGAGGGGCTCATTTCGGAGAGGGGCAGAGGCTGATCAGGACAGAGGAGATCCAGTGTTGGGGAAATGAGACCAGAATCCATGACTGTCCCACCTCAACCAGGGAGCATCAGAGCTGCACTCACAGCAGTGACATCAGCCTGGTCTGTACAGGTGAGAGCACTGCTGTCTATACTGATCCCCAGCTGTATAAACACTTCAATATCTCACTCTGAGCTGTTCTCACAGCAATGAGATCGGCCTGGTCTGTACAGGTGAGAGCACTGCTGTCTATACTGATCCCCACTTATGTAAATACTTCAGTATCTCACGCTGGGCAGTGTGGGCTAATTAGCTCTCTTCATCATAGCTTTGCCCACTAACCTTTGAGAGCATTGTCTGTTCTACAGTGACATCATCTTTTTTAATTAAATACCTAAAGACAAAATGGCAAAAGTCATTAGTGTGTATGTCCTTGCTTTTTTGAAGGTATTTAGTAATTTTAAGACATTTCAATTTGCACATGTTTTATTTGTTTGTCTTTTGCATTTCGGGCCACCGTATATTGCACCCCAAACTAATATCTTTGGATCAGTCAGCGAGCTGCAGCAGGCAGTGGCCTTGTGGTCATGTGATTTCCACATTGCTTGATTCATCTTTGTTTGTCACAGTGTGACAGATAATTACTCTTGTGTACTGAAGTTAAATATTCAATAAGTATGTGTAACTATGAGAAGTTATTGTACAATGAACACACTGTTAAAATCAACCATTATAACACTGCATTCATACTATACAGCTCCTGACTCCCCCGTCCTTTGTATAAAGTCTAGAGTGGTGTTAATGTTCTACAGCTCCTGAGTCACCTGTTCTGTCTGCAGAATACAGTGGCTACAGGCTGATGGGCGGCCCTGACTCCTGTTCTGGCCGGGTGGAGCTGCAGTACCGCGGTGAATACAGGACAGTGTGTGACCTGTACTGGGACCTGAGAGACGCCAGTGTTCTCTGCCAGCAGCTGGGCTGTGGGGAGGCTGTAGCAGCTCCAGGACAGGCCTGGTTTGGACCAGGCAGTGGATCAAGGGGGGTTGATGTGTTTGACTGCCGGGGCAATGAGACACATCTCTCTCAGTGTGCTGTCTCTTCATGGGGCAGAGTGGCTTGCTCTCACAGGCAGGACACTGGAGTCATTTGTTCTAGTAAGAACCAATACATATTTACATTTTCAGAATTAATTAAAGCTTCAAAAAAAGATCAGTAGGAGGTCAAATCCAAATCTCTCCCAGTTACTAATGAAGCAGCCAAATCCATTTACCTCCAAGTCAGCTACACCAGTCCAACAGTTCAAGGTGCCACTGAAAGCAGTCCTCTTACTGGAATCACCAAGCCTCCCTTCCTTTTCAAACTGTCCTGACTTCCAGCACAACCATGGTCACCTCTCACCCAGACCTTTATTCCCATAATCCTCTCTCATTTCCACAGAGGTCCAGCACAACTTCTCAAGACCTCAAGACCACCCTTCATTCCATGATTTCCTCCATCCTTATCTGCTTTCTCTTTTCCTTCCATTACCCACCTCTTCATGCTCTTCTACAGGAGCCTGCCCTGCAGCTAATTCCAGCTCCACCCTCCTTGTGTTATCAAACACACAAGTCAGTCCACATTCACATTCCTCATTCATAGCCCTGCAGTTTGTGCACCATCTAGTGTCCCAGTCACCTGCTGAGGTGCTGAGAATCCCTCCATCCCCTTACATGTGGGCTCAACTGACCTGCCCAGCACTGGCACATCCTCTTCAACCATGAGGAAGCTGCTGCACGAATGCAGCTGAAGTGAAGGAAGGGAAACTAAAAAAGATGTGCAGAGTTGTGGGCAGCCAGCCAGAATTTACACTGAACAGAGAGGAAGTGTGAGATTAGGACTCGATGTCTTGCCAAATGTCTGAAACCATTTTGAAAATTATTAGGAATATGTTTATGACAATATGTTCTGATTTAATAAACTGGGGTGTGTCATGCTAATTTTATATGAAAAAAAATGTTGTTCCTGATAACCCTTCTGTTATTATTCTGATGTGTGAATGACAGTAAACATGATGATTCATTTTTACAGATTCCTCCCTGTCAGCTCTAGACGGTGGAGTCCGGCTGTTAGGAGGAAAGAGTCACTGTGATGGCCGGGTGGAGGTTCACTACAACAGCACCTGGGGGAGACTCCTCCAGCACTCCTGGGGCTACAGAGAGGCCTCTGTGGTCTGCAGACAGCTGGGCTGTGGCTCAGTGGTGCAAATATACAACTCCTCTGTGTATGAGACAGGCGACAGTGCTGTGTGTCTAACAGGTATTCAGTGCTCTGTAGTAATAATAATAATAATAATTGCTTAGACTTATATAGCGCTTTTCTTGACACTCCACTCAAAGCGCTTTGCAGGTAATGGGGACTCCCCTCCACCACCACCAGTGTGCAGCCCCACCTGGATGATGCGACGGCAGCCGTATTGTGCCAGAACGCTCACCACACATCAGCTATTAGTGGGGAGGAGAGTAGAGTAATGAAGCCAATTCGTAGTGGGGTATTATTAGGAGGCCATGATTGGTAAGAGCCAATGGAAAATTTGGCCAGGACGCCGGGGTTACACCCCTACTCTTTTCGAGAAGAACCCTGGGATTTTTAATGACCACAGAGAGTCAGGACCTTGGTTTTACATCTCATCCGAAGGACAGCACCTGTTTACAGCATAGTGTCCCCGTCACTATACTGGGGCATTAAGATCCACATGGGCCGCAGGGTGAGCACCCCCTGCTGGCCCCACTAACACCTCTTCCAGCAGCAACCTTAGTTTTTCCCAGGAGGTCTCCCATCCAGGTACTGACCAGGCTCACACCTGCTTAGCTTCAGTGGGTTGCCTGTTGTTGAGTTGCAGGGTGATACAGCTGCTGGCTAGTACAAGTCTATAACTCCTCTCTGTATGGGACAGTGACAGTGTGTCTGACAGGTATTCAGTGTTCCGGGGATGAGTCTCACCTGGTGAACTGCAGTTCTCCACAGACAGTCAACTGCAACACTGGACAGGATGTTGCCCTGCTCTGCTCAGGTAGGAGCCATTCAAAGTATTTTTTTTTATTTTTAACATATGCACATTGATATGTAGGACATAAAACACAAACCCTAAAATATTTGTCACAGAATTTAACAACTGGACCTGTGAACAACAGTTAATATATTATATGAAGTAATATTTGTTTTTATTTTAAGTCCATTAATATGGACTGGTAATAAACCAGGGATAAATGTTTGACATTTTGAGTATAATTGTAGAAGAGATTCCATATATTGTTCAATCCAGTCATCCCTTTCTGTAGAGATACAGTGTTTAGTCATCAGGTTAATGCACTGCAGACCACAGATGTGAGGCCTGTAATTCAAATTCATTAAGATCTCCTTTCTTGCAGTTGTGAGCAACAGAGATGAAAACTGAGAATATTTGCGTGACAAGTCAATAGATTAATTAAAACATATGGGAACAATGAAAGCTTACAGCCTAAAGAAAATAAACATTTTATCTATTTCTTTTTTTGAAAAAGAATGATTGATAGGCAATACCGGAAGGTATGGATGTAGATGCACTTACTACATCATGAGCAGAGTATTGAAAAGTACTGGTTCATTAGGTCCATAAGAAACCTCTTTAGTTGTATTACTGATATGTAATGTTTTATATTGAATGATCTGGACTTCCATGGATATGACAGGAAAGTAACTATTAAAACATTCAGATTCCTAACAACTGTATTGGAGAGAGAGTCTCAGGTTGTCACAGAATCCAGGGGCAATTTCTGGCTGGAAGGATCTTAAGCATCTTGGGGTGCAATATCTTGCTTAGTATAGACAACAGAGGTCTGGTTCAGATTTGAATTGAAGCTTATCCATTGGGTATTACTTTGAGTCTGAATCATCAGATTTCTTCTGTCTTACTGTGTGTACTCACTCAAAAGAAATATGCATAACACATTTCATTTTTCTTTCTTCAGAATTATTTTTTTCATGTTGTGGCACTCTGAGAAAGCTGAGAATGTAGGCCTGGTCCTGTGACTCTACTACCTTGGATAGAAATTTGAGACAGATTGAAAAATATTTAAAAAATCATCAAAAATCTGCATATTTTTTTATGGAGACACAACCTGAAATGTTTTTTCACCTTCCAAAAATATATTAAAAAATAAAAAATATAAAAAACACTGGCAGAGCTAGATAGTGTATACAGTATATAGCACTTAAGCAGTAAAAAAAAAAGGTTCTTACTAACTGATCGCTAATCAGAATCTGATTGATCTTCACTTCACTAACAGGCTGACAAAGAAAAGTAAAGAAAAGCTTGGCTTTTGCTCAGAATTGCCCTGAACATCTGTAATAATAATAATAATAATAATAATTGCTTACACTTATATAGCGCTTTTCTGGATACTCCACTCAAAGCGTTTTACAGGTAATGGGGACTCCCCTCCACCACCACCAGTGTGCAGCTCCCACCTGGATGATGCGATGGCAGCCATAGTGCGCCAGAACGCTCACCACACATCAGCTATCAGTGGGGAGGAGAGCAGAGTAATGAAGCCAATTCATAGAGGGGGATTATTAGGAGGCCATGATTGGTAAGGGCCAATGGGATATTTGCCAGGACACCGGGGTTACACCCCTACTCTTTTTGAGAAACTCCCTGGGATTGTTAATGACCACAGAGAGTCAGGACCTCGGTTTTAACCCTAACCCTAACCCTAATCTCCCTAAGCCTGTGAATGGTCAGACATCGCTGACTGACAGCTATTTCTGTCTGTTCAGATTTTCTGTAGGCAGTCACTTTGATAATAGGCTACAAATCCATAGTTTTCCCCTTCTTATAGAAAACGTTTCCCTTATAACTCTATAATATGAAATCCTCTATAATGCAATCAGAGATTTACCCTGCATCCTAAATTAACAGAACAGCATTAATATGATGCCCAAAAGTGAATGAAAAACTACTGTGGTGCCCCAGGGGGGAATAGGTTTATGTAATAGTTGCGAAAGTACTCAGACCACACTCTCTTCTCTTATTTTCATGAAGTTTTCTCCATTTCTTCCGTTCGTCTGTCTTCCAAGCCAGTCCGCAATCCGTTTTCTCTATCCGTATTCAGTCCGTGTTCCAGAAGTCCATAAAATCCCACAAATCCGCGCCGAGTCCAAATCACTAACCGTAAGCCATTATCCTTTATTTATTCCGTAAATCCGTTGCCCTTAACTCTTTTTCCACACCAACCAAAACTCCACGATCTCCTCCAAAACGCATTCACCTACTGGCTTCAGCACCGGTTCACTGTTTCCAGGCCATATATATTTTGTCTCCTGATGAGACCCACCTGCGTCTCGTTGTCTTTCAGACCGAGTTCTTTTCATCTGCGGGTCAGCTGGTTTCTCTTAGCGGCCATCTTGGTTAGGTCTAAGTCAAGTATAGTGAGCAGATCGTTCCTAAAATACCTGTCCTGGATGACCCTTCCTCTGGCCCTCTTACACTACTATATTTCTATTCTAAACCTCCATCACAAACTAGGAGAGAATGTCTTCAGCCTGAGGATTGCACAATATTGAAAACCAGGATCTTCTTAAATTACAAGACTGAGAGCTCTCTTAAACAAGGTTCACATTATTTAACAAGAATCTGAACTCCAGTTCTTTTCATCTGACATGCTTCTTCTCTCTTTCTTCCTCCTGTTACCTCTCTCTACTCTGTCTTTTCTTATATTTCATCCAGTGAATTTCGACTCATGACAATTCTAATGACGAGGTAGAGTAAACCAAAAGATTCCCTTTGTTCTTCTGTGCTTACCAGTCCTGCATCTTTCTAAACTACTATATTTTACACTCTTAACTTTTTTTTCTAATAACCTAATGTTAGCTTTAATGGCACCACACCAGCCACAATGATATATGTCTCTATATCACTGGGTATTGTCTCTCCTAGCTCAGTGCTCCCTCAGGCTGGTAGAGGTAGGAGGGGATTGTGTCAGTAATGTTTATAGATATGTGTCTGTATCACTGCATACTGTCTCTCTCCTAGCCCAGCGCTCCCTCAGGCTGGTTGGGGCAGGAGATGATTGTGCTGGGAGGTTGGAGGTTTCTCACAATGGCTCCTGGGGGACAGTCTGCGATGACTCCTGGGACCTGGCAGACTCTCAGGTGGTGTGCAGGCAGCTCCAGTGTGGGACGGCCCTCGGTGCCCCAGTGCCAGCCTCCTTCAGCCAGGGAACTGGACCCATCTGGCTGGACGAGGTGGGCTGCCTGGGGAACGAGTCGTCTCTGTGGGAGTGTCCCTCAGCAAGGTGGGGACAGCATGACTGTGGACACAAGGAGGATGTGAGAATCCTGTGCTCAGGTAAGCGAGCTAAAAAAATAATCCATATTCTAGAATTCCACATTGTGGATATGGTTTACATTAAGAGTGTTTAAATATATCTTATTGAGAAAAATTCAATTCAGTACAATTCAGTTTTATTTGTATTTTTACAACGGACATTGTCACAAAGCAGCTTTACAGATTTCCAGGCCTGAACCCCCAGTGAGCAATCCTAAGGCGACAGTGGCAAGGAAAAACTCCCCTAGACTAAAGCAGGAAGAAACCTTGAGAGGAACCAAGGCTCGAAAGGGGGAGCCTATCTGTCACACCCAGTACACCTAGAGGGCACTCCACTTCTGTCCTGTTCCTAGTTCCCTGTGATTATTCATGTCTTTCTGGTGTGTCTTGTTGTGTAGCCTATTTACTTCCTGCTTCTGCTCTGCTCCTCGCTTAGCATTGAGGTTCGGATGTCCTGAGACCCACCTAGCTCCAGGTCACTCCTGTTCATGGCCTGAGGGCGTAGGTTTCTATACGGCATTTCCTGAACAGCTGAGCCCGTCCTGCTGCTACGCATAGGGTCTATTTTTGCTGGCCAGCACCGGGTTAATTAAAATGAACAGATATGAAAGTCATCTATATTATTTTACATGGTGGAAAAGCAGACTGGTATTTTTAGTTCAGTAATGTATGGTAAAGTCCAGAAATGTCCGGAATGTTCAGTAGTTTCCTTTGGTTGAAATTTCTCTGGGAGGTTGAGTTCGACAGGTAGAAGGAGCTGGATTCTGGGCCTGGGCTTCCAAAAAGTCCACCTCAGATTGGATGGATAGAAAAGAAATAAAGTGAATGACAATGAAAGCAGAAATTGGTAGGTTGCATGGCTTGCTTTTCCTAAATATATATCGTAAGGCTAGACTGAACAAATATGTTTTTGACTCAGATTTGAACATTGGGAGTGCGTCTTCATTCCACACATCTGCGGGGAGGCTATTCCAGAATTGGGGAGCTCTATAAGAAATTGCTCTGTTGCCAGCTGTGACTTTTTTAATTCCAGGAACAACTAGGTAACCTGCTCCTTGTGATTGAAGTGTACGAGAGGGATTATAAGGGACTAAAAGATCACTCAAATGTTTTGGGCCAAGATCACATAGAGCTTTGTAAAAACAGACTGAGATATAGTTATGATACAGCTGGGAATGCACATATTCACATCCCAGTAAAAATAAAAATAAAGAAAGAAAGAAACTCTGGCACTGAACGTGAATTCCCCTCCACTAGTGAATGGGGATATATTCATCTCAGTGCTCCAGCAAGATCTAGAATCCAATCTTCAAACGTCTCACATCAATTGCCTTTCGTGATTTTCTGCCTCAAATGTTTCATTTTGATTTCTTCCAAGAATGGCTTCTGGCCAGATCCTGATGAACCACACGGTGTTAAATGTCACCCCAAGCAGCACGTTCTCCTTCACAGCGCAGCACCACTCACCCTGAGCCACGCGTTCTACTTTCATGCCTCAGTCTCTTAGTTGTGCTGCTGCTAAATAGCCAAGCTGATCAGAATGACGTTTTGGATCAGAACCTGATCTTCTAATGGGATTTTAAAGCTCTGTGTGATGCACTGTCCAGATTCTGAATGAACAGAACCACACACTCCTGTCACCTTCATGTCAACTGTGTTATTGTACAGCTGTCCTTGTTTCATTACGTGAGTCAGTTATAACTGGATTAGTACAGGAAATGAGACTGGTTGCTGTTCACATTGTTTGCTGGTTGTTTCTTACCAGTTCAGAATGAAACGTTGGGCTGTCTTGTCAGAGTTTGTTTCCTTTGACTTTCCCTGCTGTCTTGACAGATCACACTCTCCTGAGGCTGTCTACAGGATGTTCAGGACAGGCAGAGGTTTACTACAATGGCACCTGGGGCAGCATCTGTGCCAACGGCATGACAGACACCACAGCTGCAGTGATCTGTAAACAGCTGGGTTGTGGAGACAAGGGCACCATCAGAGAGACAAACTCCAGGCTGAGCCCTGATCCCAAATGGCTGGACTCTGTCTCCTGTCGCAAACATGACTCCACCCTGTGGCAGTGTCCCTCCTCCCCCTGGGGTCAGAATGAGTGTGAAGACAGGGAAGTTGCTGAGATCACCTGCTCAGGTAGAAAGTGAAGAGTGATGCTATCTTCCTCTTGAGCAGCTCTGCAGTGATTGTCTGGTCATGAGCTTTCTCGACATGTCTATATCTTGTGCTGCTCAGCAGATTAGTGTTTTGCCATGTTCAGAACAGAATAAGAGCTTTCAACTAAATTATTATCAATGTATATCCAAACATATAAAAATGAAATCAATGTCATTGTTCTTCATTTTATAATAATAATGTTTTTATATGATTATTAATCTTTGAAGGTCCTAGAAAAGAAGCTGACAGAAGCACTCCAGCCCCTCAGGAAGAGCAGCCTCAGCTGTACTGCCCAGGTGAGTTCAGTGTGTAAAACAGTCAGAGACACTGCAGCCCTGAGCTGAGGAACAGGAACCTTACAGCTCTCTTCTAGAGTCATTCAATACCTCACTAATCTCTACTACAGTCACTGAGCTGAAGACACTCAGTAACCTCTCTGCTCTCATCTACAGTCACAGATCTAATGACACTCAGTAACCTCACTGTTGTCTTTCAGTCCCATTGGCTCTGCGCCTGGTTGGAGGCACTAACTGCTCTGGCCGGGTGGAGCTGCGGTACGAGGGCTCCTGGGGGACAGTCTGTGACGACTCCTGGGACCTGCAGGATGCCCAGGTGGTCTGCAGACAGCTGGGCTGTGGAGACGCAGTGAGAGCAGGGATAGAGGCCTCATTCGGACCAGGAAACGGCGCCATCTGGCTGGACGAGGTGAACTGCACAGGCAGTGAACTTCACCTGTGGGACTGCTGTCACTCTGGACTGAATCAGAGCGACTGTCGACACAAGGAGGATGCAGGGGTTACCTGTACAGGTGAGGAGAGTCTTAGAACTGTAGATGAACAAGGTAGCAGATCAATGGAGAAGTTAGACTGATGTCACCCATACTCTATCACTGCTTAATATCTAACTAACCCAACTAAGATCATCAGTCACAAGATTTGGATGTTTTGTAGCCATGTGTGTGTGAACAGCACTAGGCTTTAATTCTGAGCAAGACACCATTCATTCTGCAATCCTAGATTTGACCTCAAGGAACAAATGTAAAGATTTTTTTTTTATTAAGACCACTCTGGATTCAACTTGCTTTAAAACCAAAGGCAAAATAATGACAGTTCTCCTATCTCTTTTACAGGTTTGTCAGAGACAACAGCCAGTCCAGCAACAGCAACAGGTGAACAGAAATCTTCCTTGTCATTGATAACTCCTGTCTTTCTGTCTCTTCAGATTCCCAGTGTAGCTGTAGTGTCTCCTCTCCTCCCTCAGGGTGAAGATCAGTGTCTCTTCAGATTCCCAGTGTTGTTGTAGTGTCTCCTCTCCTCTCTCAGAGTGAAGATCAGTGTTTTCAGATTTCCAGTGTAGATCTTGAGCTAGTGTCCTCTCTTTCCCATTGATTTAGTGACAGTCCTGATGGGTTAGATTGGGAATCCTTAACTATTCTTCATTGATCTTGGGTTCACCCTGAAGCCATGATAGCCACATATCGGAACAGGAGGAGAACAGGACATGTGTCGAAGTGTATATGAGCCCAAGAGCACCTCTCCTGATCCCTGTTCATCCATTGTCTCCCCCCTCTCTCAGGCAGAACCAGGACAACACCCCAGACACAGCCGCTGGGAGGCCTGTCTGCCTCGCCCCTGGTCCTCCTGCTGCTGGGGGCTCTGCTCTTCGTGGTGCTGGCCCTGTTAGTGGGGCAGCTGATCCAGAACAGGAATCTGAGGAAAGGTAGGGAGGGAACTATCCATCCACATAGTGACCTCTAGTGGTCAGTTCTGTCACTCACATGGAACTTATATTTACATAATTACCTTGAGGAATAAACCTGGTAGAGAAAACCATTTGAAGTTTAAGAAAGATTATCAACAA
Organism: Atractosteus spatula; assembly: GCF_055471065.1. Lineage (NCBI taxonomy): Eukaryota > Metazoa > Chordata > Actinopteri > Semionotiformes > Lepisosteidae > Atractosteus > Atractosteus spatula. Next base: position 20,972,752 of record NC_142715.1, on the reverse strand, counting down.
TTAAAGATGGAGATATCAGGAAATTTGCAAATCCAGAAGCATAACATTTAGGTGCTGTAATGTCCAAAGAAGGTTTAGTAGTCAATGTTTGATCTTGTACTCCTCTCCCTGCATGTTAACCCTGAGGTCTGTTTTCTCACACAGCCCTATCTAAGGGAGCACTCGCCCCCTATCATGATGCCGTTTACGAGGAAATAGAGTACAAACTGGCCAGAGAGGGAACCTACAGCGCCCCCAGGAGAGGTGAGTGGAGAGAGTCTTCAGGAGTGATTAGTCTCCAGCTTCCTTCTGAGGAAGATCTGAGGACTTAACACTTGTAGAAAATCTCACCATACTGGTTTTAAATCTGTAGAGTTTTCTTTCTCAACTGCTATCAAAGTAAGTGAAGAAAAGCATCATAAACTCTGTGTTTCTGTTGACAACCTGGCTTCTCTCCCAGTAAGAGACAGTGCTGACTGACTGTAGGGTTTTTTTTTCTCAACTGGTGTTAAAGTAACTGACACCACAGTTCACAGTTCCTGATCTGCCTTATACACACAAACTCTGAGATACTGTTCACACCCTGGCTTCTTCCACAGCCAGTGGAAGACAATGAGTCTGCTGTCTGACTGCAGGTAATATTGATCTGTCCTCCTGTTCACAGGGAGATTCATCTCTGACGAGCTGCCCTCTGGATACGATGATGTGGAGGACAGTGAGGGAGACCCAGTACCAGGTGAGGGGAGGTGGAGTCAGGGGGCTCAGTGTGGGAGTGAGGAGGTCTTCAGTCCAGTACTCACTCTCACCTCAAACCAGGATGACATTTAGAGAACTTATGTAGAAAATTCTGAATTATACAAATGTAACCAAATGTGTTTGATACCTTATAAAGCCAGCTCTTCAGTGTTGCCTCACACTAGTCTTATCTCAGCAAATCACAGATGCTGAGCAAAACTAGATCTGGTCAATACTGGGGTTGTAAACAGGGTGCTGCTCTAATTGGTTTTGATAGAAAAGGAGACTGGGGAACAGCATGCTGTAAAAACTGCCTTTCAGATCAGATTAATCAGCGACCCTAGAGTTTTGGCTTAACTATACACCACAAAACATTTAAGATCACACTTTACAATTACTTTGCAGCTCTATGGTCAAACTAAGTCTGAGTCCTGAAGTGTACATTCTCTGTCTCTCTGTGTGGTTCAGGAGACTCAATAGCCTCTGTGAAAGAAGAGATCCCAGAGTACTATGATGATGCAGTAACTGTACCTCAGAGTCCAGATGCCTTGTCAGGTGGGTTATTTCAGTCCAGTCACATGGGGAATCTCTGCACCAATCCCACTGAGTCTGAATCTCTCTACTCTCTCTTCTATCTCAGCCTCTGAATACGGAGTCTGTACTATTCTGCACCAGTTACATGAATCTGACTCTCTCTCTGTGATCTCAGCCCTGCACACTCAGTCTGGGTCACTGCTGCCAGTGTCTGGCTCCTCTTCAGTATCTCATAGGGTTCACATCCTCACCCTCTCTGTCCAAATACAGCCAAACTTTCTCTGCCCTGTTGTCCTTCAACATCTTATTTGAAAATCTAGGAATTGTTTTACATTTATCACAGTTGTGAATAGGACTGGAAATCAGGTTCCCCCTGATCTCCTGTACTTAGGGCCTGGAGTTTTAGTTCCTGTGTGATGTTGAGTTAATCAGTGTGTTCTGATGAGCTCCAGCAGTCCTGTGCTCTAGATAACTCAGTGTTCTGATGTGTGACAGTGAAGTTGTGCTCTGTGTGCTTTAGGAGAGATGATGTCCTCTGTGAAAGACGAGGCCCCTGAGTATTATGATGATGCCATCACTGTGCCCCAGAGTTCAGACACTGTGTCAGGTGAGTTAAATTAAATAAGACTAAGGAGTACCCCCTGTACCAGCCCACAGTAGCCTTTGTCAGAAATAAATCTCAACCTAATTTCATATCTGCAAATAAACACTAACTGGAAATGAAGAGGCCAGTTTGTGTCAGAATGACAGAGACATTACTGACCTGCTCTTCTGTTCACAGGGAGACTCCTCTCTGATGAGACAAACTCTGGATACAGTGATGTGGGCGACGGTGAGGGAGATCCCACTTCAGGTAAAAGGGGCTACAGCCAGGGGGCTCAGTGTGGGTTAGGTAGTTCAGGGATGATAGAGATAACCTCCAGTAATCCATCTCTGTTGCACTGTCATCCAAGACAGGGGGGAATCAGGCATTTTGCAGTAGCGGTAGCTTCACTCTGTCATGTCTTACAAGGATCAATAACAGCCAATAAAGGCTGAGAGACCTGAATTGTACAAAGTTAGATCACAAAGATCAGAGTGTCATTGAAACCCTGACACACCTAGCCAATCAGATAGCCAAATTGATTTAAATTGATCCGCAGCTGATCAATGATGATGGAGTAAGGTCTGGACAGAACAAAGCTTTAGATTCCCCAAGACCAGGAATTCTATTCTCTGACTGCAGAGAGAATTACTAGGCTCAGAAATTACTAGGTCTTCCTCACTGTGGTTTTAGAGCATTGATACTCCATAAGTATAAGTGAATTCTACACTGAATCATCAATTCTTCCAAAAAGATACAATTTAATTAAAAAAATCCTATTAAACACTTTTGACTACAATATTGTAACATCTATTCTGTATACTATAACTGTTAGTCCACTAATAGCCATTGATATCAAAGCAGATTACTTCTCAGATATGTTCTATTATGCTTATTTTTTGTTATGCAAATTATGATTATATCAATAAATTGTATATTGTTTGGTTAGAATACGTGTGAGACTATAGATTATGATGTTTGATTAGTTCCTAAAAGTCTACAAGTACTCTCAAAATATACTGCTATAATTTCTGATTGTTACAGAAAATTAAAATCCCCATTCACTACACTATTGTGACTACGTAAGTGTTTTAAAAAATCTAGGTACACCTGGCTAATGTCATCAATTCCAATTCAAATTCCAATTACATTACATGGCTAGGGGCTGCAAAGCAAGGATATGTTTGCTGAGATGTTGAGGTGTGAGATTCAGTGATCAAAGCAACCATAAAGTTTAGTTAAGTTCTGGGTAAATGATTGTCAATCAACCATCCAGGAATGACAGAGCTATTTCTTGCTTCTACTACTTGTCCAGATCAACTGGAAAGACCAGATTGGAGTTTAGTCTTTGACCCTCATAAAGAGAGCTTGCCTTTCTGTTGTTTTTAGAAACTTTAATTTCTTGTTTAGAGAATCCCTTGGTTACAAAAGTGCCTCTCCTGGCTAGTGGGAGCATCTTTAGAACAGGGAAATAGGCTCCCATTCATTTTGTAGCAATTGGGTTCACAAAGAGATTTAACTGTAGGTTGTAATGTCTTTGGTTTAGAAGGTTTGGTTTCTCTTTCTTTTATGTAGGTGATCTGTAAAAGCTGAAAAACATGGTAGCAGTGTTACGGATTCGGCCAGTGAAACCGAAACCAAGTAGTGAACCCACTTGCGGGAGCCGATAGAGACAAGCAAGATCCAAATACCGTAGCCGAAGGAGAGAGCCGAGAGTCCAGGGGAAGCCAGTGATTCAAACAGGGAGAGAGTAGCCGAAGCCAGACCGTAATCCAAAACCGTAGACGAAGGAGAGAGCCGAGAGTCCAGGGGAAGCCAAAGAACCAAACTAGGAGGAAGCAACCGAAGCCGAGCCGTAATCCAAAAGACGTAGTAAAAGGGGAAAAACCAAAGTCGGAACCAGAACAGTACGAGGAGGTAGAAGGCGTAGCGCAACTAAGTAGCTCGAAAGGGAAACCAATACTGAGCGAGGGGGTAGGGAAAGACTAATACTTAAATACCAGATGAGACGGAGGTGTGGTGGTGAAAGCGTACACTGATAGGTGGACTGATTAATTAAGGCTACGCCTTCTTCTGCCTCTTTCGTTGCCGAGAGGCAGGGATCGTAACAAGCAGTTTGAGGATTTTCTGGGTGGTTAGGATGTAGGTGTCTAAAACACCTTGTCAGCAAATTTGTAATTGTGTGCTGTATGTTTGTTGTGTGTAATTTCGTGTGAATTGTGTCGTTAATGACAAATATTTAACTATTGGGAATATATTTGGCAAAATCTTTACAAGTTGGAGGCTTATGATTATGACTTTATGATTTAATTATTAATTTATCTACTCAGTCATTTCTGATATTCACCATTTTCATAATACTTATTTGTATCAATATTATGTTAATAACTGAGTCATTTTTAAAAATATGAGTCTGTGTCTCTCTGTCAGGTGTCCCCCACGCTGGCCCTGGAGTGGACAGGGTCCTGCCCACACTGCCCTCTGAAGAAGGAGCCCCTGCCCCTGACAGGACTGACTACGATGATGTTGGGGACGAGTCTCAGGGAGAGGATGGGTGCTGTGAGACTGACAGGGCTGTCTGGGAGAAGCTCCTCCTGTAGGTCTAGACACAGAAGAGCTTCACCAACAGAGTCACGCAGTCTTAGAACAACTCTGAGCACTGATACTGTCTGTGACCTGAGTCCACATCACTCCACTGTTTCCACACTGACACTGTTTGTGACCTGAGTCCACTTCACTCCAATGTTTCCACACTGACACTGTCTGTGACCTGAGTCCACTTCACTCCACTGTTTCCACACTGTCCTGCAGCTTCTGTTTTGCAAAATTGAGACTTGAACATTCCATTTCTGCTCAGCCTTTCTTTTAATACCTTTTGATGTTCCAGATATAGGAAATAAAATTGTTGATTGATGTACAGTTCTGAATGTACCACTTTTGATGGGAATATTTTTTAATACGTTTTATTAAAGTTTTGCTTTGCAATAATCTTTGGTTTTGATATGCTCATTTCTAATGTATGACATTAAAGGTATCATTAAACATTAATGAGCCCTTGGACACTCGCAATGATAAAATCAAAAGAAAGAAGAAAGTTACTTGTTTGTTTCAAATCATAAGTATCAGTAGATCCACACAAAGAACAAAAAACACTGTACACAAAGATAGACACAACATGATACAACCTAAATGTTATTTAAATTTCCCTACAAATCAAGAGAAATCATGGGTCCTGCAAGAAGACACTGTACAGCATCACTAATCCAAAACCTACAGAAATTGTATAGCTACAGTGAGTTACAAAAGCATCTGGATTTAAATAACTGGAACACAGGAAAGTTAAAACTATAAACAGGAATGACGTACATTGGAAAACTCATGATCATAAAGGGTCAGGCCTTTTTAAACTAACTTGCTAAAATAATATCAGAATGTTTTTGGACTGTGGTAAAAAATATAATTAATAATTGCTTGTACTTATATAGCACTTTTCTGGACACTCCACTCAAAGCACTTTACAGGTAATGGGGACATCCCTCCACCACCACCAATGTGGAACCCCACCTGGATGATGGGACCACAGCCATAGTGCACAAGAATACTCACCACACATCAGCTCTCAGTGAGAAGGAGAGCAGAGTAATGAAGCCAAATCATAGATGGGGATTATTAGGAGGCCATGATTGGTTAAGGCCAATGGGAAATTTGACACATCTATGTAGAACAGAGGGACAGTTACTCCTCAGTAATATACTCTACTTTGGCCTCTACTCTTTTTGAAAGAGGTCCCAGCATTTTTAATGGCCACAAAGAGTCAGGACCTCAGTTTTACATCTTACCAGAAGGACAGAGCCAGTTTACAGTATAGTGTCCCCATCACTATACGGGGGTATTAGCACCCCCTGCTGGCCCCACTAACACCTCTTCCAGCAGCAACCAGTTTTTCTTTCCCCAGGAGGTCTCCCATCCAGGTACTGGCCAGGCACACACTTTTTTAGCTTCAGTGGGCTGTTAGTTATGAGTTGCAAAGTGATATGGCTGCTGGCAAGAAACTAGACCACCTGAAGGAAACAAATGCACACATGGGGAGAAACCACTCAGCTCTACTCAAGGACAATTTTTATCTTCCACCTACGATTTCAACATTTTCCTTGGAAGATGTCAAACCACAGAGCCTGTGCTGCGCTTCAGTGCCGGCTGTAGTGGACATCCTGTTGAACATAAAAAGCATATTGAGTTCCTTGGACATGAAATTACCAGATAAAAGCCATTTCTCGTCACTTGCTCAGCGAGCAGGCTCAGCGCAAACAGAACGCAGGTGTCTCAGAGTGGTGTGTCCAAGTGGCTGTAAAAGGGCAGGCCTCCACCAGGGCCACAGCTTAGCTGGTTAAAGTACCTGTCTAGTAAACTGGTGAACCTGAATTCAAATCCTGCCAGTGCCTTTCTTTCTCTCTCGTCGTGTAGAGTTTATCATTATGGACAGCAGCAGGCGTCTGCCTTAAGTTTAATGTAAGTGTTCATTTCTGGAACAACTTGTTTTTCAAAAACTGCACACAAGTTGCAATAGATAAAATACTAATCTCCCCTGTCAGTGCAGAATTACTACCAGCTGGCAAGAAAATGAAAACTATTTTTTTGTCTTTAGCCTTAAACCTATGAATGTAGAAGAAAAGATGATATAGAAGATAACCCTTAGACGTTCATCGAAAGCTCAGTAAACGATAAAGCAGAGGCTCGTGTTCTGAATTCTGATCTGATTGTCTTGCTTCGACCTTGAAATTGTACACTGTGTAGACGCGTCACTCTTCCTAACACAATTAAAGAGCCGCAGGCAAAAGTGCCTGTCAGGAGTTCAGTTCAGTGGCAGAGCACTTGCATCGCGTGTATAAGGCTTTGTTTTCTATCGCCACTCTGGTTTTCTTATTAAACGTGATATCTTATCTGTGATTATCTTTCGTGTGACTTCCCCCGTGTGTGAATTTCAGCGCGACACATAAAACCGTTTGTCTGTTTTAAAGAGATGCTATTTTTTAAAACAGACCAAATGAAAGACCTAGTAGCTAAATACAAGTAGAAAACACGTGAATCTAATTGAGAAAATTTGGACTGGAGCGATGTACAGAATTACTAATAGCGGCGCAAAGCTCACAGTGGTGGGGTTAGGGTATCAGGGCCAGTGGCGCAATGGATGAAGTGTCCGATTTCGGATTGGAAGATTGTAGGTTCGACTCGTACCTAGCTCGTAAAGTTTTTAAACCACACTTCTCAGCGTCGTTTACGCAACCTTTCAATCGACTGGATGAGTCTCCTGTTACGTCTCCATTTCTTTCCGCACATTCTGCTTGTTTCACCGCCGATATTGTTGGACTACAGCCACAGAATCGAGAAGATATACGGTTCCGATAAACTGTCTTAAATAATCACGTTGAAAAAGGTGACAAAGTTTTATTTTTCTTTAACATCACCTTACATTTGCCTGTTCAGTTCAAGTTATTTTCTGTATGCGCAAATTCCACCATTTTTCTGCTGTCTCCTGAGAAATGTGTCAAATCACAATAAGTAATACAATCTATTCAGTTAACACCCAGACGTGACTGAACACATTTAAGACTTACACCCCCTTTAAATATGTATTTCCTTCATTTCAGTTTTCTTCCCTCCCCAGGATACCTGAAAATTCACTATTTCATATTAAAGGCTGTACATGCATTACCTGTAATACAGCTACTAATAAAGATATACATTAATCTTAATAATTAATACATTACACTTTTATTAATAAGACATGTATTGATAAAATTCATTGTGAATAGTTGTGGTGCCTAGAAAACAATTTTAGCTAAATATTTCAAGGGAGTGGTGCATATGTTCGTTATTGTGACTATATTATTTCCACTACATTCAGAACAGTTCAAATGCGATCACCTGTTCCACTACTGAGCTACTTAAACCCTGTGAAGAGGTGGTTTAAGTTAGTCTCATACATCAGTAACATCTGATAGGCAGCAGATGTTATTTTAGGTTTGTTGCAATTGAGAACAGGTTTAGTACAGAGCTGCTGACAAATTTCAGCAGCCACGTTCGTTGCAATGACCTGTTGTAGGGTCATTGCCAATCAGCCGCAAGAAAAAAAAACATAATTTGTGCCTTTATTAAAAAAAAGAAAAACAGAGTAGTAGTTTATGTGGTAATTTCAGGTACAATGTAAGAACTTAAGTTAACTAGTCCCACAGTAATGCGTGGGGTCCTATCAACAGAAAAAAAATACTTGTAACCCGAAAACACAACAACTACAAAGCCAGAAGTCTTCCGGGAACCTAGGTAAATCACTGTAGTAGTCTAACTACTACTGAAAATAAAATTTTAAAAAATTACTTAACGGAACAACTTCAAAACAAAAAGAACATTAAAAACAAATCTGGGGAACAACAAAAACACAGAATCTAATGCGAGAGCTTTCTCAAGTCTTCGGTACCCCATCGTGCTCCCTTAGTCCCAGTAGATCTCTCGTCTAAGAAGATATCTCTCATCTATCTGTGTACAGATCAGCAGGGGGTCCACAACTGATGGGAAATTAAGTAGGGAGCTGCGTCAGCTGCAAAGGAAAAAGTATAGGTTTATTCCATGCTAAAAAGAGAAGGAAACATGACGTGGACCCTTCTTCGGGTGTGACGTGGAATAAACCTTTACCTGTTCCTTTGATGTTTATTTAGACCGGAACTCCAGCAAATACCTAACAGACTACAATCCCACTAGATAAGGTGTTTAGGACGACCTATACGTAGCAGCATCTAAACTGGACAGTTGCTTTCAGTAGCTAAAGACCTGCGCAGACTGACGTTGCACAAACACAGGGTGAAACAGGGTTTCAGCATGTTTTCCGTCTCCGCCTGGGGGGGAAGGGACAGTAACAGAGCAAGGAAACTACAAGGGAAGAACATGAAAAAATAGTGCTCAGGTGGTCAGACACTTAAAAAAACACAGAATCTAACTGCGAGAGCTTTTTCAAGTTTTTGATACTCCATCGTGCTCCTCTCGTCTAAGAAGATCAGTTGGAGGTCCACAGCTGATGGTAATGTAAGTAAGTAGCTGTGTCAGCATGCATGCAAAGGAACGAGTGAAGGTTTATTCCATGCTGAACAACGTTTCGACAGTGGAGCCTTCTTGTTTCTTTCATGTTAATTTAGACCTGCAAATACCGAAGAGCACCTTAACTCGTCACTTGATTTCAGTAGCTAAAGACACTGCTCCAGGTGAGGCTCGAACTCACAACCTCGGCATAACTCTGCCGTGCGCTACTGGAGCTACATAATTTACTTTCCCTTCACACACTGGCGTTGCACAAACACAGGGTGAAACGGTTTCGGAATGATTTCCGTCTCCGCGTGGGAGAAAGGGACAGTAAAAGAGCAAGGAAACTACAAGGGAAGAACATGAAAAAATAGTGCTCAGGTGGTCAGACAGTAAAGCAGCCCAGCGGATTTACACTACAAATTTGTAATTTGTAACGATATTTATGAGTCAATCAGCACACGGATTTCTCTTCATGTGTCCGAAACTTTGCAGTTTGTATTTTCGTTTAAAAAATCCACCAAACTGACAATAATGGAGAGCTAACTGACGCCTTTGTGAACACTTTAAGTCGATTACATGTTTCATTTTCAATTCGCCTCCTTTACACGCATAGCAGCCCGGACACTAAGCGAAAGGTTGAGAAATTATCTAGCACGTCTCATGTTCAACGTATTCAATGTGAAGCGCAGTACAGGCTCGATGGCTTCACATCTCCCATGGAAAATGTTGATCAATCAAAAAAAAATTGCAGTAAAGCGCTCGAAATAGATAAAACTGTATTGATATGGACGGGAAATTGAGGTGTTATAGCAGTCCAACCCAAGACAAGCAAAAACAGAATAGACGAAAAATTAAAATACGTAGAGTAATACAAAATAAATATATAGTTAGGTGTGTGCAAAATAGGCAATATTACTAGCGTTGATTCAACATTGTATAGTAGGCTAGCACCTTCCCTCGGAAAGAACGGTGTACAAGTGGCAAAGCGTCGGTCTTGTAACCCAACGATCGTGGGTCTGAACCCCATCCCTTTTTCATTCACCTTTATCAAGGTCTACAAGTAACATGGAAACGTCTCTTCTTGTTACTCTTTCTATGAAAGCGCACAGTTGTCTGTTAAAGCCTAAAAGGATTGCGAAAATATAATATATGGAATTTGTTAAGAACTTTATCGTCTTTTCACAAATAAATAAAGAATAATAGAAAGAAGACGTTTTATAGTCGTATGCTGAGACCAGTAACAGTATCTACGCACACATTCAGAAGACATTACAATGCCAATAGAAAAAAAGCATTTGTTCTGGCAAATTAGATCACGAATCATTTTAAATCATTTCTTTTTAACACAACATTTGCTGGTGCTAGTTTCCGCGATTAACTAAAATACTTTTTTTTTCTCTTACAGGATTTCTCGTTTACTTATCAACAAGTGTAGAAAGAATGGGGAATAGAGCAGTTTCGCAAATAACCCAAAGGTCTATCACCCTTTGGGAGATGTCAAGCACATTGAGCTCCTTGGACATAAAAAGTGCCAGATAAAAGCCAAAGCATGACTGTGGAACCGACTTAGGGATGTGCAGAAACTCTCTGCACACAAGCAATCCACCACAATCGAAGAATGGCCGCAGATTCCCGCTCTTGTGTTTCCTTTACTACAGAGTTAATTCATGGGAATGAAGAAATAAGGATTGTGTTTCTGCAACATTTCGTGCACAGCATGCCATTTTTATCTAACAATAAAACAACAGCCACAGCAAGGGCTTTACACGCAGTCTGTGGTATTTTCCCCTTTTATATTTCTGCCACTTTATATCGAACCTGTTATACTCCTAAAAGTGCGCAGTAGCTTGTAATTAATAAAAATGTATAATTCACCGCTGGTATAAACAGATGTGTGCCGTGTCTGCTTTTGTAAGCATTTGTTTCAAAAATAATTTCACAATGCGATAAAAACACAGAAAGCACAAACTTAATAATATAACAATACAAAATCAATACCAGATCATAAAGCCAATTAAGTACCTATCCTTTGAAAACAGAGAACACCTTTATACAGTGCCTTGCGAAAGTATTCGGCCCCCTTGAACTTTTCAACCTTTTGCCACATTTCAGGCTTCAAACATAAAGATATAAATTTTTTATTTTATGTGAAGAATCACCAACAAGTGGGACACAATTGTGAAGTGGAACGAAATCTATTGGATTTTTGAAACTTTTTTAACTAATAAAAAAATGAAAAGTGGGGCGTGCAAAATTATTCGGCCCCCTTGCGTTAATACTTTGTAGAGCCACCTTTTGCTGCGATTACAGCTGCAAGTCGCTTGGGGTATGTCTCTATCAGTTTTGCACATCGAGAGACTGAAATTCTTGCCCATTCTTCCTTGCAAAACAGCTCGAGCTCAGTGAGGTTGGATGGAGAGCGTTTGTGAACAGCAGTTTTCAGCTCTTTCCACAGATTCTCGATTGGATTCAGGTCTGGACTTTGACTTGGCCATTCAAACACCTGGATACGTTTATTTGTGAACCATTCCTTTGTAGATTTTGCTGTATGTTTGGGATCATTGTCTTGTTGGAAGATAAATCTCCGTCCCAGTTTCAGGTCTTTTGCAGACTCCAACAGGTTTTCATCCAGAATGGTCCTGTATTTGGCTGCATCCATCTTCCCCTCAATTTTAACCATCTTCCCTGTCCCTGCTGAAGAAAAGCAGGCCCAAACCATGATGCTGCCACCACCATGTTTGACAGTGGGGATGGTGTGTTGAGGGTGATGAGCTGTGTTGCTTTTACGCCAAACATATCGTTTTGCATTGTGGCCAAAAAGTTCGATTTTGGTTTCATCTGACCAGAGCACCTTCTTCCACATGTTTGGGGTGTCTCCCAGGTGGCTTGTGGCAAACTTTAGACGAGACTTTTTATGGATATCTTTGAGAAATGGCTTTCTTCTTGCCACTCTTCCATAAAGGCCAGATTTGTGCAGTGTAAGACTGATTGTTGTCCTATGGACAGACTCTCCCACCTCAGCTGTAGTTCTCTGCAGTTCATCCAGAGTGATCATGGGCCTCTTGGCTGCATCTCTGATCAGTCTTCTCCTTGTCTGAGCTGAAAGTTTAGAGGGACGGCCAGGTCTTGGTAGATTTGCAGTGGTCTGATACTCCTTCCATTTCAAGATGATCGCTTGCACAGTGCTCCTTGGGATGTTTGAAGCTTGGGAAATCTTTTTGTATCCAAATCCGGCTTTAAACTTCTCCACAACAGTATTACGGACCTGCCTGGTGTGTTCCTTGGTCTTCATGATGCTCTCTGCGCTTTCAACAGAACCTTGAGACTATCACAGAGCAGGTGCATTTATACAGAGACTTGATTACACACAGGTGGATTCTATTTATCACCATCAGTCATTTAGGACAACACTGGATCATTCAGAGATCCTCGCTGAACTTCTGGAGTGAGTTTGCTGCACTGAAAGTAAAGGGGCCGAATAATTTTGCACGCCCCACTTTTCATTTTTTTATTAGTTAAAAAAGTTTCAAAAATCCAATAGATTTCGTTCCACTTCACAATTGTGTCCCACTTGTTGGTGATTCTTCACATAAAATAAAAAATTTATATCTTTATGTTTGAAGCCTGAAATGTGGCAAAAGGTTGAAAAGTTCAAGAAGGCCGAATACTTTCGCAAGGCACTGTATATACAAAAAAACGTGACATTTGTATACACTTTTGAATTACAAAGAAGACAGAGTAGTCCCTGAATTCAAAGATCAGATCTTGGCCAAAACAAGAAAATCATACGGGAACTGAATTTGGAACAAGAGCCTCTGCTTTGTTGTTTACTGAGCTTTTGATCAACGTCTGAGTGAAAAAGATTTGCTATTTTAACTCTTTGATTAAAGTACATAAAAAGCACCTTCCTTCAAGCCAGAGTCAAACCAGCAACCTAAGGATTCCCCACTATTCTCACTACAGTCCTCTGCACTACCAACTGAGCTATCAAAGGGATGACAAGAGCTGCTCTCTGGCACATACTGCTGAATGTAGTGAGATGTTCCGGGTGATTTAAATCCCAGTTCGACATCAAGATTCCAGCTCGTTTCCTTAGTCCTGTTAACCTTGAAATTAAGCCACGAACCAGGATTCTTCTGTATAAACTTCCGGGGATATTATAAAATGTTTGATGGGGTATCAATCATTCCAGGAGGAAATTGACTCCTTTTTTTTTCTTGAGGGATCATATTGAACATTTCATTTGGATTGAGAAGAGGGTCACCATGAGACACATAACAAACAGTTTCATTCTAACATACAGATTTATTAGATTATGTATCACAGCTAATGCATGTTCAAGTTCAAGTTTATTGTCATTATACTCATACACAGGTATATGGTATAACGAAATGCTCTCAGACGATAAGTAGTACAAAGATAAAACAACAGCAATACAATTGTATAACAAAAGAAAGACAGAGACAACAGGCAGTGTGCAAAACAACAAAAAGGTAACAGATAATGTGCAAAAACAACATCAGATGTGCAAAAACATGCATCAACAGAATGAAATAAAGGGATAGAAATTATGGGGAGTGAGCCTTTTGACATGTGAGGTAGAGGTAGATTTCAATGTGTGTTTGAGTTTTTGGTAAGAAAGAAGGCACTGTGAGGTTCAGATCATAGGTGAGAGGTGAGGTGAGAGTGAGAGAGGCTGGGAGTTTAACAGTTTGATAGTGCGGGGGTAAAAACTGTCTCTGAGTCTGGTAGTCCGGGCCAGAATGCTCTGGTACCGTTTTCCAGATGGTAGAGGGTCATACAGTCTGTAGCTGGGCTGTGTGGGGTCTTTGATGATGCTTAGAGCTTTCCTCAAGCACCGTCTGTCATAAATGTGCTGTATAGATGGGAGGGCAACCCCAGTGATGGACTGGGCAGTTTTCACCACCCACTGTAGGGCTTTGTGGTCAGCAATACTGCAGTTGCCATACCACACTGTGATGCAACCTGTCACTGTGGTTTCTGTGGTGCATCTGTAAAAGTTAGTAAGGATCTGGGGACATACAGTATCTTAGCCTTCTTCAACCGTCTTAGGCAGTACAGGTGCTGTTGTGCTTTCTTGATCAGACAGGTGGCATTGAAGGCACAAGTAATAGATTTATTCCATGCTGAATAGAGAAGAGAGAAACACAATGTTTCTGAAGAAGGCTTCACAGCTGAAACATTATCTTTTCTCTCTTCTCTTTTCAGCATGGAATAAACCTATTACTTGTTCTTTTGCAGACTACGCATGCTGACGCAACTACCCACCTGAACTAATGCATGTAAAGCCTTCAGTATGCAATAGTGAGAGTTCAGTTATCCCAGGGTGAAGAGAACTGAAATTTAGTAAATTCATATTTAAATAGAATGTAAATCTTCAAAGTGTTCTGTCACTTCAAAATTATTACAGGAGGGGGGGTGAACCCACGTGGACGCCTTAACCACTTGGTCATCCTGGTTTATAGTGATGCGTTTTTCGCTTGTTTAACATTTGAATATGAATCGGATTCAGACATTTGTAATTATTCACGTATAAAAAGACAACTCCAACTTATCAATTGCTCAGCCATCCTGGGTTCACCTTTCCAGCTCTGTGTTACACAGTTCATTAAATATATTTGTTCACTGAATATATTTCTTATATTTTTGAAGGGGATGGGACTGTACATTGCTAGATCCAAGAAGAAAACAGGGTTATTGAGCCATTGGGCATTCAGAGAATAAGTTGTGTGGGTGAATGTAACCGTGCGCTAAAGTAAAGAAAATCCTCTTAGATGAAGCGCTACAGATGCAGCCCCAGAAAGTGTATTCGACTTAGCTGTATAGTACTGCTGACACAAATGTAGCCTCTACATCAGACCGAAATAGCGATGTCTTCGCCTAATCGTGTGAAGGATCTCCTCGTGAATCTCTCCTTCATCAATGGAAATAGAAGCCATTAGAATACGATACATGTTCACCTTCAACCCCGCAGCTGCCGGACGTGCTTGTTTTGGGACTATTTGCAATAAGTATCGTATTAGTATTTGTGTGTCCTTACTGGTATCTTTTAAACTGTGCGGGGCATTCGGTAATATACAAACCGGACAGAGACACAGTAATAATCCTATTTTACCGTGTCCTTCATTTTAATTTACTGATCAGATAAATCGAAATTTTCTGATTCAAAGCCCCTGCAGTTCGTGCTAATTAGAACCACAACAATATTCCTGAGTGTTGAGCATACGTTCAGCTGGGCTCTGACTTTGTTCAGCACGATTTCTTGTTGCAGTTGAGCTCAGAGCTGGAGATGATCTCCATATTCTACCGCAATAACTACTCCGAAACGTAGTACACAGTAAACACGTTTTAAGTGAAGTCTGGTTGTTAAAAAAATTAAACCAGTGCCCTGTCACAGAAACATACCCCTGTCTTCCGCGCAACAGCTTCCGCAGCTGAGCATGAGCTCTGTTTACTGTCAGCAGACATTTCCTCATTTCCAATGACGTTTTCGCCTGCTCTCAGTTTTTTAAAAACGGTCATAAACGCTCATGAAGTAATTCATTTCAGTTTGAAGTCTGTTTCTGTTGTCTCGGCTCTTGATGAAGAAAAGCCGTACCTGGGAGACTCCCTCTCTGAAGAAGTTTGCCGTCACCCTGCAAGGGAGAAGATCCATCATTCACCGAGGCAACCGCTGAGACAATTAATATTAACCACCGATTCCAATAACCTTAACTAAAGCAGGAAGATCAGTTTCTGCTCGAGTCAGCTGTTTTCTGACTGGAGACGCTGTGTGTCCGGGCTTAGAGGTTATATAAGAAAAGACTCAGAGAGCTGCGGGCGCGGCTCATTGCTCTGCGCTCCCCGTGCTGAGTGCGCGTGTTCTCCCTCCTTTATTACCTTCGTACACTCCTCTCAAACCACAGAAAACTCCCGGAATATTTCGATGAACAGCTACTGGGTCTTTCTTTCCGAGATCACAGGCAGAAACAATAAACACGCTGAAAACAGAAAGTTATTCTTAATCGTAGGCGAAGATGGGCAAAAATATATTTCCTAAAATCCAATAAAGTCCAGTCACGTTTAGGTACGATTCTGATGTACTGTATCTGAATAGCTTTGGCACAGTTGTTACAACAAAGAAACAAATAATCTTTTTTTTTATTTCATTCAAGCTGTAGTTTTAAAACTGTTTTTTTTTAATTCTCTAAATAATACAGAACACAATCACTCATTGTAAGCGTCTGACCATTGATATTCCGGAATTGTAAACCAGTACACAGGCGTCGCGAAATTCATGCAAGAGTCACACGCTGGCGGGCAGTTCAGCGAATATGATTCCTTTCAGGGGCCGGATACTAGACAGAGTCATCGTTCGGAGTTTATTCCTCCTCTGCCGCAGTCTTTGCCTCGGACCACCCCTCTTGGCACATTTGCGCTGTATTTTCGATTTTCTGTATAGAACACCGAATATCTTGAGGAAGTCTGGCAAGCGAAGACTGCTGGATTATTGAGGCGCAAACATTGGTTCAAAATCAACATCCTCTGCTATTGCCGTTGCTTCTTTGTGTCGAAGAAAAGTCTTCACTCAGGTTAGGTGTGGTCAGGCCGAGTCCTTTATTCATGCGCATGAGGAGGATAGATCATGCAGATCTGAGAGCAATCTCTCATACAGATCTACAAACATCTAACTCCCCGAGATGATAAATGCAATGAGTTTTATATAGTAGACACACACAGGAAAGTTCACTCCAAGTTTCCATATTAGGAGATGTTTTTCTCTCTACAAACATTTCTTTGTAACTGACCACGTTCTTCTTAAGAAACAGTTCTACCTTGCATACGGACAATTCTACCTTGCATACAGACAAAAGGAAGTATAAAAATAAAAGGTGTGAAAATGAGCTAGACATTCTGTGGTTTGTAATATCAATGTCAGAAGGTCAAATAATATGCTTGAATTATCCTTTTATACTGTTGCTAAGCAAAAGGCATATGAGCTAATGAAAAAGTCACTATTTTATATACTTAATAAAAGGCAAATGCTAAAATTCTTCCTCATTTGATAGTTTCTTTAAATTCCTCATCTGACCTTCAATATCGAGGGATATTGAGCATAATACCATACAAATTCAGGTGGGCAGCTGCGTCAGCATGCGTAAGCTGCAAAGGTACGAGTAATAGGTTTATTCCATGCTGAAAAGACAAGAAAGAAAACGAAAAAGAAAAGTTTCGGCCGTGGAGCCTTCTTCAGGTGTGCTAAGAACACCTTCTCCACACCTGAAGAAGGCCAAACAGCCTAAACGTTGTGTTTTCTTTCTTCTCTTTTCAGCATGGAATAAACCTATTACTCGTTCCTTTGCATACCATACAAATTGTAGCTTTCTTCTGATCGCCAGTTTTATTAAAATGCCATCCTCTTTTACAGTTGTTTTAGATGCTGTAATAGCCCCCCTCACATCCTCAGCTAAAATATTTTAGAAATACAACAACATTACATTATATTGAAAAGCACTTAGGTTAACATTTATATTCAAATTAAGGTAAATATACGAAAATATTAAAATACAACTCCGGCGATCTGTCGTTTTTGCTTGTCAATTTCTCAATCAATTTTACGTTGTATTTTAAATTACTTAACTGAAGATGCAACAAGAGTATAACTGAATTCTCCCGCCACCCATTGGAACATAAATGTCCATCGGCGAATACTATCTGCTTGGAAGTTGCCAATGTCGGTAATTATTGGAAATTCCAGGTAATGTTGACTCTGGTACTCAATTGTTTACTACTGCAAATATCAAAACAGTTCAGGTTTTGAGGAAAAATTAAATTTTTGCGGTGATGATGTTTACTATAGGAAGAAGTGCGTCCCTGGATGGGTTCGAAAAACCCACCTGGGGGTTAACAGCCGAACACGCTAACTGATTGCACCACAAAAATGCGTACACCCTGCTTTTTTTTTCGTTTACATGCTTTTGGTGAACATTAAAAAATCGCTCGCATTTCATCTTTCGTAAGCTATATGATTTAAAAAAAACAAGCTGCAAATGAAATGAATACATGCATTAAACCAAATCACGACCTCCGTGAGTGTCCCAAATTACATGTTCTGTAAAACAAGACAGGAAGAAAGGTACCGCTGGAATTCAGATCCAGGATCTCCTCTTTATGAAACAGCTGTTTTAACCAGCTTTACCACGGCGCCGGCAGGACACTATTCTTTTACAGCCGCTTGGACACACCGCTCCGAGACATCTGCGGTCGGTGTGAGCTGAGCCTGTTCGCCGAGCAAAATCATGTCCGAAGGGGGCGGCTTTCGCGATGAGGTGGCCGAGTGGTTAAGGCGATGGACTGCTAATCCATTGTGCTCTACACGCGGGGGTTCGAATCCCATCCTTGTCGGTTTTGACTTGTGATCCGTTCTTTAGCTACTGTAGTAGAGCAGTAATATTTCTAGCGTTGGCTGAACATGGCTTACAGCAGTAGCTGACAGATATAGTCTCTTAATATTTAGGTTAAATTTATGCTTTGTACTGCTTTCACCTGATATTAATAGTAGTCCTGATTAATTATTTAGGGACATGGTGCGTCTTGAAAATGTTCTTGTAAATTTCCGTTTGGAAAAAATGCACTCACCACAAGCCGAAACTGGTCGTATCTGCACAATGCACAATGTCTTGCTATGAGTCCTTACCTGTTACAGGAGGCGTTGTAGGACTTTTTTTAGCTCAGAAAAAGCTATCAATTCATCTTACATTTTTATTCCATCAATATTAGCAATGTTATCTTTACTAAGCTCTAAATGTAGCTCTAAATAAATGCAAATTTTTAAATACATTTTAAAATAAATGCTATTCCATATATAGTAACTTTGTGGTATTTAGAATGTTTATCTGAGGATCCAAGGGAAAATATTATACAAATGTGAAAGAGGCTTGTATTTTAATACAATTTTCGATCAAAAGAAAATCACAATCCGTATGACATTACTGCCAATATCCCTCGATATCGACGTTCAGTTGAAAGATTTGAAGAAACTCTCAAACAAGCAACTGCAGTAGCGGAGAGTTTTGATTTGAACCGATGTTTGCAGCTCAATAATCCATTAGTCCTCGAAAGAAACAAAGACAGGTATATCACCATGATCCTCATCTCAGTCTAAAAGAAAGGTTTTGTATGACCCTGATCCCACTAGAAAAAAAGAGTCCATTTCTGCTTCACTGATGTCCCTTCAAACGTTTTGTATGATCTCTGGAAGATCATACAGTAGACGCCTGGTCCATTTCTTCTTCTAAACGCGACTATGTGAGTATTTTGATGTCGAACTGGGATTTAAATAAAGAGGAACACTACACTACATTGGGCTACACGTGAGACAAAGCGTTTACTTTCTGAGCTCTCGGTAACTCAGTTGCTAAATCTTAAGACTGTAGAAAAAGCAGCGCGTATTTCTTATGTCCCTAGTTTGAATCCAGTTCGAAAGATGGTGTTTTCTTGTTCCTTAATTAAAAAGTGAAAATTGTGAATTTGTCTTTCACTTTGACGTTCACCCGAAAGCTCAGTATATAAAGAAGTAAAGGCTCCTGTTCTGAATAATCCTCACGTCTGATTGTTTTGCTTAGACCTTTAAAATGTACACTGTGGACTGTGCTCTTCCTAACACAATTAAAAAGCCGCCGACAAACTTACCGATCGGGAGTTTAGTTCAGTGATAGCGCGCACTTAAGACGCTCCGTTTTCTATCGCTGGCATCTCTGTATTCTTTTAAACGCGATATCTTTTATTCTTCGTGTGTGAATTTCAGGGAGACTCATAAACCGTTTGTCTGTTTTAAAGATACATTATTTTAAACCAGACATAATGAAAGACGTAGTAATTAGACACACGTACAAAACACATGAATCTAATTGAGAAAATTTTGACCGGGGCGATGTACAGTATTACTAGTAGCGGCTCTGAGCTCAATGTGGTGCTGTATGGGAATGTGATACAAACGCCAATGGCACAATAGATACCGTAAACATAAACATAATGCAGAAGCATGTTGTCTGTAACAATAAACGGTGCACGAGGACAGGAAGAAAGGCACCGCTGGGATTTGAACCCAGGATCTCCTGTTTACTAGGCAGACACTTTAACCAACTGAGCCACAGCACCAGCAAAGCACTGTTCTTTTACAGCCAGTTGGACACAATGCTCTGTCACATCTTCGTTCGGTGTGCGGTATGCCTGCTCGCTGAGCAAGTTGAGAAAGGATGAGAAATGGCTTTTATCCAGCAATCATTACCAAGGAGCTCAATATGCTTTTGATGATCTACAGGGTGTCCAGTGCAACACAGGCGATGGACTACTGGGATTTGGAGACAGGATTTCCCGTTAACTAGACAGGTACTTTAACCAACTAAGCCACGGCGCCGGCAGAATTCTCCTCTTTTACTGCCGCTTGGACACACCGCTCTGAGCCATCTGTGTTCAGTAAGCGCTGAGTCTGCTGGCTGAGCAAGCTGCCTCCTTTACACGCAACAGGAGCCCCGACTGTAAGAGAAACGAAGAGAAACGGCTTTTATTGGGCACTTTTCATGTCCAATGAGCTTGACATCTCCCAAGGGCGACAGAGTTCATTAACGACACTTTTCCTTCTTTCTTCTTTTTGTACTCTTTGATGGAAAAAATAACGAGAAATCATGTAAGGGAAAAATGTATTTTTTCATGGAGAAAACGTGCACCAGGAAATGTTGTGTTTAGAAGAAGTGAGTTAACATGAAAAGTGACCTAATTTACCAAAGCAAATGCTCACCTAGCAAGGTCTGCTTTACTACAAGAGAGAAGTAGAGTGAAAGACGTGATCATTTCACGCCGTTGTGGAACAAAACGCTTTTTTCTTGGAATTCTAAATCAATTATAAATTCAGAGCGACACATAAAGGCTTTGTCTGTTTAAAAGTGATGATTTTTTAAAACTGATAAAAATGTAGAAAACACGTTTCTCACTTAGAAATTTAAGATGGGGGTGGGGTATTACTAGTAGCGGCGCTGAACTCACCATGGTGCAATTCAGTTACGTGACAGGCTAGTGGTTTAATGGATAACGCGTCTGATTTCGGTTTATTAGATTGTAGATTCGACTTCTACCTGGGTTGTGTGGTTTAAATCAGGCTCCTCAGAAATAGATGTCCGTTATGTAAGTAGACCGCACCTGAAAGCAAACGTTGGGTCTGGTTTCCTCTCTGCATGAAGGAGCAAATCGTTACAAAAAACACCAGCATACTGTACGAAGTAAATTATTTTTGCAGTAATTAATTTATTTACTATATTTATTACTATATTTACTATATTTATTATACACGTGTAAATAAAGTAATTACTGCGAAAATAATTTACTTCGTACACTATGCAGATTGCCGTATACCCCTAGTTGCGGCACACACGATATATACAGTAAAAAGCCTCAGGCACTGTGTTAGATGTGTTTTCGACGTTATATATGCGTTTATTAATGTCGTCGATTTTACGGTTCCAATTCAACGTTGATTATAGTCGCAGCGACGTATATATACATATAGCCGTATTTTCGCCGTGATATATACGTATATTCAACGAATCACTGCCCACTTGGTAGTCATTTAAGCAAACATGAATATACTGTAGGTCTTGGTACATGGGAGTGGATTTCAACCACAATTAAAAAAGGACAAATTATAATTACAGGCTTCAGACACTTTTTCATACAAAAGTGACCAAACACTGTTTCGCGGATGTGCAGTGTGCCTTTTCTCTGTCGTGTTCAAGATGATTCGCTGCATAAGCTCCTGACTGCGTGTTCTATACTACTCTGTTATTTCGTTCAGATTACCTATGTGGTGTACAGATAAAACTCGACTGCATGGTGTAATTTCCAGGTTCGGCACCAGCAGAACCCACAAACACATCAGCTGACCTCGACATGATTTGAACACGCAACCTTCTGATCTGGCATCAGACGCGCTACCGTTGCGCCACGACGTCACTCGCTACAGGTGCTTTTAATTCCCCCAAAGAGAAAAATAAGCGTCCCTGAAAAATATTTTTTTTCATTCTCTCCTGTGAGGAGCGCCGCTCTTCCAACGAGGGTCTCTTCTTCCCAGACCACAGATTATTCTTCCCGCCCAGCTCTCACACAGATAGCAGACACACCATCTCCACTTATGTCTTCACTACATCTATAGATCTGACCCCCTACAGCCCCGATATTCCTGGACAGGATATTTATCACCAGCCTCGTGAACTTCTCATCCTGACCTCTCCCAGGAGGAGCACAATCAACACAGAATCCTCTTTAGCAAATAACATAAAACACTGTTTACCTGTCAAGACAGAAAACCAGGCTGCTCCAGGTGAGGCTTAAACTCACAACTTGGCATGACTGCACTGATTATGTCATTTGACATGGCCTTAACCAGGAAAGAGATTGGAAGTCAAGAAGTTATGGCGTTGTTTTAATACTTGCCTACTCTTTCAATTTTTCGGTCAAATCTTTTATTATGGAGTACTTTCAACTGATGTTAATCCTTGTCCCAATGAACGATTCTGGGCCATGGTGCATCTTGAATAATGTTCTTCTAGGCTTCAGTTTGGAAAAGTGCGCTCTTCAGAAGCTACCGATACCGCTAATGGTTACATAACATTTAATGCAAAAGCAACGTTTGGGGTTGAAAAAGAATATGACTTGCTATGAATACGAACACAGTTACAGGAGGTGTGTTAGGGCTATTTTAGCTTAGATCATCAATTCATCTTACATTTCTTAACATTTTTAAAACTATTTCCACCACCATACGTAAAGTAAAAGATACCGATTGCATGCAACTAATAAAATCTCTCTTCCAGGGACGTTGCAGCTAGATGCAAATTACAATGGAAAATGTATCAGCTTTAACATTTTCTTTTGGATCCATAAGACGATCAGCATGAGACTCAAAATATAGCTGTGTTTGATTGTACAGCATAGATTGTACAGCATTTATCTTTATATTTATGTTAAAATTAAGGTAAATGTAGCCCAGGAAAGAACACACCATACTACAAGAAACTTAAATGGGGATTCTTTTTATTCTGGATGTGCATGGAATCATACAAATGAGTGGTTGTATTATTTTCTGTTACAGAATTTAGATTGGATGCAGTATAACCTTTAACCCGAAAGATTCACAGAGATATACATGGAGATATACACACACCAGGATGCACAAAGTGTTACTAAAATAACAAAGACAAAGAAAAAAATACAGTAGTGGCAATTTCCCTAAGGAAAGAAATACTCCACATTAGTCTGAATGCCACATTCTTCATTGGTCCCATTAGATCACAGAAATATAAAAACAAAACTACTCACTTTAATCTCGTCTAATCCAAGACGCACAGAATATCACAGTCTTCTTTTAACACGCTCTGAACAAGTAAAACAGAATAAGGTCATTCTCAAAGAACAAAACAAATCATTTCCTCCACAAACAATGGTTAAAGAAATGCAAACTAACAAAAAAGTATGACCATTTAACGTTACGGACATTTTTCCCGCGAACCCGCCCACACAGCACTGGAACCTCATGGGAGTCGGGATCACTTCATCCCTAAACATCCACCAATCTTGTCTAACTAATATGTCAACCTCCCCTCATATATCAGCAATATACATCTCTTTCAAGGATTTCCAAACTTCATTTTTTATCGCTACACAATCAACTAAATTCTGAAAATTTACCTTTGCATTCACATCACACGTAGTCACACACCACGCTTAACTTTACGATGTCCACTCCCACAACTACTGGCGCACTGACGTCACTCATACGCGCGTGTCTTGAAGCGACAGCTACCATTTTCAATGTCAGATTTCAAATATCCACTCCGTAACCACCCGGTTACATAAATAAACAGGAACGCTACACTACATTGGGATACGCGTATGACAAAATGTGTGCATTTGGAGTCGACCTTTCGATAGCTCAGTTGCTAGAGCGTAAAACTGTTTAAAAAAAGCAGCCGGCGATTGTTATGTCGCTGTTTTGAATCCGGCTCGAAGGATGGTGTTTTCTTGTTCCTTAATTAAAAAGTGAAAATAGCGAATTTGTCTTTCACTTTGACGTTCACCGAAAGCTCAGTAAACAGAGAAGCAGAAGCTCCTGTTCTGAATTATCCTCACGTCTGATTGTCTTGCTTTGACCTTTAAAATGCGTTCTGTTGACTGTTCACTCTTCCTAACACAATTAAAGACCTGCGGAAAAAACTCGGTATCGGGAGTTTAGTTCAGTGGTGGCGCGCACGTACTATATGAAGCTTTGTTTTCAATCGCCGGCGTCTCCACTCTGGATTCTTTTTAAACGCGATGTCTTTCCTTCCTCTTGTGACTTCCCTCGTGTGTGAATTTCAGGGAGATACATAAACCCTTTGTCTGAAGAGACAAAAGAGACATTTTTTTAAACCAGACAAAATGAAAGACGTAGTAATTATAGACACGTACAAAACAAGTGAATCTAATTGAGAAAATGTGGATCTGGGCGATGTATTACTAGTAGCGGCTCTGAGCTCAGTGTAGTGCAGTTGAGTAAGGGGTTAGTAGGGCCAGTGGCGCAATGGATACCGCGTCTGACTTCGGATCAGAAGATTGTAGGTTCGATTCCTGCCTGGCTCGTGAAGCTTTTAAACCACGCTACTCAACACTGTCACCTAGTGTGTGCGGTCCTGCACAACCTTACTATCAACTGGATGAGTCTCCAGTTCATTCCGCCTGTTTCACCACCGTTATTGTTGGACCACAGCCACAGATATGAGAAGACATACTGTTCCAAACAACTGTCTTAAATAATCACGTTGAAAAAGGTGACAATAAGTTTTTTTTCTTTAACATAACCTTACATTTGCCTATAAAGTTCACACTATTTTCTGTAGCCACAAATCCCCAATATTTCTGCTGTCTCCTGAGAAACACAAGTATAGAGTTAAAACACAATAAATAATACCACAAATCTATTCAGTTAACACCCAGATGTGACAGAGGTGACATGCACCCCCTTGAAATATGTATTTCTTTAATTTCAGTTCTCTTCCCTCCCCAAGATACCTTCAAATTCACTATCTCATATTAAAGGCTGTACATGCATTACCTGTAATACAGCTACTAATAAAGATATCCATTAAAGTTAATTATTAATAAATAATACTATTATTCATAAAGACATGTATTCATAAGATTCATCATAAATAGTTGTGGTGTCTGGAAAGCAACTGTAGTTAAATATAGAAAAAAGAGTTGTAGTTATTGAGGTAATTTCAGGTAGAATGTAAGAACTAAAGTTAACTAGTCCCACAGTAATGCGTGGGGTCCTATCAATAGAAAAAAAAATATTTGTATCCTGAAAATACAACAACCACAAAAGGAGAAGTATTCTGGGAACATAGGTAAATCCCTGTAGTAGTTGAACAACTATAAAAACAAACAAAAAACTTGAAAACATAAAGAAAAAGAACATTAAAAACATATCTTGGAAACAACAAAAACACAGAATCTAACTGTGAGAGCTTTTTCAAATTTTTGGTACTGCATCGTGCTCCTCTCGTCTAAGAAGATATCTCGGTGATATCTTTCCAAGAAAATAATTGCCTGGTGATATCGACTCAGGTACTCAGTTGTTACGTGCTGTAATTCGATACATGCAAAGCACATGTATTCCCTCCAATTATCAATAAGGTATTAAACATTACATGCCACTTTTTGTCTAGCTGATGTTCATGTTGGATCAGTGAGAAAGGCAAGCCTGGTTGTGCTTGAACCAGCACCTTACTTTAATTTTAGTCCCGACCTGACTACACTAAGCAATTGTACCACAGAGATTCCAACAGGTTGGTTTTCTCCATTTACAGTTTTTGGGAAAAAATAATCTGCATTTTTTAAACAAGATTGTATTTCAATTTTCACAAATTTTAAGTATTTCTTGAAAAAAGCTGTTTCAGAAAGAAACTGAGAAGACGGGAATAGTCCAGTCAGTAGAATATTGAACTTCTCATCTCAGGGTCCCTATTCAGGCGGCTGATTTTCTTGCAACTACTTATTCCATGCTGAAACGAGAAGGAAACACATTACAGCAGAGGAGCCTTCTTTGGGTGTGATACAGAATAAGCCTTTATTTGTTTCTTCCAAATTAATTTAAACCTCATCTCCAGCACCTAAACTCGTCAGTTGCTTTCAGTAGCTAAAGACACAGACCATACTGCTCCAGGTGAGGTTCAAAACCACAACCTCAGCATGAGGGGGGGCTTTTCTTACAGATATATAACATCTCCAAAATAAAAACACACCAGGCTGTTAAGAGAAGCGATTCATAACAACAGGAGTAGGAGAATGACAAACCTAGGAATGAAATTCATTAAACAAAAAAAAATGTTTACTTCACAGACTAATGCGTTATAAAGCATACTCCTGTGGAGCAGAAAAGAAAGAGCACAAGTCACTGTCATAAGCGCTTTTAAGCGTTTTACACGTATCTCCACAGAATAGAAGCCAGGAGGATCAGACTCCTGATCCTGGAGGTTGAAGAGCAGCTATTGGTTTTATTTCCACCCGAGCTCTCAGTTCCTCAGCCGGTTTGATGATTTAATTAACTGTATAACTGTTATCAGACTCTGTTTAACTGTATATTTATAAGACGTGTGGGAGATGCTGAATTCCAGGGCTGGTGTGGAATCACACACAGACAGGTCTTCTATGTGATCTGAGTCTCACTGCTCAGAGCTACAGACTGGTCAACTAGTCACTATTGTAGACACGACCATCGGTCTGCTGCTGCTGATAATCATATTACACTTATAAGAGTGGCAATACTGCTATTCATTAAATAAGTAAAAATAATAATATGAGATAATCACATATTGCTCAATTGCAATTGTTAAACACTTCTGACAGAGGTTTGGAGGCTGACTTACAGTAAAGACACTGAATCAGGACAGTAATACTGAAGGGCTGGAGGTCCTGGAAAGGGTTAATAGAAGCTTCTTGCTCCTGACCTGGAACAGAGCCCACAGCTGCCAGATCAGTGACCCCTGAGCCCAGTTCACAGAGAGGGGAACCAGCCACAGCCTCACAGTACAGCCTGGCTTCCTGTGCTGGACGAGCTCAGAAGAGCACAAACCACAGACTCACTGCAGAGTCTGACCTGCAGCTCCAGTGAAGCTCGGTCTTATATCACTGCTTTTAGGCTGTATTAACAAGGACTGATTTTTATAAGAAATCATCATATAATTGCTTTTTCAAACTGACTCTTGCACTTATGCTCCTGCTGCTGCAGTTATTATGGTGAGGCTGTAACACAGGAGCTCTGCTATATTGAACAGGAAAGTTGAAATACAGCATAACTACTAATACTACTACAGCTATTACTACAACTACTCCTGCCACTGATACTACTGCTACCTACTATTACTATTAATACCTACTACTAATATTTTACTGCTCCTCCTACTACTACTGCTACTACTACCTATAAGAATAAGGAGGAGGAGCTGAGATTTGTCCTCACTCTGTTCAGACTGGGGGTGTATTAGTGTATAAGTATCAGTTCAGCTCCACTGTGCTGTTAGAGAGTCTCAGTCTCACAGTCAGCTCCACTCAGAAAGACACTGGGGCCACAGCTGGAGGGGCTGGAACATCTGTGTGGACTGGAGCTGCACAGGGACAGACTCAGGGTCTGAGGGACTCAACTGGAAGAGCTGCTGTCCACCAGGCTCAGTACAGAGGGGACAGTCACTGCTGGGCTTTTCTTTCTTTTTCATTTAAATTATTATGCTCTGTTCGCATCCACAGGACATCCAGTTCTTATTCAGTCCACCTTGTCTCTGTATTCCCGTGCTGACCTCACTGCCACAGTGGATGAAACAGTGATTTTAACTAGGAAACGTGTTCTCTGAACACGAGCAAAGAGTTCTCACTTAACAGAAGATTGCGATGTGAGTACTGTAATATAAAGCACCTGGAGATGCCAGGGATCGAACCCAAGACCTCACACATGCCAAACATGCGCTCTACCACTGAGCAACATCCCCGACGGAAAAGAGATTTGCTTTCCTTTAGTTTCAAAGTCTTCAGAAAACTCGCAATGTAGGAGTCTCAATAGTAAGAGAACATACAGTAACTGTCGCCAGTGATTAGTATTCTTGCATATCCTGCCTTGTTTTTGCTTGCTTGGTACAGCCCCCCACTCCATGGTCTGATCACAAACAGATCGGGTGAGCTGTCAGTCCAGGTTGGAAGTAACGTTCGAAAGCACTAAAAATCTGACTTTGGAACGAGAAGACCGTGTTTTTTTAAACGAGTAAACGATAAAATAATAATAAGACTATGTCAAGTTCAAGTTCAAATTCAAGTTTATTGTCATTATACTCATATACAGGTATATGGTATAACTAAATGCTATTTAGCTAGCTCTCGGACATAAGTAGTACAAAGAAAAAAACACAGAGACAGAGACAACAGCCGATGTGCAAAAAACAACAATAGGCAGTGTGCAAAACAACAAAAAGGTAACAGGTTATGTGCAAAAACATGCATCAAAAGAATGAAATAAAGGGATAGAAATTATGGGGAGTGAGATTTTGACATGTATAGTAGAGGTAGATTTTCAATGTGTGTTTGGGTTTTTGGTAAGAAAGAAGGCACTGTGAGGTTCAGATCATAGTTGAGAGGTGAGGTGAGAGTGAGAGAGGCTGGGATTTTAATAGTTTGATAGTGCGGGGGTAAAAACTGTTTCTGAGTCTGGTAGTCCGGACCCTAATGCGGTACCGTTTTCCATGTCATGCTAAACGCCACAAATTGTGTTCGTCCAGTCGTATCAATCGTCCTAAAGTTACGGAAAGTCGGATGCAACTGGTGCAATCAGCACCCATTTCTTCAGGATAGTCGAGCGGTTTAAAACAGCAAATTCACAGAATCGTGTCTTTTAAGCTTTGTGTTTCGCTCTCCAAATAGAGGCACGGGTTCAAATCCCACTCCCGACAGTCAGGCGTTTTACCCTGTCTTTTTTACCTGCCTTTACACTGTTTCAGTCTTGATGTGCTCGCTGACAATCACAGTACGAGGAAAACGGAGAAACTACTTAGCAAAAACATAACGGACAGAAAAAAGCTTCGTAAACACGTGAATGTGATTAGCAGCAGTAAGGTATGCATTCAAATGTTTAAGGCTGATTTATAAAAGCAGCAGAAGAAAGGTGCAGCACAATGCAATTTGTGAGAATTTGCGGGTTTTTATACTGCTTGGACTTCTTTCAAGCCTATGAAGTGACCCCCGTTTTATTTTCATTTTCAAACTTCAGAACCGAATAACAAAAAGGTTTCATGTGTGACAGCATTCCGTTGCAAATACCGTTTCCACGATGTATTCAGCGACGGGAATGAAATATTTTAGTGGTGGCTCAAATGCGAGGAATTTCAGAAAAACCTGGAAAAGCAGCGCTTGCAGTAAATGACAAATTTAAAGCGTGTAGTCAGCATGAACAGAACATCGCAATGCTCTGCAAAAAAGGTCTGAAGCCGCAATTCCTCTTTTATCTAAGGCAGCTCATTCCGATACGATGTTTCTGCATAAGAAATGAAATGCCGAACTCCAAACATGTTGTTGCCATTATTGTTACTCCTGCTGCTGTAGTTTTAAGCTTTAATCAGTGGGTATGTAATGTTGTAAAGGGGCTGGACTACTTTGTTCAGTCCAAATTCCATTATGTGAATTTATGCTTTTTTAATATAAGCATTAACAATACAATGGGTGCTCAAAAACTGTTACTTATTAGCTTAAGAAGCGGCAGTGTTTTGACAAAGTGTGGTATTCGAACAGAAAATGCTGAAGTGTTTAATACTTGCTTGTGAGCAGATCTCTCTCGATTTAGACAAACTCTTGTTCGGCCGATGATTTCAGATCAAAATCTGAATCAAGTGGAAAGAAAGCTGAATTACGCTGGGTACTGGGTATCACTGTTACGCCATCAGGTCATGCTAGGAGGATTGGGGGGATCAAATTGACACAGAGGGACCCAATGTGGGGGCAAAACCCACAGTTCTGAGATTAAGAGATTCTTGCTCTATGGACTGCGCCTATACTGTATAACTCTTGTGCTACAGCAGTAATGTTTCTGGGTGTGGATGAACATGACATAATAGACTGACAGCAGGAACACGTGGCCCACAGGCAGTGACAGTATCGCTATATTTGGCTGCAGTATATTGTGTTGAGAGCAGCAATAACTTTCCTGCAGAGATGGGAGTGCCTTTAATACAGCTCTTTCAATCAGACAGAGTAACAGGAACTGACCTAAAGTTTCGGCTGTGGATCCATCTCCACATGGAGGAAAGAGACAGTAAAATAACGATGAAGAAACAGAAAGATTTGTGCTCGCTGCAAAGTAGGAAAGAGGTGGTCAGACACATAAAACAGCTTGGTGATAATTTGCAGCGACAGTTTTATGTTATTTAGTACACGGATTTGTTCCTTAAGATGTGTAATTTGTATGTTGGTTGTATGAGAACAGTTTTTTCTAAAGTCCTGTCAATTGACAGTGTAGAGCTAGCTGGTGCACATCTTCAAGAAGACTCTCTTTAAGGCGATTACAAGTTTCTCAAACAAATCTGTGTCATATTTTTAAAATAGTTTAGCTAATGAGCAACGAGAGTACAAATGAATTCTCCCACCCTCCATTCGAAGATAAAACTCCATGTGCGAGTCTAAGTTTCCTTGAAGCTACTGATGTTCGTCATTATTGGACATTCCCGGTGATATTGACTAAGAAGCTCAATTTTTACGTGTTGTAGTTCAACATGTGCAAAACATTCGTATCCCCTGCAAATATCGGCAAGGTCAGTGATATTCTCAACAACTTGTGCCATTGCAATTCGTGCAATTCGTGCCATACTTTTTCTAAATGTATTCTGACATCCCAGGATCAGAGGGTCATATTTAAAAAACTGGTGCATTAAAATTTCTTGTACTTCAGGATTTTGATAGTCTGTTTCATTGTCTTTCACACGTCGGCGTCAGAACTGTGAGACATTTTCATAATCGGAGGGAAGGCCGTAGCAATAAGCAGAAAGTGCATTCACCTTTTCCCAGTATAAGTCCGTGTTGTGGTGAGTTTTTAAAATTGGTTTGCGATTTTCTGAAATCTATTCCATACAAAAATATAATTTGGACAGTCGCTATTTATTTGGATATTCCCTTTCAGTGAAGATGTCTACAGTATTCCAGCCGGATTAGTACTGATCGAAGAGAGCCATCTACAGGCGAAAGGCGACATAACATCACAGCAGCAGCATTTAAGGTGGAACGAAAAACACGAATAAGAAGCTGGCGAATAAGAAGCCAACTTCAGCCTCGTAGCAGACCCTGGGAGGCACGCTCAAAATAATCGCCTTTCCCAGTACTTCAGAGTCTTATTTAGATCGCTTCACTGCAATTTTATTTGATTGATGGGAGATGTGAAGCCATCGAGCCTGAACTGCGCTTCACATTGAAATTGAAGCCATTTCTCATGCTTTCTCTCAGTGTCGGGGCTGCAATTGCGTGTAAAGGAGGCGACTTGAAAATGAAACGTGTAATCACCTTACAGAGGGTCTTCACAACGGGGTGCGTCAGCTAGTTCTCCATTATTGTCACTTTACTGGACGTCTGAAGAAACCTATCTACAACGAAAATACAAACTGCACAGTTTAAGGCACATGAAGAGAAATCCGTGTGCTGATTGACTCAAAAAATGTCGCTACAAATAATCCGCCAGGTTGATTTACTTTTCCGACCACCTCCCTCCGTCCCCCTTTGCTGTTAGCACAATTCTTTCAGTTTCTTTTCTTGTATTTTCCTTGCTATTTTACTGTTCCTTTTCCCCATGTGGAGATGAATCCACAACCGAAACCGTTTTCACCCTGTGTTTCTGCAGCGTCAGTCTGTATGAGGAGTACAACTTGCACAGCTCCAGTGGCGCAATCGGTCAGCGGGCGGTACTTATACAGCAGTGCACAGCGGAGCTATGCCGAGGTTGTGAGTTCAAGCCTCACCTGGAGCATTGTCTTTAGCTACTGAAAGCAACTGTCGAGTTTAGATACTCTTAGGTATTTGATGGAAATAAATTAATATCAAACGAACAAGTAAAGGTTTATTTCGAGTCACAATCAAAGAAGGCTCCACAGCTGAAACGTTGTGTTTACTTCTATTTTCAGCATGGAATAAACCTTGACTTTTCCATTTGCAGCCCACACATGCTGACGCAGCTCCCTACTTAAATTACTCTCAGCTGTTTACCTCCAGCTGACCTGTACACAAATATATGAGAGAGGTCTACTGAGAGGAGAGGAGCACTGAAGACTTGAAAAAGCTCTCGCATTAGATTCTGTGTTTTTGTTGTTCCCCAGATTTGTTTTTAATGTTCTTTTTCTTTTGAAGTTGTTGCGTTTGGTTGTTTTTTTATAGTTGCTAGACTACTACAGGGATTTACCTAGGTTCCCGGGAGACTTCTCGTTTTGTGTTTGTTGTGTTTTCGGGTTACAACTATTTTTTTTTTTCTGTTGATAGGATCCCACGCATTACTGTGGGACTAGTTAACTTTAGTTCATACATTGTACCTGAAATTACCACATAAACTACTACTCAGTTTTCCTTTTTTTTATAAAAAAAAGGCAAAACTAATGTTTGTTTCTCCTTGCTGCTGATTGGTAGCTACAACGGGTCAGTTGCAACAAACTGGCTGCTGAAATTTGTCAGCAGCTCTGTAGCAAACCTGTTCTCAATTGCAACAAACCTAAAATAACAGCTGCTGCCCATTAGACATTACTAAAGTAGGAGACTAAGCAGACTAAGCGGAACAATAGATTACATTGGAACTGTCCTAAATGTAGTGGAAATAATATCGTCATTAAGTAATGAACAATTGCTTTCCAGACACTACAATTATTCACAAGGAATTTTATCAATTAAAAACTGTCTCTGAGTCTGGAAGTCCAGGCCAGAATGCTCTGGTACCGTTTTCCAGATGGTAGAGGGTCATACAGTCTGTAGCTGGGCTGTGTGGGGTCTTTGAAGATGCTTAGAGCTTTCCTCAAGCACCGTCTGTCATAAATGTCCTGTATAGATGGGAGGGCAACCCCAGTGATGGACTGGGCAGTTTTCACCACCCGCTGTAGGGCTTTGTGGTCAGCAATACTGTAGTTGCCATACCACACTGTGATGCAACCTGTCAGTGTGGTTTCTGTGGTGCATCTGTAAAAGTTAGTAAGGATCTGGGGACATATCTTATACTTCTTCAACCGTCTTAGGCAGTACAGGTGCTGTTGTGCTTTCTTGATCAGACAGGTGGCGTTGAAGGCACAAGTAATAGATTTATTCCATGCTGAATAGAGAAGAGAGAAACACAACGTTTCTGAAGAAGGCTTCACAGCTGAAACATTATCTTTTCTCTCTTCTCTTTTCAGCATGGAATAAACCTATTACTTGTTCTTTTGCAGACTACGCATGCTGACGCAGCTACCCACCTGAACTAATGCATGTAAAGCCTTCAGTATGCAATAGTGAGAGTTCAGTTATCCCAGAGTGAAGAGAACTGAAATTTAGTAAATTCATATTTAAATAGAATGTAAATCTTCAAAGTGTTCTGTCACTTCAAAATTATTACAGGAGGGGGGGTGAACCCACGTGGACGCCTTAACCACTTGGTCATCCTGGTCTATAGTGATGCATTTTTCGCTTGTTTAACATTTGAATATGAATCGGATTCAGACATTTGCAATTACTCACGTATAAAAAGACAACTCCAACTTATCAATTGCTCAGCCATCCTGGGTTCACCTTTCCAGCTCTGTGTTACACAGTTCATTAAATATATTTGTTCACTGAATATATTTCTTATATTTTTGAAGGGAATGGGACTGTACATTGCTAGATCCAAGAAGAAAACAGGGTTATTGAGCCATTGGGCATTCAGAGAATAAGTTGTGTGGGTGAATGTAACCGTGCGCTAAAGTAAAGAAAATCCTCTTAGATGAAGCGCTACAGATGCAGCCCCTGAAAGTGTATAAGTCTTACAATTATAGTACTGCTGACACAAATGTAGCCTTTACATCAGACCGAAATAGCGATGTCTTCGCCTAATCGTGTGAAGGATCTCATCGTGAATCTGTCTCCTTCATCAATGGAAATAGAAGCCATTAGAATTCGATACATGTTCACCTTCAACCCCGCAGCTGCCGGGACTATTTGCAATAAGTATCGTATTAGTATTTGTGTGTCCTTACTGGTATCTTTTAAACTGTGCGGGGCATTCGGTAATATACAAACCGGACAGAGACACAGTAACAATCCTATTTTAGTGTCTATTTTTAGTGTCTGCGTCAGCATGCGTAAGCTGCAAGGGAACGAGTAATAGGTTTATTTCATGCTGAAAAGACAAGAAAGAAAACAAAGTTTCGGCTGTGGAGCCTTCAGGTGTGCTAAGAACACCTTCTCCACACTTGAAGAAGGCCCAATGCATGAAATGTTGTGCTTTTTTCTTCTCTTTTCAGCATGGAATAAACCTACTCGTTCCTTTGCATACTGTACAATGCAAATTGTAGCTTTCTTTAGATCGCCAGTTTTATTAAAATTCCAGCCTTTTTTACAGTTACTTTAGATGTCTGGCAAGGTGTAATAGCCCCTCTCGCATCCTCAGCTAAAATATTTTAAAAGTACAACAAAATTACATTATATTGAACAGCTCTTAGGTTAACATATATATTCAAATTAAGGTAAATATCCGAAAATATTGAAATACAACTCCGGCGATCTGTCGTTTTTGCTTGTCAAGTTCTCAAACAATTTTGCGTTGTATTTTAAATTACTTTAGCTGAGGATGCAACGGGAGTATAAATGAATTCTCCCGCCACCCATTAGAACATAAATTTCCATGGGTGAAAACTATCTGCTTGGAAGTTGCCGATGTCGGTAATTATTGGAAATTCCCGGTAATGTTGACTCTGGTACTCAATTGTTACTACTGCAAATATCAAAATAGTTAAGGTTTTGCAGATAAATTAAATTTCTGCGGTGATGATGTTTACTTTGGGTAAAAATTTCACATTTCATCTTTCATAAGATATATGATTTAAAAAAGTTCCACAAAGGAAATGAATACATGCATTAAACCAAATCAAGCCCTCTGTGAGTGTCCCAAATGATCTGTTCTGTAAAACAAGACAGGAAGAAAGGTAACGCTAGAATTTAAACCCAGGATTTCCTCTTTATTAAACAGGTGCTTTAACCAGCTAAACCACACCGGGGTAAAGTTAGCTCGAAGTTCGAAAACGATTTTGGCACGCCTGTAGCGCTTTCACGAAACCTCTTAGAGTTGCGAGAATGCTTGTTTTGTGTATAAAATACATTGTGGATGCTTTCTCAGCCTTTACTTTTTCGTTTTTATGACATTTTTTTGACCAAGCACGAATATTCTTTTGTCCTTATCTCCGCAATGGAAGCACAGAACGCCGTCAAACCAAATGCATTTTAAAGACCACGACTTGTGGATATTTCCACACCCTTTACATCAAACTATCAGTGAGCTAATTATCTTTTTTTAAACCTCCGGTTTTTCATCGATGCGTAATTACGCACGAACTGGAACCCGGGGGACCGCTGTGTGCACACGTTCACAACGCGAGAAATACTGTTCAATACGGCTTCATGCGAAAAACCCGTATATGACCATAGGAAGCAGAACAGCGCAGTCTCCCATTACCCAGACTGTAAGCACGGGAATAAAGCTTTGTTTGATTTCTGAAACCCTTCCTTTACGCCCTTTTTTCATTCAGGTAAGGGTCAACTATATTGAAAATACTACTGACAGCAGGAAGATTAAAATATTCTTTACTCACGGGATCAATAAAGTATCTATCTATCTACTCAGCAGCTTATTAAAAACAGCTCCCATGATGTTCAAACCGATTTTTTACACAGAACACTGACACAGCTTTGCATTCTGAATCTCTTTTTCTCATGCTTTTATTTAATATGGCACAATGCACTGGGATAGGGGTATTCTGTTCACAAACCAATAGCATTTAAACCACAGCACCCACAATGCTGCAAGTGTTTTGCACACTAAGCAGGTCCTCTGACTTTTCCCAGCTTTGTTTTGGGTTGTGGAACCTTTCTTTATATTTTTTAGGATTTACTGAAGATAACACTACAAGTAATACACTGGGATAGGTGGGTCGTCTTCATGGCTCAATAGCATTTCAAATACAGCAGCCACACTGCTGAAACCAAGTGTTTTACACACCAGACAGGCCCCCGAACCTCGTAAAACCTTGATGTGGCTGTGGCCCCTTTCTTTAATTTTTTATGATTTTCTGAAGATAACACTACAGCTAATACACTGGGATAGGTGGGTGGTCTTCATGGCTCAATAGCATTTCAAATACAGCACCCACACTGCTGTACCCAAGTGTTTTACACACCAGACAGGCCCCCGAACCTCATACAACCTTGCTGTGGCTGTGGCCCCTTTCTTTAATTTTTTATGATTTTCTGAAGATTACACTACAGCTAATACACTGGGATAGGTGGGTCGTCTTCATGGCTCAATAGCATTTCAAATACAGCACCCACACTGCTGTACCAAAGTGTTTTACACACCAGACAGGCCCCCGAACCTCGTACAACCTTGCTGTGGCTGTGGCCCCTTTCTTTAATTTTTTATGATTTTCTGAAGATTACACTACAGCTAATACACTGGGATAGGTGGGTCATCTTCATGGCTCAATAGCATTTCAAATACAGCACCCACACTGCTGTACCCAAGTGTTTTACACACCAGACAGGCCCCTGAACCTCGTACAACCTTGCTGTGGCTGTGGCCCCTTTCTTTAATTTTTTATGATTTTCTGAAGATTACACTACAGCTAATACACTGGGATAGGTGGGTCGTCTTCATGGCTCAATAGCATTTCAAATACAGCACCCACACTGCTGTACCCAAGTGTTTTACACACCAGACAGGCCCCCGAACCTCGTACAACCTTGCTGTGGCTGTGGCCCCTTTCTTTAATTTTTTATGATTTTCTGAAGATTACACTACAGCTAATACACTGGGATAGGTGGGTCGTCTTCATGGCTCAATAGCATTTCAAATACAGCACCCACACTGCTGTACCCAAGTGTTTTACACACCAGACAGGCCCCCGAACCTCGTACAACCTTGCTGTGGCTGTGGCCCCTTTCTTTATTTTGTAATGATTTTCTGAAGATAACGCTACAGGTAATATAGTGCCATAGGTGGGTCGACTTCATGGCTCAATAGCATTTCAAATACAACAGCCACACTGCTGAAACCAAGTGTTTTACACACCACACAGGTCCCTTAACCTTATACAACCTTTCTGTGGTTGTGGCCCCTTTATTTATTTTTTTAATAAGAGTTTTAGTTTTTCAATATGGCACCATTAGACAGGCGGTACATGGGGATTGGGGGGTGCTATTCATGAGTCAATAGCTCTTCAATCACAACAGCCACAGTGCTGCAACCAGGTGTTTTACACACCAGACAGCTCCCCTAACCTTATACAACCTTGCTTTGAGTTGTTTAACATTTCTTTCAAATCACTTGGGTTCATCAATCATTTGATCATTTTTCAGCGTGGAATAAACCTATTACTTGTTCCTTGGAGATTACCATCTGCTGATAAGATATGATCGCTATATTGACCATATACAATTTCTTGCATAAGGAATTCATATTTTGCATACACCGATCCCCCCGGAGTCCCAAGTGATTCTGGTTTTGGAAAGCTAAAGGACAATGAGCTTCACGATACCAGGGGGACAGTGGGTGGTCAAGTCTCCCCTAAACAATGGATCTTGTCAGATTATGATGTCAGTGCATTTAATAATGTTGTTGAACTCTCTTTAGCCCAAATACAGAGGAGCCAAGACCCAGAATGTTACACATACTGACAGAGAGTGATCTCATTATGTGTGTTTGGATTTTAACAACTATTTTTATTGTTTGCTAGAACCAAAACAATCTATGTTAGACATTTTCATCTTCAGCCAAAAATACAAACCTGTGTACGTAGTGTGGTGCAGGGTCTTGTCCCATCCTGCTCTTGGTCCAGGTTGGAGGGTTGCACCGATTCTGAGTCTTGTTAGCTGGTATGGATGGGTTTGGGGGTGTTGATACCAGAGTGGTCCAGGAGGGGGATGCAGGTGTCTCGGGGGCATTCTTGTTTTTCTATGAGTTCAGGTTGATTCTGTTGGTTCTGTCATGAATCTCCCTCACGCAGGCAAGCGCTCCCGCATTCCCTTGAGCTCTCCCCATACCAAACGTGCACATGTCAATCAGTCCTCTACTTAAACCCTCATCTGTCCCCCGGTCATTGCTCACGATTGAGATTCTCTCCCGGAGCTTACCTACTAACTACGCCTTTGCCTTACTATGACTTCTCCCCTGGACCTTGACCCCGCTTTTCCGACAACCGCTTTAGCCACTCGATTTTGTACCTTCGCCTGTTTTACGCTTTCTCGGATCCTGACCCCAGCCTGTCTCTTCGTTTACGCCTCTGCCTACCGACGCAACTTCTACGCCTTCCCGGACTCCGACCCCTGCCAGTCCCTCGACTACGCCTTCGCCTGTCGATTCTGTGCCTACGCCTGTACTACGCCTTCCCGGACTCGGGCCCCTGCCTGTTTACTCCGACTATGCCTGCGTCTCGCGCCAACCCTACCAAGGGCACCGCATTGGATCCCTATCCTCAGCAGTCAGCCCCTGCGTGACAGGTTCTGAGTGTCTTGGTTACATCCGTTTGTGTGTATAGATGAAAAAGATATTGAAGAGCACCCCCACACCCCCCACCCGTCTCGGTGGAAGTTGCCATGTTCAAAAAATCCTAAAAAGATAATTAAAGTTGCACACAACAAAGCATGACTGTGAAAGGTCAGGAGGCCTGCCTAGTGAGCACAACACTTGATTACAGTAAAAAAAAAACATTAAAAAATAAAGAAATGTTCCACAACTCAAAGCGAGGTTGTATAAGGTTAGGGGAAATGTCTGGTGTAAAACACCTGGTTGCAGCACTGTGGCTGTTGTGCTTGAAGAGCTATTGACTCATGAATAGCACCCCCCAATCCCCATGTACCGCCTGTCTAATGGTGCCATATTGAAAAACTAAAATTCTTATTAAAAAAATAAATAAAGGGGCCACAACCACAGAAAGGTTGTATAAGGTTAAGGGACCTGTGTGGTGTGTAAAACACTTGGTTTCAGCAGTGTGGCTGTTGTATTTGAAATGCTATTGAGCCATGAAGTCGACCCACCTATGGCACTATATTACCTGTAGCGTTATCTTCAGAAAATCATTACAAAATAAAGAAAGGGGCCACAGCCACAGCAAGGTTGTACGAGGTTCGGGGGCCTGTCTGGTGTGTAAAACACTTGGGTACAGCAGTGTGGGTGCTGTATTTGAAATGCTATTGAGCCATGAAGACGACCCACCTATACCAGTGTATTAGCTGTAGTGTAATCTTCAGAAAATCATAAAAAATTAAAGAAAGGGGCCACAGCCACAGCAAAGTTGTACGAGGTTCGGGGGCCTGTCTGGTGTGTAAAACACTTGGGTACAGCAGTGTGGGTGCTGTATTTGAAATGCTATTGAGCCATGAAGACGACCCACCTATCCCAGTGTATTACTTGTAGTGTTATCTTCAGAAAATCCTAAAAAATATAAAGAAAGGTTCCACAACCCAAAACAAAGCTGGGAAAAGTCAGAGGACCTTCTGAGTGTGCAAAACACTTGCAGCATTGTGGGTGCTGTGGTTTAAATGCTATTGGTTTGTGAACAGAATACCCCTATCCCAGTGCATTGTGCCACATTAAATAAAAGCACGAGAAAAAGAGATTCAGAACACAAAGCTGTGTCAGTGTTCTGTGTAAAACGTCGGTTTGAACATCATGGGAGCTGTTTTTAATAAGCTGCTGAGTAAAGAATATTTTAATCTTCCTGCTGTCAGTAGTATTGTGAATATAGTTGACCCTTACCTGAATGAAAACAGGATGTAAAGGAAGGGTTTCAGAAATCAAACAAAGCTTTATTCCCATGCTTACAGTCTGGGTAATGGGAGACTGCGCTGTTCTGCTTCCTATGGTCATATACGGGTTTTTCGCATGAAGCCGTATTGAACAGTATTTCTCGCGTTGTGAACGTGTGCACACAGCGGTCCCCCGGGTTCCAGTTCGTGCGTAATTACGCATCGATGAAAAACCGGAGGTTTAAAAAAAGATAATTAGCTCACTGATAGTTTGATGTTAAGGGTGTGGAAATATCCACAAGTCGTGGTCTTTAAAATGCTTTTGGTTTGAAGGCGTTATGTGCTTCCATTGCGGAGATATGGACAAAAGAATATTCGTGCTTCGTCCAAAAAATGTCATAAAACCGAAAAAGTAAAGGCTGAGAAATCATCCACAATGTATTTTATACACAAAGCAAGTGTTTTTGTAACTCTAAGAGATTTCGTGAAAGCGCTACAGGCGTGCCAAAATCGTTTTCGAACTTCAAGCTAACTTTACCCCGGTATATTCTCATTAATGTTATTGCTGTTCTTTGAATGTGGCCAGAAACTCGGTTTTGTCTAAGTATTATTGAATTTGTCATCAACTGATACACTTTCTTTATGTGAAAACCAATTTAGGAGACTTTGGAGTCTTGGAAATATGTTTGTGGGCAGATTATTTATCGACGTGGCGGTAACTATCTCTTCTGTGCAGTGTTAATGTACCGCATTGTACATTAAAGCAGTGTCCAGTCAGCCAGTGTGTCTGTATGAACCCCTCTCTCTCAGTGCAGTGTTAATGTACTGGAGTGTCTGGTCAGTGTGTCTTTATTAACCCTTCTCTCTCTCAGTGCAGTGTTAATGTACTGGAGTGTCCAGTCAGTGTGTCTGTATGAACCCCTCTCTCTCTCAGTGTAGTGTTCATGTACTGGAGTGTCCAGTCAGTGTGTCTGTATGAACCCCTTTCTCTCTCAGTGCAGTGTTCATGTACTGGAGTGTCCAGTCAGTGTGTCTGTATGAACCCCTCTCTCTCTCAGTGCAGTGTTCATGTACTGGAGTGTCCAGTCACTGTGTCTGTATAAACCCCTCTCTCTCTCAGTGCAGTGTTCATGTACTGGAGTGTCCAGTCAGTGTGTCTGTATTAACCCCTCTCTCTCTCAATGCAGTGTTAATGTAATGGAGTGTCCAGTCAGTGTGTTAAATACTGGCAATTTAGACAGAACAAATGTTTTTCGTGAAATTACATCCCCGACTGTCCTCTGCTGCCCTTTTCAATCTTCTGCAGTGCACAAAAAAGTCTTAAGAAAATGATTACAACTTTGTTCGATCAACTTCTCCTCCTAGACCCTGTTAATTGCTATGATGAGTTATTGCTTTGTGCTCTGTTTTGCCGTCTTCTGAATATAGTCTGAGGAATACCCAACGAAGAAGTGATGTAGCTGGTGTAGTAAAGCAGGCTTAATTATTATAGAACCACTAATATCAAGATAGCGCTTGCTTTTCCCCCAAAATTGGAAACTAAAATATTATTTTTTATGGTTTTAATACATGCATATTTTATGTATCAAAATTACATAAATTAGACTACCTTCAGTTCGGGAACAAGTAAAGGTTTATTCCCTGCTGGAAAGATAAGAAACAACATTTCAGCTGTAGAAGAAGGTTTTGACGCCCGAAGAAGGCTCCATGGCCAGAATGTTGTTTCTTTTTTTCTCTTTTCAGCACAGGAATAAACCTCTACTTGTTCCTTTGCAGCCTACGCATGCTGACACAGCTCCCTATGTGAACTACTTTAAGTATTCATGCTGTATGTATTATTTTCGTCTGTAGATTGTGTTACATTCAGATTCATCCTGTTTGTGTTCTAGGTACAATGTTTTGACGTACAGATTTGATTTCGCCACCCCATTTTGATGAATATAATATTGGTTAACCTGCGGTATATTTTGTAGATGGAATATTTAATAATAGACGTATTCAATAGTACAAAGCTTTGAGGTCCAGCCTAGTTTGCATTGAAAGAAAGCGAATGAATGATTTTCCTTCTACTGTCATTTGTGTACTGGGATAGTCGAGTTGAAATGTCTTTAGTAACACAAAGCTGCGTATAAACAGGGCGGTATCACCAAGTTTTCCCTTGTTTACTTCGCCCATTTGGAGTCGAGTCTGCTCAACACGAATGAACACAACGCGTCACTCCCTTTTGGTTCAGGGATAGACGCGGTGAGATTCAAGTTCATCAGCCTGCGAATGGAGGAAGGAAAAAGATTTTTAAGAAATTCTGTCCACATGCACTCACTCACTGCAAAAGCAGCAGCAACCACAGGAAGCGTTTTGACCCGCGTAACAAACCGGTGACGTCACTTGGGGGGGTGTCCCATGCCCCCTTTTTTGTAACGGTGCCTCTCAAATCCTCATGTACTTGAAGTCCACACTTCTTACGCTGCGTCATGGTGTGGACCTGGAGAAAGGGCTTAGTGTACAGTTTGAAAACTGGGACATGGTCTTATAATGTTAGTGAATAGGGAGGACAAGTTATGCCATGAATCAATAAATGTGTGTTGAATGTCTTATAAACCCTTTAACATTGACACAGGAGCAGGATTTGTGGCTGCTGTGGTTCGGAGCCTCGCATTGTCTTGCAAATGTGCTCATCTGTGTGACAATGAACCCTTTCTCAGTCTGTCTGGGGGGTGGGTCTCAATCTACTGTCTCCCTTCCTCGATTTAACATCTGATTCATCCTCACTACCACTATGGGCTTAAGAGCTCATGAATT
Organism: Atractosteus spatula; assembly: GCF_055471065.1. NCBI lineage: Eukaryota > Metazoa > Chordata > Actinopteri > Semionotiformes > Lepisosteidae > Atractosteus > Atractosteus spatula. The sequence continues at coordinate 20,929,986 of NC_142715.1, read as the reverse complement.
TAAAGTGAATATTTAACAGGCTGTGATATGTATATATAACCAATATAAATGTCAATATAATAATACATAATATACATATACTGAGAAGTTATCATCAGTGAATGATTTTAAGATTTTAATGATAAATATCTATTGTACATAGTGACTTTAAAATCTTTGTATATAAAATTTCAGATTAAAACAAAGTTTTTGCATATTCTTTTTTGTGTGTATATATATGGTTCAGCCACAGAACCAGGAGAACATGTCTCCTTCTTCTTATAATATTATTGTGGTTTTGTTTTTGTTACTGAGAGATCTTGGTACATAGTATATATATAAAACCATTTTCCATTGTAATTCAGGGTTCTGGATCGCTGAAAGTCTTAACGCACAAGAGAGAATGGTTATATACATAGAAAAATTGGTACCAGATGATTATTTGTAGCGGCTTCCTGAATATTTGTCCCACAAGAGACACTTTTTTGTTGAAACTATCAGGTTTTGATGTACTTTCATGTGAACTCTTGCTCTTCAGATGGTAAGAGATTGCATCTGGTATTGCATGTAATTAAATGGTGATTCTTTTATTTGCTCTGTTTCCTATATCAGGAAAATATAGTATATGCTCAGTAGAGGGGCAAAGTTTTTAGTAGTGTTGTGGGAATTTTCTCTAAACACTTAAACACGCAGAAAGAGATTCTGCATTCAGGTAGTATGCTCCGTGAAGTTGCCCCTCCTACAGACAGCACAAACAATGAAACCCACGTGATTCGTTAGTGCTATGTTTGTGCCGTTGAAAGTAGCTTCTGTGCTGCTTTCGTTCCCAAGATATAGCGCCTTGTTTTTTCGGGGTTGTGACGTCACTCAGCCCCCTTCAACGTCGTTGGGGAACCGGACCGGTCTCAATCGTTAGTGCTGTGTTTGTGCTGTTGAAAGTAACTTCCCAGCTACTTTCTTTCACGAGATATAGCGCCTTCTTTTTGGGGGGTTGTGATGTCACTCAGCCCCCCTACAACGTCTTAGGAGAACCGGACCGGTCTCATTTGTTAGTGCTGGGATTGTGCCGGTTTGTGCCGTTGAAAGTAGCGTTTGTGCTGCTTTCGTTCCCGAGATATCGCGCCTTGTTTTTCCATTGATCATGTGACCATGCACAGTGACTTTGACCTCGAGTAAATCCGTCAACTGAGTTAAAGCACTCTGTTACCAGCATGAGAGGAACAATTCTGCAACTTTGTTCCTCTGTTTGCCCAGGTACGGGGGGGCCGCGGTGGATTTTGCATTTAATATCATTATCTTCTATGCGTTTGTGTGAACAGGAAAATTAATTTTTCTCCAATATCATACCCGAATTAGAACAGTTTCAAGTGTAGCCTTAAAAAGCGACATTAGCAAACAATTGTATGTTCTTACAAAGAGGCTTTAACAAACAAGTCTTAATACCTCATTGCATAGCATTGTCCTTTTTTAAAAATCTGAAGAAGTAATCAGTTTCATTTTGTCTCCTTCTTAAGTAAACATAGGCATCAAGGGACGTGTGAAGATTTGACCTGTCTGTGTAGCCACATATTTAAAAAGACTTGAATTTGCAACTTTCTGAACCATTGTTGCTCTTTTTTATGCAAAGCCAAAGTGAAAAGGAACCAGGACTTCAGGACTTTTATTTTAAGGGGCACTATGTACAAAGTTTCATAACACATCCGAGAAACAAGAGTCTACCATCTCACACATGCAGACCGTGGCAATATTGGAAATTATTTTTATTTTCACAGAACAGAAGTGAACATATATCTAGGTTCTTTGAAAAACTGGCATTATCCACGTGTTTGTATTTACAGGGGTCTTATGCGCAAACATGAAACGATTAGCTCAGTCCTTTTATCTGTACTTCTGGTCAGTCCTTGGTGTAGAATACAGCATGAGGGCACACCTTGAGCTCTGAAGACACAGATATGACTGCCTTTGTTAGATTGCCAGATTTCTCCCAGGTGAAGTCGTGTCTTTTGCAGTATGCAATGTAATGACCCAGGACAGGTGGGCAGAACGCAGTGACACCTCTTAATTTGAAGGTCCCATTTAATTCCAGGTTATGTGGAAAATCTGAAAGTTGACTCTCAAAGATATTTTGAGACTGGACAGTGTTTTCTTCACGACTCAGCCAATCTCCCACGTCACAGTCAATGACAGGATGTTGCCCAGTTGACAAGCTGTGCTCTACAGTACCATTACACAAGATGTGTTCTGATAAAGCTGGGTCACAAACTTTCATTTCTATCAGAGTGTTCTGCACATCTGTAATTTGAACAAGTGTTAACAACACTTTTGCTATGATTTCTGAAATGTTACATTCAGCCCTCACTTGTTGTAGCCCTGACTATTTTCGTTGCACCAAAAATGTCCCTCAAAATTTTAGCTCTTAGAACATAAACATCTTTGTGCACACCTTTCTGTGCCAAATGTTTCACCAGTTGTAGATGCTATCTACAGCCTGATTAACATAACTGCTAGAAGTCCTGCTGTCACAATATGCACTGCATAGGCACTGACATCAAAGGCACAAGTGTTCAGTACACTCACAGTGTCTCCACTCACCTTTACTGGGGGCAGGTCTCTGCTGCTTCCATTCCTCATCAGAGCCACTACAGCCTTTTTCACAGGAACCGAACAATCTATGTTGTAACCACTCAGAACAAGGCACAAGATAAAAAGATGTTTTCCGTTTTTTAGGTAGTGCTGGATGTCTCTGCCTCACAGGTGGTAGCACTGACAACGGCCCTCTCACACTGCTGGGAAACACTATGAGCACCCATTGATATTCTCATACCTCCTATGTGTGCTAGGTGCTTCATAAGGAACCTGTCAACTCGCATTGGCAGAGTGTCATGCTTCAGCACTGATTGTATTAGGTTTTTGAAATCCGCCTCCTCATTGGCTGAACTTGCAGTAATGTTCACACTTTTGAAGAGTGGAACCATTAAGCCTATCCAGAGTGGGAGATAGCAAGCAAGCCTCGTGAGATGAGGAACAATCTCCGGTAGGAAATGCAGGTTATGTCTATCACCACTGTCCACAGCAAGCAACCTGCATTCTTCACAGATTTCTGTTACCCAGTCTTTCAATGCTGTCGGGCATGCATCAAGGGTCCAGCTTGGCTCTTGGTCCCCAGTTGCACCTATTTTTTTCATCAGAAGGAAAAACATCGTATCCTTGTGCTATTTTTTTGTTCTAAGTGTGAGGTTTTAAGTGTGATTTGATCTGTTATGCATGTATACATTGATTCTTTTTTACCTTTGCAGCCCTGCAGCACTTGGGTATATTCTTTTGTCAGGTTATGTCTGGCAGCACAGCCTGAATGTTAGTACTGTTAAGTTCCTACCCTCCTAACAGTGCCTGTGGATGATGAATCCTGGAATGAAGGGCAAATATGTAGAATGAGTACTATGGTGCAACAACATACATTGTTTAAAATACAAAAAAACAAATCCTGTCCTCACATCGACTTTCGTAACCAAACAATGTGTAAAATGTTTAACAATGTCAGAATAACAATGAACAATGCAGAGCTTTAATCCAGTACATTTCCTTGGTCTCTTAAGTGTGGTAACAGTGTAACACACCAAATGATGCAATTTTATACCAACTCTGTACTTCCTTAATATACTCTGTTGTGTGAGGGTATAACTTAATAAAGCTCACACAAAACTCATTTTATCCTGTTCTATGCTCTGTGAAGGCAGACCTTAATCTATTGTCAAATGGTTAACTCTACTACATTTACTACAATAGTGGAATCAACAGTTTCATGCCTGTTGCTTCTGGGACATGATACAATCAATTGAAACCGTGCAAACATTCCCAAAGATGCTCAGAACTTCAAAGAGGCAGGTACTTCAACATACATTATGAACCCCTCTTCCTCTCTACAGGTAATCGAACAATAGAAAGGCAACAGCTCCTTAATAAGCTATTGCATGCAGTAGGTCTGATATCTACTTTCATACACAATTAAGAATTAACAATCAAAAATCACAAATATGTAGTTCAGTACATGGAATCGGACTGCTCAAGGTTTAAAAAAAATCAAGCAATTGATGAGTAGTTTAAATCCCCAGAAAGAAATAAGGATGAATGCAAAACACTGCATATTGCTTAGAACTGAAATCTCAAACAACAAATCGTGGCGAGCTTTACACTTCTCTTTTGTTAGCTCCATGATGTCACCCTTTAATCTTAGTGTTCATGTAATGGCCGAATCACTAGCTAGACCCATGGCCCGGGTATTATGGGAAATGTTTAATGCAAAGTATAGAGAAGTCCGATTAACACTCAAAAATGTAACAAAAAATGAATTTCACCAAACCTGGCTTAAACTGTTCTTTTTCCCAATTTTTACATGATTAATAATAATATCCTTTCAGTTACATAGTGCTTCTCTGGAAACCCCAGTGAAAGCGCTCTACAGGTAATGGGGACTTCCCTCCACCGCGTAAATGAAAATAACTAAGTTTTTTACATTGTTATGGATTACGGTTTAAGTGCACATCAAAAAGTCTCTGTATATGTAGATAGAAATTGATAAATTAATATTTTTTAGACCTGCCTACTCACGTTAACTGCAATACCAAGGCCCATCACCACTTCTTTCGTTTATGATATGTTTTTAAAGCATTGCATTCACCACTTAATCATTTCTGCTTTCACATCAGCAATTTCTAACATGTCAGAGATTTTTTGGGGTTCAGTTCTCCTTGTAACACTTACAGAAACAAAACATTATAATTTAAATTCAGAAGTGTGACATATCCTTTCAAGTTTCACTTGCATGTGTAGAAATATCATGATAACAGCAAATGCAGCTTACTAATTTTTGTAGTATTCCCCGCAATATAAAACAAGTTTCTCAAATATCTTTACTTTAAAATAAATTCATGGGAACGTCAACGTAGCATCATAATTACAGTATAGCATTTCTAGTTTGTAAAGTAACTTACGATTTGGAAGAAGAGGTCTTCGCCAGAGATGCAGATAATAAATCAAACATCAACTGCAAAGGCTGGGGTCAGCTGATCAAAAGATCACAATTGAAAGATCTGGTGGTCGTGAACTTGCGGTTTTGTATGGTGCCGACGGCACAGTGACGTCACGGCCAGAAAAAGAAGGCGCAATATTAAAATGTAAAACATCCACCCCCACCCGACCAGACAGAGTCGGAAAACAAATTGCATTCATTGTTTTCATCACATCCAGTAATTTAAGTACTGAGTGTGTTGGTACCTGTAAACGTCCTTGTAGTCATATCTGTGTATTCAGAGGTCAAGGTGTGCCCTCATGCTGTATTCTACACCAAGGACTGACCAGAAACACAGATAAAAGAACTGTGAGCTAATCGTTTCATGTTTGCGCATAAGACCCCTGTAAATACAAACACGTGGATAATGCCAGTTTTTCAGAGAACCTAGATATATGTTCACTTCTGTTCTGTGAAAATAAAAATATTTTCCAATATTGCCACGGTGTTCATGTGTGAGATGGTAAGACTCTTGTTTCTCGGATGTGTTATGAACTTGTGTAAACTTTGTACATAGCGCCCCTTAAAAATAAAAGTCCTGAAGTCCTGGTTCCTTTTCACTTTGGCTTTGCATAAAAAAGAGCAACAATGGTTCAGAAAGTTGCAAATTCAAGTCTTTTTAAATACGTGGCTCGACAGACAGGTTGAATCTTCACACGTCCCTTGATGCCTGTTTATTTAAGAAGGAGACAATGCGAAACTGATTACTTCTTCAGATTTTTAAAAAAGGTCACCGCTATAAGGTATTAAGACTTGTTTGTTAAAGCCTCTTTGTAAGAATATACAATTTTGCTAATGTTCGGTTTTTAAGTCTACACCCGCAACTATTCTAATTGGGGTATGATATTGGAGACAAATTTAATTTTCTTGTTCACACAAACGCATAGAAGATAATGATATTAAATGCAAAATCCACCACCGCCCCCCGTACCTGGGCAAACAGAGGAACAAAGTTGCAGAATTGTTACTCTCGCGCTGGTAACAGAGTGCTTGAACTTGGCAGATGGGGTTACTTGAGGTCCAAGTCACCTTGCATGGTCACATGATCACCAGAAAAACAAGGCGCTATATCTCGGGAATGAAAGCAGCACAAACACTATTTTTAACAACACAAACAGACACAAACATAGCACTAACAAATGAGGTAAGTTTCATTGTTTGTGCTGTCTGTAGGGGGGCAACTTTACGGAGCTAATTAACCCCCCTCTCAGTACAGTGTTAATGTACTGTAGTGTCCAGTCAGTGTCTGTATTAACCCCTCTCTCTCAGTGCAGTGTTAATGTACTGCAGTGTCCAGTCGGTGTGTCTGTATGAACCCCTCTCTCTCTCTCAGTGCAGTGTTCATGTACTGGAGTGTCCAGTCGGTGTGTCTGTATGAACCCCTCTCTCTCTCAGTGCAGTGTTCATGTACTGGAGTGTCCAGTCAGTGTGTCTGTATTAACCCCTCTCTCTCAGTGCAGTGTTAATGTACTGCAGTGTCCAGTCAGTGTGTCTGCATGAACCCCTCTCTTTCTCAGTGCAGTGTTAATGTAAATGTAATGTATTATTATTATTTCTGTAGTCTTACTTTTTACATGGTAGTTAGGTTTCTGACAAAGCTTGTATATCTAAAATCACATAATATTAGAAACCCCCTTAAACCCTCTTATTCCTCTATGCTTAAACAACCCAAATTGATTGCGAGTATACTAGACGTGTGTTTGTGTAGCTTAAAGCTTACAGCTTTAGCTTGAAGCATTTTTTTAGATCACATGGCCTCAGCTATCATTACTATGCTAATGATACTCATATATACATACATACCAAACCTTATGCTGATGTGGCTGTCTCTATTCTAATTGCATCTCTGACATAAGAACTTGGATGACTCAAAATGTCCTTCATGTTAACTGTGACAAGACTGAAACCATGCTTATTGGCACCACCCATCAACTTTATAAAACCCGTAAGAAACCCTATCTGTAGATGGTCTTGTACTTGAGCTTCAGTCTAAACTGAAAAACTTGGGGATGATATTTGACGTTCGACCCACATGCGTAGAATGTTGTCAAAACATTTTCATTCACTTCAGAAATATTCCTCGACTACGCCCTATGTTACCACTAACTGTGGCTGAAAAGTGTTGTCTAATCTTGAATCGACTACTGTAATGCTCTACTCTCTGGGGTTTCTAAATCACCATTGAACATACTCCAGTATGTCCACAATTCGGCAGCCAGAATCCTAACCAGGTCTAGTGCAAGTGTTCACATTACTCTTATCCTGGAGTCCTTGCACTGGCTTCCTGTCAAGTTTCCTGTCGACTTAACAACCCTCCTGCTCACCTATAAGGCTCTCCATGGCTCGGTACCTGTCTGAGTTATCACCCTACTCCCCACCTCACAACCTTCGCTCTTCTAATTCTGGTCTCCTTACTGTCCCCCAAGCCCGTCTACATTGTATGGGTGACATGGCCTTCACCTGTTATCCCCCCTAGCTCTGGAACTCTCTCCCTAAGGATATCGGAGAGTCACCTTCTCTAAACTCCTTCAAATCCAGACTCAAAACCTTCTTCTTCAGAAGAGCCTTTATTTAACTGTTCTTTACCCCTCTGCTCCTACTGTACTTAGTACCACCATCTACTGTCTCCTCTAACTGTGTATTCTCATCGTGCTTATATTGTGTATTTTTTGTTGTTGTCATTCTATAAAATGCTTTGAGAAGCCACCTTTAAAGGTGCTATATAAAATAGTTTTTTTATTATTATTATAAAGGTCTTGTTTTCTTGTCCTGTGTTTACAGGCTCAGAGGCCAGTACTCTCTCTGAAGCTGGGGAAAGGGCTCCTCTTGAACAGCAGCACAGTGAGGAGGAGTGGGGCTCCAGTCTGATGCAGGAGACAGTGCTCACTGCCGCACAAGCGAAAGAGAAACTCAGGGAGCAGCACACCGAGAGCAGACAGAGTGTCAAGGATCTGGACTCTGTGCCCACGATGAAGACAGACCCTGAGAGTGAGACTCCTGGGCTCTTAGTATGTGATGATTTTACAGAGATGAATAATCTGGACTCGAACAATATTACACAAGGTTGTAATGAACTGGGCTGTGTCTCTGTACAAGAGCACAGTGAAGAACTGGATGTCTTTAATCTTACAGAGCAGGACATGGAGCCCCAGTTGATTGACTGTGCAGAGCAGCAGACTGATGTACCTGGTGAAGAGAACAGTGTTGAGATACAGCACCGAGAGGAGAGTCAGTACAGGGAGGAGCAACAGCAGCTCCTACAGGGCTTGATAATAATTAGGCCTTGTTCTGTTCAAGTGGAGAGACTGTCATTGCACAGTCTCAAACAATCATATGATCCCTTAGCATCTGATGACTTTACACACGGGTTTAATAATCTGGTTACTGAAAAAATCGTTGAAAGTTTTAATGAACTGGAGAGTGTGTCTGTTCTTGGGCAAAGAGAGGAACAACTGAATGAACTAGATGGTTTAATTCTCAGAGAGCTGGAGATGGAGTCCCAGATGATTCACACTGCTGAGCAGCACACTGAGAGACGTAATGAAGAAAACAAATCTCACTTTCATCACACAGAGCAAGACCATTCCATGGAGCATTTGCAGAATAAGAGACCCCAGCACGATCAGAGGATGAGGAAGAATCACTCAAGGCCTTGCTCAGATGGAGTGGACAAACTGCCATTATGGCACAGGGAGGAGCAGCGTTTCTGTCAGTCTAGCATTTCAAAACCCTATCAGCACCTTCACACAGGAGAGAGACCGTTCAGCTGCAGTCAGTGTGGGAAGAGTTTTAGTCACTCGCACCACTTAAAACGACATCAGCGCATTCACACAGGAGAGAAACCATTCAGCTGCAGTCAGTGTGGGAAGAGTTTTAGTGTGAAAAGCCACTTACAATTACACCAGCGCATTCAAACAGGAGAGAGACCTTTTAGCTGCAGTCAGTATGAGAAGAGTTTTAGTAAGTCAAGTCACTTAACAAGGCATCAGCGCATTCACACAGGAGAGAGACCTTTCAGCTGTAGTCAGTGTGGAAAGAGTTTTAGTCAATCACACATCTTAAAACGACATCACCGCATTCACACAGGAGAGAGACCATTCAGCTGCAGTCAGTGTGGGACGAGTTTTAGTCGGTCAGGTGACTTAAAAACCCACCTGCGCATTCACACAGGAGAGAGACCGTTCAGCTGCAGTCAGTGTGGGAAGAGCTTTAGTCAGAAAAACCACTTACAATCACACCAGCGGATTCACACAGGAGAGAGACCATTCAGCTGCAGTCTGTGTGGGAAGAGTTTTAGTCACTCCTTTAACTTAATATCCCACCAGCGCAATCACACAGGAGAGAGACCGTTCATCTGCAGTCAGTGTGGGAAGAGTTTTAGTCAGTCAAGTAGCTTAATAACCCACCAGCGCATTCACACAGGAGAGAGACCGTTCAGCTGCAGTCAGTGTCGGAAGAGTTTTAGTCGGTCAAGTGACTTAAAAATCCACCAGTGCATTCACACAGGAGAGAGACCATTGTAGCGGCAAGGTTTATTAAAATACAGGAATTAAGTTTGCTGCTCCCTTGCCAGTCTCTCTCCCTCATCTCCAGTGGTGCTTGATACAGATTCCATTTGGTTCACATTTAAGGTGTTTTTGTAGCTGATAGAGTGTCCTGATAAGGAACAACTCCCAAAGCTGAGACACATCAGCCACCCTAATGAATGGTCATCTCTGGTGCCTCACTGTCTGGGAGATTCCAAGGGAGAGTCTCATCCCAAGTGGTTTACAACCCCAAGGTCAGAGTTCATGGCTACTCATCTTCA